>NW_026262701.1:78751008-79423831 GCF_021869535.1 Mytilus californianus | reverse complement strand
CCGGCCACCGAAAGCTTGATTTTTTTGTTGAGCCTAGGTGGTCGAGTGGTCTAGCGCGTTGGGCATAGTGCAAGGCAATTTGGTGCCACGATATCTCAGTAGCATGAGTTTGAATCCCGGCCAGGGAAGAACAAAAAATTTGTTTCCGCAAATTTACAGATCTAACATTGTTGGGCTGTTATTTAGTCGAATTATGTATACAGAATGTGTTTTCAGCCTTGTATCACCATCACTGGTGATCCGATGGATAAAATCTGTCATAGAGTTGTCACTGGTTCAGACCAGACGTACTTATATATATATATAGAGCCAATTAAAAGTTTTTGGGTAGTTGTTAGTGTAAACAAGATTGCTATGCTGTAGAGAAATGTCTCATACAGCAGTGTACTGAGGAGAACAGTAACTACCAAGTATGAAAGCTTTTTGGCAAACAGTCTCAGGAGATAGATTTACAAACTGTTTTTGTCTTACAAGAGTTAAGAATGGTCAAAGTCCCATAACTCACAAACAAATTTTAAAATCAATGACGGTCAAGTATGGTTAACTACACATCATGACAATTAATCCTAATATTTATGAGATCTTTCCGTCACACTGTCTAAGAGGAGTTGCGTTCCAAAAGTGTTGAACAGTAAAATAAAAACTGGTTGAGTCCCATTACTCTCTTAAAAATTTTCAAATAAAAATGAAATACACTACCGTAAGCTACAGCCACATTTAACGACAAACAATGCCAACAAGTATGATATCTTTCTGTCAGTCTCAGAGGAGTTGTGTTCACAAGGTGCATTTATTTTACAATGGTAAAACAATGGTCACAGTCCAATAACACCCATAAAAATTATCAAATCAAAATGAGGTAACATTATGGTCAAAGGATTATGATGAAAAACAAACCTTCCAATTATAAAATTTTTCTTTGGAACTGTCTCTGAATATTTTTGTGATCCAGAACCATGGACAATTTAGACTATGACTGTGCATCTTAGGATTTGTTGACCGACTGCAGATGTTTGATTGCATTATGGTTCCTCTGTGACTGATAAGTATTTTTTTTAGTAGCAGTAAGTAAAATACCATATATACACCACAAAGGGATCAAGATGACCTCAGCTGTCAACTAGAATCATTAAAATGTGTCTTTTTCTTGCAAAAACTGAACAAAATACAAATACATTACATTGTTTTGAAATTATGAATTATGTGTAAAAGTGATACATGTATCTCCAAATGTTTTTTTATCATTACTCATAAGTTATATATGTGAACCTCTTAATGGTCTCCCATAAGGTTGTTCCAATTTTGTTAAAAAAAATGAATTACAAGCTTAAAAAAAATACATGTTATTTCTACTTCAAAGATGCAATGAAATGTCAATGAGACAATTTTATTGACAAAAACAAATTCAAAAGAATGATAACAATTATCCATCTCAATCATTGTCATTTTTACACATATTCATATTTATCATATTTTTCCCCACTTTCATTATAAAATTATGCAACGATGTACTCCATTAAATACTTTACATATCTATATAAGCTTGGTTACCCCAAAAGATAATTTGATGGTGAAGTAAGTTTTAATGCGATGTCTAAGTTATCCAACAAGTATTTTGTAATCAGTCGGTATAACTAATTTCCTTTTCTTCAAACCCACATACCATATATTGGGAAATTTTCGTGTCGTCTAATTTTTGCTGTGTTTGTGATTGGCACTTTATCGGGAAAGGAATTCTACAGGAACATTTCAATGTCAATTCAAAATCACTTTAAAAGATTGTGAAACTCAAATAGCGAACATGGCGATAATTTAACTATCCCTACAATGATATGGCCTTAACAAAGTACAAAATCTGACAAGAAAATAACCTGATATATGCTATATAGTATACGTTACCATACCTGCCAACTTCTAAAATTTGACATCTGAGATTTTAAGCATGAGAGGGTCTTATGCATCTGTTTTGATCTATGTAATATACTATGGTTTTTAATGAGTAAATATGTGCTAAAATGCCATTCTGACTCCTTTGGAACCATGCCGGTTTTGAGGATTTCAGTC
The DNA here is from genome assembly GCF_021869535.1 of Mytilus californianus. Classification (NCBI taxonomy): domain Eukaryota; kingdom Metazoa; phylum Mollusca; class Bivalvia; order Mytilida; family Mytilidae; genus Mytilus; species Mytilus californianus. Next base: position 79,421,767 of record NW_026262701.1, on the reverse strand, counting down.
CAGTCACCACCTCTCACCGGGGAAATCACCCATTAATTGTGGGAAATCTGCATAAATTCCTCTTCCACATGCAATCTTTCAATTTCAATGATACACATTTTATTGTTTTTTTCCACTGTAATCAATTATTTTTTCTGTATAAACCTTCTTTTCAAAGTTAAGTTTGTTACTAAGATGAAAAGGTGGTGCATTGAAGAAGTTATTGGTACATGTATGTGCCGTCCCTTCCAAAGACAAAAAAGGGTGTGTTTTGAGGGTATTTTTAGTATAATTTGAGAGTCCAAAAACCATTTTACAATTTGACTAAATTAAGTCTATTTCATATTCACTTATTTCATATTTCATAACTTTTTTTCATTATCATCACATTTACATACAAATAAAACATTCCAATTTATTTATATCCATTTACATAAATACAGTAGGTCACTTTTTAAAAATATTTACCAATAGCAAACTTATTTCCACCGTAAAAGGCCTTCGTCAATGGGATAAAGTATAAATACCTCATGATTTATTTACATGTTGTGATATATTTATATATTTTATACCGAAAAGTGTCTTATATTACCTGTGATTACCTGAGAAATCAAAGTCATTTGATTAAAGATCAAAGGGCCAGGTAAAATAACTACAAATGATGAAGAGCAAAGATAGGGTGAAAGCTCAAAGTTTGGCTTTGTCCTTGGGCAATAGGTGTGCAATTCCTGACTGTCTAGATAATATTTCGATAGTTTTATAGCTCCAGCTATAAAATAGAGTCCTAAAAAAGTCAACAGCATTTAAAAGTAAATGATCCATCACTATACACCTACTTAGATAACCATGTTTTTTTCAAGATTGTGATCAATTTTTCAAGGATAGATCACTGCACTAAAAACTAACTGACCTACAGTACAGAGAGATAAAATACTTCCCTGGGTGTTAAAAAGTGCAGATTTACAAAAAAATTTCCCTTTTTCTTTTCAGATTTTCTAACCTGCAAACTCAAAAGAACCTTTGTGCTCGCAACGTAAACACTTAAACTTTTGTCAACATACAGATATTCTTTAGATTAATCAGGGGATTTATGCAAAATTTAAAAGTACTTTTTTTGTGTGTGCGTCAGAATTGAAAAAATAGAAAATATCTGTGCAATTAACATGATTAAAATTGCATTTGTTAACATGGTTAATAAGCTGACAAAAATGCAAGACTAGTAAATTCAATTTCAAGAAAATCTGCATGTACAAATAATATTATAAAAAATAAAAAATGCAAATTTTACATGATTTAATGCAATGCTAATCATGTTGTATTACTTTTGCAATAATATGATAATAAAGATTTCAAAAATTATATAAAGTATAATTTCACAGTATACACTGCAGGGGGTCAATGCGAGGAATTTACTCATCTACCAGTAGTCAGAGTATATTTCTCTGACAACTTACGATTTTTGCAGGTAGTCTATGAGGACATTTAGAGGAATAAACTCATCTTGTCTATATTCCTTTGACAACTAAAAAATTTTATACAAACCAATATATCATCAAATGGTCTATTAACTGAGGTCCACCTCAGCAAATTGTTGCTTTTACAAAAAAAAAGTTTTTGGTTTTTTTTTCATTGAAAGTACATGAAAAAATGTACATACTTTTTAGTTGTTTGCCTGTAATATAAATAATTAAATCTAAACCCATAAAAATAATATCCAAACAAGCTTACTCACTTTAAAAAGATAGTACTGTTTTACTGCTATGCAGACCGTCTATGTATACATGCATAATAATATATCAGCATGTTTATGAATTTAGGTTGATGTGACTATAGATTTTAACACAATATTTTCCAACTGAATTTACTTAAGTTTTTATAAACCATATGTATTATCTTTCACACATCTGCATAAGTCTTTAAAATTTGTAGGCACAATTAATAAACAATTTAATTAAATATTTAACAAACCACAGCTAATCCTAAATATGAGTACACAATGTATGAGTACCAATGTGTCCAATCTACATCTATATTATCATTTCTCAATTTTCTTTACAACATTTTGATATGTTTACCTGGCTCAGGTGTCTGAATCAAATCTAAATCACATTCTTTTCATTTTAATATCCACAGGAATGTAGGTAAATATTAATACCTTAAATGAACCTTCGATTACTTTCAAATGTGTAAGTAACAAATCTTTAGAATATTGGAATGCTCCTGGTTATAAAAATATATCACCCTTAATAACATTATGACCCTTTAATACTACTGTTGATAAAATCATCTAAAAATTCCTAAAACTTTTTGAAGCATGGCTTATTAGAATAAAAAATTTGATAAAAACAATAAATATTGATTTGTACCTTTGGTACTTAAGTTGTCACAACAAAGAACATCTGATAAGATATGTTTTTGTATATTACAGTAATTATTTGTAACACAATACAAACAGGTGCTTAGACTGTCTTCTAAACAGATAAAATCTTCCCACCAAACACTCGTATATACATGATATATATCTAATTGAATTTCAAATTTTTCTGAACAAATGTAAATTGAACTCAAATTACAACTTGGAAATTTAGCTATAGCCGACAACAAAGACCTGTGACTCTCATGACTAATATGTCTGCCTATTATTAAACAAAGACCTGTATTTGATTAATTGATTGTTGGTTGCTTGATGTCCAGTGGCAACTATTTCATGAATAGTTCGGACAATGAGATCTGTGACTCTCATAACTAATATGTCTGCTTATAATATTAATGAACAAAGACATGTAATTGATTAAATGATTGTTGTCTGCTTAATGTCCAGTGGCAATTATTTCATGCATATTCTGTACAATAAGACCTGTGACTCTCATGACATAAATAACTGCCTATTGAAAATCTGTAATGGATTGATTGTTGCTTGTTTAATGTCCAGTGGCAACTACATGTATTTCATGCATATTACAGACAATGAGACCTGTGACTCTCATGAGTAATATATGTCTGCCAATTGAACAAAGCTCTGTAATTAATTGATTGTTGGTTGCTTAATGTCCAGTGGCAGTTATTTCATGTTTATTCCAGACAATGAGACCTGTGACTCTCGTGAGTAATATATGTCTGCCAATTGAACAAAGCTCTGAAATTAATTGATTGTTGGTTGCTTAATGTCCAGTGGCAGTTATTTCATGCATATTCCAGATAATGAGACCTATGATTCTCATGACTAAAATATATATGTCTGCCTATTGAACAAAGACCTCTTGCTTAACGTCCAGCAGCAATTATTTCATGCAGTTTCACGAAAATGAGACCTGTGACTCTGATGACTTATTATATATATAATATATATATATGTCTGCCTTTTTGAACAAAGATCTGTAATTGATTGATTGTTGCTTGCTTCCTATGTCCAGTGGCAACTATTTCATGCATATTCCAGACAATGAGACCTGTGACTCTCATAACTTGTATATATATATGTCTGCCTATTGAACAAAGAATTGTGATTGATTGATTGTTGGTTGCTTAACATCCAGTGGCAATCATTTATTGCATATTAAAAGAGGTTGAGGAATGAATGATAGTAAAAACCAGCAAAATATTGCCCTTTGTACATGTACCTGTTTAACTTCTCACTTTATCTTTTACACAACTGTTAACTAGTCAGCAATCTTAAAGTAATGGTTCATCTTGTAAGACTGATTGATTGATTGTTGGTGTTTAATGTCACTTTCAGAGGTATTGGCTATATTGTGGCTCTCAGTTTTTATTGGTGGAGGAAGCCCGAGTGCCTGCAGAGAACCGGTACCTTATGCAGGAAAACTGACAATCCTATTCAGTTACCATTGAAGACGAACGCACCTGCTACATGCATTGTTCGAACTCACAACCTCAGTGTTGACAGGCTAGTGATACATGTATAGTAGATGAACTACTTAGATGAATTGGCCCCAGTTTTGTAAGACATATAAATAAAGGAAGAATACCAAACAATACATTAGGCATAAATCAGGCCGTTAGTTTTTCTCTTTTGAAATGTTTCACATTTTGTCATGCTGGGCTTTTAAAGCTTACTTTATGTTATGGGTTTTTCTCATTGTTGAAAATCATAGAGTGCCCTATAGTTGTTTACAATTTAGTCCTTAGGGCTCTGGTGGATAGTTGTCTCATTGGCAATTATACCACATCTCCTTATTTATATATATGTACATAGAAAGCAGTATGATTCATCCAATTAACTTAAAAAGTATGATTCATTCAATTAACTTAAGGAGTATGATTCATCCAATTAGCTTAAGGAGTATGATTCATCTAATTAACTTAAGGAGCATTGGATTCACCCAATTAACTTAAGGAGTATGATTCATCCAATTAACTTAAGGTGTATGATTCATCCAATTAACTTAAGGAGTATGATTCATCCAATTAGCTAAAGGAGTATGATTCATCTAATTAGCTTAAGGAGTATGATTCATCCAATAAGCTAAAGGAGTATGATTCATCCAATTAACTGAAAGAATATGATTCATCCAATTAACTTAAGGAGTATGATTCATCCAATTACCTTAAGGAGTATGATTTGTCCAATTACCTTAAGGAATATGATTCATTCAATTTACTTAAGGAGTATGATTCATCCAATTAGCTTAAGGAGTATGATTCATCCAATTAGCTAAAGGAATATGATTCATCCTATTAACTTAAGGAGTATGATTCATCCAATTAGCTAAAAGAGTATGATTCATCTAATTAGCTTAAGGAGTATGATTCATCCAATTATCTTCAGGAGTATGATTCATCCAATTAACTTAAGGAGTATGATTTATCCAATTAACTTAAGGAATATGATTCATCGAATTATCTTAAGGAGTATGATTCATCCAATTACCTTAAGGAGTATGATTCATCCAAAACCTAAAGGAGTATATGACTTTATGATTCTCCCAATTCACTCTGCAAAGTGAACAGACAACTCTAGTTACCTCAAGCTTTTAATTAAACTCAATTACATGACGAATGTACAAAGTCAGGATACAAGTTCATGTATATAGTCCATTATGTTACTTTTGATTCATGGGTCTCTGTCTGTGGTTTTTTTCATGATAAGTTGGTACATGTAGTTGGCAGATGATGAACAAAGTGGTGACGATTTATGTGCTTTTGATCAATTTTGTCATAATTTTGAAGAATCAATTGGTAGTTACAACAACTCGTATGTTTGAAAAAATTTGTATCAAAATGATAATGTCGTAGTTCATTATTAGGGTTGGTTGGGACACCCTAAATGAATAACATTTCTTTATGTTGCCTGAAGACAAAGGGAATGTTGTTTAAATCTATTAATCTTTAAACAAGATATTAGCCAATTTCACATATTTTGTACACCCAAGTTTACAAATGTTTAAATTGTTTAATCATAATAATAATAAAAATTTGTAAGGGTCCCGCGGAAACCAGTGTCTCGCCTGCTTTTGCTGTTGTCTATGTTTTCAGTGTGATAGGGGAATGCACATAATAGATTTACAGTTAATGAAAATAAACGTTTGAAATGTATAAAAAAGTTATGCTTGTAAAAAATGAATACAGTATGCAATAAAATCTATAGATTTATAAAAGAGTTGAAACATAAATTTATTGAATGAACAAATGATAAAGAAAAAATAATTTTTACATATTTGGTTTGGTAAAAATCGAGGATGGTGCCGCCGAAGAAAGTTATTAAAATTTTAAAAACTTTCATCACAATGTGAATGTTATGTTAACTGGAAGAAAAACTAAGTCCATTTATAAGTAAAATACGGAAAAACAGAAATAAATATTTTACAAAATTTTCTTCTGGATACTATTTTTAGATCATAAACAAGCTTCTGTCCAAGTTTGGTAGAAATCCAGGATATTTTAAGAAAGTTATTAAAATTTTAAAAACTTTAACCACAGAGTGAATGTAATGTTAAATGGCAGAAAAACTAAGTCCATTTATAAGTAAAATACTGAAAAACAGGATTTTTTTTTTACAAAATTTACTTCTGGATACTATCATGACTATCTTATGCTCATAAACAAGCTTCTTGCAAGTTTGGTAGAAATCCAGAATAGTTTAAGAAAGTTATTAAAATTTCAAAAACTTTCACAGAGTGAATATTTGTGGAAGCCGCCACCGACGGAATGTACGATCGCTGTCACGCTTTTGCGACAAAAGTCGCAGGCTTGACAATAATGAAAACATACACATGTATTAATTATCACTATTACAAATAGTAATTAAAAAAAACATGAACAGGTAATCACGCAAAATCGATTACAAAGATAAGATACATTCATTTTAAGGAAAGAGATCACCTAAACAGACTTCCAAGAAATAAACAGATAAACAAAAAAATTTAATCACCCTTATTTAAAGAGCAACTTTAGAAGTCTCAATCAGGAAGAAGTTTAGGAAAAAAATATATTTGTGATGAACAGAAATTCTTTCAATTATTCTCTGAATTATACTTTTTTCTGGTACATGTAACATTCAAATGGCAAAATTTAGTTCAATACGGGAGAAGTTTAGCTAGGAGTTACCCAGACAAACCATGTACTCATGCCTTTTATTACTAAAATTCGACATCATTTGTGGAATATTAAAAGAAATTCAAAATCCTGACAATATGCATACCTTCAGTACATGTACTAACATACATGTATACTACATAAGTAATATAAAAGTTTTTGCTTGAAAACTGTAAGGACAAACCATATACCATATGGAACAGATGGACCACCAGGGGTAAAACAAAATGCCCCAAGACACTTTGTCAGAGGGTCATAAAGAGATAAAATCGCTGCATCGATGGTCCATAATATGGCAAAGAAAGTTTATAACATCATAATTATTATACTTGAAATGCATTGGATTTTACAAGATGAGAAAACTGTAAATTGGAATATTCCTTTACCATACTGGCTTTTTCTTTAATTATTGAAAGAGAAAACTATTTTTGACATGTTTTGAACCACTTAAGCACCTGATTATTGAGATATACAAAGAGGCATGAAATTAAATAAAAGTTTAAATGGTTTATAATGTACACACTTGTGCAGACTGTACTAGATTTTGGCAAGTTATCAAGTTCTGTCAAGCCATTTAAATAATTTGCGAATAGGTATCCTTATTTGCAGTTTTGAACATATGTGGTGTATTCAAAATTATTGCTAAATAAAGAAATTTAAAAATTTAAATACTCCTAAATTGTATATGCTGTCAAACCTGTATATTTCACTGAATTGATAGTAAAAGGGAAAATTAACCTGCACAACAGAACAAATGAACTGGACAGTGTGACCATGACTGTGCAGCATAATAAAACTAATGTTATAATTTATATGTATTGGAGTTAATTGACAGTAATACAAAAGTTGATTTCACTTTATTTCTAATATATCCTCATTAAAAAGTTTAAACAATAATTGCCAGGACTTAATTTTACGTTTACTTACCTTTTTCAGCTCAGGTGTGATTTTACTACAGGTACGTCTATCGTGGGAACTCGGACTTGTCCATGCACATCGTAGTAAATGACGTATTTTCGGTACATTTCGATATGGCGGGAAATATAAAATTTGTAATATTACAAAGTAGTGTTTACAAAACGAATATACTGTGTTAAGCCAAGGATTTGTATAGTGACTATACAAATCATTGGTTAAGCGTATCCAATAAGAACAAAGTGTGTGGTTAAAAGCCTACCCAATTCGAATAAAAGGTGTGGGTGAACATCAATTAGACAGCAACCCAATGGCATAAAAAAAGAGCAACAAAAATTAATTATCTCGAATCAATTCAATATGACTGATATATAGGTTCTGTATTGTATTTTCTGATTACGATATTCTGACTAAAACTCCAGTGAAGTATAATGGGGCTGAGAAAGTAGACCATAGCAGTCTCATGGTGGGGTAGGAATACTCGCTAAAGTTTCCCATGTCTTCCAACAGGGAGCAATAGATTTTAGTCCCAGCTTCCAAGAAGCGGCAATATTTAAAACCTGACACTGTCCCAAATAAAAATGCAAATCCCTATCGAGCTGGGAGTTTATCAAATACCAGGAGACCTGTTTGTATGTCTTACCTGAGACTACTATAACACTGTATAGTAGTCTCATGTCTTACATTCTTTCTTTATTTGATTTTTTTTTTATTTTCAAATTTATATTTACAATAAAATGTAATTAGGTCATATCGCAAATTCTGATCTTATATTCAAGCTTTACGTATTGCTGTGTGTTTGTTAATTCTACATTGGCTAGAGGTATAGGGGGAGGATTGAGATCTCACAAAACATGTTTAACTCTGCCGCATTTTTGCGCCTGTCCCAAGTCAGGAGCCTATGGCCTTTATTAGTCTTGTATGTTTTTTTTTTAATTTTAGCTCATTTATATGTTTCGGAGTTTAGTGTGACGTCCATTTTCACTGAACTAGTACACTTTTTTGTTTAGGGGCCAGCTGAAGCCCTCCTCCGGGTGTGCGGGATTTTCTCGCTGTGTCGAAGACCCATTGGTTGCCTTGGGCTGTTTTCTGCTCTTTGGTCGGGTTGTTGTCTCTTTGAAACATTCCCCATTTCCATTCTCAATTTATTCAGAAGCCAAATTAAGGTGTCAAATATAAGAATAAAGAAGCTGGGACTATTATAGCTTGGATAGTTCCAGAAAGAAGTTATGAACTATTTTGAATAATGTATGACATACATTTTTGATGATGGAAGTTTTTAACGACCTTGACTGGCTATACAGCCCTCGCACGGTCGGCCTTGGCTTGCGCCTTTTTGGGCATTTAAATAATTTGTTTTTATAGGTAACAGTTGTGTGTCGATCTTTGCAAACATTACCAATAAATTATATCTTTTACCAATTTCACTGATTTTAAAGTACTAAGAATCTGCATAGTTTTTAAGAAAAAAAATGTTTTTTTCTTAAGTAAAATGAAGTTCTGTCATCAATTCAATTTTCTTACCAATCCTTGGTATACAAAGGGAGGTAATTACTAGAGAAATAAATTTTCATGTTGCATTTGTATTATAAATCTTATCTGCATGATATAGGAAGACAACATATATTCAAATCCTTGATAAAACACTTTTAACAAAAAAATTGTAATAATCCTTGATAAAGGTACTTTAGTATGGGGTTCTTTTCTATGAAGGAAGTCAAAGACTTTAGTGTTATGTATACATAGTTGTTTCAGAGACATATATGTCTCTGGTTGTTTCAAACATTGGCAAACATAGTAGTAGTAATTGGATGTGAAATCACAGTTCCAATTCGGGCACGTGACGAGTAAAGATGTTTTCATTTAGGTCAGCGCTCATATCGTAGAAATTCGTTTCATAAAATGTACATTTCTATAAATAGTTCATCAAGCGTAATCTTTCAAAACAGAAATCCTACAGTCATCAAAAATAGAAATTAATAGATTTAAACAAACTAAAATGCCAAGGAGGAAGAAAACAGGTGAGAAAAAACATGGAACAATGCATGTCACAGTGATTTGCATATGTGTTTGTCTCTGTAAGTTGACTTAGTTGTGAGTGTAACCGAAGAGCATGATTGATAATTTGTTATTACAAAATTGTTTGTTTAGAGACGATTCTTCGATTCTTTCATTTAGTTTTTCCTGTTAGAAAAGTTTTAAGGCCTAGCATCCACTAGATCCCGTTTACCAGGTTTCTTCACGTGTGATTAACTTTCAATTTGTTTGCAGCAGCTGATGAAAATGCGAATATTTGACCCAGTCACCCTGCATAAATAATTTTTACTGCATATTCAAAGATTTATTGCTGTTAGAACATTTCATACATTATACTTTTAATCATCAAGGACACACGGAATTGATGTGTACACCTGTTTCACCATAAGGGTAAATTACATTATGTATACAATAAGTCTTTTGTGTTGATAGACATATCACAAGAATGTGCATATATCAATTAAGATCTCTGTATACGGTATATATAATAAAAGTCAAATGCATTTTGTGAGCAATGGTATGGATTAAACAATAAAATGAGCTTAAATATACATGTATACATGATTATTATGATAATTTGATTTAATAAATGAAAAAAACTTGCTAATTATATAATTAGCGAACTCAAGGAGGTTATAACTGCATGGTATGATCAACACATAAAATGTTAAAATTTAAGTATCCCTTTTACTTGAAAGAATAAACAGATTATTTGAACAATACTTGAATTATTTGTGACGAGTGAACCAACACCTTCTAACGGAAAAGCTGGTAGAGTAACCAAGATGGATACCGAAGTATGCTGCGGTTGTCTTAAAACCTCATGGAAATATAATATGTAGAGACAACAACATCTGGGTTACCGCAAGGTGATAGTTTTATTGAGTCTACATGTTTCGCCACTTACGGTGGCGTCTTCAGGACAATTTAAACATAGAAAACAAATACTGAAGTACATAAAATGCGGTGCATATGGGGTTACAAAGGTTAACAAGACGTAACGTCACAATGATTGATTTGACAACTTTAAAATGAAAGTGAAAGTAAAAGTTAATAATGCATTGTCAGTGTCTATTCCAAAATGGACAACACCTCACAGGACATTCCGTACCATTCCAAAAGGCTTCACTCGGAAAGAGGTACTACTTCCAATTGCGTCGGGAATGTTGTAAGATGTATGGTAGTCGCACATGTAGGGCATGGTGGAAGTTGTGGTGAATTGGTTACATTTTGCGGTTGTGGTACACTATCCATGTTGCAAGTTTATTTCAACAATAATCGTGCGGTTCTGTGGTTCAGTACGTTTTGCGGTGGTCTTCTTTTTCGCGGGTTTTCCTTTTCTTCGAGGTATGGGCGGTTTCTTCAGTGAGGTTGGTGGTAGAATGGAACTGGTCGGTAGACATGAGGCTAACGGTTGTAACTACAACGCAGGACGGCTAAGGTGGATCGTGTGCGGATGCAGGGGTTCACAGAAAAATAAATAATTTGTGACGAGTGAACCAACACCTTCTAACGGAAAAGCTGGTAGAGTAACCAAGATGGATACCGAAGTATGCTGCGGTTGTCTTAAAACCTCATGGAAATATAATATGTAGAGACAACAACATCTGGGTTACCGCAAGGTGATAGTTTTATTGAGTCTACATGTTTCGCCACTTACGGTGGCGTCTTCAGGACAATTTAAACATAGAAAACAAATACTGAAGTACATAAAATGCTTGAATTATTCAAATGTAACTCAAATTGCTCTACCCTCAGTTCTAATGTCAAGTTATTGCAATTGATAAGTTCTGGTTGTTTAAATCAGAGACATATAATACATATGTATTACTTGTATATGTCTCTGTTTGAATAAATTCTTTTCAATGATAATCATAATGGTGTTTGTCTGATGCTTTTGCCTTTCAGGTGTCAAAATAATAGGTATTTTACATATTGAAATTGAACAGAAAATGAAAGTACCAAAATTTTCCATGCCAAAAATTAACCACTGCTGTTTTTATGAAATTCATCAAAATATTCTTATACTATAATATCCTGATTTACAGTATTTATATGCAGGACTAGCAGAGTGAGTGTCTTTAAGTATTGAATCCTGAGTATATATTTTTTTCCTCTTCACTACAGATGCAACTGAAGATGGTAGTGGAGATTCGGTTCCAACAAAGAAATCTAAACTTGGATCACAGATTGATGGTGTAACAGTCCGATGGGAATGGGAAGGAGATAAATCTACCTGGACAAAGTACTCAGATGATAAAAATGAAAATATTACTGATGCTTTCAATTCAAAGAAACCATCTGTGAGTTGAAGTAAATAAAATTATTGAATGAAGAAAATATACCTTTTACAGTACCTATCATACTATATGTAGATCAAACAAAATATAACTTCTTCAGAACAAAGTAAATGTAACTATTACTGTTCAAAGTTATATTAAAGTTTAAAGTTAATACAAATATTTCAGTGCAAAGTAAATACATATATTTTACAAAGTGTAACCATTACATGTATAACAGTACATGGTTATATTTTTTTTTTCTCAGAAATGTTACAAATTCTAGTTTATTAGTTAGAAAAATTCCAGTCAAATGAATTGGTTATCATGCGCTATATGGTTATTATACAACTTTGTACAATGTTCAATACAGTTTGGTGAATATTGTTCATGTTGTGATTATCTATGCGATTTATTGCTATTTAAACTTGCTAATACATGTAATATGATTGTAAACTATTGTAAATTTAGATGAGCTTTGATGTTGCTGGTGGTGCCAGTTTAGAGGTTGTCTTTGACAAAATGGTACAGAAGAATAGTAAGACTGGATGGTCAAGAAGGGTCAGATTAGCAGTTAAAGATGATAAGAGTGATGGTATGTTTAATGTGAAATGTCAATTTCAAGTAAATTATATGTACCTCAAAGCTTTCATTTTCTTCCTTTGTTCATCCGAAAATAAATATTGTCCTTCCTTGAAGAATAATTACCAAAAAAGGGTATATAGGGCTGAGTCCTCACTAGGATTTTATTTATATAAATTATATAAATCATATGCATATCAAGTACAACAACTGATGAAAACATCTATGTTTCCCCCTTTAAATCCTCAAATATCGACATAGAAAAATAAATAAGAGGTGATGTGGTTTTCTGTAAAGATACTTGATAAAAATTTCTACCGCAAAACACTTTTTGTATAAGGCACAAATACCCATATGTTAGACTACTCAACTTCAAAAAAACTAACTGATATTGTTTAATATTAAAGTTTGGATGATGGGTATGTCAGCAACGAATGGCCAGCCTTCAACAATGAGCAAAACCAATACCATGTATTCAGCTTTAAAAGACTTGACAAAAAGTGAAACAATTAAAACTAGAAAACTAACGGCCTGATTTATGGCAAAACAAATATGACAAACAGCAACGAATGACAAACACTGAATTACAGGCTCCTGAATTGGGACAGGCACATAAAGAATGAGTTAAACATGTTTGTGAGTGCTTAACCTTCTCCCTGTCAATGTGGTGTAACAACACAACATGAGAACCAACTAATTATCTCTTTTAGATTACTATGTGTGGCAGTGGGAGGACGAGAAGGGTAAATGGAATCCATACAATGCTGAACATTCCATTGAAATAGAGAATGCCAGAATTTCTGGGAAGGATCTCAATATAGTGGCTAACCACAGAGCTTATGATATAGACTTTGCTCAAATGGAACAGGTTAATACAGTCACCAATGTAGCTCGTACTATAGACAGATGTCAATCTGGTGAGGAAAGTTAGAAGAATTGTTTTATTGGAAAGTTAATAATTAAAATACAAATGATCATGATGTGAAAATGTGGAGGAAAAAGAAATAATAAGTTTAGACTTGGAATATTCTTTTTGGATATTAACAATACATATTATTCTTATATCAGAAACGGTAGTATTTGTTTGACCATGTAAATTAAATTTTGATACCCGGTAGGCTTTAATATTATTTAATTAAATATGATACTTTGTAATTTTATATAGATATAAGAAGATGTGGTATGAGTGCCACTAAGACAACTCTCCATCAAAGTCACAATTTGTAAAAGTAAACCATTATAGATCAAAGTACTGCCTTCAACATGGAACCTTGGCTCACACAGAACAGCAATCTATAAAGGGCCCCAAAAATGACTAGTGTAAAACCATTCAAACAGGAAAACCAACGGTCTAATCTAAATAAAAAATGAGAAACGAGAAACAGTCTATATGTAGAATTTTTTACAGATGCAGTTGAACCAATAGATTCACCAAAGAAAGTAGCACCTAAAAGAGTATCAAGTAGAGGAGATGCTGTGAAAGTGAAAGTAGAACCTGAGGATGAACCTATGACCTCAAAGTCAGCTGGTAAAGGCAAAGGGAAAGCTGCTAAAAGTGGAAGGAAGAAAGGAAAATCTGGAGCTGATGAAAATGGCTCTGAAGGAAAGGAAATGGGTACGAAAAGCTTTTCACTTTTTATATCCAGATATCTAATACAGACTTATCGGAGATGCTATAAGAATGTGTTCGGTTTTTTTTTTTGTGATTTTCATGATATTCTATAGAAACATTATAGTACAGTAGACTCCACCTAATCAGATATCGGCTAAACGAATATATCGGCTATTGTAATATTATTTCAAAACACCAAACCCTTTCCTATATGTTAAATGTAAATTTTATCGGGTACCGTACCTACTCGCTTATTAGTCGGAAAATTGGGAGTAAAATTCATAATCCAGAGAGGGGGACCGACTAATAGACGAGATCTAGCGACCAGAGGAAAAATCCAAGCTTGAGAAAAGTCAGGAGTGAATTTCCTGGTCAAAACTACGTTTTTGATTGCCAAACCTACATAAATCAATAAATAAAAAGTTTTTGTTGAAAATAAATGACTACATTACTAGCTTTGTGTTTTATTTGTTCTTTGGTAAACATTTTCTGCAAATTCGTGTTGAAATTCTACTGTTTCCGGTTTGTGTATTGATTTTCATGGTCACATGGTTTTCCTATAAACCCAAAAGAAGAGCCAAGAACCAAAAATGAAAAGGAGATAACAATGTACCAAATATGTGAAAGGATGTTTTCAGCGGTGTTATTGTGTCATTATTGTGATATCATGATATCAATTCAATGCTTATAAATCATATAATAATCAAAAAATAATTTTAAGATTCATTCCCAAAATCAAAATATTATTCATTAAAGTGTCTCAGGTAAGCAAAAATTACAAAATTGATTGACAAGCCAATATAATCCATTGATAACCCCAATTAAGAGACAAAGAGTTGTATTTACTAAAGGTGTGAAAACTATCAGTGATAGGTAAACAGATGACACTAATGAGTTGGAGTTAGTTATTTTAATATATTGATAAGCTTCACTTAATTTTTTTAATCCTTTAATCATCACAATATAATAAGAATTATGAAGTGTACATGCTCATTTAACACCGAGTTATGTATGCTGTGAAAAATATTTTCATCAAGTGTTGATTGACTTTAAATTTTTCAGGTTCATATTGGTTTATATTCGCTTTTCTCAAACAATAGGTTGTTAGTCATACCCTACAAAATCATTGATGCATTACGTAAACAACACATGGCTAATCTAACATTTGAACAGTGAACAAAACAAGAGAAATGAATACATCTTTATTATTAACAGCAATATAAATTATCATGATGAGCATCAACTAAATTCAAACCAAACATTAATGCAGAAATGAATATTATTCCTGGATTTGCATTGGTTCTACCGGTGTTCAGTTACTGTCAGCTGAAAAAAAATGCCCAAATTTTGTCCGACTTATACGAGGGTCAAGACTAAATCCTTAGAATTTGGAGCTGAAAAGGGCCCCCGACTTATAGTAGGATCGACTATTAGGCGAGTTTATACGGTAAATGAATATTGGATATACAAATATATCGGCAAATCGGATAGGAATATTCATAAAAATTCTGTCAAAACCATGCACAATCCGATATTTTCAATGTTTTTCTGACAGGAAATGAGGCAGGAAGTTATGCAAGTACAATCTTGCAGACAAGAAAATTTTGTTTCTGCTTAATAAAAGGGACTATTTCCTAATAAGATTTTTGTCTTTATTCATTGTTATACGACCGCAAATTTTCGTATATTGGTATCACATCGTCGTCGTCAGTGTCATCCGAAGACATTTGGTTTCTGGACAATAACTTTAGTAAGTGTAAATAGAAATCTATGAAATTTAAACACAAGGTTTATAACCACAAAAGGAAGGTTGAGATTGATTTTAGGGGTTATAGTCCTAACAATTTAGGAATTAGGGGCCAGAAAGTGGCCCTAATAAGCATTTTTCTAGTTTCCAGACAATAACTTGTGGAACGGTGT
This sequence comes from Mytilus californianus, assembly GCF_021869535.1. Lineage (NCBI taxonomy): Eukaryota > Metazoa > Mollusca > Bivalvia > Mytilida > Mytilidae > Mytilus > Mytilus californianus. Next base: position 79,405,891 of record NW_026262701.1, on the reverse strand, counting down.
ATGGATCTCTCTGACTGAAATTATACCACAAGTTTCCATACTACAAAGGGATGGTTAGGATTGGCTTTGGGGGGTTATGGCTCAAATCGTTTAGGAATAAGGGGCAAAAAAGGGGGAAAAACAAGGGTTTCTTGGTTAACGGATAATTAAAAAAAAGTACAATGTTATGTTTGGATTACCTCCCTTACATGTTTTTAAATTATGTTTAAAGAAATGTTGTATTGTCTTGGAGTGATTAGCTGTCAATTTATTTTTAGAAGTTACTATTCAAAAATGCTGATTAAGGAATATTAATTTTAGCCATGGTTATGTATGTCATTTTCTATTTTAAGACTTTTATGATGTATTTAAATGGGTAATTATGGTTACAAACTCCATAGGAAATTTGAAATGAGATTATGACCATATCTTGAGGGAAAGAATTTTTTTGGGGGGAAAAGGGGGGGGGGGGGGTTGGAGGGGAAAAAGAAATTGTGAGAGGGGGACAATTTTTTCTCATTTCAGTTTCACAAATTAAAAAAGAAAATTTCTTCAAATTTTTTTTTTTTTTTTTTTTTGCATAAAAAAAAGAGGGGTGGGGGTGGGTAAACATTTTTTTTTTGGGGGGGGGGGGGGTCAATTTGCAACAGCATAGTGTATTGCACAAAAGCAAAAAATTGTATATATATTCAAATCATATAACCAATTCTAAGTTCTTTGACTACAGTTATTCTGTGTCAGAAACCTATTATGTGTCAAATATTTAATTACAATCCAAATTCAGACCTGTATCAAGCGCGAATATTGTGTCCATTTTTGCCCAAACTGTTCAGGGTTGGACCTCTGCGGTCGTATACAGCTGCGCTCAGCGAAGCAATTTTTCTTCCTTTGCAATGTGAATAAGATGCCCTTACAGTTCAAATGGATGAATTTTATTTAAAAATACCAGTGCAGTACGTTGGGAGAAATTTTGATAAAACTTGTGTGTTCACAGAATCCGAAATATAATCTTAAACTGAATAATTTATTGCAATGTACATATAAATCCCTTCAGAACAGAGAAATCTGACTTTTATCAGATATAATTATGTAACATGTGCATGACCACATGTCATGGACGCCATTTTCCCTTGTTTACATTTTAAAATGTGTAGCCTCGAGAACCATGACCCGAACAATAACAGAATCTTTAGAAAACTTAAACTTGATGCATTATTTATTCATCAAACTTTATTATCTTCATTGATAAACAAACTAAATTTCGTAATTTAAAGAAATAAAATATATAACAAGTAAGATTTCAGTGAGTTTAGAGACTGTGACAAATGATAGTGAAAAAATGATTTGCTGAACTTCAGACATGTAATCATTTTAAATCTAAATTTAAGCCTCTTTCCATATCATTTCTATTGAATGATAGAAACAAATTATTTTTTAATTAAATATCATCAAAGAAATAGTTTAATTAGTCATCATGTTAATAAGACAAGCTGATAAAAATTTCACAGAGTGTGAGCAAGATTTTACTGTTACCTCTGTTGTCACTACATAAATAGACATGCATAAATATGGAGTATTACTTCATTTATGAAACAAATAAAGACACAAACTATGGATGGTAGATATATATTCACATAAATAATTAGGAAATTTGATTTATTTAAATAAACAAAGGATTAAAAGGCAGAAAACAAATAGTATTACATAACAAGCTGATCAATTTTTAACTCAAACATCTTGGTGGTGTACCTGAAAAAATCAAGAAAAAAACGTCTTAACCTTTTCTTAAGCAGTGGTCAGGGCTAGTTACATCTCAGGATTATGAATCTTTTTTTTTTTGCAGAATATTCAATAAGTATACATTTATTGTCTAATTGAATATATCGGGTAATGGCATATTTTTTGCTGATGTTTTGCGTATCCGATTTGCCAGAGTCTACTGTACTTACACATTCTCGCAATTTTGTAGACATCACATATTTTAATTAAACAAGGACGTTAAGCAACCAACAATCAATCAATCAATTAATTTAACAGTGTAAACAATAGTCATTAGATATTATGTCCCACTCACCAACAAAAGATGAGTGCCTATACCATTTGTCAAGCTTTCATGTTTTGATTTACAGTGAAGACAGTTGTCATGAAAGACAAGGCACCAGTAGATCAGAATGTACTCATTCATTAGGTAAAGATCATTTTTATTTTATTTACAGTGAAGACAGTTGTCATTGAAGGCAAGTCACCAGTAGATCAGAATGTACTCATTCATTAGGCAAAGCTCATGTTTATTTTATTAACAGTGAAGACAGTTGTCATTGAAGGCAAGTCACCAGTAGATCAGAATGTACTCATTCATTAGGCAAAGCTCATGTTTATTTTATTTACAGTGAAGACAGTTGTCATTAAAGACAAGGCACCAGTAGATCAGAATGTACTCATTCATTAGGTAAAGCTCATGTTTATTTTATTTACAATGAAGACAGTTGTCATTAAAGACAAGGCATCAGTTGATCAGAATGTACTTATTCATTAGGTAAAGTTCATGTTTATTTTATTTACAGAGAAGACAGTTGTCATTAAGGACAAGGCACCAGTAGATCAGAATGTACTCATTCATTAGGCAAAGCTCATGTTTATTTTATTTACAGTGAAGACAGTTGTCATTAAAGACAACGCACCAGTTGATCAGAATGTACTCATTCATTAGGCAAAGCTCATGTTTATTTTATTTACAGTGAAGACAGTTGTCATTAAAGACAAGGCACCAGTTGATCAGAATGTACTCATTCATTAGGTAAAGATCATTTTTATTTTATTTACAGTGAAGACAGTTGTCATTGAAGGCAAGTCACCAGTAGATCAGAATGTACTCATTCATTAGGCAAAGCTCATGTTTATTTTATTTACAGTGAAGACAGCTGTCATTGAAGGCAAGTCACCAGTAGATCAGAATGTACTCATTCATTAGGCAAAGCTCGTGTTTATTTTATTTACAGTGAAGACAGTTGTCATTAAAGACAAGGCACCAGTAGATCAGAATGTACTCATTCATTAGGTAAAGCTCATGTTTATTTTATTTACAATGAAGACAGTTGTCATTAAAGACAAGGCACCAGTTGATCAGAATGTACTTATTCATTAGGTAAAGTTCATGTTTATTTTATTTACAGAGAAGACAGTTGTCATTAAGGACAAGGCACCAGTAGATCAGAATGTACTCATTCATTAGGCAAAGCTCATGTTTATTTTATTAACAGTGAAGACAGTTGTCATTGAAGGCAAGTCACCAGTAGATCAGAATGTACTCATTCATTAGGCAAAGCTCATGTTTATTTTATTTACAGTGAAGACAGTTGTCATTAAAGACAAGGCACCAGTTGATCAGAATGTACTCATTCATTAGGCAAAGCTCATGTTTATTTTATTTACAATGAAGACAGTTGTCATTAAAGACAAGGCACCAGTTGATCAGAATGTACTTATTCATTAGGTAAAGTTCATGTTTATTTTATTTACAGAGAAGACAGTTGTCATTAAGGACAAGGCACCAGTAGATCAGAATGTACTCATTCATTAGGCAAAGCTCATGTTTATTTTATTTACAGTGAAGACAGTTGTCATTAAAGACAACGCACCAGTTGATCAGAATGTACTCATTCATTAGGCAAAGCTCATGTTTATTTTATTTACAGTGAAGACAGTTGTCATTAAAGACAAGGCACCAGTTGATCAGAATGTACTCATTCATTAGGCAAAGCTCATGTTTATTTTATTTACAATGAAGACAGTTGTCATTAAAGACAAGACACCAGTTGATCAGAATGTACTCATTCATTAGGCAAAGCTCATGTTTATTTTATTTACAGTGAAGACAGTTGTCATTAAAGGCAAAGCACCTGTAGATTCAGAATGTACTCAGATGTTAGGCAAAGCGCATGTATTTTATGAAGGAAAAGATATTTGGGATTGTATGCTTAACCAGGTATGTATAATAAATCAAATTGAAACTATTTTCCACATATATTATATATGCAAACTGTATGTTAAATATTACAAATTCAGGACATGTTGAAATATATAATGCATGTTTAGCATTAAAAACATTGTTTGAACAAAAATTATGTTTATTTTGGTCATGTTACTTAATAAAGGTTTCATAATGAGTAAGAATTGGACATATCCTCATATTGAGCTGATTTTTATTATGTGAGTCTACTATGATGAGTAACAGATGGAGTTTATGTTTGGTTCCACTTTTTTTCTAAACACCTTCACATATTGAGCTGGTGTTTTCTTATGTGAGTCTACTATGATGAGTTACAGAACAAGTTAATGATTGATTCCGCTCAGCTGATTGATGCCAAAATTACGGACTTTTGACTTTGAAAATTTTCTGAAAATAACAGTTACATTGTGTATGCAGACTTTTTTTCTAAACACCTTAACATATTGAGGTGATTTTTAGTATGTGATTCGTTGAACATTTAAATTGGTAGTTTACCTATACCCATGAAATACACGATAATTGATATCCCACAAATAATAATGAATCCACAGTCATGACAGTAAATAAGTTATTTAAAAGAAGCAATGTATGAAAGGAAAAACAAAAATCTTTTGAATTAAAATGATTTTGTTCATCGATTTCAGACAAATGTTGGGAACAACAACAACAAATACTTTATGATACAGTTATTAGAGGAAGACAGTAAGAAATCGTACCATGTTTGGTTTAGATGGGGTCGTGTTGGTTATAAAGGACAGAATAACCTTGTTCCATGTGGTAGTAATATAGATCTGGCTAAGAAAACATTCTGCAAAAAGTAAGTCTTGTTCCAAAAGGTAAGACTTATAAGCCATTGATTCCTGATATATGAAATGAAAGCATTTTAAGTGCCAATCTGCCAAAGAATCAGGCAGTGGTGAAAACATGACAAATAAAAACCCACTCAAGTTTACATTAATTTAAGTTCAAAATGTATAATTGTGCACGCATATAACGTTCGTTTCCTTTTCCTGTTCTGGTAATTCAAGATACAATTTGGTTGAAATGCACTAGAAATTACCAATTGAGGGGAGCTAACTCTGTAATTTGCTATCATTCTAACCAAAGATTAGAGATTTATCAAAATTAACAGACATGCAGAAACGAAAGACCTACCATTTCTAACTCAGGATGAAGGTAACTTCAAAATAGAATGGTTAGGTCGGTGGATTTTGTTCAAAAGCTTCCTTTACTGTCAATTCAGAAAGAAATGCATGCATTTGTTATTACGAATCCTTGATACTGGCAAAAATGCAAAATCTAAATAATGCGATTGCAAAAATTTTATGAAGGAATTGAATACTGAACTTATCAATGCATGTTTTTATTATTGCAAACTTGAAACTGTCACATTTTTCACATTAATAAAAACATTGCAATAATTTCTGAATTTACAATATTTACATAAAATGACACGTCATCCTTTGCCTACTGAGAGATTGATATTTGTGACGTGTCAGGATGGATTTTACTGTTGGTGCATGTTCATATTTCCTTTTGACAAAAAACATGAGAACTTGATAGTGAATGAATGTAAGAAAGCAAAGTAAAACACCATCAAACAAACAAATTAAAGACCAACTCTATTATAATGTCTTTGGCAATATGATGGTTCATCTATCTGTGTGGGGCAGAGTGGTCTAGAAATCAGAAGTATGGTAATATTTCTCTATGTAAAAAAGAAATTTCGAAAATTTAATACAGTCAAACCTGTTGCATTACTATCAGTACATATCTGTTTGATGACTATTTTGAGGCCCTGCCCCCTAGGTCATGGTCCAGTGACTTTGAATTAATGAGCAATTTTCAATGTTAAGTTTTCTGCTTAAGTCAGTTTGACAAGAACTACTTGTGACAGATCGATGATATTTTGTATAAAGTTGCATTACTATCAGTACATTTCAGTTTGTCGATCATTTCAAGTTCAATGCCCTGCCCACAAGATCATGGTCCAGTGACTTTGAAATATTAAGCAATGTTGCTGTCCATCAGATTGTCTTTATCTGAATTTTGTGTGAACAGGCAAACATATCTCTGTGTCAACAGTATATTCCTTAATAGAGGTGACCTTTGTTGCCGGATTGATTGTAATAGGTTAAATCTATGCACGATATATTAAATATTTGCACTCTGCTGTATCTAAGTAAATATAAAAATGAAAGAAGATTTTGTATACTTGCCAATTAGACAACAATCCACCAGAGCTGAAACGAAGTGGTAGTAAGCAATTATAGGCACATGTACAGCCTTCAACAAAAAAATATCATACTGCATAGGCTGCTATAAAAGGCTCCGACATGAGAAATGTGAAACAATTTAAACGAGAAAACTAACTGCTTAATTTATAACAAAACAATTTACAAAAAGCAAATATGACAGACATGAACCAGTGACAACCACTGTACTTCAAGCTCCTGACTTGGGACAGGCACATAAAGAATGTTAAATAAATATTCATTGTATAGTTGAAAATCTTTTTTATTGCAGAAGCCGTTTAATTGTTTTATTCCTACAGTGAATGTGGATTAAATATTTGTAATTTAAGTATATTATTTATTCTTTATAAGATTTACAGATAAAACAAAAAATGACTGGGCCAATCGAAGCAAGTTTGTTCACTCCCCTGGGAAATATGATATGTTAGCCATGGATTATGGTGAAGATAGCAAGGTCAGTCAAAGAAATGAAAATAGTTGAATGAAGTTCAGAATATTTGAAAAAACAATTGAAATGTTCCAGAAAACTGCTTAACAATAAGCTCCTTTAATTATAAAAATAAGAAGATGTGGTATGATTGCCAATAAGACAACTCTCCACAAGAGACCAAATGACACAGACATTAACAACTATAGGTCACTGTACGGCCTTTCGACAATGAGTAAAACCCATACTGCATAGTCAGCTATAAAAGGCCCTGAAATGACAAATGTAAAACAATTCAAACGAGAAAACTAACAGCCTGATTTATGTACAAAATTTTGAACAAACAAATAGAATAAACAGCAACAACAACAACCACTGAAATACAGGCTCCTGACTTGGGACAGGCACATACAGAACAAACAAATAGAATAAACAGCAACAACAACCACCACTGAAATACAGGCTCCTGACTTGGGACAGGCACATACAGAACAAACAAATAGAATAAACAGCAACAACAACCACCACTGAAATACAGGCTCCTGACTTGGGACAGGTACATACAGAACAAACAAATAGAATAAACAGCAACAACAACCACCACTGAAATACAGGCTCCTGACTTGGGACAGGCACATACAGAACAAACAAATAGAATAAACAGCAACAACAACCACCACTGAAATACAGGCTCCTGACTTGGGACAGGTACATACAGAACAAACAAATAGAATAAACAGCAACAACAACCACCACTGAAATACAGGCTCCTGACTTGGGACAGGCACATACAGAACAAACAAATAGAATAAACAGCAACAACAACCACCACTGAAATACAGGCTCCTGACTTGGGACAGGCACATACAGAACAAACAAATAGAATAAACAGCAACAACAACCACCACTGAAATACAGGCTCCTGACTTGGGACAGGTACATACAGAACAAACAAATAGAATAAACAGCAACAACAACCACCACTGAAATACAGGCTCCTGACTTGGGACAGGCACATACAGAACAAACAAATAGAATAAACAGCAACAACAACCACCACTGAAATACAGGCTCCTGACTTGGGACAGGTACATACAGAACAAACAAATAGAATAAACAGCAACAACAACCACCACTGAAATACAGGCTCCTGACTTGGGACAGGCACATACAGAACAAACAAATAGGATAAACAACAACAACAACCACCACTGAAATACAGGCTCCTGACTTGGGACAGGTACATACAGAACAAACAAATAGAATAAACAGCAACAACAACACCCACTGAAATACAGGCTCCTGACTTGGGACAGGCACATACAGAACAAACAAATAGGATAAACAGCAACAACAACAACCACTGAAATACAGGCTCCTGACTTGGGACAGGTACATACAGAACAAACAAATAGAATAAACAGCAGCAACAACCACCACTGAAATACAGGCTCCTGACTTGGGACAGGTACATACAGAACAAACAAATAGAATAAACAGCAACAACAACCACCACTGAAATACAGGCTCCTGACTTGGGACAGGCACATACAGAACAAACAAATAGAATAAACAGCAACAACAACCACCACTGAAATACAGGCTCCTGACTTGGGACAGGCACATACAGAACAAACAAATAGAATAAACAGCAACAACAACACCCACTGAAATACAGGCTCCTGACTTGGGACAGGCACATACAGAACAAACAAATAGAATAAACAGCAACAACAACACCCACTGAAATACAGGCTCCTGACTTGGGACAGGCACATACAGAACAAACAAATAGAATAAACAGCAACAACAACCACCACTGAAATACAGGCTCCTGACTTGGGACAGGCACATACAGAACAAACAAATAGAATAAACAACAACAACAACCACCACTGAAATACAGGCTCCTGACTTGGGACAGGTACATACAGAACAAACAAATAGAATAAACAGCAACAACAACCACCACTGAAATACAGGCTCCTGACTTGGGACAGGTACATACAGAACAAACAAATAGGATAAACAACAACAACAACCACCACTGAAATACAGGCTCCTGACTTGGGACAGGTACATACAGAACAAACAAATAGAATAAACAGCAACAACAACCACCACTGAAATACAGGCTCCTGACTTGGGACAGGTACATACAGAACAAACAAATAGAATAAACAGCAACAACAACCACCACTGAAATACAGGCTCCTGACTTGGGACAGGTACATACAGAACAAACAAATAGAATAAACAGCAACAACAACCACCACTGAAATACAGGCTCCTGACTTGGGACAGGCACATACAGAACAAACAAATAGAATAAACAGCAACAACAACCACCACTGAAATACAGGCTCCTGACTTGGGACAGGTACATACAGAACAAACAAATAGAATAAACAGCAACAACAACCACCACTGAAATACAGGCTCCTGACTTGGGACAGGCACATACAGAACAAACAAATAGAATAAACAGCAACAACAACACCCACTGAAATACAGGCTCCTGACTTGGGACAGGTACATACAGAACAAACAAATAGAATAAACAGCAACAACAACCACCACTGAAATACAGGCTCCTGACTTGGGACAGGCACATACAGAACAAACAAATAGAATAAACAGCAACAACAACCACTGAAATACAGGCTCCTGACTTGGGACAGGCACATACAGAACAAACAAATAGAATAAACAGCAACAACAACCACCACTGAAATACAGGCTCCTGACTTGGGACAGGTACATACAGAACAAACAAATAGAATAAACAGCAACAACAACCACCACTGAAATACAGGCTCCTGACTTGGGACAGGCACATACAGAACAAACAAATAGAATAAACAGCAACAACAACCACCACTGAAATACAGGCTCCTGACTTGGGACAGGTACATACAGAACAAACAAATAGAATAAACAGCAACAACAACCACCACTGAAATACAGGCTCCTGACTTGGGACAGGCACATACAGAACAAACAAATAGAATAAACAGCAACAACAACCACCACTGAAATACAGGCTCCTGACTTGGGACAGGTACATACAGAACAAACAAATAGAATAAACAGCAGCAACAACCACCACTGAAATACAGGCTCCTGACTTGGGACAGGCACATACAGAACAAACAAATAGAATAAACAGCAACAACAACCACCACTGAAATACAGGCTCCTGACTTGGGACAGGCACATACAGAACAAACAAATAGAATAAACAGCAACAACAACCACCACTGAAATACAGGCTCCTGACTTGGGACAGGTACATACAGAACAAACAAATAGAATAAACAGCAACAACAACCACCACTGAAATACAGGCTCCTGACTTGGGACAGGCACATACAGAACAAACAAATAGAATAAACAGCAACAACAACCACCACTGAAATACAGGCTCCTGACTTGGGACAGGCACATACAGAACAAACAAATAGAATAAACAGCAACAACAACCACCACTGAAATACAGGCTCCTGACTTGGGACAGGTACATACAGAACAAACAAATAGAATAAACAGCAACAACAACCACCACTGAAATACAGGCTCCTGACTTGGGACAGGCACATACAGAACAAACAAATAGAATAAACAGCAACAACAACCACCACTGAAATACAGGCTCCTGACTTGGGACAGGTACATACAGAACAAACAAATAGAATAAACAGCAACAACAACCACCACTGAAATACAGGCTCCTGACTTGGGACAGGTACATACAGAACAAACAAATAGAATAAACAGCAACAACAACCACCACTGAAATACAGGCTCCTGACTTGGGACAGGTACATACAGAACAAACAAATAGAATAAACAGCAACAACAACCACCACTGAAATACAGGCTCCTGACTTGGGACAGGCACATACAGAACAAACAAATAGAATAAACAGCAACAACAACCACCACTGAAATACAGGCTCCTGACTTGGGACAGGCACATACAGAACAAACAAATAGAATAAACAGCAACAACAACCACCACTGAAATACAGGCTCCTGACTTGGGACAGGTACATACAGAACAAACAAATAGAATAAACAGCAACAACAACCACCACTGAAATACAGGCTCCTGACTTGGGACAGGCACATACAGAACAAACAAACAGGATAAACAGCAACAACAACCACCACTGAAATACAGGCTCCTGACTTGGGACAGGCACATACAGAACAAACAAATAGAATAAACAGCAACAACAACCACCACTGAAATACAGGCTCCTGACTTGGGACAGGTACATACAGAACAAACAAATAGAATAAACAGCAACAACAACCACCACTGAAATACAGGCTCCTGACTTGGGACAGGTACATACAGAACAAACAAATAGAATAAACAGCAACAACAACCACCACTGAAATACAGGCTCCTGACTTGGGACAGGTACATACAGAACAAACAAATAGAATAAACAGCAACAACAACCACCACTGAAATACAGGCTCCTGACTTGGGACAGGTACATACAGAACAAACAAATAGAATAAACAGCAACAACAACCACCACTGAAATACAGGCTCCTGACTTGGGACAGGTACATACAGAACAAACAAATAGAATAAACAGCAACAACAACCACCACTGAAATACAGGCTCCTGACTTGGGACAGGTACATACAGAACAAACAAATAGAATAAACAGCAACAACAACCACCACTGAAATACAGGCTCCTGACTTTGGACAGGCACATACAGAACAAACAAATAGAATAAACAGCAACAACAACCACCACTGAAATACAGGCTCCTGACTTGGGACAGGTACATACAGAACAAACAAATAGAATAAACAGCAACAACAACCACCACTGAAATACAGGCTCCTGACTTGGGACAGGTACATACAGAACAAACAAATAGAATAAACAGCAACAACAACCACTGAAATACAGGCTCCTGACTTGGGACAGGTACATACAGAACAAACAAATAGAATAAACAGCAACAACAACCACCGCTTAAATACAGGCTCCTGACTTGGGACAGGCACATACAGAACAAACAAATAGAATAAACAGCAACAACAACCACCACTGAAATACAGGCTCCTGACTTGGGACAGGTACATACAGAACAAACAAATAGAATAAACAGCAACAACAACCACCACTGAAATACAGGCTCCTGACTTGGGACAGGTACATACAGAACAAACAAATAGAATAAACAGCAACAACAACCACCACTGAAATACAGGCTCCTGACTTGGGACAGGTACATACAGAACAAACAAATAGAACAAACAGCAACAACAACACCCACTGAAATACAGGCTCCTGACTTGGGACAGGTACATACAGAACAAACAAACAGGATAAACAACAACAACAACCACCACTGAAATACAGGCTCCTGACTTGGGACAGGTACATACAGAACAAACAAATAGAATAAACAGCAACAACAACCACCACTGAAATACAGGCTCCTGACTTGGGACAGGTACATACAGAACAAACAAATAGAATAAACAGCAACAACAACCACCACTGAAATACAGGCTCCTGACTTGGGACAGGTACATACAGAACAAACAAATAGAATAAACAGCAACAACAACACCCACTGAAATACAGGCTCCTGACTTGGGACAGGTACATACAGAACAAACAAACAGGATAAACAACAACAACAACCACCACTGAAATACAGGCTCCTGACTTGGGACAGGTACATACAGAACAAACAAATAGAATAAACAGCAACAACAACCACCACTGAAATACAGGCTCCTGACTTGGGACAGGCACATACAGAACAAACAAATAGAATAAACAGCAACAACAACCACCACTGAAATACAGGCTCCTGACTTGGGACAGGTACATACAGAACAAACAAATAGAATAAACAGCAACAACAACCACCACTGAAATACAGGCTCCTGACTTGGGACAGGTACATACAGAACAAACAAATAGAATAAACAGCAACAACAACCACCACTGAAATACAGGCTCCTGACTTGGGACAGGTACATACAGAACAAACAAATAGAATAAACAGCAACAACAACCACCACTGAAATACAGGCTCCTGACTTGGGACAGGCACATACAGAACAAACAAATAGAATAAACAGCAACAACAACCACCACTGAAATACAGGCTCCTGACTTGGGACAGGCACATACAGAAACAAACAAACAGGATAAACAGCAACAACAACCACCACTGAAATACAGGCTCCTGACTTGGGACAGGTACATACAGAACAAACAAATAGAATAAACAGCAACAACAACCACCACTGAAATACAGGCTCCTGACTTGGGACAGGCACATACAGAACAAACAAATAGAATAAACAGCAACAACAACCACCACTGAAATACAGGCTCCTGACTTGGGACAGGCACATACAGAAACAAACAAACAGGATAAACAGCAACAACAACCACCACTGAAATACAGGCTCCTGACTTGGGACAGGCACATACAGAAACAAACAAACAGGATAAACAGCAACAACAACCACCACTGAAATACAGGCTCCTGACTTGGGACAGGTACATACAGAACAAACAAATAGAATAAACAGCAACAACAACCACCACTGAAATACAGGCTCCTGACTTGGGACAGGCACATACAGAAACAAACAAACAGGATAAACAGCAACAACAACCACCACTGAAATACAGGCTCCTGACTTGGGACAGGTACATACAGAACAAACAAATAGAATAAACAGCAACAACAACCACCACTGAAATACAGGCTCCTGACTTGGGACAGGCACATACAGAAACAAACAAACAGGATAAACAGCAACAACAACCACCACTGAAATACAGGCTCCTGACTTGGGACAGGCACATACAGAATGTGGTGGGGTTAAACTAGTTAGCATACCATTCTGATTCCCTGTCCTTACTCAGAATAATGCCTATTTAGATAAGGATTAAACTGTTGTGTATGTGATGATCGTTTACGTGCTATTATGCTATAGCTATAGTTTATATTGTACCCACACATTCTTATACATTGAATTTTTCATTATATCAAATGAAAATTTTCGTCACACATTTCTCCAAAACAACTGGACAGAATGACTTTCATATCTGGTCTGCACCTCAATAGTGAAGAGAAGTAATGGATTTTTGCAGAAACCTACTTCCTGTTTTCAGATAATTTGAATTACAAGTGTCAGTATGCTTAGCAAGACAGCCTGTGCATTCTTGTTCTGTATGTATACTAGTGAAAAGTTATAATCAACTTTCATGATTACTTTTCAGAACAAAATTTACTCATATCTCCGGTTGTAAAAAAAGTGTTTATGATTGCATATAGATACTAATGTTTTTATAAGTGATGTGTGTTTTAAAACATGGACTTACTATATTTATCATATTTGTACTTTTCTAGGGAGAAGATGTAGTAGATACTGCTGTTACAAAAGATATTAAGTATCCAGATTCAAAGTTAGACAAAAGTCTACAGGTAAATGCTGCATCACAACTAAAAAGAATGTATATTTTTCCAATCTGAAAAATCTTCTATAAGCTATGATGGAGTTTACAAAAACAAAGTTACAGATACTATTATAATGTGGCAAGTTTAGTTGTGGGAGATTTGATCTCAGTGGTGCTCATTACATAAGCCTGGTGAGAGATACAGGTTCCTTGAAGTCCTACTGGAAAGTGAAAATGTTGGAAATAATTTTATTTCTTGTTTCGTTCAAAACTTGAAAAGATATGAGGTAAATAAATTTGAGATTGTATCCAAAAATATAAGAATCTGCAGTGAGTGTCATAATATCAACATTTTTATATGTATCTGGTGAAAATTTAATCTGATTTAAAATGCCCTGGCTACAATTTTTTAGAGGCATTATGTTTTCTGGTCTGGTTGCCAACTGTCCATTATTCTGTCTGTCCATTCATCCTTCCTATATCAGGTTAACAATTTTTGGGCAAAAATAAAGTCCCTTGGGTTCAGATTTTCGGACCTCAGAAAAAAAACCAAACTTTGTAGGCATACATTATACTCCCTTTTGAGAAACCTAACTCAGGGTAATAATCCAAGTGTTATGCATAACTGAAACCAGTATATGATATTAGGGAAGCAAAATAAAGATTTATTTTGCAAAACTAGGCATACAGCCAGTTATCTATGATTTCAGTATGAACAGAAATCTTTTTTCCACACAGGCTTTTGAGTACAGTAATGGTAATTGTAATGTGATATTTATTTTCAGAACTTGATAGATTTGATATGTGATGTAAAGTCTATGGAAGATGCTGTCAAAGAAATGAAATATGATGCTAAAAAGGCTCCATTGGGTAAAGTGCTTCATTTATTTTATGTAAATATGTATACTATAATAATAAAAAGTGTTTACAATTTTTTTCTTAAGTAATCATTGAAAACATCTATTAGAGATGACAGAAATATTTAAAAACCTAGTTAAATAATTGGCAATGAAGACAGAAATATTTGAAAATCTAATTAAACTATAGGCAATGAAAGAAATATTTAAAAGTTTTTGCTTTATATTTCCGTTTCGACAGGGAAATTAACAACTGATCAAGTAAAAGCTGGTTATGCATCATTGAAGAAGATAGAAACTTGTATAAACAAAGGCGATTTTGGTCAACACTTGACACAAGCTTGTAATGAATTCTACACCAGAATACCGCATACTTTTGGGTAAGACAATTATACGAAGGTCTAACCAAGAATCAGAATCAACACTTTTGTTTAGGGCTGTTCCATTAAAAATATACAATGGACCCAGGGAAGGGCAATTTGAATTTGTCACATTTGGTGGGTTTGACTTAAATTATGGTGTACAAGTTAAAAATGTATGCAGGTCTCCAAAATTCCTTCGATAGGTGGTTACTCGGTTTTAGAAGTGCCATCCCTGGATACTGGGTACTATGTATGTTTTCATGGAATGAAGTTCTTTACTTTGTGTTCTTTTAAAAAGGGATTTCTCATTTTGATCTGACAGAAACTTAGAATATGAATACAACATGGTTATACTTTGACAGCATTTATTCATTCTGAAAGTCAACGTTTGAAAGCAGTCATATTTGCCAGAGATAAATATTCAAATTTTAGACTTTCAAAATTTAGAAGATCAGGTATTTTGTTATTCAGTGACCATAATGACATGTTAACCGGCCAAATGTTCCTATGTTTAAAATATTTGGCCAAAAAATTGTAAACCATCAATGCTATGTCAAGTATTATTGTTTTATTTATTTTGTAAATTTTTTAGGCAAAGTATATGCATGTATAAATTTGGGGGAATTTCAGATTTTTATGAATTTTGCATTAATTTAAGAATTGTTCAGCTGCATCTGAATATTAAAAAAAAAGATGTAAGTAGCATTTATACTTCCAAAGTTACAATCAATTTAAGAATTGTGAAACACATCTAAAGGATGCAGCTAAAGAGCAGCTAAGTTTTTTTTTTCTCACTTATGGAACTATATTGGAACTGATTTTATATGACCTTTGATGATACACAATGGATGGTAGATATAACATTATTTTAACAAATCTATTGTGTTTGCTTTCAGTATGTCACAACCACCATTGATTAGATCAAAAGAAGAAGTGAAAGCTAAGATTCAGTTACTTGAGGTAAGGTTCTTTTATATGGCATTTAAAAGGTTTATAAAATTGTAAACATGCATGTTAATTTGTTAAATGTGAATCTGAATTCACCAGTTCAAAAATATTGATTTGTCTATTATATACATACTTTCTTTATAATAGATAGTTCAGTAGACTCCACCTAATCGGATATCAGCTAAACAAATATATTGGCTATTGCAATATTATTTCAAAACACCAAACCCTTTCCTATACATTTAATGTTAATTTTATCATGTAATCGAATATCGGATATAGGAATATATCCGCAAATCGGATAAGAATATTCAGGAAATTTTGTTCAAAACTATGCAATGTTTTTCTGACCGGAAATGCAGACAATAAAATTAGTTTTTACTAAATAGAAAGGAACAATTTCTTAATAAATTGTTGTCTTTATTCATTTTCTTCCTTTGTAATGTGAATTAGATGCCCTTTAAATTCAAATGGTTTGAATTTTTTTATATAAAATACACAAGAGCAGCATGTTGGGAGAATTTTGATAAAACTCTAAATGTTCACAGAATTAGAAATATAATTTAAACTGAATGTACCGTACCTCCTTCTGAACAATTTATTGCAATATACATATAAAGCCCTTTTGACAAGAGAAATCTGACTTTTGTCTGATATAATTTTGTAAAATGTGTATGACCACATTTCATGGATGCCATTTTGTTTTGTTTACAAAATGTGAAGAAGCCTCGAGAACCATGACCTAAACAATAAACAGTCTTCAGAAAACTTAAACTTGATGCAATCATATTTTTTTTCATAAATTTAAATTTTATTATTTAAAGAAATAAAATATATAAATATAATTTTAGTTTAGAGATATTGTACACAGACATGCTTTGATCTGTTTATAGCCCAATTATTAGCTTACCTGTGATAAATGTAAATAATGGACCATCATCCAAACATCTGTGATGTGATGGATGAAGGTCATTATATGAGGAAGCCAAGGGCTTCCGAGGGTTAATAGTGAACCTTTTATTATGTGCCAGCCACACGCCTATTTTACAGTTGAGTGATTTTTTGTATGTCCAGGTAGTATATAAGGCCAGGTGACCTGAGTAGTATCCTCTTTTATTTTGAGGCAAACAGTAAAATCTCCAGTGTAAATGGGTAGTAACACGACCAGTATTTGCATTTATATCAAACCTCATCGGGAATGGGTTTTCACTAGGGAGGGTACTATTAACCCTCGGAAGCCCTGGCTTCCTCATATAATGACCTTCATCCATCACATCACAGATGTTTGGATGATGGTCCATTATATATCATAACCCGGGCTTGACTCGGGTTAATAGTGAACTCTTTACAGCCAAAAATGCAAATACCAACAAGAACAACAAGAACATCAATCACCATAACCAAACAATTGGTCTCTCATACTTTAACAAGTATATATGTATGAGCCTAAATCATATCAAAATATTTAACTGCAGATAAAAAGAAAATTCATCTGTCTCCATTCATGTATATCACTTGTACGAAAGAGAATACACAATCACCACTATGTCTATCTACTATCTTTTTATTCCATGTGTTAGATGTTTCTGTTTTCATACCAAAATCATAAACAGTCTCTATTAATACCAAATATAAAACATCCTCTAGTAGAAAACCTAACTACCACTCTACATAATATGTACATGTAGTAGATCATAAATTATCACATTTTGTCTCCATAACATTACTCCAAAACTACCCAGAATTGCAATGACTATCATGAAATAATAGAATATTTCTTTGTTTTGTGGAATAAAGACATAAGCTTCATAATAACTTTTATTATGTTCAAAAACAAAAATCTGTTACAATCTTCAGAAAACAATTAATACTCTATAAAGTTCACTTTAAAATGCCTCTCACATGTAACAAATATAACAAAATAACACTGTTGTTTTCTCATTATTCTTAAATTATCACATTTTCTCTATGCTTCTTCTCAAACGTTCTCGAAATTTAATGCTATTGACTAAAACTGTTCGATTCAACTCCAAATGTCAGCAAACTCCTGTTGCAAAAAACCAAATGGAATGTCCAAAAACCATTCATCTCGCAGAAATGCTAGATACATCATAACATGTACGTAGAAAAACCATAGCTGATCCTCCTGGTCCACCATACAGTTCCTGTAAACCACTAGCTATAAATAAGAATTAAATACTGTTTCAGTATATGATGGCAATGGAGTTTCAATATCTTTAAAATAAAACTTTTGAAAAGTGTAAGCTGACCTCCAGTTAGCAGTTTTTAATATATCATTCAGTGAAATTCCAGCTTGTTTAGCAGCTGAAGTTGAAGCACTACGATATGAGTGTGCCTTAAATTTGTTTATATCAATTCCTGCATTACCTAACACTATTTTCAACCAACGAGCAATAGTTGAAGTTGTAACACGTTTGAATGTTCTAAAAGAAATGAATAAATTTTTACTTTTTCGAACATCCTTTGTCCGTAAAATATAATGTTTAATACATCTAACAGGACAAATATCCTGTTTTTGATATTTATGTATGATAACATCCAAATTAGATTTGTTTGGTTTAGTTGTTTTTAGTAAAACTGGTATCTTAAAAATCAAAGAATTGTCTGTTACAGATACAAATCTCAGATCTAAATTAACAAGTGTTTGTGATCTTTGAGCTGATGACAATGCAAATAAAGCAATGCATTTCAGAGTTAACATTTTTAGAGATAAATTCTCATTTGGATATAATTGTGATAAGTACTTCAAAACTGTACCAACATTCCATGTAAATGTATATCTAGGTAAAGACGGCCTTAAATTAAAAATGCCTTTCATAAATCTAGTTATGTGTTTATCTTTTGCTAATTCAGCCATACCCATTAATGTCAGAGTCTGACAAATAGCTGATTTATGAGAATTAATACAGCTGTAAGATTTTTTGTTTTCATACAAAAAAGATAGATAATTCAAAATTTGTATCACAGATGGAGAAGTGGAATTAATTTGTTCTTTACTACACCACAAAATCCACTTCCTCCAAGCATATTCATACTGTTTATTGGTTGAATCTCTCCATGATTCGGAGAGAATTCTAACAGCTCTTTTTGAAAAGCCTTTATCAATGAGATATCGCCGGATACAATACAAGCGATAAGGAATAATCTTCGTTAGTTCATTGAATGTCTTTGACCATTGTGAGCCAAAGTTAATAGATCTGACCAATTTGGTAATTTTAGTGGAGTAGAAATTAATAATTCTAATAATTTTGGAAACCATGTTTGTGTGGTCCAAACAGGAGCTATAATTAATGCCTTCCTTACCTTGTCCTCTTCTATTTTCTGTAGGACTCTTGGCAACTGACTGAAAGGAGCAAAAATATATGGTAATAAATTACTCCAAGAGAGAGAAAATGCATCTGAAGCATAAGCTTCTGGATCAGGAAACCAACTAACATACTTTGGCAGTTGTTTGTTTAAACGAGACGCAAACAAATCAATCTCTGGGTTAAATAAACTTAAAGTCACTTTTTCAAAAACTGAACTATTTAGTTTCCACTCTGAAGAATCATTAAATTGTCTAGATAAATTATCTGGTTGTATATTTTGTTTTCCTGGGATATGTACCGCAGATATAAATACTTTTCTTTCAGTACTCCAAAACCAAATTTCTTTTGCAAGTTTTAAAAGCGATAATATTGATCCCCCTTGATTATTGATGTATGCAACCGCTACTGCGCTGTCTGTTCTAACACAAATATGACAATCTTTAACAGATCTACAAAGAGCCTGCAATGCCAAAATTATTGCTTTTAATTCTAACACATTAATATGATTCTGACATTCATCTATATTCCATCTACCTTGGGTACAATCTTTCTCAAATACTGCACCCCAACCTATCAACGACGCATCAGTTTGTAAATAAACTTTTGGAGGCTCTTGTCGAATTGGACAACCATTTTCTTTTTTAATATTTTGAATCCACCATAAAATCTCATTTTTACTCTCCACCGACAAAGACATATGAGCATTAAAATTTTTAAAAGATTTTTGTAAAGCTTTTGTTTTGTCAATGTCCAAATATCTATGCTGTAAATGTGCAAGTGTAATTGCATGATAAGATGAAGAATATAACCCAATTAATTGGGCAACCGTACGAATTTGTGTAATCTTCCTTTCAAACACTTTGTATGAAATTTCTATAATTTTTTGTATTTTATCTTCTGGTAAAAATACCTTGAACAAAACTGAATCAATAATGAATCCCAGAAACATTGTTCTTTGTGAAGGTATAAAATTTGATTTCTCTATATTTATTGAAAAACCTAGTGATTCTATTAAATCATTTACAAAATGTGTGTTTCTTTTTGCTTGTTCGAAACAAAGTGCTTGTAATAGGGAATCATCAATATAAAAGAAAGAACTAATGCCTAACTGTCTCACATGTGAAAATACCACTTTCATGATTTTTGTAAATATTCTTGGAGCCGAAGCTATTCCGAATGGGAGACATTCAAAATTATATAATTTGTTGTTCCACATAAATTTCAAATACTTTTTACTGTCTTCGTGTATCGCTACAGACCAATATGCCTCGGACAAATCCAGGCTTGTAAAAAATGCATTTCTAGAGATGCTTTTCAAAATAACTTCAAGAGTTTCTTGTTTAAAATGATAATACTGAATATAACTGTTTAATTTTTTCAGGTTAATAACTGGTCTAAATGTTCCATTTTTCTTTTTTACAAGAAAGAGATTTGAAATAAATTCACCTTTCTCATGGTGTGAAATTTTAATTGCTCCCTTTTTTAACATATCAGATACCTCTGTATCAACTAATCTTTCCTCATTTTTATTAAATTTTATAGGTCTTGGAATTATTTTCTGAACTGGTATCTCATCAAATTCTATTTTGTAACCAGTAATTGTTTCTAATACCCAACTATCTGATGTTAATTTTTTCCAATTTCTAATATGATATTTTAATTTACCAATGTTTAAGCCAACTTTTTCAACATGTTTACATGTAATACCAACCTTCAATTTTTTCTTCTGTATTGAGAATTCATCATGGGTTGCCTGTATGACCCTCTTGGGTAGCGGCTCTGCCCTCTGAAAATGCCTCTTGGGTTTGACATACCAAACCGGTACCCTCGCCGATAGGATCGGCCTCTGTAGTTTTTTGAACTGAAAGTTTTGTTTATCTTTTGTGCATCATTAATCTCCCGAAGTCTTTTACTAATATCATCTCCAAAGAGTTTTTCACCCACGACCTCATTTCTGTTACACAGTTGATGGAATTTACGTTCAATATGAGGCTTCAAATTCATTCTCCTTTTAATAGATAGCTCAAAATGCAAATTACACTGTATAGAAATAGCTCTTGAAATTAACTCTCTCATTGTCTTAATACAAGGATTTTTCCCTCGTAATAATTCCGCCACCTTAATCAAAGGGACCATGCCTGCCCCTGTTAGCTTTTGAATATTCTGAGAAATCAAATCCTCAGTCTTAGCTCTACGGGCTAAAAATTGCCAAATTTCTGGGTTGACAGGTGGTGGTACTAAAGCTTTACAATTGCTAGGTATCTTGCTATCCTTAGTCAAAGATGTAACATCTGACTTTTTCTTACAAATTTTTTCTATGACTGATGCTATCGAAGGGCTGACCTCAGAATCAAACCGTTCATCGTCCTCAAAAATTTTTGGCATTTCATAATCAAACTCCTCGTCTTCACTTTCAACGACAAGTTGTGTGGGATCAACATTACTCTCATGTTCAGACAAATCATCAGTTTCAAACAAATTGAAAACATTTTGGTCATTTTCGACCTCATTAATGTCATTATCTTCAAGTTCCTGTATAAAACTATGGGAGTCACTACTTGGACCTGCAGTACCACTACTATTGACATTTATTGCAGACACAATATTACTAGATAAGTCAGCAAATAATTGTTTCAGTAACTCATTTTGCTCGGCTTGAGCTTGTTTACTTTTAGAAGTTTTTCTGGGAGCCTTTGGCTTACTACAGCTAGCGGACGGTTCGTCCTGCGTAATTTGAATACTTCTTTTCAAAGGTGCTTTGCCTTTCTTATTTTTGCCTGGACCTTTTCCCGGTCCTTTTTCTGTAGGCACAACCACTGTTTTCTTATTAGTTTTTACGTTTGTACTCACAGTTTGTGAAAAAGAATCTATATCGGGTTTATCTAAAACCTGAATGCACTCCGGTGTATTTGAAGCGTGATTCACACTTATATTTTCAGAAAACCCGGAGAAACTTGCGTCAAACTCATCCTCGGAAGCAAAAAGCTTCATAATCTCCTCATAGTTTCTTTCATCTTCAGATTCTGAAGAAGATGGTCTACGAGACCTTGCCATTTGAAAATCTATAGTATAGACACGTGTATCGATCAAACAGGGTCTGCTTGATACGTACTTAAATTCGTGCGGCCTTGAAATAAAAGAGGATACTACTCAGGTCACCTGGCCTTATATACTACCTGGACATACAAAAAATCACTCAACTGTAAAATAGGCGTGTGGCTGGCACATAATAAAAGGTTCACTATTAACCCGAGTCAAGCCCGGGTTATGATATATAATGGATATAATTCGTTTACAAAACATATAATGACAAAAACTATGGATGGTAGATATTTATTCACATAAATATTTCGTGACATTTGATTTATTTTAATAAATATAGGATTAAAAAACGGAAAACAAATATGAGCATTACATAACCAGCTGATAATTTTTTACACAAACATCGTGGTGATGTAACTGATAAAAACCACTCCAGCCCTTTCAAATATACAGCAATGGTCAGGGTTAGTAACATCTCAGGATAAGGTCTACTCATTATTGCAGAATATTCAATGAATATACATTTATCGTCTAATTGAATATATGGGGTAATGGGATATTTTTTGCTGACATTTTGGGTATCCTATTTGACTTCTAGTATAATCTTTTACACTTTCATATTTCATCAGCAAAATCATTTCTTAGAAATATAAGAAGGGTTGGAGTTTATTAACTTTTTTTTCTCTAATAAAAACTTGACATAAATGTATCCAGTGTTTCTTTGGCCATATTTTAAAAGAAACCACCATAATAGAATTTAAGATGCTGTCTAATTCTCTCCCCATACATCATTTCTTGAAAAGCTATCAGAAAGGCACTGTTAAATATGGAACTTTGTGCATTATTAGATTTATTTTCCTAATGCTGGTAGTTTAAAGGTTTGGTTGGCTTGTTTGCTTTGTTTGTATAAATGTTTGCTCAAGCATTGTAATTAAGATTGCCATCTGCAATTAATAGATTGGTGGGCCTTCAGCTTGTATACATTATACTCTGCATTATATTTAACATCCAATAACATTTAAGTATCAGGTATACAAGCTGAAGCCCCACCTATCTATTAATTGCAGATGTCAATCTTAATAACAATGCTTGAGCAAACATTTAAACAAACAAAGCAAACAAGCCAACCAAACCTTTAAACTACAAGCATTAGGAAAATAGCTCTAAAAAAAATAAAACAACCACCACTGTTATCTTGTTAGAGTAATTGATTGACAAATGGTATGTCTTAGGTTTACTACACTACTGGATCAAACAATTCCAAATCGGGTATTTATTATTTTTCTTCTAAGTGTGCATCTTCCTGCGTTAGAGAAGACTTGTTAGCTTGGAGTCCGATTAATGTGTCCAGCTATGAAGAAATGTGTTCCTGCAGACTAGTCATTTTGGGGCCCTTTATAGCTTCCTGTTCGGTGTGAGCCAAGGCTCCGTGTTGAAGGCTGTACTTTGACCTATAATTGTTAACTTTTTATACATTGTGACTTGGATGGAGAGTTGTCTCATTGGCACTCATACCACACCTTCTTATTTGTATTACCTTCTGAGCTAGCACATTAAAAATTTGGCTCAGTGTTCCAGCTTAGTACAAAGCAAGGATTAGTAATGTAACATTAACATGGTATTATCCTGAATGTGTATGTAATATATTTGCTGCTAAAGCAAAGGATATGTCAATTAATCAGTTTGAAATAAACAATAACAAAAAAGTGTGTTAATTTGATTTTAATTCTTTTTACAGGCATTAAGTGATATTGAGATTGCAATCAAAGTACTGAAACAAGGAGATATGTCTGACAACCCAATAGACAGACATTATAAATCACTTAATGTTGATCTTGTACCTGTAGAAAAATCATCAGATGATTATAAGGTAAATACACATGCTCCCTGAAACAAGGAGGTTATGCCTAACAACACAATAGACAGACATGACATTACTAAAGTGACCGAACAACACTGATAATTAACTCATGCACTCAGGGCATTCATGAATTAATGTTTTGTTCTGCCACTCAAATATTTTTACTTGATTTGAATTCTTGGATTAGTTAAAATTGAGAATGGAAATGGGGAATGTGTCAAAGAGACAACAGCCCAACCAAAGAGCAGAAAACAGCCGAAGGCCACCAATGGGTCTTCAACACAGCGAGAAAATCCCGCACCCTGAGGTGGGCTTCAGCTGGCCCCTAAACAAAAATGTGTACTAGTTCAATGAAAATGGACGTCAGTTACTCTATAAATTAAGATGAAAACCTAATTAAAAAAATGAAATTTATCTTAGGTTCTTACAATTGATTGATAACAGTTCTTTTATTACAATGTTTATTATTTTATTTCAGATGGTAAATGATTATTTACTTAATACACATGCATCAACTCATAGTCAGTATAAGATGGAAATAGTCAGTCTTTTTGAAATGAAGAAACATGGAGAAGATAAAAATTTCAAAGATCTTGGAAACAGGTACTGTATGCATGTGGAAGAAACTTAAAACACATTTTCAAAATAAAAGAAACATATTCTAGTGTTTTGTAGAGTCTAATATTGGGAACTATTCCCCATGACAAAAACAAACATAAACATTTAATCTCATCAAATTGGCACAGGTGATTAAAATCTGCTACTATTTAAATGAGATTAGGTGAATGACATTAGAAGATGATAACCAAATCAAATAATAAAAATTAAAGATCACATGTGAGACCTGAAACTGAAAAAGATGTTAAGCAATGAAATCATGAAAATCAACAGTTACATTACCTGGAATCATTAAAATCACTGATCACATGACATAAAATCATGAAAATCACTGATCCCATGTGAGACCTGAAACTGAAAAGATGTTAATGAAACCATGAAAATAACAGATTTCATTACCTGAAATCATTTAAATATCTGATTACATGACCTGAAATCATGAAAATCACTGATAAAATGCCTTGAAATCATGAAAATCACTGATAACATACCAGACTAAAATATTTACATGCTACATTTAAATACGAAGCATGATAAAGAAAATATTTTGAAGTATGTAAAATTTGGTTTCTGATATTACAAGTATCAAAGAGATATGTGATTTCAATATTCATTAGGATATGAAAAAAACAATTCTTATTTTATTACAAAATACTGAAAAAAAGTTGATTTACTGATATGTACCATCTAACATAGCCTATTTATACCCATTACAGACAGTTATTGTGGCATGGTTCTAGACTGTCAAACTGGGTTGGAATTCTTAGTCAAGGTTTACGTATTGCTCCACCAGAAGCTCCTGTAACAGGATACATGGTAAGTTACTGGGTAGGAATTCTGTGTTATGGTATGCATATTTTGTTTTGTGAGAGTTCCTGTCATAGATAACTTGGTATCTAAAATTGTAAACCATTGTAGCTCCTGTGCCTGTTACAAAACATGTTAGCTGAACACAGTTTAATAATTAAGGATATTTACCTGTTGCATTGTGAAAGTTAAGGGCCCATACACCTGAAAGTATATATATGCTGGGATATTTACCATATTCACCAAGAATTATTTATTTATTAACATGGAAAAGGTTTGACTCACAGCTTCTACAATCAGAAGTAAGAAAAAAAATTAGAATTAATGAAAAAGAAGGAATGTTCTGTAATTATTGATGACACAAAATCCTTACATGCATTTGTCAAAACAAAAACTATGTATATAAATATCCATGTTTACAATTTTAAATAATAATTGATATAAAGATCTGATTTATTATTTAATTTTTTGAATTTCATCGGTGTCTTTAAGGGTGGATTCATTAATTTTCGTGGGATATCAATTTTCATGGATTTGTTGGGTATATTTGAACAAAGAAAATAAATATTTAATGAAGCATAAATTTTCTAACGGCATGTATGCAGACTTTAGTAGAACCCGGAAATCTAATATCCTCGAAAATATAATTTTTCTAAATCCATGAAATGTGTTACTCACAAAAATAAATGGATCAACAGTATTTATAATACTATAAATATGTTTTATGTTTTTGATCACTTTCAGTTTGGTAAAGGTGTATACTTTGCTGATATGTCTAGCAAGAGTGCTAACTACTGCTTTGCTTCAAGATCTAAAAATATTGGTTGTATTTTATTGAGTGAGGTATGTAAACTTAATCATTATGTTTTGATTGACTTGGTATCATTTTGTTGGAGTAAAGATTGCACTAAATGCAATCAAAACCCAATTGTGACTGGTTGGATAAATATATCTAGCCAGTGTTCAGGCCTGTTCTCTACTTATGTTTGTGAATACACACAACATAGTGCAATGAGGTGGACATTCTTTAGATCCTATCCATGCTCATGTCAAGCAATTTATTGGTTATATTTACTCAAGATAACCAGGTTACAAAATAATGTGTATATGTATAACCATACTTGTGAAGAAACCCATGTTATTATGGCAAATAGAAATTTTCCTGTATCACCAAGATTACAATTCTACGTTGCTAATTAAGTTGTTATATTAGCCTAGGAAATACCTATTTAGTCTTGAGAATTGAAAGGTCACTTTATCCCAAGTTATCCCAAGTATGCTTGGATCAATTGACTAGAAACTTAATTTTGTTTGGCTTGCTTAAAGTAAGCTACATTGTCATTGTGAAAATTGTCTGGTTGTTTTTTCCAAAGGACTTTAACCAAGAGTTAAGGGACTTTAACTGTCAGATTTATGCCAATTTTTCAAATGTTGTGCACTAACTCAGTATGCTCTGATCAATTTACTTGAAACTTTACAAAAATGTTGGGATAAGTAAATATGCCTTTGGGCCAGGTGGGCTTACCATTTTCTTAACCATTTTGGTTTCTAGAGGATACATTATCAGACAGATTTATTGTGAAATACACCATAACATAAGTTTTATATTATTTTTTCAGGTTTCGTTGGGCAAAACAAATGATTTGTTAGCAGCAGATTATAAGGCAGATAAATTACCTACAGGAAAACACAGCGTAAGAGGATTAGGCTCTATTGGTCCAGACCCTTCAAAGACAAAAACTTTGTAAGTATAGAAATAAAACATTAGGCTCTATTGGTCCAGACTCCTCAAAGACCAAAACTTGTACTTATAGAAATAAAAGATTAGGCTCTATTGGTCCAGACCCCTCAAAGACCAAAACTTTGTAAGTAAAGAAATAAAACATTAGGCTCTATTGGTCCAGACTCCTCAAAGACCAAAACTTTGTAAATATAGAAATAAAACATTAGGCTCTATTGGTCCAGACCCCTCAAAGACCAAAACTTTGTAAGTATAGAAATAAAACATTAGGCTCTATTGGTCCAGACCCCTCAAAAACCAAAACTTTGTAAGTATAGAAATAAAACATTAGGCTCTATTGGTCCAGACTCCTCAAAGACCAAAACGTTGTAGCTAAAGAAATAAAACATTGGTCTAGACCCTTCAAAGACCAAAACTTTGTAAGTATAGAAATAAAAGATTAGGCTCTTATTGAAACAATAGCTCTGGTGGATAGTTGTCTCATTGGCAAACATACCACATCCCCTTAGTTTTGTAAAAATACAATTGGTGTAATTTTGTAAAAGGCATTTCTTTGCTTTATGTCATAGTCATTAAAAATTCTGATTTTGAAATTATAGCTGATGGATCAATTCAGAAATTCTACTTTTGTCCTTGTAAATTACATTGTGAAGTCTCAGTCTCCATGTAAATGAAGTCTCAACCAATCAAGTATGTCCAAATCATCTTGTAAATTATGTCTATAGTGAATTTACCTGTGTGTAAGACAGCAAAAACTAATCTCTGTAAACTGAGATTGATTGATTGTTTAATTGTTTATTGGTGTTTAATGCCACTTTCAGCACTCTTATCTTTATCATGGCCGACAGTTTTTACTGGAGAGGAATCCTAAGTTCCCAGAGAGAACCACTGACCTTGGGCAGGAAAATTGTCAATTGAACTAAGATAGTATTTCCCAGGTGTAAAAAAACAAATCAATAATCTGTTTAAACAATTACTGAGAATTTTTTATTATTTCTGAGGTACTTATTTTCCTGGGTACAGGCTAACCACTTTTTTTAAAGTTCAACAAAACACAAGTTTGTAATACACATCTACTTGAATGTAGAATTTGTCAAAGTTACTCATAAAGTGTTTTTATTTTCCACCAAAATGTTTTTCCTCAATCCATGAAAATTGGTACACAGGAAAATAAATGAATCCCCTTTTTATTTCTTGGTGAAGGTTACCTTAGATAAGTCAATTTCTCATATAAAAATGCGTTATAAAGTAATTTTTTCTTTGATTTCAGGTCATGTGGTACTGCTGTACCACTTGGTAAACCAGTTGACACAGGTGTAAAGAACCCAGCAGGATATACTCTGAACTATAATGAATTCATCGTCTATAATACTCAGCAAATTAAAATGAAATATCTTTTACAAGTTAAATTCAAGTTTTAAATGAGTCCGTGATATATTGAGGGGGAAGAAGTTACAATGATACCAAATGTTAACTTCTGTTGTTAGAACAAGTGAATTATTGGACAAATGTAGTGATAAGTCTCAGTATTGTGCTTGACAATTTTATAGATGAACTGTGTGGTGAACAATTTTAATGTAGCCTCCTTGTTTTATTGATAATACCATGTTGACATTGAATAGGTTAGATGTTTATATAAATTTGATCTAGATGTGTGGATAAATATGTTGCAAGGCTAACTTTGGCATCATTGACAAAGGGAGAGAGGCTATTTTCAATATGGTTGAAATGGAAATTGATATGTTCATGTCTGGATTTAGTCTGGTAAATAGTTAGACGTCTTGAAATAATATTTTAATTTTTCAGATGTCATAATTATTTGCACTAGTCTGGATTAGAATCTTAGATTCATGAATTTTCTGGTTAATAAATTTACAGATTATTCTGTTCTATTGTTTTTGTCTTAATAGGTTAAAATCCTGCATTATTATGAAGAAAATGTATTGTAAACAAAAAAAGATTGTATTTTGTTGATATTTTAAACCAAAATAATATTTGTTTCACCTCATACATTGTAGTTGAAAGACAATCATGGAAAAAAAATTAATTGAGAAACACCTTTTATTGCTAAGATTTCAATAAAAATTGTTATATAGGTATAATGTATCATTTCAAATTGATTCCAGGTGTATTCTGCCAATTTCCAAATAGACGTCAATATACATTAAAGAAATTCGACGTCTAGAGCATGATATCCCAAATTAATTCTTAC
The DNA here is from genome assembly GCF_021869535.1 of Mytilus californianus. Lineage (NCBI taxonomy): Eukaryota > Metazoa > Mollusca > Bivalvia > Mytilida > Mytilidae > Mytilus > Mytilus californianus. The sequence continues at coordinate 79,375,981 of NW_026262701.1, read as the reverse complement.
TCGTCAGTCACTGTTTTACAAAATGGTCATCAAAATACTTAAACATTTTGAGTACTTGGATTTCAATGAATTGGATATCTAGGTAGAATATTAGAAAATGATATCATGAACTAATCTCTAGTGTCCTTGTTGACATGTAAATTATTCTTGTGTCATTTTTATCAATAGCATGTTTCATCAAATTTAACGATTAATATTGTTTTGCTTATACTGAAATGTTATGAACTTATCACATGTTGTAAAATCATACATCATTCATTGTTTTTGTATACTGTTCTGTTAAGTTCTGTAGTTGTTAGATTTGAAACCTCTTAGAATAAAAGATTTAAATTTTTTTTTCAAATTTTGATATTCGCTCCCGTCTTGGTGGATGAGAAAGTGTTTTAGTTGTATATCAAGATAGCCATAGTATACAAGAACACCAATGTTAATGTCCAGAAATATAAGATGGGAAAATCTGTCTCAAAGGAAAGAATATCAAGAAAGCATACAATTTCTTATGATTGGAGAAAGATGGAACTTATACAAAAAATACAGTAAAGAAGTGGTCAGGACAAGGAAGTTTCTAACTGGTAAAATGGCTGTATTATTAAACTGGGGTTCTATGAACTTCTCTCTCCTATGTTTATAAAACAGATATATACACGAAGGCTTCAATTAATAAATAATAATAAAAAAGTGGAATTGGTTTGATCAAAACAATAAACCACCATAATTTTTATGTTTGTATGTCTCTTCATGTATTTGGCCAGGGAATGCATTTCTGAGTACATTGTTTTAGTTGATTCATTTTTTGTGTCACTGGGATTCAGTTATAAATTCTTGTCACTTGTTGAGGCTATCAGAAAAAAACCTTTTGTGATGTTTGCAGACCTGTTTAATGTCCTGATGTTGTAGGTTGTGAATTTTAATTTCAAAAGGATACATTAATTAGACAGCAACCAAACAGTACACAAAAAAAGACATCCATTACTAAGGACAGTATATGATCTTCAATAATTGACAAGAGTATTATATATTTATACAAGCTCTGAATAAGTCTAGATCAAGTACATGCATTGCTCTATAGTTTCCTTTGGTCTCTGGTGGATAGTTGTATCATTGGCAATCATACCAATATCCTAACTTTTATAAAGAATAAATACAACTGGAGACTACACCAAATTCCCTGGACAATGAACATTAAGATATAACTACAGATAGCCATTGACGAGGCTTCTGACTTGGTGGACGGTCACATAAACATTTAATTTTGTTAAATTAGTGTTTTGAAGACTCAACCATTCATCTTAATCGCTGTAGTGATGAAAGGTATACAAAGAGAATGTTCCTAGGGCCTAGGTGGCTGAGTTGGTGGTAGATAAGTAGTTCATCTTCTGTATTACCAGCCTGTTGACACTGAGGTGAGGTTCAACCCAGCATGTGGCGGTTGAATAAGACCAATATCCAAAATCTAAAGACAGGGTTAGATTCAGCATATCAGAGAACCCAAGAATTCAATTTTTGTCTCGCCTTGATGAAGTCAAAAAGCAAGACCGGTATGCTGTTTCCGGCGTCAGCAGCAGCATTAATGTATTAGTTTGTGATTAGGTCTAGTTTATGGTGAACCACTAGTAATAGGTCAATGATATTTGGTATGCAGTTGTACTAGCATTGACACATCTCATTTCCATGGAGATTATTTGGCCCTGCCCCCTCAGTCATGGTCTATTGACTTTGAAACTTTTGCTTAGTTTACATGTATTGGTTTGTGATTAGGTCAGTTTATTTGGAATCACTAGTGGTAGGTCAATGATATTTGGTATGCAGTTGTATAAGCTTTGGCATATCTCATTTCCATGGAGATTATTTGGCTCCGCCCTCAGTCATGGTCTATTGACTTTGAAACTTTTGCTTAGTTTACATGTATTAGTTTGTTATTAGGTCAGTTTATTGGGAACCACTAGTGGCAGGTCAATGATATTTGGTATGCAGTTGTATAAGCATTGGCATATCTCATTCCCATGGAGATTATTTGGCTCCGCCCCCTCAGTCATGGTCTATCAACTTTGAAACTTTTGCTTAGTTTACATGTATTAGTTTGTGATTAGGTCAGTTCAAAGGGAATTATTAGTGGTTGGCCAATGTTAATTGGTATGTAGTTGTATAAGCATTAGCACATCTAATTTCCATGGAGAATATTTGGCCCCGCCCCCTCAGTCATGGTTTGTGATTAGATCAGTTTAAAATGAACCGCAAATGTTAAGTCAATGATATTTGGTATGCAAATTTATTGGCATTTGCAAGTCTCATTTCATGGAGATTATATAGCCCCACACCCTCATCATGGTTCATTGACTTTGAAACTTTTACTTAGTTTACAAGTTAATGTTTGTGTTTAGGTTTGTTTAAAGGGAACGACTTATGACAAGTTAATGGTATTTGGTATGCAGTTGTATTAGCATTGGCACATCTCATTTCTATGGTGATTGTTTAACCATGTACCTTCAGTCATGCTTCATTGACTTTGAATATTTGCATAACTTACATGTTAAAGTTTTTCTATTTTAATTTCAACATTTGCATTATCAAAATTACAAAAAGAGGAGACATATCTCTGTGTTAAGTTTGATGAAATTGAACATATTTTAAATTGGACCCTGTGGACCAATTTGATAACTGGGCCCAAAATCCAAAATATAAATACATGGTTAGAACCATTAGCTTTGAATATAAGCTTTCAGTAACTGCAAGTACTCTTATGTCGGTGCTTTGTGTCTATTGTTTTATGTATAACTTAGTTGTTTTATGTGCTTTGTTCTGATCTATCGTGTTAAGCCATTTACAACTGATTTTACAGTTTGTTCTGATCTATCTAGTTAAGCCATTTACAACTGATTTTACAGTTTGTTCTGATCTATTGAGTTAAGCCATTTACAACTGATTTTACAGTTTGTTCTGATCTATTGAGTTAAGCCATTTACAACTGATTTAACAGTTTGTTCTGATCTATTGAGTTAAGCCATTTACAACTGATTTTACATTTTGTTCTGATCTATTGAGTTAAGCCATTTACAACTGATTTTACAGTTTGTTCTGATCTATCGAGTTAAGCCATTTACAACTGATTTTACATTTTGTTCTGATCTATTGAGTTAAGCCATTTACAACTGATTTTACAGTTTGTTCTGATCTATCGAGTTAAGCCATTTACAACTGATTTTACAGTTTGTTCTGATCTATCTAGTTAAGCCATTTACAACTGATTTTACAGTTTGTTCTGATCTATCTAGTTAAGCCATTTACAACTGATTTTACAACTGATTTTACAGTTTGTTCTGATCTATTGAGTTAAGCCATTTACAACTGATTTTACAGTTTGTTCTGATCTATTGAGTTAAGCCATTTACAACTGATTTTACAGTTTGTTCTGATCTATTGAGTTAAGCCATTTACAACTGATTTTACAGTTTGTTCTGATCTATTGAGTTAAGCCATTTACAACTGATTTTACAGTTTGTTCTGATCTATCGAGTTAAGCCATTTACAACTGACTTTACAGTTTATTCTGATATATCTAGTTAAGCCATTTACAACTGATTTTACAGTTTGTTCTGATCTATTGAGTTAAGCCATTTACAACTGATTTTACAGTTTGTTCTGATCTATCTAGTTAAGCCATTTACAACTGATTTTACAGTTTGTTCTGATCTATTGAGTAAAGCCATTTACAACTGATTTTACAGTTCGTTCTGATCTATTGAGTTTAGCCATTTACAACTGATTTTACAGTTTGCTCTGATCTATCTAGTTAAGCCATTGAATTAAGTTATTTACAACTGATTTTACAGTTTGTTCTGATCTATCGAGTTAAGCCATTTACAAATGATTTTACAGTTTGTTCTGATCTATTGAGTTAAGCCATTTACAACTGATTTTACAGTTTGTTCTGATCTATGGAGTTAAGCCATTTACAACTGATTTTACAGTTTGTTTTGATCTATTGAGTTAAGCCGTTTACAACTGATTTTACAGTTTATTCTGATCTATTGACTTAAGCCATTTACAACTGATTTTACAGTTTGTTCTGATCTATCTAGTTAAGCCATTTACAACTGATTTTACAGTTTGTTCTGATCTATTGAGTTAAGCCATTTACAACTGATTTTACAGTTTGTTCTGATCTATTGAGTTAAGCCATTTACAACTGATTTTACAGTTTGTTCTGATCTATCTAGTTAAGCCATTTACAACTGATTTTACAGTTTGTTCTGATATATCTAGTTAAGTCATTTACAACTGATTTTACAGTTTGTTCTGATCTATCTAGTTAAGCCATTTACAACTGATTTTACAGTTTGTTCTGATCAATCTTGTTAAGCCATTTACAACTGATTTTACAGTTTGTTCTTATCTTTTGAGTTAAGCCATTTACAACTGATTTTACAGTTTGTTCTGATCTATTGAGTTAAGCTATTTACAACTGATTTTACAGTTTGTTCTGATCTATGGAGTTAAGCCATTTACAACTGATTTTACAGTTTGTTCTGATCTATCTAGTTAAGCCATTTACAACTGATTTTACAGTTTGTTCTGATCTATCTAGTTAAGCCATTTACAACTGATTTTACAGTTTGTTCTGATCTTTTGAGTTAAACCATTTACAACTGATTTTACAGTTTGTTCTGATCTATTGAGTTAAGCCATTTACAACTGATTTTACAGTTTGTTCTGATCTATCGAGTTAAGCCATTTACAACTGATTTTACAGTTTGTTCTGATCTATCTAGTTAAGCCATTTACAACTGATTTTACAGTTTATTCTGATCTATTGACTTAAGCCATTTACAACTGATTTTACAGTTTGTTCTGATCTATCTAGTTAAGCCATTTACAACTGATTTTACAGTTTGTTCTGATCTATTGAGTTAAGCCATTTACAACTGATTTTACAGTTTGTTCTGATCTATTGAGTTAAGCCATTTACAACTGATTTTACAGTTTGTTCTGATCTATCTAGTTAAGCCATTTACAACTGATTTTACAGTTTGTTCTGATCTTTTGAGTTAAACCATTTACAACTGATTTTACAGTTTGTTCTGATCTATTGAGTTAAGCCATTTACAACTGATTTTACAGTTTGTTCTGATCTATCGAGTTAAGCCATTTACAACTGATTTTACAGTTTGTTCTGATCTATCTAGTTAAGCCATTTACAACTGATTTTACAGTTTGTTCTGATCTATCTAGTTAAGCCATTTACAACTGATTTTACAACTGATTTTACAGTTTGTTCTGATCTATTGAGTTAAGCCATTTACAACTGATTTTACAGTTTGTTCTGATCTATTGAGTTAAGCCATTTACAACTGATTTTACAGTGTGTTCTGATCTATTGAGTTAAGCCATTTACAACTGATTTTACAGTTTGTTCTGATCTATTGAGTTAAGCCATTTACAACTGATTTTACATTTTGTTCTGATCTATCGAGTAAAGCCATTTACAACTGATTTTACAGTTTGTTCTGATCTATTGAGTTAAGCCATTTACAACTGATTTTACAGTTTGTTCTGATCTATCGAGTAAAGCCATTTACAACTGATTTTACAGTTTATTCTGATATATCTAGTTAAGCCATTTACAACTGATTTTACAGTTTGTTCTGATCTATCTAATTAAGCCATTTAAAACTGATTTTACAACTGATTTTACAGTTTGTTTTGATCTATTGAGTTAAGTCACTTACAACTGATTTTACAGTTTGTTCTGATCTATCTAGTTAAGCCATTTACAACTGATTTTACAGTTTGTTCTGATCTATTGAGTTAAGCCATTTACAACTGATTTTACAGTTTGTTCTGATCTATTGAGTTAAGCCATTTACAACTGATTTTACAGTTTGTTCTGATCTATTGAGTTAAGCCATTTACAACTGATTTTACAATTTGTTCTGATCTTTCTAGTTAAGCCTTTTACAACTGATTTTACAGTTTGTTCTGATCTATCTAATTAAGCCATTTTAAACTGATTTTACAGTTTGTTCTGATCTATCTAATTAAGCCGTTTAAAAGTGGTTTTACAACTGATTTTACAGTTTGTTCTGATCTATTGAGTTAAGTCATTTTCAACTGATTTTACAGTTTGTTCTGATCTATCTAGTTAAGCCATTTACAACTGATTTTACAGTTTGTTTTGATCTATGGAGTTAAGCCATTTACAACTGATTTTACAGTTTGTTCTGATCTATTGAGTTAAGCCATTTACAACTGATTTTACAGTTTGTTCTGATCTATTGAGTTAAGCCATTTACAACTGATTTTACAGTTTGTTCTGATCTATCAAGTTAAGCTATTTATAACTGATTTTACATTTTGTTCTGATCTATTGAGTTAAGCCATTTACAACTGATTTTACAGTTTGTTCTGATCTATTGAGTTAAGTCATTTACAGCTGATTTTACAGTTTGTTCTGATCTATCTAGTTAAGCCTTTTACAACTGATTTTACAGTTTGTTCTGATCTATCTAATCAAGCCATTTAAAACTGATTTTACAACTGATTTTACAGTTTGTTCTGATATATCTAATTAAGCCATTTAAAACTGATTTTACAACTGATTTTACAGTTTGTTCTGATCTATTGAGTTAAGTCACTTACAACTGATTTTACAGTTTGTTCTGATCTATCTAGTTAAGCCATTTACAACTGATTTTACAGTTTGTTCTGATCTATCGAGTAAAGCCATTTACAACTGATTTTACAGTTTATTCTGATATATCTAGTTAAGCCATTTACAACTGATTTTACAGTTTGTTCTGATCTATCTAATTAAGCCATTTAAAACTGATTTTACAACTGATTTTACAGTTTGTCGTGATCTATTGAGTTAAGTCACTTACAACTGATTTTACAGTTTGTTCTGATCTATCTAGTTAAGCCATTTACAACTGATTTTACAGTTTGTTCTGATCTATTGAGTTAAGCCATTTACAACTGATTTTACAGTTTGTTCTGATCTATTGAGTTAAGCCATTTACAACTGATTTTACAGTTTGTTCTGATCTATTGAGTTAAGCCATTTACAACTGATTTTACAATTTGTTCTGATCTTTCTAGTTAAGCCTTTTACAACTGATTTTACAGTTTGTTCTGATCTATCTAATTAAGCCATTTTAAACTGATTTTACAGTTTGTTCTGATCTATCTAATTAAGCCGTTTAAAAGTGGTTTTACAACTGATTTTACAGTTTGTTCTGATCTATTGAGTTAAGTCATTTTCAACTGATTTTACAGTTTGTTCTGATCTATCTAGTTAAGCCATTTACAACTGATTTTACAGTTTGTTTTGATCTATGGAGTTAAGCCATTTACAACTGATTTTACAGTTTGTTCTGATCTATTGAGTTAAGCCATTTACAACTGATTTTACAGTTTGTTCTGATCTATTGAGTTAAGCCATTTACAACTGATTTTACAGTTTGTTCTGATCTATCAAGTTAAGCTATTTATAACTGATTTTACATTTTGTTCTGATCTATTGAGTTAAGCCATTTACAACTGATTTTACAGTTTGTTCTGATCTATTGAGTTAAGTCATTTACAGCTGATTTTACAGTTTGTTCTGATCTATCTAGTTAAGCCTTTTACAACTGATTTTACAGTTTGTTCTGATCTATCTAATCAAGCCATTTAAAACTGATTTTACAACTGATTTTACAGTTTGTTCTGATATATCTAATTAAGCCATTTAAAACTGATTTTACAACTGATTTTACAGTTTGTTCTGATCTATTGAGTTAAGTCACTTACAACTGATTTTACAGTTTGTTCTGATCTATCTAGTTAAGCCATTTACAACTGATTTTACAGTTTGTTCTGATCTATGGAGTTAAGCCATTTACAACTGATTTTACAGTTTGTTCTGATCTATTGAGTTAAGCCATTTACAACTGATTTTACAGTTTGTTCTGATCTATTGAGTTAAGCCATTTACAACTGATTTTACAGTTTGTTCTGATCTATGGAGTTAAGCCATTTACAACTGATTTTACAGTTTGTTCTGATCTATTGAGTTAAGCCATTTACAACTGATTTTACAGTTTGTTCTGATCTATCTAGTTAAGCCATTTACAACTGATTTTACAGTTTGTTCTGATCTATTGAGTTAAGCCATTTACAACTGATTTTACAGTTTGTTCTGATCTATTGAGTTAAGCCATTTACAACTGATTTTACAGTTTGTTCTGATCTATTGAGTTAAGCCATTTACAACTGATTTTACAGTTTGTTCTGATCTATCTAGTTAAGCCATTTACAACTGATTTTACAGTTTGTTCTGATCTATTGAGTTAAGCCATTTACAACTGATTTTACAGTTTGTTCTGATCTATCGAGTTAAGCCATTTACAACTGATTTTACAGTTTGGTCTTATGTTGTGCTGTTACACCACTGTCCCAGGGTAGGGAATGGTTGATTGCTCACACAAATGATTAACCCAGCCACATTTTTTATGTGCCTGTCCAAAGTCAGGAGCCTGTAATTCAGTGGGTGCTGTTGGTTCATGTCTCATGTCTGTTATATTTATTTTTGTAAATTGTATTGTTAAAAATTAGGCTGTTTGTTTTCTTGTTTGAATTGATTAACATTTTTAATGTCGGGGTTCAAAAGACTTTGAAAATGGTATTTGCTACTTCTTAGCTAAGCATGGGGCATTTAAAAGAAGAAAGAGCAGAGACTCATCTTCTCAGAGTCAGAATTATGTGTCCAGGTAGGTTGACATGTCTTCCTGCAGACTGTTACTTTGTAAACAATCACTGGATATGTCCTCATTGGCATTCATACCGCATCTCCTTATTTTTATATTAATAGTGCTGAACACTTGGGATAATTTAGTGAACTACAGCCTGAACTAGACTAAGTAGAGCTGGACACTTGGAAGTAAATTGGTTATCAGATAAATTGTTCTTCTAAATATACCTGAGGAATTCACAATAATACAAAACTTAATTTAATAAGATGTACATGATGTATGCACAATTAACTAAATAAAAAACACAATGGAGTTGCATAGTTTAATAAAAATAAATTACTTCATTTCAATGACATTTGAACACAATAAAATTTTCAAATCATAAAATCAATTTCACTTTTTAAAACAATTATTACATTAAGATCAAAGAAACTATAATTGACTAAAATTTTTGGAACAATATGAAAAGTTTTACCAATATTTTTTTATACCCTCGTAATGTAGTATAATCTCATAAAATGAGTGATTATCATGAATGTAAGGGATCATCTCAAAAGTTTTTATATAACTTCTAGACTGAACAAATTTAGTCAATAACTTCATCCCACTTGTTTGGGGGTCAAATTCAAAGGGATAGTCTGTGACTGTTATATTATATGAACGTATGAAACTAATTTCATTTTGTTTCTGAAATTACCTTCATATTTTATAAATTTCAATAGATGAAAACCTGAAATTTAAAATTAAACAAATGAAAGAATTCAAGTCGAGGAAATCTTAAGATACCCAAGTTTAAGATTTCCAGTCTAGGAAGCTTTTCTAAGTAAGAGATGATAGAAATTATAGCTAAGGGTGTTTGAGACTTTTTAAGTAAGATATGATAAAAATTATAGCCAAGGGTATTTGAGATTTTCAAGTCTTTCTTGCCTTCTTGCAGGTATTTCTTTTTATTGACCTTTAACATTAAAACCCATTTACATACTTTCATATATCACGAGAAAAGGTGCATGTTTACTGTCTCACTCAGGATGTTGGGCGAGACAGGGATAACTCTGTTCATATCTTCACATTATAAAAGTATACATTTTAGTAGTTATATAACAACTTTTGTTATAATCCTTTGCAGGGATTGTTCATCATCTATACATTAATATGAAAAATTCATACATCCATTTAACAAATTTCTTCAAATCATATTTCATCTCTTCATTTCAATAGTTAACCATTAAACTTTGAACTATTTGTATCTTATAAAATCAGTAATAGTATAAAAATTCAGTTTTTCGTATAATTAATCTTATTAACCTCCAAAGAAAAGCACTCCAAATAAAAAAGTTACCATAAGGCTTAAACGTTTTTTGTGAATGAATATTCTTTCCTTTGTAAAGGACAAACTTAAGGTATGCTGATCAATTATAAATCATAAAAATTTAATCTTCAAAAAACTTCATTACACAGAAAACCTTTTTATTTCCTTATTAAGGCCAAGTCAAAGTAATGGAAGATATTCTTGTAATCATAATTTTTGTTGCTATGATGCATCTAAACATAACCAATAAAATGCTTCACTGGGGCGCAGCTTGATACGACCGCAGAGGTCGAACCCTGAACAGTTGGGGCAAGTATGGACACAACATTCAAGCTTGATACAGCTCTGAATTTGGATTGTGATTAAATATTTGACACAGCATAGGTTTCTGACACAGAAAGAATGTGGTCTAAGAACTTGAATTTTTTTAATTTACCTATTATGGTCCAATGTCCAAAATCAAAATACATGGTTAGATTCAGCATATCAAAGAACCCCATATATTCAATTTTTGTTAAAATCAAACAAAGTTTAATTTTGGACCCCAACTTGGACAAACGTGAAAACTGGGCCCATAATCAAAAATCTAAACACATGTTTAGATTCAGCATATCAAAGAACCCCAAGAATTCAATTTTTGCTAAAATCAAACTAAGTTTAATTTTGGACCCTTTGGACCTTAATGTAGACCAATTTAAAAAACGGGACTTAAAATTAAAAATCTAAATACACGGTTAGATTTGGAATATCAAAGAACCCCAATAATTCAATTTTTGATGAAATCAAACAAAGTTTAATTTTGGACCCTTTTGACCTCAATATGAAGCAATTTGATAGCGGGGCCCACAAATAAAAAATCTAAATTCATGGTTAGATTCAGCATATCAAAGAACCCCATATATTCAATTTTGGTTGAAATCAAAAAAAGTTTAATTTTGGACCCCAACTTGGACCAACTTGAAAACTGGGCCCATAATCAAAAATCTAAACACATGTTTAGATTCAGCAAATCAAAGAACCCCAAGAATTCAATTTTTGTTAAAATCAAACTAAGTTTAATTTTGGACCCTTTGGACCTCAATGAAGACCAATTTAAAAAACGGGACCCAAATTAAAAATACGGTTAGATTTGGCATATCAAAGAACCCCAATAATTCAATTTTCAATGAAATCAAACAAAGTTTAATTTTGGACCCTTTTGACCTCAATATGAACCAATTTGATAGCGGGGCCTACAAATAAAAAATCTAAATACATGGTTAGATTCAGCATATCAAAGAACCTCATATATTCAATTTTTGTTGAAATCAAACAAAGTTTAATTTTGGACCCCAATTTGGACCAACTTGAAAACTGGGCCCATAATCAAAAATCTAAATACATGTTTAGATTCAGCATATCAAAGAACCCCATATATTCAATTTTTGTTGAAATCAAACAAAGTTTAAATACTGGACCCTATCTTAGACCAACTTGAAAACTGGGCCCATAATCAAAAATCTAAACACATGTTTAGATTCAGCAAATCAAAGAACCCCAAGAATTCAATTTTTGTCAAAATCAAACTAAGTTTAATTTTGGACCCTTTGGACCTCAATGTAGACCAATTTAAAAAACAGGACCCAAAATTAAAAACCTAAATACACGGTTAGATTTGGAATATCAAAGAACCCCAATAATTCAATTTTAGATGAAATCAAACAAAGTTTAATTTTGGACCCTTTTGACCTCAATATTAACCAATTAGATAACGGGGTCCACAAATAAAAAATCTAAATACATGGTTAGATTCAGCATATCAAAGAACCCCATATATTCAATTTTTGTTGAAATCAAACAAAGTTTAATTTTGGACCCCAATTTGGACCAACTTGAAAACTGGGCCAAAAATCAAAAATCTAAATACATGTTTAGATTCAGCATATCAAAGAACCTCATATATTCAATTTTTGCTAAAATCAAACAAAGTTTAATTTTGGACCCTTTGGACATTAATGTAGACCAATTTGAAAACTGGACCCAAAATTAAAAATCTAAATACACTGTTAGATTCGGCATAACAAATAAATAAATGTGATCAAAGATTTTACAAATCTAATGCGCCATACTGTGCAATTAAAGATTACTTCTTGAAATTTTTCAATATTTGAAATTTGAAAAAAAAATAATATTTGAAGAATAATTCTTTTTAATTTCTGAAATCTGAAATGAGAAAAAATTGGCCCCCCACAATTTCTTTTTATCCCCCCCCCCCTTTTTCCCCCAAACAAAATTCTTTCCCTCAAGATATGGTCATAATCTCAATTCAAATTTCCAATGGAGTTGGCAACCATAATTACCCATTTAAATTTACCATAGTGCTAACTTAATCTATTTTATAATAGAATTAATAAAAATATAGTGTCAAATCTTTCATATGGATTTTTTTGTAAAAAAAAAAGATGAAAACATTTGCAGATATTTTTACTGGTCTTCCTTTATAAATATGCATTTCTTTAAACATAATTTAAAAGCAGTGTAAGGGAAGTAACCAAAACGTTGTATTTGGATTACCTCCCTTACACTGTTTTAGATTATCTTTATTGTTCATTAACCATTACTTTATACATAATTTAAAAGCAGTGTAAGGGAGATAATTTCAATGATGTATTTGATTTATCTCCCTTACACTGCTTTAAATTATGTTTTGTACTAAAGTATTTGTCCATTAACCAGGACAACCTTGTTTTTCCCCCTTTTTTGCCCCTAATTCCTAAACGGTTTGAGCCATAACCCCCCAAAGCAAATCCTAACCATCCCTTTGTGGTATGGAAACTTGTAGTATAATTTCAGAGAGATCCATAGACCGTTCCACAGTTATTGTCTGGAAACTAGAAAATGCTCATTTATGGCCCCTTTTTGGCCCCTAATTCCTTAACTGTTAGTACCATAACCCCCAAAATCAATCCCAACCTTCCTTTTGTGGTATTTAACCTTATGGTCAAATTTCAAAAAGATCCATTCACTTAAACTAAAGTTAGAGTGCGAAAACCAATATGTATTCGGACAACGACGACGACGACGACGACGACGACGCCAACGTCATACCAATATACGACCACAAAATTTTTTTGCGGTCGTATAAAAATGTGTACCCCCCTTTTACTCAATGCTTGAATTGTGGCTTTTTCCACTACTGTATACCAGCCGTATATATTTAATTCAACTTTTTAAGGTACATGTATATTGAATTTTGGAAAATCATGTTTATCTATTTATTTATATAATATCCCTAGTTTTTTTTAAAGGAAAGCTGACATATGGCCATGTTTCTAAGCTTTCAGAAAATTTATGAGCACTTGTGCTTGACTTTTTACGAGTGATCTTTATTTTATGTTTTAATTGAAAACAAGATAAACATATGTAAGGTTGTACACCTTGTGGATTTCTTATCATAATGTGGACTATTGGACATGAAGCACAGACATCAAATTAACAATAAATTACTTTGACTTGACCATAAACATATTTTCCTTTCCATACATGAAAGACCAATTTATAAACCTGGGGCTGATACATAAATGATAAAAAAGGAACTCAATTAATACATACTTTTTCACTCCACAGGTATAAAAGTTAGTACATACGATGCATGAATGATTACACAAAGAAAGGCTATAGATATGTCACAAAGATTCATATACATCATACTTGTGCAACATTTTAAGTATGTTGACCACAAAAAAATTGAGCATTCATACTTCATAACGACAAAATGTCTATACACAAGCTTTATATCATTCAAATGTAAACAATAATGGTGAAGCTATAAATAAATACAGCAATGCTGATTCATTGTTGCTCAATCTAATGCATTCTGGGTAATATTTTGAAAACCTTTCTCCAAACTTTGTGATTGGTTAACAAGACCTTAACAATAGATATCTGATGAATGCTGTAACATTATTTTTATTTTAGAATTTAGACTTCTGAAACTGTGAATTTTATATTCTTTACTATTGGAACATAAAACAATAGAACTTGTGGAATGATTAATATCATCAAGGAACAAAAATAATATGGATTAAGGGTGTATATATTTGTTCGCTACTGGGAACAAGAACTATGTATTCCTTTTATGTTAAATATGTTAAAAATATTTTACATTGTGAAAATACTGTGAAAAAAACAAACTTTTTACTGTAAAAAGTGATGTTTCCGTAATGAGATTTAATTTACCCCAGTATTATGTGATTTATTAGAAAAATTTATTTGACCACATATGTTATGTTTACAATATAAAGCAAACTGAAAGTTTTTTTTATCTCTATATAATTATATCACACAGGTAAAACAAACTTCTTGCATTAAATTCCCATGCTGTTTTTACTTTTTTTCAAAAAAGAATGATTTTAACTGAGTATTCACTTATTCATCTAAATGCATTTTTGCAGAGCAAACCAAGAAACCTTATTCACATTTTCTTAAATAAAGTCCAATAATATTTTATATCAACTGACACAATGATAATTTTTACAGCCTCCTGTTTTAGCATATATGATGGTATTATTCAGCAAGATTTGAGAAGTTGTCTACAAAAATCTTTAAGTTTTTTGTGTTAGCACTATAAAGTTATTTTATATTGAAAAGTTAGTAAAAACTTTGAGAAAAATACAAAATAGTCAAATAAAAGCAAATTTCTATACATAAAGTAAATACATGTTTGAAGCACCCTGAGAAGGCTATCACAAAATGCAAAATGAAATATACAACAAAAAAAACAACATTGGCAAGCTTTGATTCTTTTCACAGTATTTGAACTCTGAACACAAAATTACTATACATATATTTAAGGTAGATCTTCCCTTCAAATTCAACAATGCCTGCCGGAGCTGTTGATGTTGTCAAGGGATTTGGTTGTACACTTCTTTTTTTTTTGATACCAGCTAATTCTCTGTTCTTTAAATAAATATTAACACAAACACTATTTGTCAAAAGTTTGGAAAGTCAAAGATATAAAAATACTGCGGATATAATTTTCTTTGTCAGTACCAATTTTCAAGGATTGAAGAAAAACTATTGTCATGGATATTTGATATTGTGGTCGTGATAAATTTTACCTACCGGTACACAGCTATAGCAAATCTTGTATTTTTAAAAAAATTAATTAGTATCAAACAAACAATAGTGAATCCAAAAGTACACACAGAACAATTCTCAAAACGGGATACAAAGAAGTTGAAAACTGTCTAAGATAAGTTGCCATTAAAAGATCAGCAGCCACTGATCAATTAAACAATCATACATTCATAGCTTTATCTTTAGGTAAAAGAGAAAATCCACTATAATCATAAAACATGTAGCATCAGAAAATGTTCAACATGTAATCTTTGCTCGTAAAAAAAAAAAAAAGCAATCAATATCATTATCCACAATACAATGCCCAACAGATAAAAACTCAGATAATAGTTAAATATTAGCAATGAAATTTGCATGCATGTTATTATTTGTTCTTTAAAACAAAATGTTAAAATAAAAAATTTTAAGGCACACAACTGAGGACCATAAAAATTACAATCCATCATAGATATGAATAAAGTAAGATGGAAGTAATTGTCAATAAGAATACCAAACTGAAACAAGTCTTTACATAATTTGAGTAAAATTCAAAGAGACAACCTATTTTCAAATGAATGAGTGTTTAACTGCTAGTGGTGGCAAATATAACATGCATATCTCTATAGCTTAGAAAATGTTCATGCAATAGGATTATGTACTAGACCAACACACTAAGCTGATTTTTATCTTGATACATGTAATTCACACATTAGCAGTATACAGGAATAATGTCATCCTACTAGGGTAAATTTCTGACTCTGAGCCAACCAGTCTTTGTTTTTACTCCTAAATACTGAATGCTTAACTGAAAAGCAGCAAATACCTCTTTTCAAGTCTTTGGAGTGACTCACTTGTGGATCTTATCCATGACCTCCTGCACTTGGACAAGCATGCTATCATGAAGCAGTTACCTTCAGATCAGACATCAACAACAGATTCATAATAAGATGAAAAGATTAACAGCAACCACTGACAAAATTTCAAACTTGGGACAGGCAACTAAGCAATTGACTCGGTTAATCTATTAGTCTTAGTAATAACTGGTTGTAACTCCTACGATCAGAAATATTATATATAAAGGATTCCATCTTGTATTGCTTGGCTGTCAAATAAAAATTTTAAATATATCATAGCTAAAAATTTCTTTTTTAATACATAACTTTCTGAATTAAAATAAAATCTGCTAAGGTCAAATAAGCCTTCCTACTTTTTGTGTTCAGAGCAAAGCAATAAACCAGATGCTGGCTTCAGTTCATGACATAGACTTAAATGCAGTAGGTAAAAAATGCATACATTCAATCTGAACAAAGCACTGGTGACTATATATTGAAAGGTTTGATATATATGTATGTCTGAAATATTTGCATATATGAAAAAAAAAACTATTGCATTATTTTAAGTAAATTATTTATCTTTGTGTTAGTCGATTCCCTTTTGTAGTTTTTTTGTAAATATTTCTTCCCTTTTTCTCTTATATCTATACATAAATACACTTAAAAACCTCATTCATGTTAATTAGGCATACACATTCATAACGTTTATGTTACACAAAGAATAAATATATGACAATATTCAGTATGTACAAATAAGCATAATATCACAATCAACTGAATTCTTCTTTTGACACCTCAGGAATACAAACTATTCCAAATATTACCCTTCAAAATCAATTTCCTATATTTCCTCTTTTTTTAAGTTCAAGTCTTATGTTTAAATTAGATATTTAAATTTTTTTCTGATCTTGGCCAAAAATAGCCCTTCAACCTATCCTCCCCCCCATCATCAAATCATACCTGGTACTGGGAAAGTTAAAATTCAAATATGCCATTTTAAAAAATTTCAAAACTGATAGTGGTTGCCATTTTTCTTTGTCCTATGACCTTCAAAACAGTTACTTCATGATATTTATTTTACTGAATCAGTGTAAGAACTTACTTTGATAAATTTAAACGAAACATGGTTGACAAAGGAATGGTAAAATCAATGGTTATAAGATAAACAAGCACCTAAAACTATAGTTTAACAAGATAAAATGACATGGATGGTCTGAAATCACAGTCACTCACAAATACTGACATTAGTATTGAGCACAATTTCTGTGTGAAAGGAAATATAGTAAAAGTTAAAAACTTTTGTAGAAGTTATATTTCATCAAATGATAAAAAAGGCTAAAATTTATATTGACCAATGACAAAGTTAATTACCCTCCCCTTTTTATAATTGAAAAAATTAGATATGTCTTTCTTGTACATAGCATTTTTAAAAATTACAAATGTTCTTTTGCCAAACCCACAAAATACAGAATGGCGGTAATAAATGATAAATTTCTAAAAGCTCAATATAAAATTTAATAATCACTTCATCGTTGTAAGATATATAAGATGTACCGCAACTGCAGACACACAAAACATTTTTTTTTTAACTTTTGTATCATGTTAGTTGTTCAACGAACATATTCTGTTGAAATATTTTCTCTTTTAATAGTGATTGTATCCCATATATAAACCTGAAAATAATTGCGTATTTTGAAAATCTCATTAATAAAGAAATTTTCTTCACTCAATTCACATACTCACACAGAAATACTTTAAAGAGATCATTGAATAAGATGATTATGGGAAAATGATTTATTCTTGTTGCATGAAGTAGGTTTGATAAGGCCCAAAAAGTCCCTTTTTCTAGCTGAATTTTCAAATAAGGATTTAATGGCCATTATCGTAATAAATCATAGCTAAAACAATGACTAGATAGAAAATATGTCTATTTTGAAAATTTATGTATCAGTGTTCTTTTTATGATGTCACAATTTGCATCAATTTCAAGTTTTAAAATAAAATTCAGCTTAAAAATAATAGACATCTTATACCACTATTTAAAATTTAGTGATTTTAACAATCAAAGTAAAATATAACTCTTAGCACTTTAAAAAAAATAAAATATATTTTTCAATAACAATAGAATTTAATAATGCTTAAAACTAGTAACATTAATGATACGCTTGTATGCAAGCACATGTATAATATTTGCTTAATGTGTTCATGCAAAGGAAACTATTTTTTATCTCCTTTGATTTAAAAATAAATTTAATTTGAAAATAAAAAAAACATTATAAATCTTTCCAATATTTAAAATATACAAGTATATCAGATTTCAGTAATTATTCTTAACCATGTCTTGCAAATTTCCTTTTTAGATCTTTTAAACTAATTTCATATAGGCAAAAAACCTGCAAAGCCTTCCACATTTGCATCATTTTTCCATCTTCTATTTATTGTTCAGATATTTTACCAAAAAATGTCTTATTCAAAGATATTGAGGCTACTGATGTTGTCAATTATGACATGTTTTTGCCTTCACATTGAAAAAACAAAAGTAACAAATGATATTTCTACACTATGGTTGCCTGAATATAGGATCAAAATAATGGCTCCTAATAGGTTTTCTTTTGATCTAGAACATTTCAAAACAAAATAAAACACAATGTATTTAACACTCAGTTGTTTTTAAAAGTCTGATACAAAGACCAGACCATCTGTATTTGTAGATTTGGTTTAATATACAAAATAAGGTTAATATTTATGAAACAATCACTCTACCTCAATTATTTATGGAGAAAAACATTGCAACAAATACATAATAAATGTTATGGACAGAAGTACAATATTGCTACAGTTTAATTAAGGTAAATGAAATATCATTGAACATTGGACTTAATTCTGTAGGCAGGTTCATATAGCAATGGTACACTGATCAGTATGAAAATAATTCCATTCATACAGGTACATACAGCAATGGTACACTGATCAGTATGAAAATAATTCCATTCATACAGGTACATACAGCAATGGTACACTGATCAGTATGAAAATAATTCCATTCAGACAGGAACATATAGCAATGGTACACTGATCAGTATGAAAATAATTTCATTCAGACATAACAAATCACACACAGACACACCATTTTTTTAAATCTGCTTCTAAAATCGATATCTAAAACATTTAATGATGAGAAATGTGGAGTTTTTTTCATTTTGCCTAGGCCATCCCTGCCGTTTAAACTGGTCCACTGGTTTTTTTCATAATTTGAGCTTCAATTGGAATTCTTCAGTCAGTGATGTATTTCTGTCTCCTCTTCTGTAGTCATGGCAACAAATAAATAACAGTAATGATTGGTACATTAGTTAATTCAAATACTTTAATTCATTCAGATTGGACCAGTAATTACACTAAGTTCCAATGATATTTATCTCTGATAGGTCAGTTCATTAGCCAATCACTATTGTTGTTGCTGTTGGTTTGCATCTGTGTGATCAACTGAGAAAGTTTAAGCCAATCAAACTAGACATGAGATCAAGATACACTAGATTTAGGTCTATATAAAGTTACTGATGCTATATGTTGGTTCTGCATTACCTGAAATATAATATCAAAAAAATACATTCATTATAATTAAGTGCCAGTCTTTGTAAGAATCAGGCAATTTAGAAAAAATTCAAAGCATGGCCGAAAAAATTCCACCGACCTAACCATCCTATTTTGAAGTTATCCTCATCCTGAGTTAGGTTGTTTCTGCGTGTCTGGTAATTCGAGAAATCGAATTGGTCTGGTCTTGTTACTTTTGGTTAGAATGATAGCAAATTACAGAGTTAGCTCCCCATAATTGTTAATTTCTAGTGCATTTCAACCAAATAATATCTTGAATTACTAGAACAGGAAAAGGAAACGAATGTTATATTTGTGCACCGTTATACAATTTGACCAAAAATTAATGTCAACTTGAGTGGGTTTCTGTTTGTCATGTTTTCACCTTTTTTAGGCAGATTGGCACTTAAAACATGCTCAGAATTAAAACAAAATAGAAAAAGATCTCCATAATCATGTCTACCATACAATCTTTCTGTACACAGAATATACTTGATCTATGAGAAATTGACCTAATCATGAAAATTCAACATTGCCCAATAAACCCTCAAAAACTGAAAAAGGTGAACCCTGTCTGATGAACATGAATGGATACCTTGCAATAATTCTACAAACAAATATATAGTTGTTCTATTCCTCATAATAACTGAAAAAATTACATGATGAAAAACTAATTTTTTAAAAGGGTCATTGAAACAAGAGAATAGGGTCAAAGGCAAAGGACATATACTAGACAGAAACTTCAAACTATAATGCAACTGTATACCAGATATGAATTATCCAGTTCTTTCACCATCTGAAAAAATAAAGCTTAATACATATTGCCCTTGGATTAGCATCCCTATGTCTTACTTTCTGCAACCTTTGTTGCAGACGACACAAAAACTTAAATCCACAGCTGATTAATAACATCAATGGTACCAATTTTAATGCACCAGATCAGCAGAAATCTATTTTGACAAAAATGTCTCATCAGTGATGCCTAAGGCCAAAATTTGAAAGTCTAAACTTAATACAAACATTGAATAGCTAATTAAACCAATAGGATTAGAGTATGCTTTACCTCAAATATAAGATCCTGTACGCCATAACAGAATGTAGATCCAAAGGGATTACTAGTATTTGTAGATGCTGATCTATTTAATATCACTGGCTGTTGGTCTGGTCTTATTAAGTAATTCTGAACAGAATCCCACTGAAATAAATTATTTGAGTGTATGTATATTAGAAAAATTAAATAGCTTTCTTCACAAAATTAATTGGTAATTAGCTTTATGTCTTAAGCAGTGTTTCAAATACTGTCAAAGCAGAAATTATTATGTGCATTTATTATTTCAATTTTTGAAGATTGGATAAAAATGAGTGATAAATTAATGCGATTTCAGGAAAATCTGCATACAGATATATGAGTTAGCTACGGAATGTTAGTTCTTATTATTGTGATACTCACCCAGTCACATAATTCAGTGTTATAAAAAGCTAATGATAATTTCTGAATTAACAAATAGAAAGGATTCATCAAATTCAATAAAAAATGCATCCTTTGTACACAGTGCTTCACTGACAACTTTTACAAAGAAGGATAAGAACAATACCAGCGTTATGTCAAATTGTAATATACAACTGTGACCAATGAACTGTGAAATTAAAATTAAACCCTCCCATCTTATACAAGTTTTTTTTTATGTCACTGTAATGTTTCATATCTTGAAGTTTTAATTGATGAAGTTCCATGCTCCACATTTCCCTTATACTCATTTCCTTTCACAAAATTCTTCAACAACACCTTAGCAGTGAATAATCATCCATGAAATTGAGGTCAAAGAATCATTTTGACTTAATTTTTAGTTAGTAACATCTTATTGCGAACCAAATGTAACTCTTCCACAGAGTCATCTCCTCTTGGTCAAGGTATTTAAATTTTTGTCAGTTCAATTGACCTATTGAATAGCTATTGTTCTCTCTGTGTTTATTCACTTCTTAGAGAAATCCATCACTCATTAATTTACCTGATGCAAAAATTATCTTCTAAGCAGATGAAAATTCATGTTATCAACTCACAAAACTGTATATGATGTTGTATTTATTCAATATCAATAATATATTTTCAATCTGTTCAATATACACACTGATTTCATCATTAAAAGTTGATTTAGCATGGTTCCTATTGAAATTTTGTGTGTTTGTTTAGTTATAGAATACATTTTTAAAAAGCCTTAATTTGAACATCATCATTTTCCATTTTTTATTTGTCAAACACAAAAAAACAAATTTCAATACATGTCTTATTGGTATAAGCTGTGAAATTCTTAATATTGGGTTTCATTTTTCAAGGTTCATAAAAAAAATTATTAGTTCATGAATTTTTTTTTGTTCCTGGTTTCAGATTTTCGATGTTACAAATTCATAGAAAATATTCAAATTGTTCTGTCACAAACTTGCTGTATTTGTTCTTGATTGACCTTGAACATAAGTACATTACAACAAGTACTTTTATATAAGCTGTACATGTAACAATATTTGTAGCTTACTTTAGAATAAGCTGTAATAACCCTAACTTCTTCATCATCACTTTCTCCTGTCTGTATCAGTTTTGGTTTGGTGTTCTCTACCATCACAGGAATCTTACACTCACATCTATAGTACCTACAAACAGGTATATACTGTGTGTACACACATATTCATTTTAAAATACATAACCAAAGAAAACATATTTGCTAGAATATTTTCTAATACTTGTTAAAGTTTAATTAAAGATCATCCAAGTTCAAAATCTACTTTGCATAAAGTAATGTCTATTGACGGAAAATAATGTTGATTTTGCAAAAACATATAAAATTGAAACTTACATATTAAAATTATAATGGCCCGGGAAATTAGTGTGTAGAATAAACTTCTTTACTTGATGTGTATTGGCATCCAAAAGAATGTCCTGAAATAAAATGTATCTAGATTATTTTGTTTATTGAGATATTTATAGTATATATTTAAAGCAGTCTATCCATTTTTGTTTGTGCGAAAATTACTACGAGTTATCATCCATTTAAAATTTTAGATTCACATAAATGCATTTGTTATCTTTCATAAAAAGTTGGAAAAATCAGTCCAAATACCATTATCCAACCCTGGGTTTAGACCTCAGGTTATATGACTGTCTTTGGATGATATCCAGACTGATATATGGAAAATGGTGTGTAACAATCTATTTTTAATACACCTATTTTTCTAAATACTTAATTTTACACATTATTACATTTTCTGCAATAAATGTTTATAGTTCAGTTTCAAATTTACTACTCAGTGGAATTTTTTGTCATGCTTGCCATTTCTTTTTTTTTATCATTATGATTTTAAAATACCGGTACACAAAATTCTTGTGTGTGTGTTGTTTTTTTTTATAAACAATATGTGCAATATAAAGGGTGAATGGCAGGTCTGGTCCTAAATATGTGAATGGCAGCATATCAGATGGTGAGCATTTAATTCAAATATTGATTGCACACTAGTCCTGCATATTTCTGAATATATTTCCATCTAAAACATCAATCACTAGCAGAAGTAAAGGAGTAGTCCCAAAGGATTGAAATTGGCTCTCAGATTTACATTATTTTCAAATTTCTGGTCAAAATACTTCAAATTTTACATAGAAAAAACTGTGATATCACTATGAATACAAAATAATTTCTTTGTGGCACATAAATTAAATTTTTCAACAAGCATTCTGAGAGTATTGCATGGCAATACATAGTCCCCTACCGGGTAAAAATTCATTATACTGGAACAAAAAGCTAACTTGTTCTATAACTTGTCATGGTGTAAACAAAAAGAAAATATCAAGTCAATATCTTCAAGCATGACTAAAAACAGTGTGGAAAACTGATTACTGTGGATTCATTTATTTTAGTGGGTACCAATTTTCGTGGATTAAGGAAAACTTGCATATTCGTGGATATCTAATTTCGTGGTTTTGCTGAAGTCTGCATACAAACTTACAGAAAATGTGTCATTCGTTGAACATTAAATTTCGTGGTTCACCAATACCACCGAAATCCACGAAATTTGGTATCCAACGAATAATAATGAATCCACAGTAAATGAGTGAATTTTTCAAGTCCAAGGACCATAACTCTGCACAAAATTATCAGACCGAAACAAAATTTCAAACTTGATCTGTATAACTTGTCATGATAAAACTATATACCAATTATCAATCAAGATCTTCAAGCATGATGAAAAAAAGTGTGGAAAACACTTTAACATTAGATATGATTAATAGTTCTCTAAAATTAGATATGATGTAATACAGAGTATATCTATTTTCAAATTATAATCAAATATAATTAATAGTTCCAAATATTTTTTCTTTTATTTGTCACAAACTAATATAGATTTGTAACTTATCTATAAAATGTCAACAATTTTTATCTACACAATGTAATGTAATATATACATTAATAAAAATAGATTATTATCTAATTAAAGGATTTCACTTCATAATTTTTTTTATATGTATATAGCATTCAGAAAATTAGTTTATACAAAATAACAAACAAACCTGCCAAAAAATTCTTTAAATAATTTACCAAAGAATGTCTTTTAAAAATGAGTTATCTCCCTTTGTACAGAAATATGGTTTAACATAGTACTCTAACATTAGATATGGTCCACAACTCTGGACTAAATCATCAGACCAGAACAAAATTCGAACTTGATCTATAACTTGTCATGGCAAAACTATATACCAAATATCAAATCAATATCTTCAAGAACGAAGAAAAAAGGTGTGGAAAACTGATTGCCGGACTGACCGATGGACAGACGGACAGACAGACGGACAGACGGACAGACAGACGGACAGAGTGCAAACCTAAAGTCCCCTTCGACTTCGTCAGTAGGGGACTAATAAGTAAAGACCCTTTAATCATGCATTATTTGTGTTGTATTATCAGTTTTGGTCCAATCTTTTCATAATTTATTACAGTATTCAGCATATTTAACTTTGGCTGTTAAATAGTTGTGTCTAGGGATTCTATATAAACATTAGCACTTTTTGGTTACAGAACATTGGATCAAGGGTTCGTGGCCAAGGTTATCCTATGGCTTTTTCGGAATCAGCTGAGTAGTAAATCTCTCAGAATTTTTTTAAACCTGTACCAATACTTACAACACCAAGCGTAAAATAATTAAAGAAATAATCGGAACATTGAGATCGTATCCGCTTGTGAACATAAGGGGAATGAATCTTCATTTTATCTTCTGCTTTATAGTACACTTTTCCAGGACAACCTAAGGCACTAATAACATCCTATAAAGAAAATGAAATCATGTAAATATATAAATATATTGTATTTATTAAGATAAAAAATGTGAAGAAAGTCATAAACTGATATGTGTATTTTCAGGTAATATAAAAATCCTAATTAATCTTAAACAAGCTTATTTTTTTCCTTTTTGATTTACACGTAAATATTTTGTGAACATGACTTAACCCATACTTTTACCTATTTAAGCAGTTTTGTATTACAACAGAAAAACAGAAAGATTTTTACTATTTTGTTGCAAGTGTTTAATTCTATCTTATTCTTTTAAGAGCAATTTAAAAAAATAAATGGGGAATGTGTCCATGGACACAGATGATGCCCCCACTTGCATATAACGTTATAAAGAGACATAACTCAAGAACTGTAAAAGTGAGGCTACCCAAATTTGTACTTGATCTGAGTTTTGTGGTAATAAGAATTGTGTATAAGTTTCATAACATTTGGTTGACAAGTTAGAGAACGGAAACGAAACTTTCAGCAATTTTTCCATTTGTAAAGGGGCATAACTCTAGAACGGTAAAAGTGAGGCCACCAAAATTCAAACTAGATCTGTGTTTTGTGGTAATAAGCATTGTGTATAAGTTTCATAACATTTGGTTGAGGCAGAGTAAAGTTAAAGAATGGAAACAAATTTTGGGACGTACGTACGGACAGACGGACAGATGGACAAGGGTAAAACTTAATGCCCCTCTGCTACGGCAGGGGCATAAAAAATGTTGTATGAAAGTAAAATTGCTCTGATGGAACTTAAATAGGTGAATCAGTTACAAGAAGCAAACAGTTTTATCTGTGTGTTATTTTTTTCTATACATGCACAAAATATACCTAGGTATATGCCATATGTTAAGGATCTGACTGGGGGTTTACAGAAAAGAGAATAATGAACCCAAAAAAATAAGAATAGATAAAACTGGGCCAATAAAATAGAGAATACATAATAATATAGTGCTAAAATATAAAGAATAGAGAATTTTATACAAACACAATAAAGACTAGAGAATAGTAGGCAAAAAAAATATGGGATAGAGAATACTAGGCAAATAAAATAAAGAATAGAGAAATAAACTTGTAAGAGTACAGAAACAACCCCTTATATTGAGACCCTCATATGTTCAAATAGCTCTTGACAAAAATTGAAATTGAAATTTAAATTGCCAGTTGCAAAGCAATTAGTTAACACTTCTATGAGTTTGTGTGAAGTACTTTTGAGATTTTTCAAACATCATTATACTTATTTGAGTTAATACAATTTCCACAGCATTATCATCTTTTTAATTGTATACTTTGCAGATATCTAAAAAATAACTCTAGAACGGTTAAAGTGATGCCACCAAAATTCAAACTTGATCTGTGTTTTTGGTAACAAGCATTGTGTATAAGTTTCATAACATTTGGTTGAGGCAAACTAAAGTTAGAGAACGGAAACCAACTTTGGGACATATGTACAGACGAACGTACGTACAGACGTACCTACTGACATACAGACGGACAAGGGTAAAACTTAATGCCCCCATCTGCTACGGCGAGGGCATAAAAAAAGGTGCACCATAAATACTACTTTCTTAGTAGCATTATTTGATGCTACATAAGCTTTACAAATTATTACCTGACTGGAATCACCAAACTGTACTATTCTTTCTACAATCTTTTTTCTTGGGTCTATTAATTTACCAGGACCATTTCCTGAAATAAAATATTGTTCTATTGACTTAATCTTATCTACACATTGTTATGCTAAGTACACATACTACAATTCATTCAGCTGTTGACCAAATTTGAAGCCAATCTGTTCAGTTGTATTGAAGAAATGGGTGACTAAATTTTTAAGTTAGTACAACAAATTAAAAAATTTAAAGTATTAGCAAAAAGGAAGTAGGTATCTGACTGATAAGAAAAGACTTCAAGTGCAAACACACAACTACTCATCCCTATTAAGCTGCTGACCACATATGAACATGTTCAGTTGTTTCTGAGAAAAAGTCTGACAAAAAATATTTGTTGGACGGAGAGACCAATGGACAAACATATGAATAGATTGATGGACAAACTGATTGCAATATAGCCTCCACTCCTAAAATAGAGTTTCATAAAAAAAAAAAAAACCACTCGATTTATCTATATAATGTAAATAAAAATCAATATTTTTCTCTACATATTAGTCAACTACATTTTTAGGACTCTTTATTCTTTTTAACCTCATTAATCAGCCCAAAACTCCAACATTAATGAAATTTACATTAAGGTTTCAATTCTTGTAAATATTGATGTTAAGCATTGTGAGTTTTTAGTCCAATCTAGGTCTATAAAAACAAGTATGTACAGTACACCATCTCTAAAGTTGGTACTTATTAAATTTGCAATTATGGTGATAAATAAATCTATTGAACTATTTCCAAGATTTATGTAAGAGTTTTTATTATCAAACATGACATACACATGTATTCCCTAAACACAGAGGCAAATCTTTGATTGATTGATTGTTGATGTTTAACACAATATCCAGTACTCTTGGCTATATCCTGGCGGTTACTTTTTATTGGTGGAGAAAGCCAGAGTTCTTAAAGAGAACCACAGATTTTCGGCAGGAAAACTGGCAATCCTAGTCAATTAAGATTGTAGTCAAACACACCTGCCATGTGCGGAGTTTGAACTCACAACCTCAGTGTTGACAGGCTAGTGATTTCTGTAGATCAACCACTTAGACTATTTAGCCACCGACACACCCAGGACATCTTTGATAGTTCTTTGTTTATTCACTACTTACTGTGGATTCATTATTATTCGTGGAATACCAATTTTTGTGGATTTTGTGGGAATAGGTTAAACACAAATTTGAATGTTCAATGAAGTACACATTTTCTAAAGGCTTGTATACAGATTTTGGCAAATCCATGAAATCAAATATCCCAGAAAGAATGTTTTCCTCAATCCACTAAAATTGGTATCCATGAAAATAAAATAAATCCACAGTATCTAAATTTATTGTGATTTAGAGCTTGACACATAGTTTAAGCATTGTTTATTGCTAAAGATCATATGTAGACTGTTACTGAACCTCTAGCTTCCTTTTGGATTTTTTTGTTATCAGGTTGCTGCCTCATTGACATATACCTAAGTTCCCTTTTATTCCTAATATGAATAACACATCTGCTGTAGATCTATAAGACAAAAGCAAATACTATACAAACCTTCAGTTACTAACAAGAACTTTAATCCTTTTGTCACATTTCTTTCCCTCAATACTTCTAAACAATCTAAATAACAATTACCATGGAAACAAAGAATGGGCAGTGGAGGTGCTCTGAAATAAAAAGAATCAAGCAATTAGCAATAAGGATGTTTTAAGTTGTTTATTCCCTAATAAACTATATGTTCCTGCAAGACAACCTTGTCTGCAATTTTCATTCTTTAGGTTATTAGTTTTCACAGAATGACTTTCTGTCTTTAATACATACTTTATTTTACATTATGTTCTTATAAGATGTCCAATAGCATTTCTATCACAATACTCCATAAGTGATAACTTTCCATGTATTGGTGAAAATCTTTCAATATCTTATCAAAATTTTGCAATAACATAAATGGTACGAATTTTTCTGCACCAGATGCGCATTTCGACAATCAATGTCTCTTCAGTGATGCTCAAGGCCAAAATGTTTGAAAATCCAAAGCTTATTAAAAAGATGGAAGAGCTATAGACCAAAAAGGACCAAAAAGTAAGCCAAAGTCAGGCAAGGAATCAGAGCTTTGCATGAGGGAGATACATTCCTTAATTTAAAATAATAACCAAAATTTTGCTACTTTCCTCTAAAGATTGATAATACTGATAGGAAGATAAAATATTTTACTTTGTACAAAAAAATCTCATTTTCCACATCCCCTTTTTCATCATTTTTGTCGAGCCTTCGACTTTAGTCGAAAAAGCGAGACATAGCGATCCTACATTCGGTCAGCGTCGTCAGCGGCGTCCACAAATATTCACTCTGTGGTTAAAGTTTTTGAAATTTTAGTAACTTTCTTAAACTATCCTGGATTTCTACCAAACTTGGACAGAAGCTTGTTTATGATCAAAAGCTAGTATCTAGAAGGAAATTTTGTTAAAATTTTGTACCTGTTTATCCGTATTTTACTGATAAATGGACTAAGTTTTTCTTCCAGTTATCATTAAATACAGTCTGCAGTTAAAGTTTTTAAAACATTTATAAGATTCATAAACTATCCTTGATTTATACCAAACTTTGACAGAAGCTTCTTACAATCAAAAGATAGTATCTAAAGGAATATTTTTATTGATTTTTTTCCTCATTTTTGTTGAGCCTGCGATTAACAGCAAAAGTAGGCGAGACACTGGGTTCCATGGAACCCTTACGAATTTTAACTATAAGTACTGTAGTTGTTTGTCTTTTAACAAAATCAACTAATTGTCAAAATATGGTTTGTTTACACAACATAAAATGCTAAATGCCAGATTCCTTATGTTATTTTTTGCTTATTTTTTCATTTGTAAGTTTATTGTAAGGACTGTTTAAATATATTTATAATTCATCTGCAAAAATAACAATTAAAACAACATAAATGGGTTCCAACTAAAAATTTATGTCAGAGGAAGATTTCCTATTTTGAAGTTTGACATCTTTGCAGATTGCTACTGATGATAAGATGAAGTAAATAGATTGGATGCTACACTGAAAAACAGTGCAATTTGATTGTATTTTTCAATGATAATATATAAACATGTTCTCAAGGTTTTTCTTTATCAAAATTAAAATATATATATCTATTCATATATAGAAAAGCTCCATAATGTAATCTAGTTTGCATTCCTATATATGAAGTATAACACAATTTGTTTTATTTCCACAACAACAACAAAATCCTAACCACATTTTCTGTCTGTTGTCTAAACATGAAAATACAGGTAAAACTAACATTTAACAGCAAAGGCTTTTTTCAATACGTCAAAAAAACTAACTTACTTTGTATCAACTAAACTACTTCCTGTATATATACACATCCTAGATACAACTGGGGAGGAACCATTTGGAAACTGTAATGATCCTAAACCATGGGCATATTTAGGCTGAAAAAAAAAATTATGCTGCTTTCATTGTAAACATATTTACATGAAGACATAGAGGTAGATACTTTTTTTATTATCCACATTGATAAACTTCTGGACAAAAATTACAACAAAATTAATTCCCTCAAAATAATGTCAAGGAACAATGAAGAAGAACAACTTACAATTATGATGTAACAAATTTTACTGAAGTTTAATGGGAATATGCATTATGTTGTAGAATAGAAGTGCAAAATTACAAAAAATGTGGTAGAATTTTTCTACACAACAGTTGTCGTGCTAAGCATACCCCTTCTTGTAACTTATAATATTGGAAAACTGGAAGTTAGTATCTTACAAATCTGAAAAGTGCTTACACTGAATAACCCTTCCCAGACAAAAATTCTGATATTTATAAACCACATGTTGATTAAAATTGTCATTTGTGATTTCCTGTGAAATCTATAGATCATAATTAAGTTTTTCATATCATCATAATAGAAATAGATCATTTATATACTACTCCCAATAATTAAAACAGTAGGTTTGATTAGGCCACAATATGAAGCCTCTTTCTATCTTAAATTTCAAATTGGGATTTAAAGGTCATTATGACCTTTGAATCAAAATTAAAACAATGAGTAAATGGAAGATATATTTTTTTTTTGTATATGAATCAATATCTCAGTGTTCTTGAAATGACATCAAAATTGGCATGAATTTCAATTTTCCAACAAAATCTCTGTCTCAATGAGGTTTTAACCCAGACCTTCTCAATCCAAAAAACATCAAGCAATTAAATATAAACAATCAAACTGATTTTCTTGCTAGTTTTGCAAAAGAGAGATAACATTATATTTTTCTTATGCAACATTTATAAAAACAAAGAAAGAAAAGAAAATTGAACATACTTAAATGCAAACTTACCTCAAACTTGGATTCTATTGGGAAATCAAAAGATAATCCTCTAAAATTCAAGACAAATAATTGCTTCTCAGAATTGTAAACTGTGAAAAGAAAACATTACATAAATTTTTGAGTTTGAGTTATCTTTCTTTATCCATGATATTCAATTTGCATTTATCGGTAACTGATTCAATATTTAAAATAGAAAAATAAGCTAGAATTATAATCTAAAAATATGTACAATGCACATTTTGTGTCTAAGAAAAAATAGGCTGCAATTGGAAGTTCAAAGGTTTACAATATTTTTTCAAAACTTTCAATATTTTGTTTTTTTGGGAATAGGTGATTTGATAACATAAAAAAAACAAGGTTCAACAAATAATGGATTGAGGGTAGAATAAGGTCATGAAAAATTCTTAGCACAAAATTTCAGTCAAAGTATATCCCCACTTGTTATTTGACATTAGCCAACAAATTCCATGCTCGGTGTAAAAAACAAAAAAAGTATTGTCAAACAGGAAGTGACTGCCTGGCAGATCTAAAAATCGCTTACACAGTACAACTAATCATCATAAAGATCAAAACCAATTATCATATGATTCCTTATTACAGTAGCTGGGGAGAAATATGCGACAAAAAAATATTCTATCAGTACATCTACTTCATTTGAACTTTAGTGGATAGTTGTCTCATTGAATAGGCAATAATACCACATGACCTTATTCTTTTATTATATAAACTCAAAGTATTGTCAAAAAGAAATCTGATATTCGCTAACAAAGTACTACTCATCATAATAAAGTTCCAGACCAAATATCACATATTACAGAAGCTGTGTAACATGAATCAAAAGTTACGGACAGGTGGACTGAGAGACAGACAGACAAGTTGATGCAATAAACCACCCACTCTTTGAGTTGGGATATAATATCAAAATTGAATTAACACCAAATTTTCATTTCAAACCAGAAAAGAATTTATTCAGTTAAATTGGTAATATAAAAGAAGAAGAGAAATGGCTACATAAAAAAATGTATCCTGGTCAAACCTCCTCCTCTTGTTAGTAAGGCCAGGTTTAATACAAACCACTCTTCAGCTCTGTAAAGGACTGAATTACATGTGCATGTTTTATAAATAATGAATATATCAATCAGATGGCAAATTAACTATTGATTCGTTATGTAAATAAGTAAAGTTTAATTATGATTGCTTTTTTTTTTAACTGAAAATTCCATTTTTCATTAACTTTTAAATAGTTTTCATATAGAAATATTTCCCGCCTATGTGTGTAAGAAATGATGCAATCCAAAAGGCATAGTTTTAACATCCACTAAATGAATACACATCATTGTATCCCGCCTGGCTGTACTGTTGAACTGTGAGCCATGATCCCAGGCTACTATCAATGTACCACCATCTTCAGTTGCAATTGTCAAAGGGGAGAAAAAAAGTGCCTATTGATAGTCAACTATTTCAAGATATTCTTTTACTTTATTTAAGGTACCAATATTATTCCTTTTATTATTCCCTCATCTTTTAGCAAAGTACTTGTCAATAATTGCAAAATAAACTGCATTATTTACATAATTTCTAGTTAACAAAGAACTTGTTCACTATGTTAACTGATTAATAATATTCTAGCTATAATGACACTCTTTAGGGGTCAAATCAATATGAAGATAGGAGTAAAAAAACAGTTGTTCATGGGCTATTAAAAAAAACTTAGTGCTCATAAGAATTTGTAAAATAAAACTTGCATGTTCTTCAACATGAAAATTCTTAATAAACAAATGTACGGGTAGCTTACGGTCTTTGCAATTCTAAAAGTCATTAGACAAGAGACAATTCATAAATTTATTGAACGGAACCTTCTGTCCTCCAGCACTATAATCTCGATCAATGACTTTTGATGAATACAATTAACCATCAATATTGTCTACATAAAGAAACAATATTCTTTTTATGTTTTCAAATGATTCTTTCTTTGGAAACAAACGTCTAATATGAATGAATGGTTACCGACTCACCGTCATATCAATAACATAGTATGAATCTTCCAGGCAAGATTACCCAAAATACCCAACATCTAACATGAATAAAATAAAACTATTGAGTAAACAAACTAATGCCTTAAAGATGAATGCAGGTTCATCAACAAACCAAAGATTGCTATTTACTGTACAATTTCTTAAATTGTGAATTGGCTCTCAGAATAAATGTCTGCTGCTAAATATACTGTGTATTCATAATTACTTGTTGAATACCAGTTTTTATTGGATATACCGGTAGGTAAAGCAGGAATCTAAATAACAAAGTACAAACTTTTCCATAGGTTGTATGCAAACTTTGGCAAAACCATAAAATCAAACATCCACAAAAAAATACAAGTTTTCCTCAATCCACAAAAAGCCCATTTACAAGCAATATATGGTGGCATGCCCAGAAGCTGCTATAGTAGAAAGTGCTACATTTTCAATTTACAAGAAAAGAAAACAATTTTGTCTATTTTTTGCAAGCATAAAATTCTTTTTGAAATCCTGAACTCCTAAGCATGTTTGTTTTGTGATTATGAAAGGATTCATTCACGCAATAATCTAAATATTTCCTAAAGACCTTCAGAACTCCTATAAAAGGTACATGTACTTTGACAATATTTAAAGCTATGAAAACCTTCAGAACTCCTATAAAAGGTACTTTAGACAATATTATTAAGCTATCAAGACCTTTATAACTCCTATAAAAGGTACTTTTTACTACATATTAAGCTATCAAGACCTTCAGGACTCCTACAAAAAGGTACTTTGACAATATTTAAAGCTATGAAAACCTTCAGAACTCCTATAAAAGGTACTTTTTACTACATATTAAGCTATCAAGACCTTCAGGACTCCTACAAAAAGGTACCTTTTTCAATATTTCAAGCTATGAAGACCTTCAGATCTATAAAAGGTACTTTGACAATATATAAAGTTATCAAGACCTTCAGGACTCCTATAAAAGTTACTTTTACAATATTTCAAGCTAAAAAGGCCAACAGAACTCATATAAAAGGTACTTTGTCAATATTTGAAGGTATTTATGTTTGACAATAATCTCCTACAAAATAAAATAATTTACACCATACCTCCAGGGTGAGTTGCTCCAAAGGACTGGTCTATCTGCTCTATAGTAGGTTGTACTTGTGGGGAGCTGAAGTGGACTCCACTGAAAAAAGAAACATTTTGTTAAGATTAATGGTGTAACAAGAAAAACATCAATGCTTGTTGTGTGAATATATCAATACATAATAAGTGCTTTGCTGAAACACCATGGGTAATCAACTTAATAAGATGAACAATATTTCAGGGACATAAAAATGATGGCAGACCTTTCCAACACCTTTTATTATAGTTCCTTTAAAGGAATTCATAACAATCTTTAAAAATAAATTGCAGTCTGCCGACAAGACCTCTCATAAACTTTGAGGAATCTGCGAGTTTAGAAAATGAATACATAATATCAATAATCTCAATATTAATGAGATTAAAGATGTTTCAATTAAAAGGTACAATGCAATTTTCGAAAGATGATCTTAAACACAATGCTACAGTGAAAAAAGAGTCAATTACAAATATATTCAAATTTAAGATTTTTTTCAAACGGGAGGCTTTAAGGTGTAAAGAATTTAGTTGCTAGAAAGCACCTCACACAATCAAAAATTAGTGCTCATAAATTAGCTACTGAGCACGATTGTGATAAAAAGATTGACAAAGATAAAAGAATTTGATTTTGTTTTTCTTTACATTCAATTGAAGATGAAATTCATTTTCTTATGGAATATCCAGCATTCAAACTACAACAACAAGTTATGTTAGATTCTGCTTAAATAAAATGCTTTCATTCAAAAATCTGGATACAGACAACAGATTTTGGCTTCTTGTGAATATGAAGAAATATGCAACACTGTGGCTTTGATTTGTTAGTAAGAAAACAACTGCTTAAATTAACATCATATTCTCTATGGTTGTAGCCTGTTGTCTATTTCTCCCATGAAGAGAAATATTTCTCGTATCATACTGCTAGGAGTGTGATACGAAAAAATGAGTATAATTTGATTGGCTTATCCAGCATCATGAGATGATATTGTAACATTTCCATTGGCTATTGGTCAGGTCATTGATGAATTTCAAATGTTAAGAAGATAAACATTTCACTCATGGCAACAGATATATGTGATTTTTTTCAATAATATACAAAACACTCATATTTTCATCTGAAAATCTTATTTTTATCACAATTCTATTACATTCTGAAGTGTATAAACAATTTATAAAATGTCTAATGTTTAAGTTTAATGCTGTTCCTACTAGTATGCCAGTGCAAAAGACTATTCAACGATTCACAGAATTTTTGATTTTACACAATGATAACATTGACCATAAGAGAAATAGGTTTAACAACTTGTGAGAATTGGATATTGTTTGATATCAACTCTCGTTATTTAATTTAAATAGTAATAATAAACTCACACAAGGCTCGTTCATTATTATATTGAAATTAAATAAATAGAGTTGATATCAAGCGATATTCCATTCTCACTCGATAAGAAACCTATAGTTATCATTATTATTCTCATTATTGTTTTTTAACTTATGGATATTTCATCTCATTATATGTAACATGCCCTTTATGGCCCAATGATCGATTTACTAATACTAAAGTATTCTTATTTGTATTGTGTAACCAAGAACCTTCAAAAAAGTTATATCTAAAACAAGAGGCTGTCAAAACGACAGTAAGCCTGATTTTTAAAAGGTTTTCATATTTATTACGACTGGTTAAGCAATAAGGTGAGAACCTATCAAACAATGCATTTTAAAGAATTGGCAAAACCATTCATAAGTTATTGCACGGATACAACTAGAGCCACTATCCAAACCGCTCGACCGTCCACCTGCATTTAACCAAAAATCATATCCACTTTCTGTGGATAAACCTGGTTAAATATTTCAACTTGCAAGCTCTTTTATACAGGTCACTTTAGAAAATGTATACTCCCGACCCCCATTTTCCCCCTCCCCAAAACCCTAAACATTAGTTATCTTAAATAATTAGTAACTCAATAAAAATAGTTTGCCATCAAAAACAATATAACAGTTATCTTTTGGTTATCTTTGACTTAAAAAAATACATACTTTGTCATGGAGACCCCCTATAATATATTTGAATTTTTTGTTTAAAATGCTTACTTTGTCACCAAGACCCCCTATAACAGTAATCTTTAAAGATTTGTAACTAAGTAAAAATGCAAAGCCTGCCACCAAAACCCTTTAAGGTAAGGGAATCTATGCTGAATCTAACACCTGTCAGACTCTTCAATTTCCGTGACATACAAATAAAAAATATCTATTTCCCAAGAAAGCATTAAAGTTAACAATTCCAACACACTGTAAATTTGTGTATATCATAAAATTTATTTATAGCTTATTTATACACGCAACTTTTGTTTATCTGAATGCCTTCTATTTTATAGTAACAATATAAGGAAATAATCATTGATTAAGCTATATTAATCAAAACAACAGTGCATGTTACTAAATATAGAATATATTTATAGCAAATTCCCTTGGTACTGATCAGCGGGAATCCTTTTTAATGTACTAAAATAATCCTTTTACTTAAGAATAACTATTTTTATCATCGTGTGGGAAATGTCTTTGGCCTTCTTAGCTGTTAAATACCTTTCTTCTTCTGTAAACAAGGGAATACATATATATGTGTTTTATGTTTTACTTGATACATTAAAAAAGACCTTAAACAAGGAGTTATTTGAATCTGGAATCATTTTGAATTCTGGAAAATTGAAAAGTAATGTATGATGAAAACTAACCCAACTAAATAAGGTTAGCCATGCACGCATGGCTAAGGTTAATTTTATTTTCACTGATATTTCAGTATGAACTAACTAACCCCTCTTAGCCATGCATGGCTAACACTCCAAAATTGGGTTAGTTTTCTCATACATTTCTTATCAGTTTTCCAGAATTCAAAATTATTGCAGATTCAAATAATTCCTTGTTCTTACAAAAACATTTGATTGGAGATTTCATGACTATTTATGTTCATGTTTGTATCCTTACAGTTCCTCATAATCAATCATTATTTTTATTAGTTTATTAATAACTTCGATCTTATAAATATTGCCTTTCTAGTCTACAACTTACTGCAATTAAAAATGGTGGGTTTAATTCACATGGCTTTCTATAAATTTTGGTATAGGTTGTACTTGGTAAATAAAGTTGATTCACAAACCATGCATCTTTTTGGGAGATACTTAATATTCATAGATTTTTTGTTTTGTTTACCTACTGTTCTCCATGTTTCATCTCATAGAGACACAACTTGAGAAGTTTACAGTTGGAAAAGCAATCAATTTTAACACTTTATGACATTGTCAAAATTTTAGACCAATCTTATTCAGAAAATGAGTCTGTTCTTAGGTATTTTAGATCCCAATTTTTTTCTTTACATGTTATGATAAATATGAAATAATTGAAGAATGCCACATCAAAGTTTAGAGAGAAAATCAAAAGTTTTTTTTTCTATGTGCATTTCTATAGTAACAAGTAAGTTGTCTAATCTTCTTCTTCAAATTTGAATATCTTACAATTTGGTGACTGTCTACATGCTATGTAAACTTTTATAGAAATTCCAAAAGTAACCAAGTTATATTTTATGCCCAACAGTTATGCTATACTTCTTGAACGTAACAACAATTCAAAATTTCCAATGTTTCTCTTCAAACAGACCAAAATGAGTCAGGAAGCCTAACAAATTTTTAGAAAAAAATTCAAAGGTGGATCATAACTGTATCCAAGTTTGAGCTTTCTAAAAAGCTGTGGACTGCTTAGCTCTATCCTAATTTAAGGTAATATGTGTGCATGTGGTTGTTGATTTAGTATTGGAAATGTGGTATTTTTATGATTGATATAAAATGGATGTCTTATACTTGGAATATCAATTTTTGTATATCTATTAAGATGAACTTTTCTGAAATTTTAAACTGGCTGTTCAGTGTTAAGTTGTCAATGTGTTTTTGTGGAGTGTGGTTTTCCAGTTCTTTTAGCTGGTCATTGACTTGCTATTTTGATTGCTAGTTCTGTATATAATTTATTAAGATATATATGAATGTTTAGGTATGTTGATTAAGAGTAACATGATTTCGAGTGATGAAGACAATAACAATTAAAACCAAGGAGTAAACAAAGACTTGTACAACCAAAAGATATTTACAACCGTTACAATGAATAAGAAACAGCAATAAATATTTAGTTTCAGTGAAAATGATGTTGTTCTACTTTAAGAGTGTGCAATACACCCATGCTTTTAAAATTTTGTTCACTTTACTTGTTGAAAATTAAAACATTAATTTACAAATAGACATGACTCTGGAGGTGTGCCTCTCTGGAGGTGTGCCTATAATGGCAGAAGTTATAAAATACAGATAATGCATTTTTGTAAACATTGTATAGGAACATTGTTTAGCAAAACAAATCGTGCATATTGCAGATTAACAAAGCAAATAAACACGTATTAATAATTGATATTTCAATATTGAATTTCAGTGTGCAATATATGCATAATAAAACGAACATGAATTAATGACATTTGATCGGAACTGAAATACACATAGTTAAAATTTTCCGGCATTTGATGAGGTCTTATTCTAAGACGAGAAAAGTCTGATATTCTTTATCTCATTTTAGCCAATAGCTGTTGCTGTATCTCAGCCGCATCATAAAGCAACCAATCAGAATCTATATGTGATAAGTAATTATTTCAAGATGGCGTGTATATCGACTGAAACTAATAGCTCATCCGTCATGCAAAGCAAATATTCCCCTAAAAGGGCCTCTTCCTTCATATCAGGACTTCAGATATTACTATGCAGTTATTGTTCCTAATCTGTCAAATCTACTAGAAGTAACATTTATTTATAAATATTCTATTTTAGAAATTTTGTATTAATAAATCAATATTCAAAAGACATTTTTATCAATTTTATACTCACTTTGTTGTATTTTCAAAATACTTACAAATATTGCAATAAAATTTAGAATTTGCAGTATTAGTATCAATAATGAGACCTTATTATTTGTGATTTGTGCTATTTTCAATCAATTACTCCTGAGAGTGACAAAAAAGAATAAAATAATCAACGATGTTTTGAACTTTCATGATTTACTTTGTGGTCAACAGATTCAGAAGAATCCAAATCCTTTAGGATATTGCACAATATACATGTACTGTTATTTCATGTAAAATTCATAGGTCAGCATAAAAATAATCTGTATTCATAAAAATATATCTAATTAACATGTAAAATTAGTTTTGATTTACTAATCAATATCAGGATTGAATAATAAGAAAATAAAATCAATCAATTAAGAAATAAATAATAAGTAATAGTTTTGTAAGAGTAAGACTGAAAAATACATGACTACTGTATCCATGCTGGTGACTATCTTCAGCATGAATGAAAATGCAGCACTAATAAAACAAGGAACCACCTCCCGACAGCCTAATCCTGTAACTCATAAAACTTACTTGTTTAGAAACAATTGTGCTGTTCTCAATAAGTCTGACACAATGTCAACAAAAAAAGGCAAAACTACTAAGGAGAAGGGGGCATTAAGGACCGGTTTTGGCCCAAGAAAATAAAATGTTTGACAACTATTTCAAATTGGCACATAATGTTTGGAAATGCATAGAGTCAAGAAATATAAATGAAAAACATACGATTTTTTATCTGATGACATCACAATTACGTCATAATATGTACCGTTTTTATGAAGACAATGTAAAATACAGAATTTATAGAGTTTTCCATCATTATTTGCATTGTGGAAATATCGTGCGCAGCAAAGAAACAACAAACGAATTTAAGAGAAGTTTTATGATATCAATTGACATAATCTGATTATCTATAAAGTTGTTTATTTGGTGCGCACATACTTTTCTAATCTAAATATACTTAAAATTTGATGAAAAACAACGAAAATCAAGAAATATTACAAAATATACAAATTTTGTCTTGGTTTGTAGCCATGGTAACTCGTTAAATGTGATATTTGTTTTTATTTTCTGAATACCTTGTACTTTAGTCTAGTTAGAACAAATTTAAGAAAATGTCTGATAACTTTTAAATTTGTAGTTAAATTTGGGCCAAATAAGTAAGTATTTAAGCTTGTTGCAGTTTTCAGCATTTTTACTTTTTTTATACAAGACATATTGATCAACAATTTATAGTTATATACAAAACATCATATCAAAACAACTACAATGTGTATATAATTGTTAATATTTTATCAAACATAACTTATGCAAAATATTCTTTCAATAAAATTTTATTTGTAGAGACAAAACTAAACTTAAAAGCATTTCCTTGGACTTCTGAAACAGATTTTCACAGTCTGAAGAATATTTACTGTTTTAATATGTTTTTCATTGTCAGTATACCAAAGCCCCTTTAAATCTTACGGATCTTTCGGACAAAGGCCACACGGGTGGAAGTAATAACTCCTAATACATCACTTGAGCAAATTATTTAATATTTTCACAATTCATTATCCAAAACACCCCTGGACAAAGAAACATACATCACACATGCCTTGACCATCTTCCGTAAAATCACAAAAGATATTAGTTTTGTATGAAAATACAACATTGAATAACAAGTTACATGTCCAGTTTAATAGGCCAGCAAGAAGTGGACACTTGTTATCAGGCAGATGTCTTTTGAAGTTTTAAGGACAATTTGTATCTAATTAGCATAAATTGAGAAAGAAGCATGTTCTATCTGACCACTCACTTACAGGTGTCCAGGTGACAAAGTGACCAAAATTCTCATTTGAAATGTTATAATATTAAATGACTTTCATAGAAATTATTTACTACTAGGAATTTACAGCCAGCTTTAGCATTTCAATTGCAAGTGTTTAATGAAAAACAAAAGGCAAACTTATGTCAAATTGAGCAAATTTTTGGTGGGGTTCAGGTTGCTCTGTCTTTAGTTTTCTATGTTGTGTTTTGTGTACTGTTGTTTGTCTTTTGTTCTTTTTCTTTTTTTGGCATGGTTTTGTCAGTTCATTTTTGACTTATGAGTTTGAATGCCCCTTTGGTATCTTTCGCCTCTTTTTTTTGAGCAGGCGACATGAAAACAGAACCAATACATGTAGTACTTAGAGACTCAGTTTAGTTTTTAGTCACAGTGTATTCGTATATTTTCTTTGGTACCAATTTCTTTGAATTGAGGAAAAAATGCTCAATTTCTTGGTTTTAACAAATTCTGCATACTAGCATTAAAACATAGCAAAATTGTGTTAGTTGAATTCTTATATTTGTGGTTTATAACCCTTTAACCCACTGAATCCATGAACAGTAAATGTTTTTATTTAAGACAGATAATACATTATATACTGCAACTGGTCAAATTGACTGTATATTCATATGTGATATACAGTCAATGACTATATATCACCTTGTTTTTGACGTTGGCAATGCGTTTCTGTAGTTTTTTGTCGAGCCTGCGACTTTTGTCGCAGAAAGCTCGATATAGGGATAGTGATCCAGCGGCGGCGGCGGCGTTAGCTAACTTCTTAAAAGCTTTATATTTTAGAAGGTGGAAGACCTGGATGCTTCATACTTTGTATATGGATGCCTCATGTTACAAAGTTTCCGACAGTCACATGTCCAATGTCCTTGACCTCATTTTCATGGTTCAGTGACTACTTGAAAAAAAAGTTAACATTTTTTGTAATGTTATATTCTCTCTTATTATAAGTAGTAGGATAACTATATTTGGTATGTGCGTACCTTGCAAGGTCCTCATGCCCGTCAGACAGTTTTCAGTTGACCTCGACCTCATTTCATGGATCAGTGAACAAGGTTAAGTTTTGGTGGTCAAGTCCATATCTCAGATACTATAAGCAATAGGTCTAGTATATTCAGTGTATGGAAGGACTGTAAGGTGTACATGTCCAACTGGCAGGTGTCATCTGACCTTGACCTCATTTTCATGGTTCAGTGGTTATAGTTAAGTTTTTGTGTTTTGGTCTGTTTTTCTTATACTGTATGCAATAGGTCTACTATATTTGGTGCATGGAATGATTGTAAGGTGTACATGTCTAGCTGGCAGGTGTCATCTTCTGACCTTGACCTCATTTTCATGGTTCAGTGGTCAAAGTTAAGTTTTTGAGTTTTGGTCTTTTTTTCTTATACTATATGCAATAGGTCAACTATATTTGGTGTATGGAAATATTTTATGATCTATATGTCAGTCGCGCAGGTTTTATATGACCTTGACCTCATTTTCACAGTTCATTGCTCAGTGTTAAGTTTTTGTGTTTCAGTCTGTTTTTCTTTAACTATAAGCAATAGGTCAACTATATTTGTTATATGGAAGAATTGTTAACTGTACTTGTCTGCCTGGCATGATTCATCTGACCTTGACCTCATTTTCATGGTTCATTGGTCAATGTTTAGTTTTCTTTGTTAATGTTAAGTTTATGTGACAGTTGTAATAAAGATTTATATTTAGGACTATCAACATAATATCAATGATTAGTAAAGAAGGCGAGACATTTCAGCGTGTGCACTCTTGTTATTTATGACATCAATACAGAATAAAGGTTCACAGAACTTTTACGTTGTTTGCTTCAAATTAAAAAAATTATTGTTTTTACCCCCCAAACATTTCATTTGGAACAGTTGTAAGAGTTGTAGGATATAAAGAATAACCATACATTTGTCTCGAAATATCGATACATTGTACATACCAATATTTTAATTTTACTTTTCCCAAGTTGTTCACTTCAATGACCTGAAAATATAGAAATAAAAGGGATTTATACTAAAAATAATGCAAATATTACAAGCTTCACACACACACACACACACACACACACACTATTAACTTGTCTAAATACACAGAAAATGTTTTGGCATGATACATCCATATTGACTTTCACAGGGAACAAATATTATTTTCCCTTCTGTAACTGCTTTATCTTTTACATTAAAATTCTTAAAACCTCCAAAATACTGATAGGTGTTAGACTTAAAAGACAAAATGTATGTCGAGTAAAGTGTTGTCTTTGTTGTGTTATTGACAGATTTTGTGTTTAAAATTATGTAGTTGGCAGGAAGTAGGCTTAAGGAACTGCATAAGAATTAATGTGTAGAGAAAATTAAATATTTTTTTATTGTGCTGCTTTTGTAGTGAAGATTATTCTCTAAATCAAATGATGGTCTTGTTCATCTTTGCAAGCAGAGGAGGGAGACTGGATCATAACCCTTGGCTAGCAAAGATGTGTCTTGTTCTATATGGAATCTGACTATTTTCTCCAGTTTTGTCATCAGGACATCACAAATTATGTAAATTCACTTTTCTTAGGAATGAAAGGGTGTTCAAACTTCAAAGGTAATCTCCCTTGAAAATATCTTTTGAACCAATCTTTGTATATATATATATATATATATACTAGTAGACAATGTACCAGAAATTGTCTTTTGTAACACATTGTCTTACTTTAATAAATACCAAAGTGCTCTCCTGTTGAGAATTACTGTAGAAGTCTAAGAGACCATGATAACCGGAATTACATAACTATCCCTAATATGTACAACATGTAATTATCACACTCCGTAATTTCCTTATATGGAATACATTTGGTTGGATTCTACCTTTATTACATAATTATCAAATCCTAATAAGGTAGTTTGATATAAGGAGTACCACCTCTCCTTCCAGTAATATTAACTGCGATTCTAATTCCAAATCTAACCAAATACTGATATTGCAAAACAAACACCCCCAAAACTTTACTGATATTAGTCACACATTTAACATAAATATGTAACTACGATTCCATTTTAATAAACAAGTTCTTTAATACTAAAAATATACATTTTATGGAATAAAACTATAAACCACAATAAGAATTAAGTTTTATGTCGATTGTGGATTAAGAAGTGAACAGAGATTAGGAATGAGGTAAATGATGGTATGACATAAGTATAGTTTCTACGTAATTTACCGCTGAATCCCGATGACAATGATTGCAGAAGTTATTGAAAACCATATCAACAATTAAAATTTGTAGGATTGTCAATATAATGACTGAGATTATAAACTCTAGAGAATTCAGGAAAAAAGTAATTATTTCCGTAAAATAAATAAATTCTGAAAGCTATTATCCTTAATAATGTATTAATGATCAAATTATTTGATACCAGAGGCATAATATATTGATTTTTTTAACATAGACAAAAGTATATTATGACGTTAGAAAAGGGTTCTGTAACGAAATCTTGACGAAATATTTCAAAGTAATTCCCTAGTGGCTAGAGACAATGACACAGTCTTTCTATGCATTTAATTCAATGACGGACAACATTGTTTTCCTTGTCGGAGACTGACAGCAAAAATGCTTAAAGGGGTAAAGGATTTCAAAGATTATTTTTCATTTCAAGGTTGTGATACAGGAAGTAAAATCCAAAACATGATGTAAGCAAGGTTTTCTGCTTTAATACAGATGAATATTTGAACAAACAACTTAAAAAACAGAAAATAAACTGAAAGTTTCAGTTTGTATACTTAAATATAAGAAATAAGAAATGAAATATATTTCGGCAATTATAAAGGAAACAAACTTTGCCAAGACATTCAAACCAGTAAAAACACATCCTTTTCAAAAACAACACTTTTTCACTAAACTTCCACATATGTAATACTAAATTGGAGGGTATACTAATGATAGCTATAGAAATAAGTACGAAAAA
This sequence comes from Mytilus californianus, assembly GCF_021869535.1. Classification (NCBI taxonomy): domain Eukaryota; kingdom Metazoa; phylum Mollusca; class Bivalvia; order Mytilida; family Mytilidae; genus Mytilus; species Mytilus californianus. The sequence continues at coordinate 79,331,315 of NW_026262701.1, read as the reverse complement.
TCAAAATTGGAAATTTTACTTAAATTAAAAATTTCAGGGATATTTAGAAATATTTAAAGATTTTGACCATTTTCTTTTCAAAATTTATACGCTTCTTAAAAGAGTGCACTTAATTAAAAACTCAATATGAAATGCTAATTTTCCATCAAACTTATGGTCATTATTTTTTCATATCCTGAATAAATAGAGTGGCAGGTGGACAGCTGAGAAGTCCATTGTCCTGAGCTGACCACTGGCTAGTTTATGTCCAAATTAACCTTCTACCCCTAAACTGACCATTCTTTAGCCACTTAAAGTGAGCAAAAGTCAACAATATTTCTTCTTTGTATAATAAAAATGTGAAGTTTACTGTTGTGTTTTTTTATCTAAACAACTGGACCTTCATTAACAAGACCAGCGGTCACTTTCATTAAATTTTGGACAAAAAGAAAGGTCATCAGTGAACGTGGTCTTAAATGACCTTAACAGGAGGTCAGTCCAATAAATGCATAAATTGACTCTATCAAACTAATATTTATTTCTTTTTTATACAAATACTAATCTGTTTATTCCATCAATCAATTCCAGCTTCTTTGTTAATCTTTAAAATAAAAAGACCATCCAAATTTCTTTTAAATACATTGAGTTATAATGAAAAATGTTCGTATTAAGCTTTGTTGCTATCTAGTTTTATAAACTTTATTTACAAAATCACAAACATTTCTGAAACATATAGGTGTCAGACCACCAATTCACTCACCCAATTTAGAACGTATGTAAAAGTAGCCCTACTCTGACACAAAATAGTGCTTTTGATGTCATTGTTTACTTAAACTAACCAACAAATTTGCAGAAATGGAACTTTTGGTGAAAGAGAAATAAATTAGACCATTTTGAGCCAAAATTTACTTGTCTATGAGTTTGCACTAAAAATTGAGGATTAATGCGTTCCATATTATACTTATCTAAGATTTCCAGAAAACCAGGGGCTATTTTTAGTAGTACTTGTCTTCGGAAAGGCAGTTCTTTCTTAGAAGGCTTTAAACATGGGTTGAAAATTGGCAAGTAGAAAGGTGATACATGTACAATTCAGGATATACCTGGTTTCTATGAAGTTAAACTTAAGGTAAAATATTAAGAAAGCTGTGAAAATTGCAAAATTTGATTGAAAAGATAGGGATTTTTTGAATTGGTGGTCTGACACCTATAGTAACATTATATATTGGATTCTTTCTCAGTTTACACCCTTTGATTCCAGATGAGGGTGATATAACTTATAGAGGGATAAAGTGTCACACAATTCTTTAATAATCAATTTATTTCATTTTTTTTTCCCTTTAACATTTCCTGGTTTTGAGGCCTGTACCACTTGATTTAATGACAATTAAAAAATTGAAATTAACTAGTTTCTTAATTTTTTAATAACAGCATATGTCAAAAAATGTAATTTCTGCAGATTTTTTTCTCGATAGTATACAGAAACTGTGCCGTAATTTCTATCGGAAGAAATAACAGCAGGACTATTTGTTATTAAATGTTAAATAATGTTATTTAAATTAGTCAAAATTGTTAAGAACCTTATAACCCTCCCATATAATTTGCAAGAGTCGTCCAATATTTGTTTTGAAGCATAATTGCAGGTGCCTTTCATGATCAATAATACAAGAAACTTCAATAAAGAGGATAATTTACTAAAAACTTAAACAATTATCATTAAAATATTATAAAACAGACAGTCACTTTCATTTGATAAATATTTTTTTTCTAAATTGTTTTTGAAAAGTTGGAGATGAAATTTCTATGATAATTTACGGCCAATTACAAGTTCAAAGTAATAATTTATTTCTTTAGCACAAGGACAGCTGCAGTGGGCAAGTGAAACATGATTTAACAAAAAATGTGAAAAATTGTTCAAGTCATCAAGCACTGTTATTTGTAAGGAGTTGTTTAACAGTAATTTATGGAAAACATTTTAAAGAGACTCAAGACAAGAGAATACTGAGGCAATTCATAGAAAATGATACACTGACAATAAATTCTATCTTAAAACTATAAAGAACTACTTAGACATGATTTAGCATATTACACCAAGCAGGTATACTGTAAAATGGGAATTTTTTGAGAGGAGTTTATTTTTCAATGTAAAGATTAAGATAAAATCGCAAAAATACCCCTTTTCATAAATTTGATCCTGAAGGAAGATAAAAATAAAAGAGAAGAAGAATATGAAGCAGGCTAAAATAAATTGAACATTATGTTTACTTGTTCAAGTGTCTGACATTTTTTCCTGTAAAACTATGAATTATTATTCAAAATTATTTGTCTTCCCCTTTTTCTTGTTTCCTTGTCTGTCCTGATTCAATTCTTTTTCAACAAAATTCATAACACTTTAGATAACGGGGAACTTGTTTCAGACTTGTGTCCAAAAGGAAGAAAAATTCTAAGGGCTGAAATAAAATTTTGCAACACAACTATTACTCATTATCTTAAGTCTAGTTTATAATTACAATTATTGTATAGAATTTTGTTATTTTATTGCTTTAAAGAATCAGCATTTTCTGTTAAAAAGATTACAAATTTCTATTATTCAAATAAATAACATAGTTAAAAGAGGTTTATGTATTCAGTTCCAATGAATAATAAAATGCTTGAAGACAAAGTAAATTTGGACATACGAAATAGGTGCATTTTTAATTTGTAACCCAAAAAGTTAAAACAGAAAATTCAGAAATTATTTTTTGCATTAATTATAGCAATTTTTGAAGAAATGAACAATAAACTGCTTCGCTGAGCGCAGCTGGATACGCCCGCAGAGGTCCAACCCTGAACAGTTGGGGCAAAAATGGACACAATATTCAAACTTGATACAGGTCTGAATTTGGATTGTAATTAAATATTTGACATATTACAGGTTTCTGAATAAATGTAGTCAAAGAACTTGAAATTGGTTATATGAATTGAATTTATATTCAATTAAAGATTTCTTGCTGTTGTGCAATACACTGTGCTGTTGCGCAATACTTAGTAAATCTGTTGTCAGACTATAAACAAATAAAGTTCAATTAATTCTCAATGTCATATTAGAAAATTATGAAAATCAAAAGGAGCTTACATCAATAAATATAAACAATTCACCAAAGTTTCATGGGAATTGTTGACAGCATTTTTGAGTTATTGTCAGAAAACTGGAAAATCCCCCTTTTTTAATGAATAAAACCCCATAACTCAGAAATGTAAAATGCAAAATTTATAAAATTCTAAAGGGAGCTTACATCAATAGATATAAACAATTCACCAAAGTTTCATAAGAACTGCTGAAAGCATTTTTGAGTATTTGTCCGAAAACTGGAAAATCCCCCTTTTTTTTAATAAAACCCTGCAACTCGGAAACGTAAAATCTAAAATTTATAAAAATCGAAAGGGAGCTCATGTCAATAGATATAAACAATTCACCACAATTTTTTTGCAAGTTGGTGAAAGTATTCTTGAGTTATTGTCCGAAAATTGGAAAATCCCCCTTTTTTTAATGAATAAAACCCCATAACTCTGAAACATAAAATCTAAAATTTATAAAAAACGAAAGGGAGCTCACGTCAATAGATATAAACAATTCACCAAAGTTTTATGCAAATTGGTTAAAGCATTTTTGAGTTAATGTCCGACATGTTGACGACGGACGGACAGACGGATGGACGGACAGACGGACAGACAGACGGACGGACGGACAGACGGACAGAGGTATACCATAATACGTCCCGTAAACGGGCGTATAAAAATGTGAATTTAATTATTGCGATTTTAAGTAAAGCTACATACAAATGTATGTATTTGATATCAGAATGCAAGTTATTATTAGTGCGATACTCAAGAAGTCGCATTATTCGCATTAATAAAAACCTCGCCATTATTTCTGAATTTACAGTAGCCAGTATTTTTTGAAATATGGGAAAAGTGTTTATGCTAAAAGGTTTATGCTAATTAAGAACATTACAAAATTATACCAGGACTGTGATAAAGCAAGCAATGACATTTTTTCGCAATTCTAATTGACTTGTTATAGATTTCTTTTATTTCATACATGTGACCTGAATGAAAACTGTTTTGTCATACTAATTATAGATTTATAATAATCTTAAATACATTGCAACACTACATTTAAACTCAATAATTAAACGGTTCCGCAGACTTTTTTCTGATACAAGATCCTATAAAAACACGACTGCAGATGACAGAGACAGATTCAGACCGGTGGCCAACAACATTCATTTGAACAGGCTAATAAGATACTAGACAAAGTTCAATTCGTTTTTGCAAATTTGGGAATTGTTCAATACAAAGGGACAATAAAAATATAATTCATCATTTATACAAACACAATAAAACTACATCCTGCTGAGAGGTGTTACAATGAATAAAATAAATGTTCTGGTGAAGTTTTTCCCTGCAAGATATATGACTTTAAGATTTGTCAATACCTTATAAACAATAATCATTACCATAAAAGAATAATTCATTGAATTTTACATGGAAAAAATTCCAGGAATATTACAAGGAAAACACCCAGTTCAATATCCTGAATTTTTCATTACATACATTTTCCAACTTTTTCATTTTTTTATTCATATAATTGTTAATTTGTGGGTTATGATGAATTTATATGAAATAGTTTTACATGTTTTGATGAATCTAATGTTGGTAACTCATAATTGTAGCAAAAATCATTCAGATTCTTCTTGTCGTCTGCTTAGTTTAGAAAATTAAAGATTAAGAAAAAGATAGTTTTATAATGTCAATAAACTGATATATTTTCAGATGAAATCAATTATCAATTAATTTCATTCAGCTACTTATTATGAAGTGTATCTAGAAGGTAAATTATATTTAGATATTCAGTAAAAATATTTTTGTCACTTTTGTAACCATTTATTAGAATATTACTGGCTTTTATTCAAACAACGCAATACTCTCCCTTTTCCAATTGGTAGAAAAAATATTCAGCAACATTTTTATTAATATTTAGATGCACCAAGAGCACATAATATGCCTTTTCCCCTTATTATTAATAATAATACCATTAAAGTCCCATAACTCTATAACATCAAATCTGTAAACAGTCAAAAATTAAAATGGAGGCATAACATAGTGGCATTTATAGGTTGTGAGATTTTATCAAAATTTATAAATTCTTAAATAAGTTGAAAGAAAACTGTGTCCTGCACAAGACACATGAAAAAAGCCTACAGTTTGACCAAAAAAATTATATTTACTCTGGACTAATACCAGGGGTAATTTGGAAAACGATCAAAATGGTAACTAAGGATAATGAATCTAGGAATACTGTCAAAATTTCATAAAGATCTGTTAAAGAAAACTGGACGGACTCAGTCAAACATTCAGTAAGTTTTTTAAAAGAACCGTTCAAGTCCACTTGAGGCAACACTAATAAATATTAGCACTTATTTAGGCATCCCAGAAATGACAAAATAGAGAAAATCGAAACTAAAAATTGTATCTTGTTGCTTAAATCTTATAGTATATGTGAACCAAATCTTAATATAACTTTAAGATTTCAAGCAAGAAAGTATGTATCAACATATGCCAAACACTGATGCATATATGCATTTCATTTCATGGCTATTTTCTACCTTAAATAATAGCAGAAAAAATTAACAGACAATGGTTAAGGGGGTTGAATGCTCTGAACATGAAATATGACTGCAAATAATTTTTCAATAAGTTAAGCTATGAACAGTGCTTTTCTACCTATTTTTAAGAACAAGGGGAACAACAGACTTTAATCGTTGAAATATATGAAACAGAAATAATGGCAAACATTTTTTTTTTTAAATCCTTTAAAACAGTCTCAACATACTTAAATGTATGTGGGGCCTTGGAGGTCGTCGGTTCTATCCGGGCATTCTGGCGCTCTCCATCAATAAAAACTGACAGACACGAAAAAGCACAATAGTGTTGAAAGTGGCGTTAAACACCAATCAATCAATCATAAATGTATGACGTCACATCAAAATTCACCAAAAATTAAATTTTAGGTTTTACTTTTCATTAATGTTACACCAAAACTTATGCTTTGATATACTAAAAGAACGTTACATTGCCCTTGGTATTACACATTGTTTTAGGAAACATGTATCTTATTGCCCTCTGTGTTGCACATCAAGGAACCAGGAAGTATATATTGAACTTTATGTTGTACATCTAATTTTCATATATGTTGTACATCTAATTTTCATATATGTTGCACTAATTTTCATATGGTAACTAGAAAACTTACATGTCATCAAGAGCCCCTCCTGCTCACTCTTGTGTGATTAATACTGATGCAAATAAAGTAAAATAAGTTCATTGGGTATTTATTTTAGTCGAAAATCAAAACACTATGAAGTTTTATGTATTTTGGCAGCCATTTCGAAAATAGCTGCTGGCCACAATATTTTTTAAACAGGGAATTTGGAACAGCATATCAAATATCAATTTTTGGTGAAATCTTAGCACAAAAATTATTTATTATGTTCATAAATTTCATAGTTAGCATTTATCGTATAAAGTATTTATTGTACTCTGTATTGTACATAACGATCCAGTAATATTCATTGTACTGTATTCTGTATGTACTATTTGATGAACTTGGTTTTTTTTTCAGGAAGAACTTTTTGTACTCTACTCTGTTCATTAAGCTTTCAAGAAATATTTATTGCAGTGGGTTGTAATTGATTTTTCCATAAGTACTGTTTGTACTCTATATTGTACATTACATTTCCAGGAAGTATTTACTTTACTCTACATTGTACCATATATTTTCATGACAAGATCAATATTAACTGGCCTTTAATCAATTTAAAATAAATAAGTTATCATTATTTCCCTTTGAATGTAACATCGCTCCTGCTTTTTTTAAATAATGTTACACAAGAGAATTGCATATTACTTTTAATCCATCACCTCATGAAGCATTTTTTCACCTTCTTATCCAATGATTTGAATTTGACATTTTACACCTTCCTAGCTTATGGCCTGATTTTTAATTTGATATATTTCATATGTCAATTACATGTGCATTGCAACTGTTTCCGGAGGTTTTTTTAGCGAATAATTGTGAGAAACAAAATATAATTTAAAAAAATGAAACATTAAGCCATACATCCACCATGATTTAACAATGTTTACAAGTTTTGTTGAAGTCACATTATTTCCTTACTGCAAGGCTCAGAAAAAATTCATGATTGCAGATACACTTCATATAAAACTTATGAGTTTTCTATATATATTTGTTAATGTAACTGTTTCCTGAACAAAGAGTTAAGTCCAAGGGCCATAACTTTGTGAAAAGTATGTCATCCATAAAACATGAACTTGCTGCAAAGATGATATCAAATGAAAAAGTATAATTTCTGTCAAAATATGATTGATTGAAGGTTGCTTAATGTCCAGTGGCAAATGTTTCATGCATGTTCAGGACGAGAAACTGTCAAAATATATATATATATCTCAAGATATATATTGCTTTAAATATTGTACTAACACGTGGTAAAAACCTGAGGTGTTTGGTAAATAACATCTAGTCTGATAACCAAGGTAAATTAATTTGGGTCATCTGATCACGGTTTAAGTTAGGATTTTGAGAGCTTTAGTCACTTTTGTGCGAGATGAAAATCAACCTTATTTGGGGTAACATCAAGAACCAAGGATGTATAATACTAGCTATACATCTATGTCAGACTTTGAAGGACTAAGGCATGTACTACTAATAGGCAGTTATTGCATGATTTAACTGATTTGGCGCTTAAATATGAAGATTAGGATATAAGATCTAAAAGTTAGTTTCAGGGGACATTCCTTATCAACAAAAGTTGGTTTCCATTTTTTTTTTACCAGGAATCACAGCATAAATGAACTTGTAGTAAGTTGTAAGACTATTTCACTGCATAATCATTGTCCTTATAAAAACATTTAAATCAATAATTGGAATTCATTTCTATAAAGTTGGAACCAAGGAGTTGTTCAAATCCTTAAGAGAACGATTCTAATGACTGTAAATTGTAAATTAATCAAGAATTGATCAGGACTTTTACTTTCGATTTTCAAATGAAATGAAAATGGGAAGTGACAAGTAGATAATAAATTCAGAATGAATCCGGATTCATCTATGGATAATTATGATGGTCAATTATGGAGTTTATTAATAATTAACAGATTAGTGACCCATCCGATGTTGATAAGCAGATTACCTGTAATCACAACTTATAACATCTGTTGTAAATGTTAATTAGCTGAGGGTCATAAACTTGTCAGAAACATGAAGACAGGTAGAATTATAGTATTTTCATGCGAAAATATTTTTACACTTTCCTAATTTAAGTGATACTTTTGTCATTTTGAAAACCGTTTCATAAATGACAAAAAAGACGAGCGCTAGCAAAATCGCTGTCATCTGATTGGTCAGTAAATTGTTGCAATTTAATCAAGACATTATGCTCTGACAGATATCGGTTACTTATTTGCCCATGCAACTGAGTAATGGGGGCATAAAAAACGAACAGAATTTGATAAGATTGAACACCACAAACTCCACCAAATAAACAGGGGTGGACTCAAGTGCTTCAGAAGAGTACGATGTTCTTGCTCCACTTGCTACACCCATTGCAACGCTCATTGCAAGTAAAAATTTAATAATCGGCTTTCATAGACACCAGAAAAGAAGGACAAGCCAGGGTTATGATTAATTCAGTATTAAATATGAATGCCTTCTGCTACAATGTTCTCGGGTAATACAAATGAAGTGCCTGCTACAATGTTCTCGGGTAATACAAATGAAGTGCCTGCTACAATGTTCTCGGGTAATACAAATGAAGTGCCTGCTACAATGTTCTCGGGTAATACAAATGAAGTGCCAACGGCTACAATGCTCTGAATGCCAGAATTTTCCTTTATATTCATAAATTCTCAAACGCTAGTTATTATTTTGACAGTCTGCAAGGTAAGAAATAAAAGGCACATGTTATTATAAATGATGATATAATGAAATGAAAAAGACCATTATACTACCAAGCCATTTAAAATTTTGGTTAAAATATAAAAGTTAGGCAAAATAGAATGATTGATTGTTTGTATTTAACACCACTTTCAACACTCTTGACGGCCAGTTTTCATAAATGGAGGAATTAGTCAGAGAGAACAACAGACCTTATGCAGGAAAACTAAAAATCCTAGTATATTTAGATAGGAGTTGAATGCACCTGCAACGAGCAGGTAACGAAATCACAACCTCAGTGTTATTGCACAATAGATATAATGTTTCTGAGAGAATGTTTCTGAGATAATGTACACATTACATGTAACTACATTTTACACACACAAAGTAATAAGCATTGGCAAGATTTACAGTTTCACAATCAGTACAATTCAAAATTACGTCTTTGGAATGTTTCTTAAACGCAATACACAGAGCTATTCTTAGGATTATTTTTCCAATATTTTACCTCAAATGAAGTTTAATTATAACCACATCAAACTAGGTACATTAACCACAAATCATGTCTTATTATTAATAGAGACGAAAGGAAATGGCTTCTTGGTTACATCAGAGACTCCTCCAATCCCATTTGTAGGAAGCTACAGGCCTGTGGGATTCTGACGACTATCTGAAGGATTTAAATCTCAATATAGTCGTTTTTAATTTTATTGTTTTTATTTGCTCATTCCTGGGAAGACAAAAATGTCTTTTCAACAACAAAACATACATTATAGAGACAGATATTAATGACATTAAAGGCTATAATGAAATAAAATGATACCCACACACTTATAACTGTCCATAATATCTCTAGAACTAAAATACTACCATCATCAACTGACAAAATAGCAAAGAATTAAACCTACTTTATATTGAATGCGCTTATTTAACAATTTTAGAATCGTTAAGAAAAAAAACTCAAGATATTACAGTATAACAAAGTACCATGTCAGCCATTTTGGCTGAATATCGCATATGAATTTTTCTAATTTAAGTTCCGTTTTTTGTGTCATACAAGGAAATAAACACTTTTAACCAATCCTAGGAATCACATAAATATAGATCTTTATTCTTTTTTTTTTTTTTTTTTAAATCATGCATAGTGTTCAAATACACACAAATTTTTATAAAATGATTATTCTCAGGATATTCAAATAAATATTTAATGCTAACGATGATGTTTGAAATAAAAGGTATTTACTCATGCAGTATACATGTGGAATGTTTTACTGCATTTAGTTCAAGGTTTTAATTGTTAATTCAGATCAATAATTCATCATTATAACATGTTCTTCATTATACTTTTCACATGGTAATGAAACATAAAAGTTTCAGCATGACTATCTGTAGGTGTAAAAATCATTTCACAAATAAACAAAACATCAACTTTTTATAATGAGTGGAAATTGACTATATTTTTGTAGTCAAATTATTTAATTAGTAACTGAAAATATGAAGATAGAGACTTGATTGAAATATCAAAGTTAGATAGTGCTATCCTCAGGCAAACAAAAACAATGTCTTTAATGAGTAAACAAAAACAATTTCTAAAGTATACTGTGGAAGCCAGGAACAGGATCGAACAGAATTGTTTCCTACCCCCACATACAAAATACATACTCTTGGTCATCATGTACTTTCATCTTTTCTACCCCCACATGTAATGTTGTTTTCATATACTTTTAAACAATAAAACAAACAAAAAACAACTAATAACTTAAATAACGAATGAGGAAACAATCTGACAGTCAAATTTACAATTTCCCCCCAAAAAAACAATTACAGAGACGAACATTCTTACGTCACCCTACACTTTGGGCTTATATTCAAATGAAAAATTCAGAAAGGTTTCTGACCTTTCAAAATCAATTTGTTTTTGAAATTATTATAACTATATTCTGCATAAGATATCTGAGCTTTTGGTAAGATTTCAAAGACAAGTCAGTGTGCATTTTCTCGAATTTTCAGGATGATCATTGTTGTAATTTATAGTTTCTATTTTTCAATATATTTGACAATAAACTGCTTCGCCGAGCGCAGCTGGATACTACCGCAGAGGTACAACCCTGAACAGTTGGAAACAAAAAACAATAAAATGCTCCGCAGGGCGCAGCTTGATACGACCGCAGAGGTCGAACCCTGAACAGTTGGGGCAAGTATGGACACAACATTCAAGCTTGATACAGCTTGCATTTGGATTGTGATTAAATATTTGACACAGCATAGGTTTCTAACACAGAATGAATGTGGTCTAAGAACTTAAAAATTTTAAATTGGACATTCACCTATTATGGTCCAATATCCAAAATCTAAATACATGGTTAGATTCAGCATATCAAAGAACCCCAAGAATTCAATTTTTGATGAAATCAAACAAAGTTTAATTTTGGACCCTTTTGACCTCAATGTGGACAAAGTTGATAACGGGGCCCAAAAATCAAAAATCTAAATACATGGTTAGATTCAGCATATCAAAGAACCCCATATATTCAATTTTTGTTGAAATCAAACAAATTTTAATTTTGGACCCCGATTTGGACCAACTTGAAAACTGGGCCCATAATCAAAAATCTAAACACATGTTTAGATTCAGCATATCAAAGAACCCTAAGAATTCAATTTTTGTTAAAATCAAACTAAGTTTAATTTTGGACCCTTTGGACCTTAATGTAGACCAATTTGAAAACGGAACCAAAAATTAAGAATCTAAATACACGGTTAGATTCGGCATATCAAAGAACCCCAATAATTCAATTTTAGATGAAATCAAACAAAAAAGTTTAATTTTGGACCCTTTGGACCTCAATGTGGACCAATTTAAAAACGGGGCCCAAAATCCAAAAAATAAATACACGGTTAGATTCAGCATATTAAAGAACCCCAAGAATTCAAGAATAAAACCCCATTGAAATTGGTCAAGAAATAAGCAATTTATACGAAGTATCTTCTTTTGCCCAATACTGTGCAATTAAATATTTCTTGCTATTGCGCAATACTGTACAGTTGACAATTTCTTGCTATTGCGCAATATTGTGCTATTGGATATTTCTTGCTATTGCGCAATACTGTGCAATTGAAGATTTCTTGCTATTGCGCAATACTGTGCAATTGAAGATTTCTTGCTATTGTGCAATACTGTGCAATTGAAAATTTCTTGCTATTGCACAATACTTATTATATAATAATTTACACTTCCTGTTTGGTGTGTATCTCCTACCATATCATTATTATTTGCTTTTAAATATAAATCAGAAATAACCAACTTAAAATGGAAAATTTTAAAAGAAAAAAAAAGGAAAAAAAGAAAAAAAAGGAGAAAAAAAAAATCCCCCCCCAAATTTTTTGAACCCCCTTATGATTCATCACCCCCAAACTCAATCCCAGCCTCCCCTTTGTGGTATGGTACCTTGCAGTACAATTTCAGAGAGATCCATACACTTGAACACAACTTATTGTCTGGAAACTAGAAAAATGTGTTTTTTGGCCCCTTTTTGGCCCCGAATTCCAAAACGTTTAGGGCAATTACCCCCAAACTCAAACCCAGCTTTCCCTTTGTGATATGGAACCTTGTAGTACAATTTCAGAAAGATCCATACACTTACACACAAGTTATTGTCCTGAAACTAGAAAAATGCTTGTTTTTTGCCCCTTTTTGGCCCCTAATTCCTAAAATATTGAGGCAATTACCCCCATCATCAATCCCAGCCTTCCCTTTGTGGTATGGTACCTTGCAGTACGATTTCAGAGAGATCCATACACTTGAAGACAAGTTATTGTCTGGAAACTAGAAAAATGCTTATTTTTGGCCCCTTTTTGGACCCCAATTCCTAAACGTTTCTACAATTACCCCCAAACTCAATTCCAGCTTTCCCTTTGTGATATGGAACCTTGTAGTACAATTTCAGAAAGATCCATACACTTACACACAAGTTATTGTCATGAAACTAGAAAAATGCTTGTTTTTTGCCCCTTTTTTGGCCCCTAATTCCTAAAATTTTGAGGCAATTACCCCCAAAATCAATCCCAGCATTCCTTTTGTGATATGGAACCTTGTGGTACAATGTCAGAGAGATCCATACACTAACACACAAGTTATGTCTGGAAGTTACAAAAATGCTTATTTTTGGCCCCTTTTTGGCCCCTAATTCCTTTACTGTTGGTACCATAACCCCCAAAATCAATCCCAACCTTCCTTTTGTGGTATTCAACCTTGTGGTAAAATTTCATAGAGATCCATTCACTTAAACTAAAGTTAGAGTGCGAAAACCAATGTGTCTTCGGACGATGACGACGACGACGCCAACGTCATACCAATATACGACCACAAAAATTTTTTTGCGGTCGTATAAAAATGGACACAATATTCAAGCTTGATACAGGTCTGAATTTGGATTGTAATTAAATATTTGACACATTATAGGTTTCTGACACAGAATAAATGTAGTCAAAGAATTGAAATTGGTTATATGATTTGAATTTATATTCAATTGAAGATTTCTTGCTGTTGTGCAATACACTGTGCTGTTGCGCAATACTTAGTAAATCTGTTTTCAGACTATATACAAAGAATTAGCAAAATAAATTGTGATCCCCAATTTTTTGGGGGGAAAATTAATAATTTCTAAAATCTTGAGGAAAAAAAAATTGACCCCCCCAAAAAAAAAATATTTGAAGAAATTTTCTTTTTGTAAAATGTGGTAAAATTTAAGAGACATCCATACACTTAAACACAAGTCATTGTCCAAAAACTAGAAAATTGCTTGTTTTGGCCCTTAATTCCTTAACGGTTTGGGCAATTACCCCCAAAATAAATCCCAACCTTCTACTTGTGGTATTGAACCTTGTGGTACAAATTCAGAGCAATCAAAATATTTATACACAAGTTATTGTCCTGAAACTAGAAAAAATGCTTGTTTTGGGCCCCTTTTTGGCCCCTAATTCCTGAACAAATGGGACCATCACCACCATCACCACCATAAACAATCCCAACCTTCCTTTTGTGGTATTGAACCTTTTGGTTAAATTTCATAGAGATCCATACACTTAAACTAAAGTTATTGTCCAGAAACAAAATGTCTTCGGACGACGACAACACCAACAACATTATAGCATTATACGAATGCAAATTTTTTGCGGTCGTATAAAAACACAAAAAAATACTCCTTAATAATTTATCCATTTGTGTTGGTCATATTGGCATTTTTGTAGATGTTGAATAGCTGATCATTTCTGCTGAGTACAGATTCTACCTATCTAACATACTTTTCGAGATTCAATGTTTTTGGCAAAAACACTGAATTTGTCAAAATCGTCATTTAATGACAATAAACTTTAGGTAGTCATCCAATTGATGAAATTATACTGGACTTTCTGTAGTTCTTGTATTGCTTATCATTTTTGCATTTAACAGTTTCTACCAACATAAAATGTATAGATTATCGGGTTTTCGACATATTGATATAGTAGAATATCAGCTGCAAGCTACAGTGTGAACCTTTTAGGCGAGTGATCGCAGCGAACGAGCAAACTTCACATTATACTGAGGGGCTAATTAATATTTTTCGTACATAATCTATATATAGAAAACCTGGTAATCTTTTCTTGTTCTATTAATGTTCTTGTTTTACATTTGACGAATGCATGCTTTAAATATCACATTGTGATGTCGCTGATATTAAACTTCTCTTAAGACATTGTGACAACACTGATAATGCCTGCTCACGTCTCAAAGCCATTTAATGATAATACTGAGCAACTGAGCAGAACGATATAGATGAAGAGAAGGATGATAAATTGTATGATTTGGTTCTATTGTAGTTCTCAAGATAACAAACAAAAACATGACAATGAGTCAAAAATTGTCATTTCAGGGAAATTACTACTTAAGGAGTCATTTTCAAATTTCAGTTGTATCAGCATTCTGTAGATCTTGTATGGCTGATCAGTTTTGCTGTTTAAAATTTTTACCTATTTATTATAGTTTTGGGGTTAATTGGCAAACACATAAAAATAAGCCAATACATGTAATTGTGAATTAAAGGTAAGATACTTATGGAGTGATCAACAGTTTCTGTAATATTGGTATTTTTGTAGATCCTGAATTGCTGATCATTTTTGCTGTTTACAGTTTCTACTAATCTATTATATTTTTCAAGAAATTAGATAAAAGGCAAAAACTTGAAAATTAGTCATTTAAGGGCAATAACTCCTACAATGAGTCATCTATTAATTTTAGTGAAAATAGGAAGTAAATAGATCTTTGATATTCTGATCATATTTGTCCTGTTAAATTTTCCCTATCTAGTATGTTTTTCAATATATGAGCTGTGTTGGTTAGAAAACAACCTTGTGCAAATGAATATCAATACATCTGTTAACCTATTTCTGGTTAAAAAAATCTTTGTGGAAATAAAATTGAGAATGGAAATGGAGAATGTGTCAAAGAGACAACAACCCGACCATAGAGCAGACAACAGCCGAAGGCCACCAATGGGTCTTCAATGTAGCGAGAAACTCCCGCATCCGGAGGCGTCCTTCAGCTGGCCCCTAAACAAATATGTATACTAGTTCAGTGGAAAGTCTGTAACTGTTTGAAAATTATTGAGATGTAATACGAACCCTACAAAACAGACCAAAATTCATCTTTTATTTCTTATTTGAATGTTTCAAAATCAATCATAGTCTTATACATGTACATGTATACGTGCATTGTTGATTTCTATCCTAAGCAGTTCATACAAGTCAATTAATTCTGAACATGCCAAAAACAACAGAATACGTAGTTATACATATAAAAAGATGTCTGACATACAAAATACTCTGTATTATGAATATATTATATAAAAGATCACTGTGTTTAATTAAAAACAGATCAAAAGGTCACTGTTTCAGTTTTAGTTAAAATTAACCATACAATGTCTTAAATCGTAAATACTGTCAAACTGTACCAATCACCTGAGTGTATGTGTCCTCACAAGGACATGTATCTTCAAGACACAAAATATTATTGAATAAAAAGGCAAACAATTGTTTATCTACTGTAATGAAGACATGCATCTTAATTGTTTTTATTTAGTTTTGTCAACTCTACTAACTGCACATACTCAATGATATACAAGACGTGAGGTCAATTAAGGTTAGCTTGCATAAGGATGAGTTAAATTGCAAGTAATTGTCACCAGACAATGATTCAGAGACCTATTTTTTTACATTTTAATTTCTTGAAATGCTTCAGTGGTCTGTACAATTTTGACATATTCATGTTATTCTGTTCATTGCATAACTCTTACATTCATTTCAAGAAATATTTTCAAAAATAAATTCTATTTCCAAAATGCTAGTCACTGTACACATTCGACACATCTCTGCAGATCTAATAATCATGAGGTGTGCCAAATGTCACTGTACAGTTTTACTATATCCTTTTGCTGTCATACTTCTTAAATATAAGGTCAATTAAAATTAGTCGATCAAAAGAAACTTTATGTAATGTTTCAAAAGATATATGTCATTAAAACACTCTAACATTGCAGGATTTTTTAACGTTCCATAATAACAATAATGATGGACATTAAACTTGCATTGTTAAAAACTAACACAATGGATACACGACACCTTAACAATTATGGTAAAATAATGAAGCCAAACACTACCACAGTTTTGTAAAGATTTGGCCACAAAAACAGCTGGACTGACCAACTGCCTTCTGCATTATTACACCAACTGTGGTCAATCTTAGATAATGTGTTTTACATGATTGATCAGCGACGATTTCTTCCTGATTTATGGCACAAGTAACAAAAACATAATAATATGTGTTAAGGTGGTCATTTAAGTCTTGATGAGGTTTTCAGCTCTCTAAGGAATAACTGTTAAAGCTTCCCCTTTAATATCGTAAAACTTCTTTCTAATTAATGGTCAGCTGTGGCTTATGGTTTTTAAATGTGAAAACATACATGTTACATGTTATCAAACATGACAATCAAAAAGATGAAATCAAGTTCTAACAATAATGCTGCTTATGGATATGAATTCATAAATTAGTGGTATATGGTTTCTTTAAACAAGAATGCAAGGGCTGCCAGAACAAAATTTTCTATAATTGCCAGTCAGACAACTTTCAGACTTCTTGCAACTAGCAAAGCACAGAAAGTTTTAAACATATTTTCTTGTCAATACATAACAAGCAGTTATTGTATGATAATAAGAACAAAAGGACCTTTATAAAGATACATATAATGAGATGTTAAGAAATACAAATTTTAATCATCAGATGACAAGATAATGAAATGCTTCATTGCATTTACATTGAAATTAAATTGAAAAAAAAATATCAATTAGATTTAACACAAAAAAAATTCCCTGAACTGCACATTAATTGAAAGAGAGCAAAAATGAGTACCATCAATGTTTTGTAATTCAGGGTGAAAAATGGTATGCTTGGAACAGAAAAATATCAATTTATATATATACCGTAATTGTAATTTTCCACCTGGAGCATACCGGTATTTGTAACAATACTAGAGTTATCATCCCTGAAAAATCCAAATAAGTAAGGGCTTCATGTATATATATAAGCATCCTAAAAACTTTTCAGGGAGTATAGAAAATCAGTTATCTGGAAGGTTGTTCTAAATAGTCCATGTGGTCAAGAGTTTACACAGGTTGTGGATTTGATCCCGGGTCTGTTCATCCTAGACTTGAAACCTAGTATTTGCTGCTTTACCTCAAAGCATACAGCATTTAAAAGTGAAAGCAAAGACTGCTTAGAGTACCGGTAGGTTTTCAGATTGCTATTACATCAGTATTTGGAATTTGCTGGGACTATGGATCCAGTATATCCTAAAAAGGCTGTCAGACGTCAGAGCAATCTAGGACTAGGGTAGGATGACATGTCTTCCTGCAGACTGTTACCTTGTAAACTAGCACTGCCATTAGATGATCCTCAAACTGCACTTTTTTTTTAGAGAAAATAAAAATAAATACCATACATATATATGGCCTATCTTGTATATCATTTATAATTTAAAGGAAACCAACTTTTTCCAAAAGTTTCTATTTTTAGTAAGTGACCTTGAACTTTAACCTTTTGCCCCCAAAATGGGCTCCTTTCCCTTCCCTTTGTCTTTAAAACATATGTATGAGTTTTATTCCAATCAAGCAAGATTAACCCAAGAAACAATCTTGAAACAATATTTCATAAAAATTCAATTTTTACTAACAGTGACCTTAAAATTTGACCAATTAACCCCATTATTTATAGCAGTCTTCAATTCCCTATGCCTTCCATGGTATAAGTTTCCTTCTAATCAAGCAAGAGAAACTCAAGTTACCATCCATATGATCAGACCATATCCCATTTGTTTTGGCCACACAGACAGACAGACAGAAGGAGGAAAGACGGTTGGACAAAGTGATTTTCTGGGCACATAAAATCAGTTATAACTTTGAACACTCAACATTGACAAATAATGAAATGAGGTAGAGGACAACAGGCATACAACAGACAGAAAATTAAGATCAGATTATCCAGCTCTTATCTTCTGAAATATAAAAGCTTTAAACAAAATAGTAATACCACCAATGCCATCACTGCAAGATTACCATCCCCTATAAATATATTGCATTCTGTGACATTCATTGCAGCCAAGAAAAAACTAAGACAAAAAACTTAAGGCTGTATTGCACAAAATGACTTTCAGTATAATCACGGAAGTATTATATTAATAGGACCTCCAACAAATCAACTTCAAACGTTTATAGTGCGATGCCGCAAAATCGTAATGTATCTGTTAATTAGCTCGACATGTCATATCGATGCATGGGTTCAACCATATCTCCTTATTTTAATATTGGCTTGAATACAATGTAACAATAAATTCCTAGTGTAAAGGGGGGCGGGGGGGGGGGGGGGGGGGGGGGGGGGGGGGGAGTTGTATTCTCCATCTATAATTGAGGTTTACTGCTAACTTTGACAAATATTTTGATTAATTCTTTACTGAAAGTCCAATTGGACAAGAAAAAAACATATATTGCTTAACAAATGTAGTAAGATGTTTCAGAACTGTTAAGCATTTACACACAAAAATAAATTAAAATTTGGTTCCCAAGATAAAATCTGAAGAATAAAAAAATATTATACTGCTTAGGGACCATCATGATGATTGTTCTTTAAATGCATCCAGAATTATTTAAAGTTAAGCCATTCCTAAAAAAAATCTGTCACACGTCAGAGCAATCTCGGACTAGGTTGAGGGTTGTTGTTATCTGTCTCATCACCTGATACATGCTATGTAGAGGTCATCACATGCGTGTAATTATTAACCTCTTTTAGTATTTAAAACATATTCAATAAATACGTTTAATTACATTTTTCTACACTGAGACGATAGAGAAAACCATAAATATTCTTGTAACACTCGATAAAAATTTACAACCTTTAACTTAAAATTTGAGTTATCCTTCGCCATCATGCACACTTCACAAGCATCACATTATTTTCTACAAACACCCTACTTCAGGTACATGTAATTTTTAATACCGGATATTTCCCGATTTCTAAGTTCCAATGATTAAAACATATTAAACAAAACTAAAAATAATCTTGCCTTCTTTCCGAATGCAGTTTAATATGGACCAATTTTTAAAATCTTTTCAGCTTTCGCCTTCATTAATTGAACAGAAACAGGTTTCGTCATTCATGTGGCAATCCACAAATAACCACAGGAGTTTCCGTGTTTATTTACATTGGTAGGTAGACAAGACATTCGATAACAAATCACATGATAAGACCAGCTTCATTTAACAGAACAAGCGAAGGCAGCATCGCAGATACCCCACAAAGGAGTTATCACATACTTGACAAACTGTGTCGGAACCTTTTATTTTCTTAAAGAAATCAGTGGGATGGGAATGTGCTAATTTTTCGTTGGAGTTCCTGTCAATATAATACTTCCATGGTATAATTAACTCAGATACTGATTCCTGACTTCAAAATCCAGTTTCAAAAAGACTATTTCTTTCCTTGTAAATGCATTCCACCCTTATATTAAGATAAGTACTCTTTTTTTTTTACTACTGTAATAAATACATGTATATAATTAATATTTCCAATGGGCATAAATCTTTAAAAAAAAGTTGATTGGCACTGATTTTGGAACTTGTCCAAGACACTGGTGATATAAAACTTTGATTTTAATTTCATCAATACCTTTCAATTGTACACTTGAGAGCCCTTAAAATTTATATTTCCAAGCACATAAAACTTTTTTAAATAGTTGATCGGCACAGTTTTTCGTACTAGTCTGAGACATTGCTAATATTAACCTATGATATAAATTTCATAAAAATCTGGCAAGAATTGTGGATGTGAGAGTGCTTACAAGACCAGACTGACATGGTTCAGACGGTGCAGTTCACAAAATTTTTTTCTTAAACTTTAATGCCTCCGTTTCCTTGAATATACGTTTATCTGTGACATTTAAGAAAGTTCATTTATCAATGATACATACTTTAAACTTTTCGGTACATATTATTGTACATGATAACTAATCAATGCACCCAAGAGACTTAATTCCATTATAACAAGAAAAGTACATGTGAAATGTACATAAATTCTTAAATCCTTTACAAAACAACTGTCAATTCATTGCTTCTCAGTAACAACTGCAAGTAAACATTTCTTAGAAAGATTTTTTTTTAAACATTACACGCAGTAATTTACAAGACTAAAAAATTTTCTTATAGAATTTTAAACAAATAGTGTGTTAGATGTATCTTTTAATTTATATAGCAAATGAGAGAAACAAGCATTGTTGTCAATATACTGAATTATTATTGAGAACTATTCAAGATGATTAGCAATTTATGACATCAAAATAAGGAAAGATAATAAGAGTTGACAGACAAAGGAAAAGTTTTGTCTTTCGTACTTAAAACTGAGAATATGGCTCATGAAAAGAACCAGTCATTGATCTATGCAGTGGTCTAAAGACCAACAAGCAGAAACTACAGTCTCCTCAGAGCCTCCTCCACCAATCATCTGACATTCATGTATAATGCTATTTTACGCTCTCTAGTGGTCTGAATACCAGTAAACAGACATATTTTTTTTTGCACTAACCTTTTCTAGTCAGTGTAATATTATAGCCAGACACATTTGTGATGATTCAATATGAAAATAAGGAGATGTTGTATGATTGTCAATGAGATAGCTACAGATGTATCCATAGAGACCACTGGACAAGGAAATAAACAACTAAAGGTCATCATACCACCTTCAACAAAACCCATACAGTATAGCGGAAAGCTAGAAAATCAGCTGGTATGACAAAATGCCAAACAATTAAAAGTGAAAACCAACGGGCTTATTCATTCCAAAAAAAGAAGAAAAAAAGATAAAAAATATGGCAGACAGCAACCAATGACCACTGAATTATAGGCTCCGGGCTTGGGGCAAGAACATACAGAATGTAAAGGGGTTAAACATGTTTTGTGAGTGCTGAATCCTCCCCCTAACCTGGGACAATGTGTAACAGCACAACATAAGAACTGTTAAAATCAACAAACATGAATCATCAGATCTACACAGAGCACAAAATACAGTAATCAAAAGAACACAAACTACTGATGTAAAAGATCTCGCATTTACATAAGCTAGTTCAAAGCCAATTACCATGACTTTGGCTAACACACACTTCTTGACGGACTTTTGAGAAAACTGAGTTTTTTTAAAACCTTGATCACCACCTGGGCTACTGGAAATAAAAATTAATCGGCCTGTTAGTCTTTTTGTTGTCACAGGTAAACTGGTTAAACATTGGTGTCTATCCCTGAATAAAAATAGGCTATTTGTCTACAAAAATTGGGAAGCACTGAGCAAGTTCCTGCTATACGTACTTGCAAGTACATGTACAAACTACTAACCTTAAGTCTTTGTGAGACTGGATCAAAAATTAGTCTGACACCATCTTGAGACAGGTTTAACACTAGGTCCATCTGCAGTGGATACTATAATAAAATAAGAATAGGCTTTACATCCCAACTGGTGTGTTAACTAATTTTCTGGCAACTTATTAATTCTATTTTGAGCTGTTTCAAAAATATATGAAACTCTTGCAATAATCCTCTGAGGGGTCTGTGTATGACAAACTGACAAGCAAAATTCTGTCTCCACCCAACAAACCCTAATTGTCCAGTGGCATCTCTTTGGAGAACCTTCTTAATTGATTCATTGTCAAATGTGTTCTTGCCCCAAAGATGCATGAAATATTTGCCACTGCAATAGACTATTTTCATATTACCGACTTTTGACTCCAAATTATATAATTTTTCGACAGGTTACTTTTTCTGTGGTAAGACATCCTGGTACTCTGTCAAGTAAGAGCAACCAAAATAAGTAAAATCAAACATATAATCGGTGTAATTTGAGGGGAAAGTTTACTGTTTTCTGATGATTTTGTCATGTAAAGAAAATGTAAAGCAATTAATTTTCCCCAAAAATTATACCGATTGAAAGCTTAATTTTACTTCTTTACCTTGCTCTTACTTGACTTGGTACCAGGATGTCCTACCAAAGAAAAGGTAACCTGTTGAAAAAATGTTTAATTCCAAAGTCAAAAGTCGGTAATATGAAAATAGTCTATTAGGTAAACAAAAATCAATGTATCACAATGAATAATATCTAATCACCATACACTAGCATGCAATCAAGTAATCAAGTTTACCTTCAACCATACCACTGCATAAAAAACAAGAGTACTTACCGAATAGATCTAGTCTGCTTTATTGATCATGATTGATATTTATATTGAAAGTCTTAAAGGTTTTACTACAATTACTACATAAACTTTACATTATCAATGACCCGTGTAAATAAGGTCAAAGTCAGTTGGAATATCTTATTATCAGATGGATATGGACACTTAACAATTTTTCAATACACCAAATTTAGTTGACCATTGCTTATAGTATCTGAAAAACAGACCTAAGCATAAAAGCTTAACATTGACCAAATAAACCATGCAAAATGAGGTTAAGCCCTGCCAGCTGGACATGTATATCTTGCAATCATTCCATACATTATATATTGTGTACATACTGCTTATCCGTACATATATAGTATCCGAGAAAAGTGTATTCTTTTACATTCTTACAGTTATAGCAAATTCATTCTTGAGATTTCTTAACCTTTCTACCTTAGTCAGCTGTATTTAAATCTTACAGTGTACACAATTCTAGTCTTTTGATGAGGTAAATGTATATATATTGAAGCAGGTCCAATTCTAAAAAGTAAAATTGCCTCCATTCATTCTGTTTTTATTGTTTAATGCAGTTAACCAAAGTCAAATTTAAGCCCAATTCTGACTGGCTGAAATTCCTGTTTTTTGTTATGCATGTGAGTGCTGGTAATTGTAAGTGATAACACTGATTTTATTACCCCCTCCTATAATACATGTATCTTTTGAAAATATGGAGATGTATTTCAGTGAATTGCTGATCACACTTACTCACAATCACCATCATTCACTATGAATAATCAAAATTACCAAGAGACTGAGTCACTGAATAACATTGTAAACTGTAAACCACAACGTATATGGTCATTAAACCATAGCATATAGCTAACTTGGTAACATACTATTACATATTTACAAAATGTATATAAGAACATTATCAAACTCACCTGATCACTATACCATACTTGTACCCCTTTAATGGACCTATCTTGTCTTTTTAATATACTGATAGCCTGGTTGAATGGCATGCCTGTAAAATAAAAATATCCCATTCTACAGAGTTTATAGGGTACATCATCAGGGTGGGCGATAATACTGATTGTTGTTTGCCTACCATACAGTGCATTAACAGCGGCAATTATTTCATGGATATTCAGAATGATATATGTATGTATGGCAATATGAAAATGCAGATTGCTTTTATACATATGAATAAGGAATAATCTTATCAAACCAGCCTACAGACAATTCTAATTTTCCTGTGCTAATCAAATCACTAAATTAAGCCATCGTTTATGACCCTTTGCTATTGGTTGAACAATAGCATCATAGATAAAACACCAAGTTTTTAGTACCCCACAAAAAAAAAACTCCAAATTTTATTCCAACAGTGAGTAAACTGATCAAACAGTTTTAAAATTTTATCCGGAAATTTTCAAATTTTTGGCAATGATGGCCATCTTTGTTTTCAATTGATATGAGTTCAAACTAATCTAATAAAATTCATTCAAAGTTCATGAGGAACATTTCAACTACTCTTTAGGTTATTTGCGGTAACATTTCAATTTCTGACCGTCCAAAACGTGATTTGTTTCTGTCTACTACAACGTTTGATATAACATCCCTATACTTATAATCAGAATGACAGAGTTCTCGAAATCATTTTTTCGCTGGTGGTCCTTGAAGAAAATCTGCTGGTCTTCACTAACATTTCTATTGCAAAATACCAAAATTGTCAGTCCTTTGTAAAATTTTGGTGTTCATGACCTTCAGACCAACACTTTTCGTGAACTTTGGAATGACATTGAGTACATCGGTGTTTGTGCATTAATGTACACATCACAATGACAAATGTTACCAAAAATAATCATCTATGGAAGTATATTTCTAAAAACTTCCTTTAAATTTCAACTATAACAAGCAATCTGAAAGTATTGCATGGCAATACATAGTCCCCTACCGGTTAATAATTAATTGTACTGGAACAAAATGCTAACTTGATCTATAACTTGTCATGGTGTAAACTATATAACAAATATCAAGTCAATATCTTCAAGCATGACGAAAAAAAGTGCAGAAAACTGATAATTTAAGTGAATTTTCTAAGTCCAAGGACCATAGCTCTGCACAAAATCATCAAACCGAAACAAAATTCAAACTTGGTCTGTAATTTGTCATGATAAAACTATATACCAATTATCAAATCAATATCTTCAAGCATGACGAAAAAAAGTGCGGAAAACTGATTATTTGAGTGAATTTTATAAGTCCAAGGACCATAACTCTGCACAAAATCATCAGACCGGAACAAAATTCGAACTTGATATGTAACTTGTCATGATAAAACAATGTACCAATTATTAAATCAATATCTTAAAGAATGACGAAAAAAAGTGCGGAAAACTGAATATTTGAGTGAATTTTCCAAGTCAAAGGACCATAACTCTGCACAAAATTATCAGACCGGAACTAAATTCGAACTTGATCTGTTACTTGTCATGATAAAAGAATATACCAAATATCAAATCAATATATTCAAGCATGAAGAAAAAAAGTGTGGAAAACTGATTTGCACGACTGACAGAAGGACAGACAGACAGACAGACGGAGTGCAAACCTAAAGTCCCCTTCGACTTCATCGGTAGGGGACTAATAACCACCTGTTACTTTGCCTTTTAATTTAACATGATACATTTATAAAAAAAAATCCATTTGTAGAATAATCACTGACAAAATCAATGAATGTATACTGAATCCATACAGCAACGATCCATAGATTAAAAAAAAACTTATTTTAAAAGTGACACAAAGAGTACAAATGTGACTGACCGGGACATCCCTACAAATGTACAGGTTTTTAATTTAAAACACAAAATGTTTTACTTTGGCCTTCCAGTCAAAAAGGCAAGAAAAGTTATACTAGACTGCATGGTTTTGGTCAGACTCCCTGAGTGGCAATAGCTTTTTCAGAACCAGACTACCAAAGCAATTACACATGTAAAAAAAATTATAATTATTACAATTTACTAGTAAAATCTATCAAGTGTTGCAAACAGTCTTTTGATCATTTCTTTTTAACATACTTCATGTAGTACAATGTAATAAACTTGTTTTGTTTTAAAATGTGACAATAGTGTCTAGGTTAAAGGAAATTGTATGTTACAAGTTTGAAAAACCTATAAATTTTGCTTTTACTTGCTTCCCAGTAAGTTTTATCCTTCTATTGCACCTGTGACAATTGACTATTCTCCTAATTACAGCAATGTATATCAGTAGAAAATAATGTATTTTCTAGATAGACAGTCCCCATATGTCAGTTCCGAGATATGGTAGTTAGTTATATCTGTCATGTGACTTTCATCACCATGTGACCAAAATGTAGGCATTGTGAATTTGTCAATTCCAACACATGTTGAGCAAATGGATGAAAAAGTTTGATGCTATACATCACAAACTATTTGGGAAATCAAAATCTAATAGTTGGTCACCTTCTCTTCAGTCATAAGGGACATTGCGATTATGTACCTACTGAATACAAATTTATTTCTAGATTACCCTGAAGAATGAAAATCCTGAAGATGCTTGAAACTTTAATAGGTGCAGGGATACTGGCGCGCATTCTATCTGGTAAATGACGTCATAAGAGAGTGCGTAAATGACAATCTTTTCCGGTGAAAGACATGATTAAAAAAAAAACCTATTCCAAAATTTCATCTTAAAACATGATACCCTTTATCAAAAACAAATTACAGACTCATCAGTGTAATTTCATATTTTTAAAACTTTTTAATTTTCAAATGTCAAATATTTGATCCTTTTCTATGTGCTTAAATAAGACTTTTATAAGATTGACATAAAGCACTTGTTAAAGATCACGTATGTTGCCACTGCACTAAAGTTACATGTACTCTCAAACCTTTTAGTATATATATCAAGTCTTTCTGGTCCGAATTCAATCCGGCCCAAGTCTATCTACACCCATAGTGTATACAGATGAATAATTACTATAAAAATCGGTGGGTTTTGTGACATATGTGATTCATGGTAAGTGGAATTTGCACATGAAAAATTTGGAACATTTTGTAGCAAACAGTATTGATGATTAATAACATTCGTCAAATCAAACAACATTTCTACATTGTAAATTTGTGTTGTTTTTATAACTTTGTAAGGTGTGTGTGTATCAGCTCAGTGGGAAACGGCTTGTATAGTTGTGTATATAACTATTTGTCTACAAACAATAAGTGTAATATGCCAAAAGGCTATTTCTTGAATCATGTCTTTCACTAGAGAAGATCGTCAATTTCGCACGCCTTTATGACGTCATTTACCAGATAGATGGTGCACCTGTATCCCTGCACTATTAAAGTTTCAAGCACTTTAAGAATCGTCATTCTGCAGGGTAGTCTAGAAATAATTTATGTTCCATAAGTACGTAATCTTTATTGCCGAACAACTGAAGGGAGGGTGACACCACTTAATAGATTTTAATTTCCCAAATATTTTGTGCGTATGTTGGAAGTGATGATGCCTACATTTTGGTCACGTGGTGATGGAAGTCACATGACAGATTCAACTAACTTCCATATCTCGGAACTGGTGTATCTGATTGTTATATACAAACAAATAGGTTTATAAAATGTACCCAATACTAATAATAAGGAAACTTATTTTGGTGAACAATAAAAACATACAATTTCAATATTTTATTGTTTTTTTCCTTCCAAAATTTCATTTACTTCAAACTCCAACACATAAGAGTAAATCTATGATCATTTTCAACAAAGCGGACTTCAAAATATACTCGAGTAAAGAGATTTGAATCAACCCAGATCAATTAATCAAAGTTAGAAATGCCTTAAACAAACACGAATTCTACTGAGACTTACAAAATACCTTGACTTGTCAGTTTTTGACACAACAAGGTTCTACTGTATATAAATCAGAAACTGTACTATGGCATAAGTGGGTTGCATATTATTACTGGGTCTGGGACTCTTTGGTCCCCCTTAATAAAATGATATTACAATTATAAAGGTTTGACAATTAGTGCAGTTTAATGAAATCTTGTTCCAGAATTACAAATATCTGAGTCTATGATTCCTTAAGTTTTGCCATTGATTGTCTTGTCCCTACATGTATTTTTTATCCAATAGTGATCAGCTGTTTTGTGACATTCGACCTTCACCGTTGTTATTAATTTTATATATGACGATCGATGTCCATTATAAATTACGGAAATGGGGAAAACAATTTATTTACCGACGTCAAAACATAGAGTTTTAATGTCATTAATCTATTTTTTTTTCATAATCTGTAGTTTTCACAAGAAAATCTGACATAATGACTTGTAAATGACGACTTCGTCATACTCACCAAGAATAAATTCCCATTGCTCGTTTCCAAGTGACCTTTCCGGGACTACTTCTAGATCGAGCATGGTAATTTAAAATTATTGTTTCTATCGGCATCAAGATTAAGGTTTTATAATGCAACGTTATAAAATTCTATAGACATTTTTAGACTGTCAATTATGGTTTGTTGTCATTATGATATCGCCATTTTTGTTTTGGTTTATACAACCTGCGCAATGCATCATTTATTTAGCGCCAAATTTAAACAACCCGAAATATCTAGGACTATTATACTAACTATACAAGTATAATAGTCCTAGGAAATACATAGATAATAAAATTCACGCGTCTATCCATAGATTTTTTTTTATTTTACCGAAATAAGTTATTAGAATTCTGTTTTAACAGGAACCAGTAATATCTTAAAAACTGATGCTGAATCTGACTTGCATGGGTCCACATATGCACTTGAAATGGACCTCTTGTTCTTGTTTCTTTTCTTTTTTTCACTTTCTATTTTCTTCAAACGAGTATTTAAATCGTCTACTGTTGTTATTTACATTAATGTAACAAACAAAAAACTCAATACAATAATTCTATAAGTTATTCGAGTGAACCCTGATAGTCGACAGGTCAAATAGGGCATGTATTGCCAGTTTCAGTGAAAATATCAAATTATCAAAATATTCAGATAAATCTAAATTGGTAGATTTACATATATTACTTATCTTCAATAATCAAGGTACGAATGTAGACCTTACCAAGGACTCACGTTCTTTCAATTGAGTAAAGGGAGGTGCTTAGTAAACATCAATGAGACAGCAACCCAACGACAAAAAATACATATACATCTAGGAGTGTGTTTTATTGCTCTCTTCTGTACACCTCCAGAATATATTCTGTTGATTGGGGGTAAAAAAAAAAGAATCTGGGTCTCGTTCTGGAGATATTCTGAAGAAGAAGCAATAAAACACAAATTCAATTTGCCGTCGAATATAGCAGAATTTTTTAAGTTGGGTGACATAAATGAAGTTTACGATGATTTATTAGAAAATTTAGTTACCTCAGTCAGAGACATATATGTATATATGTATATATGTCTCTGCCTCAGTTCATTCGGTAGACATGAGTTATAGTGTGCTCTGTTTTTGGCATTGATATAATTATATAATAAGTGTAAAAAACAAAGAAAATTGGTTGGAAGAAATCACTGTGTTTGTGACATTTTTTCTTTATGCTTTCATAACTTAATTTAGCTAAACAAATCCGGCTTAAAGCTCCGACCATTTGGATTTCAGGAATAACCTTAAACTGAACAAGAATTTGTCAATGTTTGTCTGATATATGTTCGAAAAAGACAGCTCGTCTATCAAATTTTTTAAAGTACCCGGCAACCCAACTGGATTATTTTTGGATGTAAGATTTATATCATTATGTATACAAGTAATAAAATAGAACAGTGGCGAATCTAGGGGGACCGGCGGTTGGAATCCCCCTTTTTTTGACGATCAATGCTTTTGAATTGGGACATATGGTTGGAACCATCCTTTATCCTGGGTTAGTTTAAACAATATTTATTCAGATAAATCAACATTGAACCATATTATACAAATGAAATGAATATTAAGGATTCAGAAACAAGCAATTTGCTTTTACAAATCTGTCTCCTTTTACAAAAATAATACACTTATTGAACAATACATAAATATAATTACTGGCATGCTCTGTAATAAATATATGAATATGAAAAGGTGGAAAATACTTAAGAGAAGAAGAAATGGGAACCCTCTTTTAAAAATGGCTGGATCCGCCCCTGGAATAGAATAGAATAGAGCAGTACAGAGCAGAGCAGAGCAGACTATTTAACTTTCAAAGTTACAGGGCCAATATAGAGCATATAAATCAGATACAATGATTGAAGTAATTGGGTCAACAAAAAGACATTACAATATAATATTGATATCACTATAAGCCGCTCAGTCAGAATCAGAGCCAAAATAAAACAAACAAACAAACAAACAAAAAACACATTTCTATTATATAACAGTATCAAAACCCGTCTTTTTTAAGTCTACTAATAAAATTACCATTTTTTTCCCATAATAGTAAAGTTTTCTTGTGTTAACAACCACTGTGTTAAACCAATTGCAACTTATTTTTTACACCACTGTCACAGGTTAGGGGGTGGTTGAGCGCCCACAAACATGTTAAGCCCCGCCACATTCTGTATGTGCCTGTCAGCCAAAGCCAGGAGCCCGTAGTTCAGTGGTTGTCGTTGGTTCATGCATGTCTGTCGACTCATATGTGTATTTTGTAAATTGTTTTGTTATATATAATTAGACTGCTAGTTTTGTCGTTTGATTTTTTTCAAATTTTTCACGTCGGGGACTTTTATAGCAGACTAAACGGTATGAGTTTTTGTCATTGTTGTAGGCCGTACGGTTGCCTATAATTGCTTACATCCTCTTCATTTGAACTCTGGTGAATAGTTGTCCTATTGGCAATCATACCGCATCTCCTTATTTTTATATTATATACCTGACTTTTAAACTCTTGTCGTCCTGAACATGAATGAAATATTTGTCACTGGACGTTAAAAATAATCAACCAACAATCAATTAGTTTAAACTCGTGTATTATAAGGGGGAAACCATTTGATATTTATTTTTGTTTGTTGGGGGGGGGGGGGGGGGGTTGTATATGAATATGCTGCCCTGGTAAGAGCTGATAAAATAAGCATGCATAGCGACAGATTAAGATGAGAAATAAATCCGCAAACATCCTCCTGCCCCCTCCCCAGAATATCAAATAGTCGTCCCCTTACTGTTATTTTCCGGCTAGTTATTATATTTATCCAGCTTATCGTACCAACAGGGATGTCGTAATAAGGATTCCATACGATAAAAACGTTTATCATACAGCTCACATTCTTTTATATCTGCATTCATAAATTTATTAATGTCATTTGAAAGACGCCATGTTTGTTATGTGCCTCTGCCGTCTAATCTGCTGATTTAAAAGGAAGTGGTATGTGGTGGTAAATAGAAAATATCCATTTCATTATTTACAGTAGTTTATTCAAGATTAACGGTAACATGTGAGGCATGGCCATGCAAAATAAGTAATAATGGTCTCTGTGAAGAGAGATTCGGAAAGTGAAATGTTTCAAACCATTTCCCAAAAAGCAGTCCATCTAGGTGCGTTTCCCATACTGAGTGCTAGACTTAATTTTTGATATTTGAAAATAATCATTGGTGGAATTATTCGGGCTTCTGCACTCACATAGCATAAGGCCGTAACATTTTCACCACGTTCACCGTTAGTTTTGGAATGTATATTTTTCACCCTTTTGCCAACAGCTTATGAAGGATCAAATGAGGAGCGGATTTAGTCAAAGTTATTGTTTTTAAGGAGCTCCTGAAATATATTTCAGTAACTCCATAATTCGAATTCAGGATGTCCATAAATCATTATTCAAGACCTCCAAAACTATTTATGGAGGTCCACAGTTATTTCAGGACCTCCACAATTGTTATTCGATTTGAGGATATTCTTATTCATGCGTTTACTTTTCTACATTGGCTAGAGGTATAGGGGGAGGGTTAAGATCTCATAAACATGTTTAACCCCGCCGCATTTTTGCGCCTGTCCCAAGTCAGGAGCCTCTAGCCTGTTAGTCTTGTATTATTTTTAATTTTAGTTTCTTGTGTACAATTTGGAGTTTAGTATGGCGTTCATTATCACTGAACTAGTATATATATTTGTTTAGGGGCCAGCTGAAGGACGCCTCTGTGTGCGGGAATTTCTCGCTGCATTGAAGACCTGTTGGTGACCTTCTGCTGTTGTCTGTTCTATGGTCGGGTTGTTGTCTCTTTGACACATTCCCCATTTCCATTCTCAATTTTATATCATAAATTCTAATTATGGAGATTCTGAAATATTTCAGGAGGTCCTTAAATACAATAATGTTGACTAAATGCGCACTTAATAGGATCATGTCTAGTTTATCCATTCAGATCACCAAGCTTTTTAAAATATGCTGATATATAAAATGATTCGGATTTGCACGGTACTGCGAGCTGCACTTCCTTCAAGATTCCAGATAGCTAGACATGGATGAAGATCTCTGAATCCTTGTCACCAATCCTATCCAGCTGTCTACTTTTCTTTATTAAAGGAACACTTTCTTTCAGATCTAGCAACGATTTCTTAAGCCATGCTGTGTACGAACATCGCTTTTGTTCAGACGAATTTTTTTTCTTTCATTTTCGAGATATGACCAACAAGGATTTCTTCCTTTGTTACTGTTCGCAGTGTTGTTTTAGTTACTGAGATTCCAAATCCATGTATTTCAGCCGTCTAGACAGTGTTGTCCTCTGAATATCGTATAATTAATTTTGTTTAGACTTGACTTGATTTAATCTCTCTGACAGGGACTTTTAACTCCATTTCCTTCGCTTCGTGGTCCATCCCTTCTTCTACTTAGCCATGAAAATCTGTAAGTAAAATTTGAAAAATAAATCATATTTATCCAAGTGAGTAACAGTCAGTAATTTTTTTTTAATACTTCCGATTTATACGTATGCACACAATTTCTTGTTTAAAACTAAGAGCTGGATATAAAAAAGTAGATGTGGTACGATTGCCAATGAGACAACTCTTCACAAGAGACCAAATGACACAGAAATTAACAACTATAGGTCACCGTACGGCCTTCAACAATGAGCAAAGCCCATACCGCATATTCAGCTATAAAAGGCCCCGAAATGACAAATGTAAAACAATGAGTATGGTTGTTGCAAATGGGACAACCATGCACCGACGATTAAAGAACACGAGAGAAATAAAAGCCTGAAAAAGAATCAATTAAGTGCAAAATTAAGAAGTATGGACAAATACTGGTCGACTCAGAGTCAAAATAATGTGTCCGGGTAGGACAAAGTAACATGTCTCCTGCGACCTATAAACTATAGGACGTTACAAATCTAACTCAGCGTGTCAGTATTGTACAAAGTATGCCGGTTCATAATGTTATATCGCATTGACATGTTCTCGTCCTGATATGCATGTAATAGCTGCCACTGGACGTTTAACACCAATCCATCATCGTCATCATCTAAAAAATAAGCCAAAATATTAAAATTTGTAGCTTTCATACACAAGAAGCGATGAAATCTAACATGCATTATCACGTTAATAAAATCAACTTCATACCTAACTTTCAAAAAAACACATAAAAAGAGTTTAACGGAAAGATCGTGCAGTCGTTTCCAAAGTTGTGAAAAGTAATCTTCAAAAGGTGAATGAGATCAATATTTTCAAAAAAATCAAGCATTTATATATGCAGATCAGATTCTCAAGATATCATAAACATACACGTGAAGCTCAATGTGTGACAAGTTTTATAGTTGAAGGAGTTACAGTGCACGTGGATAAGAGATATCAATTATCCATAAACTTCTTATCGATAAGCACTCATTTATATGAGGGTGTATAAGAATAAGAAGATGTGGTATGATTGCCAATGAGACAACTCTCCACCAGAGACCAAATGACATAGAAGTTAACAAATATAGGTCACCGTACAGTCTACAGCAATGAGCAAAATCCATACCGCATAGTCAGTTATAAAATGTCCCGAAATGACAAATGACAAACAATTCAAACGAAAAAACTAGCGGCATGATTTATGTACACATCAATGAACGAAAAACAAATAGCATATACAACAACAAACGACAACCACTGAATTACAGGCTCCTGACTTGAGACATGCAGGCACATACAGAATGTGGCGGGGTTAAACATGTTTGCAGGGCCTAACCCTCACTTAACCTGGGACAGTGGTGTAACAAGTTGTTTAGCTGTCAAATGAGCCTGAAATGTTAAGCTTTTTTAGAAGTGTACTGTACATTCAGGAATTATTTCGTGCATTCATTATTGTAATTCTTGAAAACTGAACAAAAACGCATGATTTATATTTGCCATTTGATAAATATATGTATCAGATATTAGAATGAGAGTTCTTATTATTGCGATACGCACCCAGTCGCATTATTCGCATTAATAAAAACCTTGCATTAATATTTTTAATTTACAGTATATGATTAACAACATTTTTTTACTATCTAAAACTGAGGATAATAAATTGAATGATATATACTTAAGATGTGATACCTTGAACAGGATATTATTACTCATATTGAAGAAGAAATAAATCTATGTTTAAAATGGTCCTCTTGTAGACATTTGACAGCAAAGAGCTCTGTTTAGGCATGATTTTGACAACAAAGAGCTCTGCTGTTTCTTTAATCGTCTCTCTCGAACGTCTGAGAGATAATTTAATTTCAAGGGGGTCTTAACTTATACGAAATGAAGTCAACTTTGGTTAATAAATTTGTCACATTTTTTTGTCAGGATTTTTTTTCGGCAGCCCTATGTATCTTCCCAATAAGTGTTTTTAACTCTATATGTGGATCTAGTACTTCTTTTCCAAAATATGAGTTTTGAATAGAAAAAACTCATCAAAGATACCATTAAATTAGATTATATCATTTGTTTCGCCAGACGCGCGTTTCGTCTACACAAGACTCATCAGTGGCGCTCGAATCAAAATAGAAATATATAATCGTTAACCCGACCTAAGCACGGAGCATTGAAAGCTTTACAGGGCACTCCTGGAATTTCTTAAGCTTGGTAAATTTGTTAGATTTCAGAAAAATCTGAATCATTGTATTGGTCTATTCCACACACACCTCACTATCGTCCAAAGCAATAGGAACATATTTTGATATTTTCATTTAGATGTTTGTTTATTGTAGTAAGGAATCTTATATTTTATACAGGTATTTACTTAGAGAGCTATACATGTGAAAAAGATTAAAATACACAGTTTAAAACTTCTGAAATATATCATTTCATCGCTGCTTTAGGTCTTTCATTTTGATTAAGCCTGAACCTTTGAACTTTATTTTCAGTGGGGTCAAGTTCACTGGACTTGCAGATGGAGATCGAAAAATGACCCAGTAAATGTTTGTGTAGTACTTAGAATGCTTGACTTCTTTTGAATACTGGAGTCCAGACCTCTTACAATAAACAAAACAACATCCAATAAGAACATATGTAAATTTGTCACTTTTCACTAATATCGGTAAACACAACAGTGTCATATACCATAAAAACCATTTCCAGAAAAATGGAACTGGTATAAAAGTGACAAGAACACAAGTACATTAAAACAAAAATAGATTATACTGTATCAAAGAATGCCCGCAGCTACTGAAAAAAAAAGCTGAAAGTACTGATCCTGCTGCTACAAAAACCATGCCGTCCTACACTCTAATCATGTATTAGATATACCTTGAGGGCGTTAGCCCGAATTGGAGTATCTTATTTACACCAAGATATTATTGTCAGTGCAGAATGATAGTTTTCAATAATTTAGGAAAGGGGGGGGGGGGGTGTCTTTCAGCGATTCGACCATATGTTATTGAAAAGTGTGTATGAAGGGTATACAATTTTATTTAGCGACATCTTGGTATAAATAGCCTTGTAGGTGATAACCCGAATAATTCAGTCGTTATATTCCGCTGATCTACGAAGGCTACATTAACCTCGTGTGGGAGAAAATCGGACACGGAAAGGGCTTGAATTATTCGAGTTATGTAGGTGACTGATACTTTTGAGTAGATTTCATACGGTAACATTACACACTGTTTAGGATTAAAGGATCTTGTAAAATGGCCAGAATAATTTCTACACAATTTCAATGGAAAAAAATAGAAAATAAAATAAAAATGTTTGTCTTTTTGGTTAGACTATATAAATTATCGAATAGATGTCTATCTATACAAAAATATCAGACGTTTTATTTAAGGTGTTACTTTCTTAATTTATTCGAACTTTTTTTCTTTTCCATTTACTTTGCTTCAGTTTAAGCAGTAAATAAATAGAAAACCAGATTCTTATTATTTCCCCTTTCTTCTTTTCTCTTTGTATGATTATAGTAAGGGGCATGATTGTCAGAAATGATAAAAATTCTGCCGCGTAACGATGCAATATTTTGTTAATAATTATATGCTAAAAATTCGATATTTTTCCGATCAAAGGGGTACGCCCTTTATACAGTTCCCTCCTCAGAATCCGCACTCACGACTTCTTTCCCAATTGTCAGTCATTCAAACAATTGTTTTTGCAACTGCGTACATCCGATGAGATTTTTGTCTGCAGTTGCGATAGCAATTACAATACAATGGATTTTGCAATCGTGTACAGCAGATTTTGATATGTGTTGTTTATTTCATCTACAGTACCGATAGCCCGTAATAGCTACTGTAATATCTATTGGTCCTAGGTAATAGGTGCAACGGAAAACTTATAAAGTTACCATAGTTGTGGGACTTTACAATCTAGTTCATTTGTACATAAATACAAATATCACAGTAGATGAAGTAGTACTAATGCTATGCTTTATTATTGATAAATTAATTATTTTATACATAAAGTAAGTACATTTTTTAATCAGTATATCTACAAATTCTTTTCAGTTTTATGTGAAAACGTCAAAACACGAAAAGGGGACCTTTTTTGTGTACATTTCGTAATCTGAGCCCCCCTCTAATATCGATAAATAGACAAGTACTTGCTTACATTACGATAATCAATTTCCAAAACTTTACAAATGAAAAAGGTTGATGACGTTGTGGTATGATTGCCAACAAGACAACCCTCCATCTAAGGACAGGGATGTAAACAACGATCACCGTACGACCCTCATCAATGAGCAAACCTGACACTGTAAAGTAAAAGGCCATGGGTTAGAAAAATGTAAAAAAAATAAAAAAGATGAAACTTTTTAAGTTATATAGCGGACTGATTTAAGCTGGGACTAATACATATCTCAAATCCCAGATTTAAGCTTTTAACATTAAACGAAAACAATTATTAACAGACGTTAACCAACGACAACCATGCACTGACGTTACCATTGGCACATGATACAAGATAACTTAACCCCCGTTTCATTATGGTGAAGTACATTCCATATTTGCTAAGGGAGACTAAAATATCACGAAAAGAAAACAAAAATTAAGAAACAAAAATGAGAGATGTACAATAACATGTGATACTCAGAAGTGGCAGAGTCGATGTTTTGCCATAAAAAAAATAATAATTCGAATCTAATGGTTGAAAAAGGCAGTTCACAATACGGTGTACCATTAGATAAATATTGTTTCTCTGATGTCCAACTGAAATGCAATCGGGTGTTTTTTTAGGACGAGTTTCTAAACACTTCTTGTCATATGTGGTAAAGTGAATTTTGTTACATGAATTGCTTACGCTTCAGGAGCACCCGAGTTCAACCCGGTTCACGTTACTCTGTCTTTACGTAGAAAGATTGTCATATCGTCTGTTTTAGTTTTTTGCCATGGCGTTATCAGTTTTACTTCGACTTATGAGTGTTGAATGTCCCCTTGATATCTTTCGCCTGTTGTTTGACTTAATAACAAATCATTCATATAGAAATAACATTGGAAGAGCAGCATGTCATAGGTACTAAATATTCAGTGTTGTCATTCCTTTACGGCTGAAGTTTTCCACACTTAAACAACTAAATTGCGGATATAGTTAGCGAAATGACGAACGGAAACAACGATCTGAGTACAACCAATATAACAAACAGAGGAAGAGAAAACAAATGAAAGAAAAATGAATGTGTTAAATACGAAATTCCGTACAAGCTAATAGCTGGTATGCTTGTTTTTAGCACACCAGAAAGGACACAAAAGTAGATTAATAGAAAAACAAAGGATATGGAATATCCATCCATGGCACCAAATCAGTACATGAACAGCAAAAAAAAAACTAAAAAAAAACGCTCACACACAAAAAACTAGTTTATTTCAGAACGAATAATTTGTAGGCTTGGTTCCTAATGCATTTTTTTTTTGCTGGAATAACAAATTTGGTCACTGAATTAAAATGTATTTTGTCGTAATTTTTTTTTTAAATTTCAGGATGATTGTAAACTTGCTTTCAGCAGAGAAAATAACACGAATAAGTTACATATTAAAAATAATAAATCATTAAAAGCTAATTATTATGCAAGATATTATGAACTTTTACATTTACAGTAAACAAAACTAATCCCAAGAAATGAATATGCCTGTAGGTAGGTGTTTTCAGACGCTCCTGTACATGACAATTCTTTATTAAATTTTTATCACCTTCATCCTCCTTTTTTCTCTGTTAAAAAAATAAACTGAAAAAAAAAACAGTTTCACAATTGTCAATATTTGTTTGGTGGTGCATATCGCAATCACGTTTTCAACCTTTATACTTTTGCTTTGATTGTTTTGAAATTAGTCAACATCGCAAGACTAAACAACATGAAAACATCACGATTTTATATAATTAAGTCATTAACATAACTAAGAAATTTCTGATAATTTATCGAAGTCTTGTTTTGTTTACTATAAAATCGGTAGTAAGTTGTAAATGTGTAGTAGAAAATCTAGGCCACGTCATTCCATAAAAGGAATAAGCTAATGAATTATTCATGAGATATACCTTATATGGAAGATGATAATGAAATATTGATCACGTCGTTTGCATAATAAGCGATTTCCGCTTACGTAGCGTAAACACTGAATTCCCGAAGTCGACAATATCCAAATAAGGTAGTCCCCGGAGATCTCCGTGATCCCGAACATTCATGAATATATTTCCGTCAACCAATCGGAACAGTCGGTTGTATTTCGTCACACCGAGAATATTGTTGTGATGTAGTAATGAATGAAGTGACCTCAGACAGCATGCTTTCATTTGTAGCGAACACGTTGTGTTGCGAAGTTGGAAATAATAATTTTAGAACTATGCCAAGAGTTGTCCCTGATCAAAGATCTTCGTTTGACAACGACGAACTATTTAGAAAATTAAGCAGAGAGTGTGAGGTAGAGAATAATATAGTGTTTTCTTTCTTACCTGTGGAGTTCATATAAGTTCATTCATTGTACCGTGTCGCAAGTTTTACCAGGAATATATATATATGTATTAGGATTATGTCTTATATTTCAGGTAAAATACACAGGATTTAGGGATCGACCAACAGAGGAGAGACAACTTAGGTTTCAAACTGATTGCAGGGAAGGACACGCAGAAATAGTAAGTGTTGTCACTTTTCACACTTAATGAACTTTTTAAGTTGCGGTAATATGTAATATGAGTAATTTCAGAAACAAACACTTTTCTTTCCAATAGCATGGAAGTTTTCTTAGCAAGAAAGGGCCGTCCTTATTATTTTGTTAGCTTAACAGGTTTTTCAGAAAATTCAACTCTTGGAAGACCGAAAAATTAAGACCTACCAAAGTTATTGTTGAGTTTACAAAAATAGATTTTTTGGAAAGACCAATTCTATCCGCTTTTATTTACAACAAAACCGCAGATATATACGTGTGTATATATATTGACTATTTACTACAAACGTAGAGGAAGTTATAAGTATTTCTTGTTTCCTGCTTCTTTGCCAACTACACAACTTACATTTTATTTAGCAAGTTGTCTAACAAAATTTCACATAAGAGACACTCCCATATTTTAAATATGTCTTTACAATGTTCCTTAATATCGGCACAGTTTCAAAGAAAAGAAAAGAGGAGAGTCCGAGACAAGACAAAGAAACTTCCTCCATTCATAAGTATTAGTCACGACTTATTAAGACTTAAGACGAACTTTGTATATTTACAAAGATTTTCCAACTATCTGGGATATGTACAAAAATTGGGCTCACCATATTTAATATCTGCAGTATTGAGTAAATATCAAAGTGAACCAAAAATGGGGCGAGAATTTTCAGAAGATGCTAATATTTAATTTATTTTTTTATAAAAAATTGCCACAGATTATATCGACTTGTGCATTTTTTTAAAATAAAAATTCATGTAACTTTTGTCCCCAAATGCGAGCGATTAAAACTAAAATGACACTATAAGCTGAAATCGGAGTTGAGCACCCTTTCTATGTATACCATTGACAGGCTAATCGAACGCACCCATTCTAAATCCATTGTAAAAAAATATTTATGTTTATTATTTGTCCAGATTTCTGTCTCTTGAAAACTAATTTATGTATAGTTAGAAGAATGTGTATAAATTTATATTGGTTTACATAAAAGTACATGGGCTTCGGTGATCATTTTGTCAACGTATATTTGTTCCGCCTAACAGAAGTTCCATTGGAAACTTTGTTATAAACAATGTCATAATATCTGTTCCTGTTGGAACAAATATTCTATACCATTTATTCCGATAGGAACATTTACTGTAATATTTATTCTAGTGGAAATAATATTCCAGAATATTGTTTCCATTTGGAACTTATATTATGAAGGAACTTCTATTCTGTGACAATTTATGTATATAGATCGATATGATTTTATCATAAGCAACTAATAACAACAAAAAAACAACCTTAAAACACCATTCAATTTAATTTGGGATATCCTTCTTAAACGAAACGTTATTGGATTCGGAATTTAATTTTTTGGGGAATAATTTCTGATTACTCCATGCAGTAAACTACAACGGTTGTGGACTCTAAATCCTGGAGTTTTAAGTTTCTATCTCGTCCTACGCTAAGTTAAAACAACAGTTGTATTGAAAGTACGTATGTTATACATTGTGTAGATGTGCTTTCTTAACTTTGTGTAATATAATTAAACTAGAAGAGACTACAAAATTTCAAAACCTGTTTTGGAAAGCAGAAAAACAATTCAGGATTAATTATTTTAATTTTTACAAGCTATTGTAATTTAAAGTATGTATATGATGTATACATTTATGATGTCTTCCTTTTTGGTAATGATTATGCTTCATCACTGCACCATTACAGATAGGAAAATGGAAAGAAATTAAGTCAAGTGGCCAATATTTTCCCAGCACTTCCTCCAAACTTCTTTATGAATACAAAGAGTATTGTTTATTGAGTTTTTGTTGTGAAATTTGAAAAATTAAACAAAACAATTCCAAATACAATATGCACAATAGGATATCAAGAAACTTTATTTTTTTTAACATTCTATGTTCTTTTGAAGAAATAAACAATAGAAGCTTCATTCCTATCTAAAATATATCTTCTTCCTTATATGGCATTTTTTACATTTTTGAAAAATTATCTTATTAGAAGCTATTG
Source organism: Mytilus californianus (assembly GCF_021869535.1). Taxonomy (NCBI): domain Eukaryota; kingdom Metazoa; phylum Mollusca; class Bivalvia; order Mytilida; family Mytilidae; genus Mytilus; species Mytilus californianus. Next base: position 79,290,027 of record NW_026262701.1, on the reverse strand, counting down.
TGAAGTAAGGTTACTTTAAAACAATGTGTCTCTTATTATTCTAAAGTATCCAAACGATGACTACTTAAAAGAAAGTGACTGCTTCAATTTATTGAACTGCCTAAAGAATAAGATGCTGTGTTGAATCTTGTTTAAGCAGTCATGAAATCAAACACATTCACTAAGAAATGTTTTCCATGATTTTACAAAAAAAGTTTTTTAATAGATATTTATTCTACATGGACAGTATTCTACATAGACAGCTAATCCTTCTTTGTAACCATTACACTTTTCAATGTTGACCAAACAAATTTAAAATATTTCAAGGCATTATACATTAAACTGTTTTACAAATAAAACTCTTGTTTAAATAAATATTTATATGCAGGTAATTGACTTATTTTTCTTTTCCCTTTTTTAAAGGCATTTGTAGCAACAGGGACCAATATACCTCTTCTTTTTTCATCAAATGCCTGGTCGGAACGAGAAGAAGACCGATTAACGACACGAGAGTTTGTAGATTTTGACAGAGAACCAGGAAAAGTGAGTGATCGTTGTTGTAAAAGTACAAAATGAATGACATTTATATTTTTGAAATTTTTTACTGAAGTCTCAAAGAAACAGATTTTTTATTTTTAGTTCATTTATATGTTTTGGAGTTTAGCGTGATGTCCATTTTCATTGAACTAGTACACATTTTTGTTTAGGGGCCAGCTGAAGCCCGTCTTCGGGTGCAGGATTTTCTCACTGTGTTGAGACCATTGGTGGCCTTCAGCTGATTTCTGCTCTTTGGTCTTTGGTCTCTTTGAAACATTCTCCATTTCCATTCTCAATTTTAATAATAAGTCACACATGCTTCACACAGGAGAGAGGTCTTAAAAGGAAAAGCTATATACCATCATCAGACTTAGATTTCCATTTTTGGTTCCTTTCTATTTTTGGCTGGCTATCTCAGCGACCCTTTTCTGATATCTGTTTTCATCAGTACATTGTATTCGATTAAACAAAGCTATTTTTTCCTAACTGAAAATTTTAGTTTGTCCTTAAATGGACATAGGTCAACAATTTACCATACTGCATGGATTATTTGTGGTATATTTTGAATAAAAGAATTTTCTCATCTTTATTTATTAAGTAATTAGATACTACAGTTTTGATCTTTTTTTAAAAGCTAATGCATAGCTTTGTAATCATACTTTTGATATAAGTGAATAGAATCAATGGTTGTCCTAATTTTGATGGAATATGACAGTGCAAATTTGATGCTAAAAATTTTCCAAATTAAAGATGGATTTTTTTTGTTCAAGACAAAAGTTTTCTATTTAAAAAAAATAATACATGTACTTCATTGATGACATTATTGAACTACCTGAGTCAAGGGGCAATGTCCATTATGGTTTTGCCTTTAAACTGAAAACGGTTATATTTGTAGATTTCATATTGATAATTTTAAAAAATCTAGTTATTAAAAAATAAATATTTATGAAACTAACATATTCACAAAAGTACAATACACAATTGTCTATATGAATATTAAACAAGGAAATTACATATTATCAAACAGGAGCTGAATAAGTTCTCAACAATTTTTGTAAACATGGGGATCAGTAGGGGAGATTTTAAGTTTATGTAATACCAGTGATTCCCAATTTATAAATTGAAGTGGAAATCTTGCAATTTAAATAGAGAAACATTTATAGACCCTTTAAAACTATCTATATTCCAGAGTTATTATTCAATGTTTTTGTATGTACATATTATATATATATAATTATATATAGATGAGGGTTATGCCTTAGCCCTTTTCATAGTATTTTGATAAAATAGTTTGTAATGTCAGTTTCAAAATTTCCTCTAGTTATTTTTAATATTGGTCAGTTTTGCAATTAAGAATTGTTTTCACTGTCTTTAAGTACTAAATACACGAAACAGAAAAATACTTTTTATCTTACAAATTTTCAACAATTATATATGTTAACCAAAGTATAAGATAGATCCATGCATTAGGTTTGTTCATATATCCTGGTTGCAGACTATATAAAGAACTTGTGAACAAGTTTAGTCATTTCTAATTTCTTACTGAGTTGAATGACCATTTAAATTGATTTCCCAGCAAACTTTGACATATATTTGTTGTCTCTGGCAAAAGAAGTTATAATCTTTGTACCTTTATGTGTATTCTGCTTAATAACAAATACCATTCTATGATATTGAAATTTAACATGATTAAGCAAGGAGTGGAAGTAATTTTTCTTTCACCCCCATGTACATTTTTAGTACTGAAATGTATACATGACTTTCAGCATTTATTTTACTTTGTTATTTTTTTATGAGAAAATAACTTTAATTAACAATATCCTCATGTTTTGTTGGCTTTCTGATCAATAAATATGCATCAGTAATGTTTATTGGTGTCATCTGGTTTATTTCTTTTTACTGGCGAAGACTAATAATGTTTATTATAAGAATAATGTGACTACTTGCATGTTTTGGAATTTTCCCGATACTGTATTATCCTTACATAGTAGTGACATCATAGCGCTAAGTGTCTGTTCTACGTAATTCTGTAAGAATCAGATGATGATGGTAACAGAATCATCTGTGATTGTTTTAGAATGATATTGAAAAACTAATCAATATACTGTGGCTTATGGAATCTCGCCAAACCGCAAGACAAATTTAACTGTTATGATAGACTCAATGATTATCTAGTGTATTTGCACAGCGCTATGTACAGGGCTAAATGAGGAATTCTATAGAGGATTTTCTAATTAACAAAATCAAAAACAAATGCAAAGATCCTTTTACGAATACAACATTAGATTTTCGTCATTTGGCAATTACTAGCCGTGTAAAATAGAAGTGTTTTGTACAGTTTTATTTCGATATGTCAGATTTTAGCTTGAGGCTAATAAAAATGTAGGCAATTACATCTTTTTGTTGACATTAAATGCAATACATCATTGACTTCACACACTGGTGCACATATAAGTAAAATTCAGACATAGGTAGGAAGGTAATTTCCTGGTGAAAAATAAGATTTTAAAAATTAAAAAATGCTGTAATTATTGTTTGATCAGGAAGTGATATGAAAAGTCACTATAATAAACAATTACAAATATTGAAGAAGAATAAAAATAATTCCCACATTTTTCCAAGCATGAAAAGAGCATTAAATTTTCTAATGGAATAAAAGCCTATCATATCATCTCCTTGAGGTGAGAAGAAAGTGAAAATATCTTTTATGTAATATGACATTTTTAGTAAAAGTTTCACTATCATAATCTGATTTATTGAAAACACTTTTTCCCCATAATTTTCCTTAAGATACATGTACATAACAATATGTCAATTTGACCTTGAATTTTGACAATTGCATTTTGCGTAGTTGAGTTTTATAAATTTCACACAAACAGTTTTCAATTTAACTTTATAATATGTGGTGTTACTAATCATACATTGAAACTTATTATTAATATAAAAACCTTAACTTAAGGAAAGAATAGGCATTAAAAATTTAAATTTCATTCTCATAGATTTCACTGGTTTTAAACTTGTTAATTAACGCTATTAAACCTCCTTAAAAGACACCAAATTTTAATGAATGGCCTTAAGTCAAAAACTTTAAAATGAAAAATATAAAAAAATAATGCATGAAGTCAGTGAACAGATTAGACAGATTAGAAGTTAAATTTTTAATACTGTACAAAGTGAATTTTCTGTTTCAACATTTAATGGGAGACAACTCTGACAGTACTAATGTCCTAGATAATTTCAGTTCATTTGTAATGCATAGCATGCCACTTATGTTTTATTATATAAAGAATAAATTTTGTAAGGTGTATTCAATTCATTCTTATAAAATTCCTATCATAGTTGGTTTTATAATTAAATTCTTTTAACTATAACAATGATGAAAATCTATTTATTTATGTCATAAGTACTCTTTAAATAGCTTAAGATTACATCATAGTTTATATTGGCAGAAGTCAAAATATTTAAACAGTTTGGCAGAAAATCTCAAATGTATTCAGATAAAGGGGTGGTCAGTGATATAATACCTCATTACACCTAATAAATCATCAATGAGTCACATGGCCAGTGACCCACTAACTTTTTACATACCAAAAGTCGGAAAACCCCCACCCACACATACAATGGCTACACTCCAGTTACCTTTGTAAATATATTTTGCCTTGACATTTTTCTTTGTCCTGGGTCAGTTTTATTTAGAGATGATAATATAAAGTTATTTAAATGAAATGCTTTAATAACAGTTTGGTTCAAGTGCCTTTAAAAAAGTAAAATATTGGTCTTGTTGAATCACCTGGTCAATCGATACCTGAAGTGTATAATTGAACACACTTTTTAATATTATTGACATAGGTAAAAGGCAAAAAGCTTAAAAAAAGCAAGATTCCAATTAATGCTTGCAGGTCTACTTGGGGACCCATCCTAAAAGGCAAAAAACTTAAAAAAAGCAAGATTCGAATTAATGCTTGCAGGTCTCCTTGGGGACCCATCCCTACTCTTTCTATTATAAAAACACTATATTCAATAGAACCCCCTAAAAGGTGTTTATCCTTCAAATCAAAATTTGTTAAGCAACTGCCTGATTTATCTATGTAAACATTGATAAATAAAAAAAATAAGAAATAAATAGAATTAAAAAAAAAAAAAACTTAAAGGGCAAGAGCAAAAATGCCAGATTTTAGCAATTCAGTGTATGTTAAATAGAAACTTAAATCTTTTCTATTATCTCTGCTAAACATAATGCTAGTTTGAAGTGTTGTTCAAGTTCAGCACGGTACATGTCATTGAGTATAATTTCTAGCACTTGTAGGCACAATAAATGAATGCTAAAACTATTAAACAGTTGTAACACATTTAGTGTTATTGGCAGTAAAATACAAAAATGCGTGTTTTGGAATTAGTCATTATAGTAAAGGATGGTCATTTGACTCAGTACTCCAACCATCCCCAATACTTCAGTTACAAGATGCTTATCTCTCCATACCTGTGTAGTGCAAGTGCACATGGCAACATCTGTAGGCCTGTTGCATTCTGAGCAATTGCAAAAATCATCAAAAAGTGAATAATCATGATAATAAACATTAATATTTATAGATTTTTTGTATGTAATAATTCACTAAAATAGAAAACAATCAAAAATATACCACATGCTGTTGTGAAAAAAGTATTTATTTATTAGCGAGGGTTCCTTTTGTGGTATTCAGATTGACTTCTATGTTTGTTTGTACTTAAATAACTTTTCCTTGTTTATTAATTTTCAGATCTGTTTCTGTAATTTTAGAAGAAATATATATTTGATCATTGTATTCATTGACGTATACATGTGATAGTGTCATATTTATAAAACTAGACCAATCATTTGTAATTATGCTCTTTAAAGTTAACAAGAGGACAGTGAAGAAAATTAATAAATTATAATATTAATGTCTGTCCAAATTATCATATAAAAAGATGATTTTTTTTTTTTAATATGCTAACAGTTTGGCTTTAAACAAACTTTTATTACTTTATGATTAAGATTAAGATTTGACAACAATATGAATTGTAAAGAATTTCTTCTTGTAAAAGGATTATAAGTTTCAAAACTTTTGTCCAATCCATTTATTGAACAATTAAATATGATATTGTAATAGATACTTTATGTTGATGTCACAAAATGTGTTTCCATATACTACAGTATTTGTTTTGTTTTGATATTTCGGGATTGTTTGCATTGGGTTTGATCAAATGAGAAAATAAACACCATATTGATTTCATTTTCTACTGTATTTTTTATTGATACAGTAGTTTAAAGGGGAATGCCTAATGACAGATATGTAAAAAGCTATTTTGACGGGGAATTAAGTAAACTGTTTGTCATTTTTTACATCGTGAGGTATAACATATTCTGTCTATGACATCACATACAATATGATACACAATAAATGTTACGTCACACCTGTGAATGTCATGGATAATAGATATTAATAGGATGTGGGTGCACAGTATTACGTCACTTCAGCTTGTTTACAAAGCTTCCTTTATCATTTGTTACTAAATTTTCACATTTTTGTGTAAATTTTCTCTCCCATTTGCCAGATTTTTACAGACTGACAAAGTTTTACTCATAGTTTCAGAAATAATGTTAGTGACAAATTAAATAATAATACCTATATAATAAATAAAAAAACGTGTGGCACAGGTTCAGACACTACAACACAGGCTTAACAATTTGTTTGAACAAATTACAATTATTAATGGGTTCAATGGGTTTTTCTCATTGTTGAAGGCTGTACATTGACCTATAGTTGCTAAACTTCTGCATCATTTGGTCTCAGGTTGGACAGTTGTCTCATTGCCATTCATACCACATCTCCTTATTTTATATTAAAGTGTCATGAAGTATGTTTATATTAAAAGTTAAAAGTAATTGCATAATCTGTGCAGTCAGTCAAAATTTATTCAAGCTTTATGGACAAATTGATAACTCTATCCCCAACCAGGATATCACCATGACTTTTTTGGTAAAAATAAATCTTAGTATCCCTTCCAAATAAAAAGCTGGTCCAGCTAAATGTTATTAGCCCAATATTCTCCTTTCTTAATTTTTTTAGGGACTGTTAGATTTTTTTTTCCATTTAGGTGTTTCTGATAGCCCAGACAGGACCAAGAGTTCATGTGATCCCTTTCTATAGGACTATTTAGCTATTAGGGATACTTATTTTGTTTTGTAAGACATTTACAATTATTCATTTAGGATAAAACAATTAGATGAAGAACTAGAAGACAGCCATCAGTTTAGATCTGTAGAGTGTATAAAGACAGAATGTTTTAACATCATATTATCTATTTCAGGTACATTTAAAATCACAGTTCATATTGAATGGAGTATGTGTTATATTTAGAGGAGCTTTAGATTTAATACGATTAGATGGCGTAGGCAGTTTAGATTTCGACTCAGATAGAGCCGAGGTAAGTCCAGTGCATGATGGGAAAGGATTTTCTTCTGTTGATCTTATTTGCCATTGCTTGATGGCTTTGCTGACATTATAGCATACATCTTTTAGCTCAGCTTGTCTTAAGATTTAAGAAAACACCCGGAATTGTAATTTTAAAAGTGAAATAGGTTATTTATTCAGATAATTTTTAAATATGTCTTTTAATAACATCCCATATCTGAATCAAGGATAAGTATGAGACAACTTTATTAATAAGGTCTTTAATTGAGGGACTTAAGGCCAGAGACTAGACACAGTTAGGAATGAGAGCAAGTTTATGCTTTGTTCAGTGAATCAGGTGAACTGGAAAGAAGATTTCTTTTGCCTACATCTCCCATGTCCTTGTCTTTTTTTTATTTTAAAATTGTAAAACTGAAGTTCTGAAGTGTCAAAAGGACATGCTTATGGATCTCTCACTTTCTTTGAAAAGAATATGCATTTCTATATGTATATATACTGATACACAAACATTTTTTCAACAATCCTAAACATGCTAAAAGAAAACTGTTAAAAAAAACAGCTGTTTTATGCAATTTTTTGTTGTTAAAAATTTGAATTCGTTTTAGGACCATCATTTATGTTGATAACTTGTGAGAAACATTTTTGAAAAGATAATAAGGGGTATTAACAAATACATCTCCATTGTGTATAGTTAGGAATATTCATATTCAAAGATACAATACAAAAAATACAATATCTGGCTGGATGATGGTAAAACTCCCCAGGGACCAATTGTAAAAGGAAATATTTTGAACTAAAAAAAAATTGATATGAAAGATGAAATTAAAACATCAAAGTTGTCTTGATTAAAATTGATGTAACAGTACTATGAAATGAAAATGTCAACTCTATGAAAGCCAATGTTTGAACTAAGATAATACCACAGAGCATATGGCCCAAGAACAGATTAAAATGCACCCTATCATAATTTTGTTTGCATTTGCAACATGATTCACTGTGATTAAAACACTTATTTTCCTTCAATTTGGTTTCTAAATGACCATGTTGGGACTGTTTTATGAAGAAAATTGTTCACAAACACAGGATTTTGTAATATTGTTTAATTAAGATGCAAGGTGGCAAACAAAAAGGAAAAAACAAGATTGAAACCATTTTTGCAGTTTTATGGAGATTTTGACAAAGAAATTTGTCACTTTTGTGCAAAGATTAGAAGTTTTGGATGTTATTAATATTGTTTGTGGTAAAGGGGACTGTTTAATATCATATGATTTATGAATAAAGGTCTTCTTTTCTGCAATGTCTAAAATGTATTTCCTGCATGCAAACTGCAAAGTTGCATCATATGAAATTGCTTTTCTCTTTAATTATGCTTGGTGAAAATTTCAATGATTTAATATTTTCTGACAGGTTTATTATCTAAAATTGAAAAAATATGTCCCTATTGTTTCAACATCTGCAGCATATTTCAAAATTCCATTTTTCAGAATTTTCTCCAACAATACATTTTTAAAATTTGTGTTTTAGGCCATATTAGAAGTGGGTATTTTACAAGGGTTATGGGCTCTTTACATAATAGTAAAGCACATTTTCCATATCTAGAAACCATGCCATATGCTGAATTCTGTCTTTTCTTCAACATTATCATTTGTTGTGGTTTTTTGTGCCATTATGTAATGACTCCGCAATCATGGTATTGCATCTTGAGATTTGAGATATGAATGAGCCAGTCACCAGCCTCCCAAGTTTGTGTTGTCCCTGAAAGCTATAGATAACCACAAACATCTCCCTGCTCCATCTGCTATAGGCCAGGCCTTGCTATCTATAGACAAGAAAACAATGAAAACAAAGACTAAAATGCAGATTGCAAACCTGAAAAAAATTGCAGTGATCCATTCTAAATATCACATGTGTTTCTTAAATCATTCAGCATCAGATTCATTATGTCAAATGTTTCATAATTTTAGCTGCAGCATCTGAGTAAAATTAAAGTTTCCACAGGACAATGGGAACAAAAAAGACAAAGAAAAAATCAATATCTGATAGCAAGTGAAGGAAATGTCAGCTGCCTGTATCCCATTTTGTTATTTTATTGCACTATATCTTGTAATAATAGCCCAGAACTACCATATGCAGTATGGATGCAAAAAGCCTGCAGGAGAAGTTAAAAGACAAAAAAATAACTTCAAACTAATTAAAATTTCATTTTCTTTGATGTTTTGAATTAGCAACACATTTCATAAAGCAGCTGATTGAATTTTTTAGCCATATTTTATTCCATTGTTTTGAAACTTTCAAGGATTGCATCTTAAAATGCATAAGCCGCAGTCATGTTTTTGGATGCAGATGATGCATTTTAGTGCTGCCCGGCACATGTCCAGCAAGTGCTTACATAATAGAATAAAAATATTACCATTTACAAGCTCCAGGTGATACATAGGGACTGCAAAAGTTGAAGTTTTAACGTTTGAATCATTCTCAATAAAAGTTATTTGGATATGTTAAACCAAATCATGTGTGAGACCCATTACCCCTCAGATAAAAAACTAACAAACTATAATGCCTTTGCATATTAAATGATTTGCAATAAAGCTTTTTAAGTAAGGACATATGCTCTTTGTAAATTTAACTTGAAAAAAGTGACTAACAGCTTTAGGTTTAAATAAAATAAAAAATAGCCTTATGGCTTAGATTTTAATGCTAGATTTACCTCCCCTTTTCAGGCGGAAGATGCAATGCTCAGAGAACAAGTAGAACAATATAACAGACGAATACGAGACTTTGAAATACGACAACAACAATATCGTGATCAACAAGACCGAAGAGCAGAACAAGAGGCAGAGGTAGTTGAAGCCTTGTTGTGCTTTTCTGAAGAACGGAAGTCATAGCGATGTTGTATACAATGTTGTGTGTGATAGGTGTATGTGATCTTCATTTGCTCACTTGCATGAAAACTAGCCTCATGCTGAAATTCTTCATTATCAATTTTGAATGTATTTTACATTTCATTTGTTTATATTATGAAAATTTTTCCTTATTAAGTTAAATCTTTTATATATTTTATTTACAATTTTTGCTTTTCTATATATGTGGTATATATATATCTCTTGACTTCAAAGACATGATTAGGTGATACCATTTTTTAACAGTATATATACTTGTTTATTTATCAATGAAAACTTGGCTTGAAAATTTTGAAATTAGTCTTGCAATCAATCTGGTTAAAGTATTGGCAAGGATTCTTTGGGAAGTTTGATTTGTAGAACTTTTTGTTTTACACTACTTTTACAATAAAAATGCTTTTATCTGTTGGAATTTTTACTAGAATTGAAAAAAAAGAAGTGATATACTAGGACATTTTCAGATTACTGTGTCCTTAAAGTTTAATTAATAAGTTAATTAAATTATTTTCTAATTGAATTTTTGACTGATTTTAACAAAAGTCCTACACATGCTTACAAAATTGATTTAAGCCCTCATCAAGGTCTTTCAAGCAGATTATTCCAGTTATATTATATTTGTCCCTTCTTTCTGAATGTAACTTATCTGACCTTAAAAATCATAATATTCAAATCTTTCTTCCTGTATTTATGTTGTATACTGTTGTATTCTCCAAGTTGATTGAATATTGTAAAGGCTATAATTCTGAACAAAAAAAAAACTATTTCTGTTATGTTGTAGAGATCTCGTCTTAAATGCATGTTATTGTTTGAGAGTATATAGATATTGTTTTATCGTCATTGTACATACAAGCATTTTATCGTAATCATCCAGAATATTGTTATTGTATGTTTGTTGACAATAATTTATGATTCTCTAGTCAATTTTTATATATTTATATTATGTGTACATAGAAGCCACTGAAGATGCCTTACCAAAATGTATATGCAATGCAGTTCCGATGCAATTTGATGTATATAGATTTGTAGAACTTTTTCCAAACATAGAAGGCTGTGATCACAAAGATCATGACCGTAAAGTCTTCTGTCATGATTAGCCTTTTATAAAGGTTAAATCTGTCGTCTTTGACCATGATGATCTGAGTTTTGCTAGTTTTGTTTTACATGAACAATGTCATTATATTGCCAGATTTGTTTGCAGTCCGTGTTTATTCTGAAAAATGGATAGTCTGAAAAGCAGTAGACCTGTTTTTTGGCCGAATAATTGCTTCTTATGTAGAATTTAAGTCAAACAGTTTGGCTTTTTTCCTTGAAGAATATTCCTGATAGAAAAATCAATATTTTCTTCTAAAAAATTTAGAGTTACCTCCCATGTGAACAATAAAATTCCCATTGAAAGATAAACTGTCACTATTGTTTTGTTTTATGTTTCATATTTTATAATGACAAGGTTGTACACAAATTATGTTTTAATGTTAAATAAAAACTGTTGAACTCTTTATTTTCTTCTTTGTTTTATTCTTTCCTGTTTTTTTGTTTTTCAGTGCATGCATCTTGTAAGTGGTCCACACTTTTCTTTGTTCAAGCTTTCAGTTCTTTTGTTGTGGTCCCTATTACAGACAGGGCACATGCCCAGGTTTATTGTCTCCTTTTGCAGCACCTGCATTCAAAAGATTGAAATATTTATTATTTCACATTTCTATTTATGCATTCATATTTCTACTTTATTTCAGTTAAGGTAAATAGGTCATTACAATAAGTGATTTAACAATGGAATTTTCAATATTTTTTCCAAACCATAAAAGTGAACATTTGAATTTTTCATCAAAATGTGGAAATTCAATTCTTTATTGGTACATTAAGATAATAAATCTTACAGCATTTTGTATTCTTGAGCAATAGCAATTATTATTTTATTTTCTTCTCATATCAATTGATTATGACCATCTGTGTTTTTTATATCATACATCAAAATATTTTAGACTTTTACTGTATTAAGTAAAGGGTTTCTGGTTGAATTATTCCCCTTGATTTTGCTAACAACAGATATGGAAATAAATGGTCGGTGGCAGACAATTGTTATTATAGTGCTATATCAGTACTACAATAGACTAGATTATTTTAAATGGGTTAAGAACTTTTGAAAGGTAAAAATACATCTTTTAAAGTATTTTGCACTAGAAATTAAATGATACATAAATATCCCAAAAAGTCATAAATCAATTGCTGTTTTGGAATATGAAGTAAAATTTGTGATGTTTTGTTCACAAGTCTTTACAATGTAAGTTACGGAAGAATATAAATCCATATTCATCAGAAATAGATTATATAATTTTCATAATACCTGTTGTAAAAAGTTGAAATTTAGGGTATTTAAAATGTTAAATCTTTTAAATGTTATGCTAATGAGCATTGGTCTGACTTACTTTTAACAACAGGTTTGCATATTGCTAAGAGGCAAGCAATTGCTTTATATTGTGCATGCTATGAGAGGAAGTTGTGCATTTTATGTATTACTGATAATTTAAGCAGAAAGATGAATTATGAAAATCCAGACAAACTTTTCTCGCTTTTCATCTATAACTTGAAAAGGTGTCTAGAGCTGTTTGCCCTTTTAAAATTTAACTGAGAAACATGTAAAGCAAGAAGTTTTTATCAGAAAAATAATTAAATCCCTTTTTAAGGATGTTATTCATTATTCAATTACGACAGTTAATGACATATCTGATTTCATCTAAAGAACATTCATGAAAACTGAAATCATGTTAAACTGGGCATCTATAGGTACGTCCATCATTGCTCTTTTCTTGTTAGAATGGTATAATGTGTTTTTTATGTTACCGATACTATAATTATACTGCCCATGTTAATAGAGATCACGCTCAGGAGTAAAATTAATACCTTTATTGGACAACAAGATTAATTTATTGAATTCCATAACAATGAAAAACAGACATGAGCTCATTTAAAACTTAAATGGTAGTCTTTTTGATGTCCAGTAAATCAGAATACTTAAATGGCCAACAGATTAAAAATAAAAATGTAAGCATTCAATGTAACCTCTATAGTGTAGAATTTGAAGTATTGTATTTCTGTTGGTTTTTTTTTATATAGTACTCTGAAATTTTTTTTTAAATCAACTCACCGACACACAGATAGATATTTAACATTTTTGAACAAACATAGATCTGATATAATTTTAACAAAAATGACATATGATATTTGAGGTACACATAAAGTCACATCACATGATAAAATTTAAGACCGACATCAAAGAAGAATACTTTTTTGTTTTCTGTCCTCTGACTCCTCTCATTTGTATGTAACCAGAAGGTCTTTAACATAAATTATAACTTACTTAATATTACTAAGGCCATTCCAAGTTGAATACTTGTTTTTCAGATTTTTGTGTACATAAATTGGAGCGAGCGACCGAAATTTTTATTTTAATTGGTTTATCCTAAATGAATATTTTAGCAAGCAATACCTGAAATTCATTGAGAGGAAGGCATATTTTTAATTTTTTTCTACAAAACTTTTAAAGAGAGAAAAAATATAACACTCTGAAATAGTTGAAATTGTTTAATTTATTTAAATGGAGTAATAACGAAGAAATTCTCATAAGAATTTCAATATAAAATATTTTAGGATTCCAAAGTTTGGAGCGAGTGAATTTGAAAAAATATGAATCAATTTGGAGTAGCCTAAAGTATTTTTTCTGACAGCGATAAACAGTCTTCAAATTGTTCTCATACAAGCAGTTCAACATTCTCTCACATTATAATGTACTGTGTTATTAGTTTAGGAATATCCGCTTTGGTCACTTTGCTGGTTTGCTTATTTTATTTAAAAACATTGGAGTTATTTCTGTTAAAAAAAGATACCAAAATATCTTTAATTAATTTTTTGTGGGTAATTTACTAATTTTCAAGTCTTAGTTTTGAAAAAAAAGATTTTGCAATAAAGGCAAAGCTTTCGCCCAATGTGCTAAGAGCTTCATAATATTAAATGTATTTACAACTAAAACCATAAGTGTGTGTTAGGTAACCAGTTTTTCTTGCAGATGGACTGTTTAAATTTGGAGACCAATTATAAGTTAATCTAAGGAAAAATTACCAGAAACAAGCTTCTTAGCCTAAGTTATGTTGATATTAGGACCTTTCAAAATGCAAAAATAGATCTAGGGAAAATTCACACTGAACTGATCTGTTACAAGAAAATTAGTTACACTAACACTTGTATCCATAACAAAACTGGTACTGTAAATTCAGAAATTATTGCATCCATTTATTATTGCGATTTTGTCATTTTAGACTAAAATGCGATTTTAATTTTTGCGATATTGAGAAAAATCCTGTTTAATTCATATAAAAAATTTCAAAATACGTGTTTAAATTATTGCGATTATAACCCTGTTGCATTTTTCGCAATAATAAAAACATCGCAATAATTTCTGAATTTACAGTAGTCTGTAGTTTACAATGCACAATGAAAATATTTGGCTTTTAATATACATTTTTAGCATTTTTGCATGAAGATATTTTCGATTAACTTAAATAGATATAAAAAAATTTAAAGGTAGGCTTAAAGTTGTTTGTCTTCAAATTAATGTTTTTTTGTAGACTTTTTAATTAAGAATTTTAATTTAAGACTTAATATGTATAAACACTAAAACTTGCATGGAGAATGACGATAACTTGATTTCTGAAAATCAAATATCAAAAAATATTTATCAAATCTATCTGGAACTTGAAAGTAAAAAAAGAGCTCTTCCTGTGTATTCCACCTCACCAAATTTCTATATTAATATATCCGCTTGTCTCCTAACACAGGTGAGTTCATCCACACAAACCAGAGGTGCCAAAATGATTGCCGACCCTCCAGTTAGAAAGTAAGAAATTGTTTTGTCTGCTTAGTAATGCATTGTGATGTTCAGCCATTACATGAAAAACAATTACTTCCCTTGAACATACTCTTATGCTTGGAGTTTTGCCACTCATTACAATTATTACACATGTTTATATCACCTTCATTTAATGCAATAATAAAAACAGAAATTACATTAACACTGTTCAACCTGTGTTATTTTTTTAAAGGAAATCTAATGTTGTTTTAAAACTTGCATAAAGGTCACGTAGCAAATTGAATTCACTTTAAAAGGTTAATTTGAAACTAAATTTTTCAAGCTATATGTTTAAGGCTGATTTAATGTTGAGTTATAAGGCTACATCACAGTACATTGGTTATTTGTAGTGACTTTGGTTTGTGGGCATGGACTCGTTGTGTTTTACAATGCTTTACTTTGATTTTGCTTTTTTGTTTGAGCTAAATATTATATGTATTTTCAGGGAATATACATTTATGTTTGCCAATTTTATTTAGCTCACCTTGACTAAGGTCATGGTGCTATTGTTAAAGCTTTGCATTCGCCATTTCATGATTTGACTATTGTCATAAGTCTTTTATTAACCACTTAACTAATTTGAATTAAAACTGACCTGTATCATGGGTGACCTTCTTACAAATTTGGTTGGGTAACTCAACCAAACAAACAACCAACCAACCAACATGGCCACCATTACATAAAACAAAGATAAAACACCAGATTTAATCATATGTCTTTGTTATGACATGGTTTACTACAAATAAGCATTTTGAATATTTTAAATTCTGATACATGAAAATAATTTGATCAGACTGATTAGAAATTATTAGAAATATATAGCTCAGATACTTGACTTTTAAATTTACATCCACTGACCTTTGGAACTTATGAGATACTATACTCTCAACTCATCTGAAACCACTGTTCTAATTTAACCTAAGTTTTTCCCGAATTATCCCTAGGGTGTGTTCTATTGGACACTCTGACTTTATCTGTCAATAAAAACTGACTGCCAAGAGATAGACTAAGTAGTGCTGAAAGTGGTATTTAAGGAGACTCGCGGGTACAAAAATTTCAGCAAAAATCAAACATTTTGTTTTTCATTACAAATTTTATTTATAATACTATTAGTTGTTACTTTATGAAATGGTACAAAAATCAACCGAGAAAATCGATTCGTTTTGACCCCAGATGACTTTTTAAATGTTTATATCATTGAAAAAGCTCCAAATTATCTCCCTTTGGTGTAAAAATGCCATTTTTTTGCATAAAAATTGAAATATCTTTTTCAACTCATCGGTGACCTATATTTTTTATTATTTTTTTCAAATAAGCTGTACTTAAACTAAACTATATTAAAATTTAAGTGATTTCTGTAATTTAGTTCTTTTTTTATTTCATTATTACCTTTTTTTCTCCTATTAGTTTAACAGAAAAAAAGTACCTGAACAAAAATGCATGCTTATTTCAAAGGCAGATTTTGAGCTTAAATGAACAGTGACCCCATATTTTTATTTTGTTTTTCTATTAAGTAAAGGATAGAGTTTATTTATAGAAAAAAATAGTGAAATCCTATATTTAAAAAAAAAATTGATTTATACCCGTGAGCCACCTTAACATGCAACAATTAATCAATCAATCAATAATCCTATTTCAAATCTAAATCATGTTATGCAAATTAACAACTAATTGGTTGGCTTTCTTTTTAAATAGAACATTAGAGATTAACTTAATCTTTATCTGTATGCAGCTTATGAGCACTCAATGAAGTTTTTCCAGCAACTCAGAACAAAATGCTGCTATAACTAGATGTTGAAAATATAAAAAATTACTTGCAGACTCTGGTTTTTATACGCCCGTCAAAATTTTGATGGGACGTATTATGGTTTACAAATGTCCTCTGTCAGTCTATCCGTCTGTCCGTCTGTCTGTCCGGCGTAAACATGTCGCACCGTAACTTGAAAACAGCTTATCCAAATTTCATGAAACTTAACATAGTTGTTTCTTATGATGGTCAAACGATCTGTATACTTTTTGGGGAAAATAAGATTAAAACTTTTTGAGTTACTGGACTTAGTAAATAAAACAGGTGTGTGTTTTTTTTCACATGTCGCGCCGTATCTCAAAAACAATTTATGATTATTGCTTAAAACTTTACACACTTCTTAGATATATTAATCTTAAGATCTGTATACTTTTTGGTGATGATTCAAAATTTTCTTTTAGAGATATTAAGTATTTTGTTAAAAAAGGGGGAGGGGTTTTTCACATGTCGCCCAGTATCTCAAAAACAGTTTATGATTATTGCTTAAATCTTTACACACTTCTTAGTTATATTAATCTTAAGATCTGTGTACTATTTGGTGATGATTCAAAATTTTGTTTTTGAGTTATTGAGTATTTTGTAAAAAAAGGGGAGGTGTTTTTCACATGTCGCACCGTATCACAAAAACGATTTATGATTATTGCTTAAAATTTTACACACTTCGTAGTTATATTAATCTAAAGATCTGAATACTTTTTGGTTTTGATTCAAAATTTTATTTTTGAGATATTGATTTTTTTTTTTAAAAAGGAGGGTTTTCACATGTTGCGCCGTATCTCAAAAACGATTTATGATTATTGCTTAAAATTTTACACACTTCTTAGTTATATTAATCTAAAGATCTGTATACTTTTTGGTTTTGATTCAAAATTTTATTTTAGAAATATTGAGTTTTTGTAAAAAAAAAGGGGGGTTTTCGCATATCAGGCCGTATGTCAGAAACTATTTATGATTATTGCATAAAAATTCACACACAAGACGATGGGCGTATCATACGCTCATGGCGCAGCTGTTTATTAAAAAGTGTAGAGAGATCTGTGGAACACACTTTTTTCATAGATGTATTTTTTTCAATTTTGTTCTAATAAAAAAATAATTCAGTGACATTCTGTTTTATTCTACATCAATTAAAAATATATGTAAGTTTCTCTTATTTATAAGTTTATGATTAAAAATGGCTATTTTGTAGATGAAATTTCAAAACTGTTAAATATAATTTTAATGCACAGACAGAAATCTCCATGTCCTAATAAGCCTCTAAGTCAGACAGATTCAATTATAAGGAATAATATTATTAAATAATGATGAATATTTGATACTTGGCCTATAAAAACAACACAGTCAGGTGAAAAGTATAGTGAATTTTTATAGCATTATATAGCAGCAGAAATTTATTTCACAAGTAAAATTTTGATGCAAATGTAATTATGATAAAAACTGTCTACTGTTAGAAATTCTGCCATTATTTTGTAAAGACATATTCAACATATGCAGAATTTGCATTTGTTTGTTTGCATTTTAGATTATTTATTCATAAAAAATTCTGATGACGGTCATAAACGATTTTTTTATTCAAATATCATTGAGTTTTTTGTCAACATCTCAGTACACTGAAATGTAATGAAATATTGTCTCCAGTTTTGTTTCTTGGTTCCATCTGTTCTTGCCCCTATAATTACATTGTAACAACAATTTTACCCTCGGAAACAGGTAAACGTTAACATAAAGAGTGGTTCAAGTCACTATATGAATTTTTTTTTTTTCAATTGAAGAAATTATAAAGTATCCTGTTACATGCAGCAGTAACTGCATTTCAAATTTTATATTTTCAATAAATTCATAGATAAGATAGAAACTAAGATTTGAGAGCTACTAAAAATCAATTTGAGAATTTCTTATGACTAATAAATGAAAAGGAATGAAATTTGTAGTTCTCCTTTCATGATTTTAAGGAGCTGTACAAAAAAGCAAGTTCAAAGGTTCCTTAACATAAAACCGTTCAGAGTCATTACTTGGCCACACAAAATAACTATCAATTTATCTTTAAATACTCAGCCACACGCTAGAACAAAAATTAATAAAAATCCATTTGATGGAATTATACATTACTAAATAATAAATCTTTGAGAAATGATTCTTTGTATTATGAAATTATTTTCATTTTCTGAAGGTCAATTTACACTTAAATGTGTTCATAAAGACTTGCTTAAACACTGTTTATAACATCTAAAGAGGTAGTAATTAAAACTAACAGAAAAAAATATATTTTATAGAAAATTAATGAATATTTCGCTAACGCGATGATTGAAACCTTGCTATTAAACAACCATAATATTTTCTTATTTCTAAAACATTTTGATATTCATCAAAATTGATTTAAATGTTTAATAATATTGACTTTTGGTCCTTTCTTGGACAAAAGTTGTGATTCAATCGCGAGTTTTACATGTTTGATGACAAAGGTCATTAAAACTTATAGACAGCTGATAACAAAAAAATACATTTATCTTGGTCTTCTTTTAGATGGCTAAGCAAACAAATTTTACAAAATTTTGATATAAAATGTCCTTCATTTTTAGAAATGACCAAATTTTTTGTAGTGACAGATTATTTTTTCTGGAAAGGCTATTGATGTATGAATGATTAAACATAAAAAGAACATTTGTAGATGGTCGGGTGTTAAAGGGGTTAACTGAATTTGTAATAATAATACTGTACCAATCCTTCTATATGAAGGGAATGAAATTCTTTGCTTTTCTTGTTATGAATTTGATAAATGATAATTCAACTTTTTGGTAGGTATAAATTAAAGACAAAAAAAATTAGCTAACAAACAATAAAAAATATTGATTTTTTTTAAGATTACATTATATTTAGTTCTTGACCATAGAAATTTGAGATGAAAATGTCCAAATTATGCACTTTTAGGCTAACTAAATTGTTCCTTTTGTTATCTTGTGTTAACATGTCACCTTAAAATGATCATGTTAACACACTTGTTAAAATGTCACCTTGAAAATGACCATGTTAACACTTTTAACTTGTTAACAAATTTGTTTACTCTCACTGTGATGTGACGCTTACTGTAATTTTTTTAGGCAAACCTATATTGTCCAGAATAGGATATTTCAAATTAATTTCATAGGCCCAAAACAGGATGTAATATTATGTTTTAAGAATTTTTCTTCCCCTTTTTATTAAATATTATTCAAACATATCTATTAAATAAGTGAATAGTTTGCCCTTGTTTTAAATTCATCACAGTAATCTTTTTTTTAAGGAAAACAGAAGTTTGATATGAACCATAAAAATAAAGTAGAGGGTGCTCTAACTCTTAGCTCTTGAGTATAAATGTACTGCAAATTCTGAAATAATTGAAATGTTTTTATTAACGCTAAAAATACGACAGTTTCAAATTGGCCAACAAAAAACTAGCATTTATAATTTCAGTAGAGATTTTCCTTCACATAAGTTTTGCAATCTCTTTAATCATATCTCAAATTTTAACCAGTAATCAGTGATTTGCAATAATAAATGCACATGCACTAATTTCTAAATTTTCAGTATTTAGATTTAAAGGTCCATTTTATGCACTTTTCCTTATAACTTCAACAGTTTCTTTGTATTATAGTCAGATTTCAAAATGATTTTTTAATATAAGTCAAAATGATAAGAAAATGACTATTGACAAAGTAACTTTTGTAATCATTGACGTCAACACTCTGTAATAGTATATCACAGGATGACATTTGCCTAAATGTTCCCTAATAAAATATTTGAAACAAATTTCAAGTAGCTAATACTTTTAATAAATCATATCTTCCGAATTATGTAAAATAGTGTAAAGTTAAGATGCTTTAAATTCATCTCATTTAAAGGTTTTTGAGGATAAAAAAAGATTGATACATGTATAGGTAAAAAATTCATAAAAGATGCTTCAGTTTAATAATTGATATTTTTTTGCATTTAAATTTTTCACGATAAGTTGACTTATTACTTTTTTTAAAAGATGAATGCTATATTGAAAACCAGCTCATAACAAAGTGACCACTTGAAATTTATCTTTTATATTATTTAAGGTCAATTAACTATTTTTTTTGGCATCACAACTCTTTGCTATACATTTTTTTACATAGTCTTATTTTGTTCAGAATACTGTATTTTAAAGACCTTTCATATCCATAATAGTACCAATGTAATAAGAAATCATAGTATGAATGAGGGTGTGGATGGGGGTTAACAGAATATAGAATAAAGGGCAAAAAATATAAAGAATAGAGAAAAATGGACCAAAGAATAATAATTAGGTGCTAAAATATAAAGAATAGAGAATAATGGGCAAAAAGTATAAAGAATAGAGAAAAATGGCCTAAAAAATTAAAGAATACAGAAATGAAGGACCCCCTACCCAGACCCTCATAAACCATATCTAGTTTCTATCAGCATACTGGGCCTTTCATTTTCACCCTAAAAAAAGCAGTATTGTATGGAGAAATCTAGGCTCAGTTTTTAACTTTTAAAAATCACATAACCATTCAATTGATTCATAGAGGGCTCTTTTACAAGTTTCTCCATTTGACGCTGGCTACTTTTACTGTTCTGTGAAAGATGAGTTTTCATGGAAAGTTCTCATGGTTTAATAAACTAAGTCTTAAATTAAAATATCGTCTAAGAAATTCAACACCATATAATTTATGGTATGATTGAATAAATTGAAGTCAAAATATTGAAACATAATGAATAAATCTGAATACAATTTTTTGCATAAATATTCAATGCACAGATGATCTTTATCATTAAATTGCTTCCACAAAGTGATAATTAGACCTACCTCAAAGAATAAATCAGGCCTGCAAGGTGAATATGTTTTTTTGATCAAATTAATTTCATATTAATATTCAATATTTCAAGCTTGATGCATAATCTTTAAAGACATCAGGGTACCCTTAAATTAAGTTCAGAAACTATGTCCGATTAACATTAAGAGGTCAGAGAGGGGAATTACATAAAAAGATGAATTTTTAATTTTGTATTTTTCTCTGATGATGCAAAAACTTCAAACAGTCTTTTGTTTTGAAAAAAATCCTCGGGAGGGCTCTTAACTCATATTTATAATTTTAAATAGTTTTTAAATTTGACGTAAATTTCTTTTCATCTTACTAGACAGATGCGACTAAATGACCCCTATTGTCCTTCAATTGAACAACCTTATGCCTGGACAATGCAACCTGTATTACAAACATTCCATGTTGGTCCTTGAGGAAAAAACTAGTCTATTATCATTGAATAATAAAATAGAAATTTGAAATAATTTATCTGAAGTGGGTTATAATACTGATTGACAACAAACAAACGTGAGGGCAAGACTGTCCATAATAGGAAGATTTGTGGAATCATTTTTTTCGATGAACATCTTTCGTCACCGTGGGGGTTACATAGATTTTTAACAAGTTTTTTTAAGGTTTTATTATGAAAGTGAAGAGGATATTACAATCAGATAATTATCCATCGTAGGGACATTATGAAAATGTTTTCATTAGATCAAAAACGTAATTATATTTTTTTTGCTTGTCCGCAGTATGTCATGGACAAAATTTAATAGGTTGGAAAATTCTTTGTTGAGATGTGGGACCTTTGTCCCAAACTGTTCCAAAATGAATTTTATTGCATAAATTTACGTGATCAGGAATAATAAAATTGTGGTCAAGATCTGTGAAATGTCATTATTCATGTATTAATTTTCCAGTAAAAACTGATAAAATTGATGTTTATTTGGATGAATTTCATTTTTGCATATAAATTAGATTTTTTTCAAAGATAGTAAATTGTTTATTGCAAAAATGTCTAGTTAGATAACAAAAGTCACTTTTGTTCAGGATTAGAATCTCTATCAATTTAATTTGTTTACCCAACATCATCTGTTCTTGTTCAAACCTCAAAAACCCAAACCAGCTTTTGGTTTACCAATTCAGCCAAATCAGACATGCATTTATATGCATGACATTACCACAGTTAATCTGTTTAGTATTTTTATAACATCATTTCAAAATACAAAACATATAGATTTATTGCTACTGTTACAAGTCTTAATAAGACAGATTTCTCACATAAATTATGAAGAATCAGGTAGCGTTAAAACTTGGTAGGAGGAACTGTATGACTGACTGCCTTTACATATTACTATAAGCTTCAGTATTTCAAAATGTTCCTTCAATGGTCAAGTTCTATTCATTATATTTCACAGGGTAATAAATTTCATGTACTTGATGAGTAAAAATCAACTACAAATTCAAAAGTTAAAAAAAAAAATTATACAAATTTCTGTACACAAATTTTGCCAAACAATGAAATTACGGTATTATGTATCCACAAAAAAGTTTTCTAAATTAATCCTATTATAATCCACGAAATTAAATGAATCCACATTAGTTATAGTTCCATTTTGAGTAATACTTTTAAAATAAGGATGGTCTTCTAAATGTATTCCTGCACCCACACAGCAGAAAACATAATTGCATACACCTCCTTGTTCTCAATTTACAGGACAAATTCGCGAAGGAGTTTATTATTTTACAAAAAAATAATAATATGAATACAACCACTAAATATAAAAAGCAAAACAGCAAAACCATAAAATACATATAAATTGAAATTAAAAGTTAAAAGATAGAAAATGGTAAAAGGTGTTGAAATTTAAAAAAAATGTCTAGATCACATAGGAACGGAGTGATGGCTAGCTAAGAAGTGTTCAATAGTTTACTTTCCATCAAAAAAATGATATGGAACTAAAGCTATTATTTTTAATGAAGTAAAGACATTTTTTAATACCACACATTTGCGTTTGAAATTAATTCAAATTTTTAGTGATATTACATAGTTTTATTTTTGTGCATTATTTCGTCATATTAATTTTTTATTTAGTTTATATTTTATGTAAGAATAAATGATTTTTTTTTAAAACAAACATTTTTTATGTTACATGCAAGGTTTAAGACTTTAAACATAATCTATTTTTATTCACACAAAACCCCTCTGAATATACTAGTCATCCTTTCATCTTTTTTTTTTTTTTTTTATAACCAGTTTATTGAATGAACTCTTTTTGGGGTGAAAAGAGTATAAGTTTATTTAGGAAGGAAATCTTAGTCATTGAAAAGATGGAATGGTCATTAATCATATTAAGTATTTCTGACATAACTAAATTAATTTCTGGTTTGAAATTGAGAAAAATAAACTGCTCAACCCCCTTCTTGCTCAATTAAATAAACACAAAAATGATACTTTGTACATTGTCAGTAACAATTATAATGTGATTAAGAGCTGGTATAATGACATTGGTCTGTCAGAGATCATTGAGACATGAATGCAGTTTTATTGCATTTTTATTAAATATGCATTGAGCTGTATGCACATCCCGTTTTTCTGTTTATGTAAGAGATTAGCCACACGGTTTTCATGTTTACAAAACTATCAGGGGAGATATCATATTTAATTGCCTAAATTAGTTAACATAATGATTTTATATGACCATGTAACAGTGCACTTGCATTTCCTAATGCAATGTGTTAACAAGCTTAATAAAATTCTGAAGGAGCCTGTTAGTGCATACAAAAGATTGAATCAACGAGAAACCAATGATGCAATTTTTTTCAAATCGGCTAAGAATACATTAAACATGCTTTTCACAATTTTTTTCTTCTTAAGAAATCATTAAGAATTTTTTAATTTATTTAAATTCCCCCTTTTAGCATCACAAGTATCAAACTCTAGGGCAACTACTTAAAGTACAAATGTAGTGTTAAATTAAAGAATTAAAAAATCTTGGCAGTTTCTTGTCATCTCTGTTCTTAAGTCTTTCTAAAAGCACACTTTTATTTTAAATTGCAAATGCCTGCTATAGAGTAGTTTCAATGAGCTGTCATTTTAAGATTTTAGAATACTAAAAAAGAATAAGTTGTGAACCATGATTATTTTTTATGAATTCAAAGAAGTATTTTGATTTTTACTAATATTTTGAAATAATTTGTGTTATATTATTGAAAGTCAGGTGAAAATTTCCTTATATTTTTAAAAGAGTATTTCAAAATAAAATCTTAAGTGAAATTTATGTTTTTGTATTTGACAACAAGGTAAAAAATATAAAATTCTGGTTTAAATCTTTTTTTCAATGAGGATTGGAAAAAGTTAGCTTTGAAATTTGTAAAAACTGATGTGCATTTGATCCTCTGTGGCTAAATGGTCTTGATGTTAGACAAACAACAATCAATCAACCATATAACCACTGGTCAAACTTTAGATGACCGCAGCATGTATAACAAAACTGCAGTATGACTTTCCAATGCATATCAGAAGGTCAGCAGTTAAATCACATTACATCGAGAGTTTTCTTGTAGCATTTGCTTTGGGTCAGTCCAGCATTCACTATTTATGGTATCTTGTCCTCATATTCATTATTGACAGATAAAAGAGGGGAGTTGTGTAGTTAACACATTGAAGATGAAAATTAGTTTTTAAGACTTGCATGTTGTATTTCTACCTATTTCCATGAAAACTGAAATTTATTTTTCTTTCTCATGACTAAAACACAAGAAATATAACTGGTAAACAAGTTGAATAAAAAAGTTCATCAGTTCACATGTTCAGGTTATTTTTAGAACTAAAAATGAACCCCTTAAAAAAAAATAAAGAATGCATTGTACAAATTATTTTATATTGATTAACATGTTTGTTTTTTTTTTTCTTCATAAAAACCACATTAAAATTTAAATTCAATAAATATTTGCAATTTCTTTAAGCATACATCATAGTTTGGTATTTCAAGAAGGTGAAAAAAATGTCTGGAAATGTGACAGAAAGGACAAAAAAAAATTGTAAAAAATATTGAAACAGGTTGGCTAATGTTTATAATTCATATGTTTGATACACAACAGAATATCACGTTACGTGTAATAATAGAAGTTATAACGGTCGCCTATTATGATAAGAATTGAAGCCATTTGTAAAAACAGTAAACTGAGAGATGTGCTAAAAAGCCAATTAAAAATTATCATGTTATCAAAAATAGAGATGGCACAATGTCAATCCGCAATAAAAATATGAGCATTAAACTTTTTTTTATATCGCCTTTAATTTTTCCATTAATGTATAGCTTTTGTTGACTCAATATGAAAAAAACGACAAAAGGACTACACTATGTCCAGAACACAAAATAACTATAAAATCTCATCAATACATGACCAGATCACCCGAGGGTGTCCTCTCAAAACATTAGCCCATTATCATTGTTTGAAGACTACAAAAAATTGCCCGCACTGTGTCTTTATAGGCGTAACATAGATTTTTATGGTGTAGATGTAATACCAGGTCTCTTGTAATGGCGTGTGACAGGCACACTCCGATCAAATGTAAAGTATATAGGCAGAGATTTGAACGTACCGGTATTGCTTTTTTTATTTGCTTGATAATGTTTTAGTCACCTGTCATGACAAATAATGTATTGAATTCTGTAATACTATTTAATTTTATGGACGGATAGAAAGATTTAAAATTGAAATGGGTGTCAAGCTTTCCTTTAATTAGCCAACATCAATGCAGTTTATTACTCTAAGGGTTCTAATAGTTTTCAGAGGAAAGGTTATTTAGTATTGTGATGCAGAAGAAATTTTTTTATGCTATTGTGAGCAAGGTTAAATGTTTATCAGAGTAAGCCGTAAGGCAGGTATGAAATTTTAAGCATGCATAATGGAATCATGTTAATATTAGCATATATTATAGTAATTCATGATTTCCTAAAGAAAATAGATAAAATAGTGCCTTTTATGTTACAAGACACGATGTTGGCTTTTTGACGTTTTGATTTAATCGTCATTGAAATTTAGCAAAGCGCTGGTTTATTGTATTTCATGTATGGTATAAGAACATTAAGGCGTATCAGGATAACAGATTGTATTAGTGACTTATTCTTTCACATTTTCCCTATATAATTATATCCACGTGTTTCTTTCATCTCAGTTGTGAAAGTACTCAAAAGTATGAAAAATAACCATTTTTTCAATTGTATAGAATACAATAGCAACTTTTTGTAACATTTGGAATAATAAAAATATTGTTTCTTCAATTTCTGTCATTCAAAAAGGATTTTAAAGAATTCAGTATGACAGTCTGTTATTACAAAAGAAAAGTTTCCTTTTTAATTATTTTTATTGCAAAACATACGCTGAAAACTATTATTAAATGATGGATTAAATTTTCTCCATTCAAATGTTGATTGAACGTTTATTTTTACCACTATATTTAGTTTTAATATGTTGTCCTTTGACAGATATTATGCTATACTTATAACTGAAAATGTACTTTGGTCAATATGTTCTAACAAAGCTAACAGAATATTAGGAATTATGGTCATAAGATCTGTGAAGATATGAGAGTTGAAAAAAAAAACCATCACTTTTCATTATTGGTTCGAAACTTATTTTAAAAAGGATGATATCAAGGGTGTGAACTATTTGTACCAAGTGATTCTACTCACAGAGGTTTACTTCTGGAGTCAATTATGCACAGATGAAGGCCCCTAAAATTGCATAATTTCTAATAAAAATAACAAAAGATAGTGTCAACCAGTTTTATATATATTGTAATCGATTGGAAATAAATTGATAAACTTCATAATGGAAACTGTTTACTGGAGGTTTGGTCATGATAATTTAATGTTGCAAGTTTGGAAACCTAGTGACTTTTTGTTAGCCTTGATTTATAGTGGCTACATGTTACTTCTTCCTGAAAGCTGTTTGACATTTTTTATGATGAAATCCAAATTATGGTACTTCTTGAATTTTCTTAAGCTTTTCTAAAATTCCAAAAGAACTGTCTAAGGTGCAATGTGCTACAATCCAGATAGCAATTGCAAGTCACAAAAGTATTGTAAGGCGACATGTCTTCCTGTTACCTTATGAGCTAGCATATCAAAATAGACTCAGCATGTTGGTCTAGTACAAAGTAGGGTATATTGTTTGACATTGATATGTAATATTTGCTGCTGGATTTTAAGCAGCCATCAATCAATCCACCATATTACAGATGAAAAATATTTATAAATGATATTTCATTGTTTCTATTGGTTTTGGTCAAGTTTAACATCCAAGTTTGCATGGTTGTTTTCCATCAAATTAAAGTTTTCTTTTATGTTTTTTGGCATAAAGTCACATAATTTGGTCTTTGAAATTTTTAAAAGTCAGGGTTGGGTTGTAAGGAGCAATGTGACTTACACTTGTATGAGTGGTTTTGAGGCAGCAACTAGGGGAGCATAACAGCCTCCCACCTAAAGTAGCTCACTATGACCTATGTTTATGTCCATATTTAGTTCTGTTCTAATAAGTGACCTAAATCATTTAACTTGGTGTAATGATTATGCAGCTGAGAATATAACAGCCTCCAACCAAAATTAGGTCTCTTACCTATATTTCCAGCTTCATTGACTGAGGTTAAATAATACATTCTAATACATTTCTCAGATGGTCAGTGACCTACAGTTATTAAATAAGCCATAACAATGTTTTGATGGATTATTGGAGAACTCCTATTGTCCACGTCCTTGTCTATGCATGTGCAAGTCTACAGTCAGTTCTAATAAACTAAAAGACATACAGTCATGTAATTATGAAGAGCCATTCATTGTGTACCCTAGAGCAGTTTGTGCATTTATTCCAGAGCAGTGGATAACAGTTTGTTCATATATCCTAGAGCAAAGGGTAAAACAGTTTGTTCATGTATTCTAGAGCAATGGGTAACAGTTGGTTCATACATCCTAGAACAAATGGTAACAGTTTGTTCATGTATTCTAGAACAATGGTTAACAGTTTGTTCATGTATCTTAGAGCAATGGGTAACAGTTTGTTCATGTAATCTAGAGAAATGGGATACAGTTCGTTCATGTATCCTAGAGCAATGGGTAACAGTTTGTTCATATATCTTAGAGCAATGGGTAACAGTTTGTTTATGTATCATAGAGCAAAGGGTAACAGTTTGTTTATGTATCCTAGAGCAAAGGGTAACAGTTTGTTTATGTATCCTAGAGCAATGGGTAACAGTTCATTCATGTACCCTCAATGCAATGACTTGCAGCTTTTATGTGTACATGGTTGTCCAATATTCAATAATAAAATATAATGTGGAACACTATATAAGAAAGCACAGTTAAAGATCCCTTGCATGACAAAAAAAATCATCATGGATTACAGTAGCTGTAACATGATAATAAATCACTGCTACTATACTGTCTATAACATAAAACTTTTAAATGAGCCTGCTGCACAATTGGAATAGAATATGCTCTTAGTTCTAGCCTTCTTTTGACATGATATGATAAAATTCTTTCATTCTTATGTAACATCATCAGTTCATTGGTTTTGATGGTATTCTACACGGAATCGTCTTCAATTAAACTTTAATTAAATCTTTTAAATTTGATTCCTGTATGCTTATGTGTATTTTTTTTTTTAAATCTTGTTTTTTTTTATTTAAGAATCTAAATCTTGATCATAATCTTAATTATGGCATTAATTTGCATGCAATGAATATTTAAAACCATAATATTTAAGTACTTAAGTATTTTCCATTGCACAGATAAATCATCACAGATAATTGACCATTTACCACAAAATGTCAAAATGTTGACTTAAGAACAGGATAAACAGTTAACAACGGTGTTATGAACCATATCTTCGTTGTTTGATATGCATTTACACACATCAAACCACAAAACCTTCTGTTAGTGCAATATTAAATAGGAAAGAAGTCAGTCAAGTAACAGAAAAGTACAAATTAAATAAGTTACCTTGACTCTCAGGTAGCAATCAGGTGGGATCTATCGATAGTTAGGATCGGCTCATATTAAACTCAGGTGTTTAATAATTCTTTTTTCTTTTCAAGTTTAGATTGTACTGCAAAGGTATCAGCCCAACAATTAATAAATCAATAAATGAAATTGATTTCAAAAAAATTTTGCATTTTAATGATTGACATAATATTATTAGTATATTTTATATTGCAGATGTCATATTTTGATAAATATTGCATATTAAAAACATATAAAGGTCAGAGGGATCAGTGGTGATTGGTAATGGGGGGAGGGGGGTATATACATATTCATATACTTTTCTGCAGTAATAATTGTGTCCATAAGTTTTTGCAGAAAACAATGATTTCATAGAAATTATGAAGTGTTACGTTTCAGGTTTCTGATCCTATTACTATCCATCAGGACAAAATTAGGTGTTCGGAAAAAAAAATTGGCAATTTTTTTAAGGTTTAATATTGTTTGATTGGTTGATTACAAGTTGCTTAATATTTGGTTGTCTTTGAACAAACAGTAAGTTTGGACAGTTGACTTAATTGAAGATTTCAAATTTCTAACTGGAGTTTGTTCATAGTATATGTATGCAATAATTAGGGCTCTTGTAAATGATGTTTATTCACTATTACAGATATCCTCTTTTAATTTACATCTCTTCAGCATGAGAAATATAGTTGAAGGATTTAAAAAATAAAATTGTCTTTCAAAATTGTCAAGTATGAATTTCCACTTTATTCTTAATAAGGAAATGACCTTGGGTTTAAAATTGACCCTTAGCACCAACACCTGTCTCTGTGTTCAAATTTATGTTTAATCAATGTATAAATGTAAAAAGATGTTTAAAGGATAGATTTGGTAGTCTAATACACCTATAAATACTGATAAAGGATATCATTTATCCTAGATCAGTCAAGTAAAAAGGGCTGTTACTAGTAATACCATTCATGCAGGACCAAAGATGGTATCTTTAGGATTGGTTGCTTTTTGTGTACTGGTACTATTTTTTTTTTTCTTTAACATTTTATTGACAGTAATAAATATCTTTTCTATATAAAAGGATTGTGCAGTTAAGAGTTGATATTTCACACGCCATATATGCTTAAGGGACATCTTTTGATAAATTGTCTGTCACATCGAAAGATGTGTATAAGTTTTATAAGATACGACTATGTAAATATTATTGTAGATTATCACATGTTGTGTAGCAAGCACTTGGGCTGTTTGTCATTTTATTTAATCTTTATTCTAACAATTTCTAATCCTGGACTATAGATTCATTGTATTTTAAGACAAATCTTTTACATTTATGGAAACTTTGACAGTTTTGGAAAGAATTGCAAACAAATGATTGTTTTGAATTGTTCAATGTTTAGATAATATTTGAGTTTTTTTGTTTGTTTTATGTCTCACTTTCAGCAATTTTCTTTGTAACCAGTGATTTATATTTATTCCTTGTATTACTTTACAATTGGCCAATGGCCCCAGTATTGTCCACACAAATGAAGAAAGATGCTTTTTACGGCTTATTCAACGAGGGGCAACTGGTCGAACTTTTGTTTAGAGATTACATCTGGTCCGAAAAAACATCTTATTGCTACAATATTAAATGAAACACATTGACAATTAAAGCCAATCATGTCCATCATTCAAATTATTCCATTCTTTTACTCTTCATTTACAATGCGAAGAAAGGACCATGTGACTTGTCCATCGCGGAGGATTAGCCATGGTGTGATCTTTACGGACAGTCAGGAAATCCAATTTTACACTTGCTTGGAGTTACATCCCATAAAAAATTATAAATCTATAGCAAATAAAGAAAATGGTCAATTACTATTGTAACTTTTGTATCATTATTTTTCGAAATTGTCAACGTCTGTCCAACAATGGCTTTGTCCGCCCTTTTGAAAATCAGGGAGTGAATAGTTGTTGAAGGTCTTCTAGATGATTAGCAACCTTTTGAAATTGACACACGCTAAGTGTAACCTGTCTACTGCATACTTAGAAAATGTTTTAATATGACTTCTTTCTTTTTTCTTAAAGATTTGCAAATTATCTAGAATATTTATATTTATTAATATTTATCAGAAGTCCAAATTTATTCTTTTATTTGTATCTTTGTCATGCAATTTGAATGAATGAACACTGACCACTGTTATGAAGAATTGACCCATCAATGAGATGTTAGAATTAAGTTAATTGCAGTATGTCTTAATTTGTTCTTTTCCCCTGGCTGAATTGCATTTCCTGTGTTCAGGAAAGTTCAGTTTCAATGTATCTTAAAGACACATGCATCTGATATAAGTTCTTATACAAAAAATGACAGATCACGTTATATTTATAAATAGTTTACTTTAAAAGTAAAAAAGACCACTTTTCATGCATTCATTAGGGACTGGTCCCCAAATATATCGGGCATAATTTCAAATCTTTATGTTTTTGAAAATGTTTCGCTTTGCATCTATTTCGTAGGTATCACAGATATGTTATTCTCTATTTTCTCAGCTACAGCGTCATTACGTGTGAATTATTTTTGCTTGAAAGGTTTGCATTTAATTCCTAAGATTGTATATCTTTGGTGTTTTTGTGCAATACAAACATTTGATAGACCTGTATAAAAGAAATAAAAGAAAATCATTAATGAATTTGCATGGAAATAATAAAGATATCACTTTGAATCTGTGATCTTTATCATTCACAAAAACATCAGAAATGGCTATTAGTCAAATGATTTTTAATTGAAGCAAAAATGAGAAAACTGCTTTGAAATAGCAACTTCAAAGTTTTTATTAGATAAAAATCATGAACCATGCATCTGTACAGTTGTTATATAATTATTAGAAATAGGCCAAAGTTAGGCCATGCCAGGTAAATGTACATTTATTTACTATAAATGTACTAATAATTTTACAATAGTTGATATGGCTTTTTCAAAATTTGACATTTGAATATGAAAAAGGCTTACTAAAAAATTGAAGAAAGTTACTTTCCAAAACCATAATATTATTTTTATTCCACAAATGGTAAAGCAATTTTTGAGGGATGGTGGATTATTTTATTGTTTGTACACCACAAAAAATGCTATGCAGTTGTTGAATATCCATTCTTACAGACATTGTAAATCAGTGTTTTGATATACACTTTTGAAAATATACCAAGAACGCATTTTATTCCAAAACAAGGAATTACTTTTGTGTGTGCAATTCAACTTATAATTTAAGGTTATGGTTTAAGGCGAAATACATCTATCATGTTATCTGAAAACATTTTGTTGTTTCTCAAAGTGAACAAGAAGAAGGCCTAGCCAATCCAATAGCTTTAGTTCATTTGAGGATTCAGATTTTTTTTTAATCGAATTTCTTGAGAAATTTTGGTTAACACTTTTCACTGAAGGATTTGTTACTTTCTTTTGCAAAATTTCTGTATGACTTTGATCTAGGTCCCAGCTTTGATGTCTTTCTCAAACAAAGTTTTAATTATTCTATGCTTTTAATGTGACATTACATAGTTTAGATTTCTCTTTGGTTGAGAAATATTCTAAATTTCACATTAATTCATTTAAATGATGCAGTTTTTTTTTAATCTGCAATAAAAAAAAAATAAGGTTCATAAAAAAATATTTAAAAACTATGGATTTTTCTTGTTTGCAAATTGTGTTAATAATTATTTTTATGAAGACAAATTATCAAATTGGAGTTTACAATAGTGTGTAAAATTACACATGTATTCAAAGAGTCAACAAGATAAATAAATTTTGAACACATTTTATCAACCTTGAGTTTTAAATATTTTCAAAACCTTTACCTGTCATAAATGACATTGACCAGAATTTATTCAGTCATATTTAAGGTTCTCACCCCCACAAATTAGGTTGTCACACTGTTTGCAATTGTAAAATACCAATTATTAAAATTCTTTTCAGCATATCTGATGCATGTAAATGCAGTATGAAAAGAATAAAGGGAAGATTTTATAGAATAATAAAAAAATAAATCCTAGGTGTGATCTTGTGTAGGAGGTACTTATTGTTTAAGCTAAGTAATGTGTAGGATTTTAGTTTTTATCAATGATGTTTTTTTATAATATATTTGTTGGAAATGTTAATCAGTATGTTTTGCCTTATTTAAATCTTGAAATAGAAGTTTAGTACATTTGCACTTAGAATTTACAGGTACACTGGTATTTAGCTCATTTGAAGATAATGGTTTTATTTAGATATCTATTTTGCAATGATTTTCCTAATTGTTGTTATAAATAAATGATCACTCTAAGAATTTTTAGAAATATTTAATTAATTTGAAAAATGTTTTATTTTGTAAAACTCAGCTTTAACATATTTTAAAACGGAAATAAAGTAATTTGAAAAATTTTAAATTTTTGATACATTGTAGTTGTTAACAATGACTAATGTTTGATTTATTTGAACTTTTCATTAATATTCAGTCAGATTGTATAGTTCTACTATCACCCAGTAAACATATTAAAAGAAAGTTGACACAGTCAACAGTCCTTATTCTCCTGAGGACATAATAATCACTTTAGCTCCTTAAATTAGTAAGATGTCAAAGGAATCGGGGATGTACCGATTGACATCGTGAATCGTACCTAGTACCGAAATCATATATAATTTATCATACCCTGTAATTTTGTCATGTTTTATAGTTTTACGATTTGAAGCCATTTCCTGGTTTCTAATTTTACAACCTTTTTTAAAATTTATAGTCAAATTTTGTTTATATTTATAACATGATTACATTTGAAATATAAACTGCTCCAAATGATGATTACTTGCAATTTTGCACAACGCTCCGTCTTTATAGGTAAAATTCATTATTACCGGTAATCTATATATTGCATTTTGGCAGGTATAAATATTTGTAATAAAAATTGTTGATGTGTAAAAATTTTATAACAAAGGAAGAAAAGAAAATTTAAATATGGTGTTTTCTCATTTTGAAAAGTGTTGTGTGAAATATGGATTAAGGATATATATTCAATGCTATATACAATAGTGCAAAGTATCTTGGGCTATTTTCAGCAGTGTCTGACATTTTTGTGGAAATTCAGCATGCATACAACAAAGTCTTAAGAAAATCTTTCATTATATTTATGTCCCTGCTTGATATTTTTTTAAAAAATTTTATTAAAAAAATACCGTTCAAATACCGCCATTGTTTTCCACTAAATATTCTACTACAGTCTATATAATGAATTTTTATTTGTCTATTTCGTTGAAATTTATAGACAGGAAAATCAGCATATTATTTAAGTACAAAGTAAAATGAATCACCCTTGATTATTTTTAATAGATAATAAGTATGAAATTGACCATTATATTTGATATAAATTCAACATATAAATAAATTGAAATTGAAAGAGTTATGTAGTGCCTTGAGATGTTGTACAATGGCTTCAAGTTTACACTGAAAACCACAAATATTACAAGTATTCCTTTATAAGATGAATTTAAAATACCGTATTTACTATGAATATAACCTTGGAGTGATAAATAAAAATTTGAATTATTGAACTGAGGAAGATTTGAAGCTTGTCTCATTGACACACTAATATTGAATAGAAGTACATATTCCTTTTTTCTGTTAAATCAACTGTCTTATTTATCAGTTCTTATAACTTACAGAAATTTTTCATGGAATGAAACTTCATGCTTATAGCTAGAAGAAGAAAAAAAATCTGAAAGCTGAATTTCAAATTTTAAAAAAGGCAAAAAGATCAGATAATTTTTTTATTATTTATTACTATGAATTTTTGGAATCAGATAAAAAAAAAAATTATTTTATATTATCTTTAGCCTTTCAATACTAAATTGTAGATTTAAAAACTTTTTTAGTATCTGTAAGGTAAAAAATGTTGTCACTTTAAAGTATACATTTTTATTGTTATATACCTGAAAACATACAATTATCTTTTATTAGCTTGTGGTCAGCCAATTCTACATATAAAAGTCCCGAAACAGTTGATATAGATAACTGGAGTCACTTTTCCACACTTCTAATATCTCTAGTCTATAATCAGCTTTTATGGCATAAGTTAACCATGCCGAATTTAAATTTATAAAACTGTAGATGGCTATTTACATAAGTGTTTAAGTGTCCAGATTGTATAATAATTCAACCCCTTTCTCTGTTCTGGTTTTAAAGTATGGGTGGGCTGTGGTTTATAATCAGGTGTCCCAGGATTTTCTGATCCTCTTTAAATGTGGTAGGTATAAGAATTACTCATAAACTGTAGACGAAAGAGGGACAAATCAAGCATCTCTGTATTTTTGATTGCCTTAAGTTTTTTTTCAAAGAAATTATATAAATATTCTCAATTGCTTGTTTCAATTTTACTAAATGAACTTTGCATGATTGTGTTTTTAATATATGACAAAGAATAATATATAAAGTTCATCTTAAAAAGTGCACAGACTAAATATTCTGTCTAGTAAGCATTTTCACAAAAAGTGCTAACATAGTCTAACCTGAAATGGGAAAA
This sequence comes from Mytilus californianus, assembly GCF_021869535.1. Lineage (NCBI taxonomy): Eukaryota > Metazoa > Mollusca > Bivalvia > Mytilida > Mytilidae > Mytilus > Mytilus californianus. Next base: position 79,254,122 of record NW_026262701.1, on the reverse strand, counting down.
GTGGTTAACCGACTTGTACAGTTTATCTTGGAATATCTCCAAACCAAACCACAACTTCATTAAACAAAACCATAGTACCATAGCTTTTATGTTACACGTTTGTTTTGTCTGCAGTTTTTTGTCGTTCCTTCCTTTAATGTTGTTTGTTTGTTTACCTTCTGTGTGTACATTTATTTCGTAAGAATATTATATTTAATAAATCGTTAGTTGTGTTGAACTGCTGTTTACAACAAGAAATTATCTGTATGTACCAGTAAATCTTTAGCTCAAATGGTGAAAATTAACAACTAGTTCTGGTTTATGAAACAAATTATGTTACAGTAGAAAAGAATTTTCCAAATTGATATTGGGTGATAACTTTCTTCTGTTCAATTCATTGTATGTAGAGTTCTCACACTTAACATGATGATTTTCAATTAGTATTTTTTTTCTTTTTTTTTTTTTTTGAAGGAAAGGAGTGAGATTTTGAACATTACAGAGGTTTCAGAAGTTTAATGAATTTTGAAGCATGTGGTTTGAAATTTTAACCAAAAAAGAGGTCATCAGACAGTTCTTCTTAAATATACTGTATTGGTTGTACTGAAATGTATGTTCTATTGTCTTATGCTTATATAATTTGTTCATTTACAATAAGCCAATTGAAAATATAGAATTTTTCTTTTTACTTTCAGACAAGTCGTAGAAGTTCGCGTTCCAGTCCCGCTGAGACCAGTGGCAGTGAATGACCCTCGTAGAATGTTTCCATTGAAACACCGCCATTTGTACATTTTGTAAATACAGAGCTCAAATAGAGAAGAATAATTTATTTTTTATCAAAAATTTGTTATATAAGTATTAATAAGACAAGATCCATTGGTTATAGCAAGCCTTTTGACATTGTACGCAAATAATTATGAGAAATAAACAGTTGTCAGGCATAGGTACAAATATATGTGTTTTATTTTCGGTATTTTTTCTGTGGAAACAATATTTTTATCTTTAAAGTAAACACTTTCAGTTATTTATGAAATTGACTTCCAAAACTTGGGTCTAAAGCCAAATGTAGGCATTATGCTTGTTTTAAAAGTCATTCATTTATTTAATATGTAATAACTCAAATAATTTGAATGATATTTTGGAAAAACAATTTTTATCTTAAAAGAATGAAATAAGGAAAGTGAAACATCAGTATGTATGTGGGTTGGCTTCACACTTATATGTTTTTATGTGTGTTGGCTTCACACTTATATGTTTTATGTGTGTTGGCTTCACACTTACATGTATTGTGTGTTGGCCTCACACTTACTTAGTTTATGTGTGTTGGCTTCACACTTCCATGTATTTATGTGTGTTGGCTTCACACTTTCATGTATTTATGTGGGTTGGCTTCACACTTGCATGTTTTTATGTGGGTTGGTTTCACACTTACATGTTTTATGTGTGTTGGCTTCACACTAACATGTATTTATGTGGTTTGACTTCAGACTTACATGTTTTTATGTGTGTTGGTTTCACACTTACATGTATTTATATATGTGTTGGCTTCACATTTACATATATTTATGAATGTTGGCTTCACACTTACATGTATTTATGTGTGTTGGCTTTACACTTACATGTATGTATGGCTGATAACTGTAAAAAATTTGTTGATTTATTTGTTATTATTCATAAGGTCAGATCTTTGTGGATGACCTTAATGACTTAGAAGATATATTATTAGAGTAATGTGAAATGGCACTGGGTACTTTTGTAAAGTTATACAATTTATGGCCTGGCTTTGATGTTCTGTAAAAACGATTTTTTTTCATTAAGTGAAAGAGTATATTTAGGCCTCGTAATTCAAGGCCTTGAGGCTTAAAAGACTTTTATTTTGTTACTTTTAGCATAACATTACATTTGTATAGAGACCATAATATAAAAATTTAGTATCAATTTTTAATATATGCTTAGAATTTGTCAAAAGTCTTTAAAAATTGCTTTAGCATAATTTTCTGTGACCTTTGTACTGTAAATCTCTATTGAGAATTAATTTACATGTGATGTAATTATAGTTGAAAACATTGAGAATTTGTAATTCTTAACTAAATCTATTGAAAAACTGATTTTAATGAGATATTTTCCTCAACATAGTACAGGAAGACATGGTAGAATAGAATCTAAAGCTATTAGTCCACCTATAATAAAGTTTAAAATACTAAAGAGTCCTTATAGAAGAGTTCAGTGCATGTAGATTTTGGTTTGTAGAAATGGTGATCCTACTTATAGCATAAATCTTTCATGTTTTAACCAATTTCTTTAAAATCATTCATTTTGTGAAAATTTTATCAAGAAATTTTGCGAAAATTTTATGGTTACATTGGATGGTATTTTAAACGATCTCAATAAAATCAAAATGGAATGGACCACTTGCAAGAAAACTGGTTAACAGATGAAAATCATTTGTAACATTAGTAAATAATTACATTTTTAAATTGAGTTTTTATATGCTTATAGACTTTTTGTTCAATTGCAGTTATTTTACATTCCACTTCAAGAATGCTGCATAAAACATATTTTTACAATTAAGGGGTGAAAATTCATCATATTTTTATATTTATGTCACCTTTTTTTTCTAAACTTTTGATAATTTACCTAAAACATGATGTCAAATTGAAAAAAATATGAACCCTCCCACAGGTATATTTCTTGTAAAATAAGAAAATCTTGAATTTTTATGCGTTACAAATATTAAAAGATTTGAGACAATATTATCATCAAATTTTCATATTTTGTATATAATTTCATGGTATGAAATTTCATATTTGTTTAGAATAATTTTTTTGTTTAGAAATATTTATTTTCTTCATGTGTTTTGCTCATTAACCAATATCAGATAACCTGACATTTTTTTAAAGACAGGATATTGTTTCATATTCGTTTTTTTAATTCTGTAATGAACCTTGACCTTATAAAACCTTATATGATTGGGAAAATAAAATTTCAAATACCATGTAAAAACTTGTAGAATTTTATGTCAAAATATTTATATTATGAGGCTGATTTTATTCTTTCTTTATTTTCAATATCATATTTTTTGTTTTTTGAAATATTCTAGAAAGATTTGCATTTTCAACTAATGTCATAAAATTGTAAAATTAAAATAAAATTATCCTATTGGAATATTACCATTTATAACTTCAATATTTTTTGTTGTTCTTTCTGTTATTCTTAAAACATTTTATTTTATCATTGGTATATGTTTGATTATTTCTTTTCTTTTATATTGTTTTGTTTTTTTAAAAACTATGCTCACATCATTAATTTGGACATCTTATTATTATTTAAAAGATAGTTCAGCATTATTTGTCTAAATAAGGATGCATGATGATAGCATTGGTTTTTGTCTCACCTGGAAGCAGTTGTATAAGCATTGGCACATCTCATTTTCCATGGAGATTGTTTAGCCATGCACCTTCAGTCATGGTTCATTGACTTTGAATATTGGCATAACTTACATGTTAAAGTATTACAATTTTAATTTCAACATTTGCATTATCAAAATAATAAAAAGGCGAGACATATCTCTGTGTTAACAGTTTATTTAAACATTCTAGTCAATTTTGTTGTTATTTGTTTTATTAGTGGCCGTGTTGGTCATATTGCATTATTTCATTAATCTGAGATGTATATTTAGGTTCATGTTCATGATTACAAAGAATTCTAAAAACATATCAGAATTTAATCTGTTTAAAACCTGTATCATAATATATTGTATACCAGGTTTTATTTTATGTTATTTTTGGTATTTTGATTTACACCTTTGTAAGAATATTGTTGAGTTTATTTTTCTAATCCTTTTTATAATGTTTTAATGTTTCGTTTGTTGCAAAATATGTCATTTCTTGTGCTTGAATATTTCATTGGTTGCTTTCAATTGATTGTATGATAAACATACTGGAATGTAAGCAGTAAATTAGAAATCTATTAAAAAAGTGATTAAGAAAACTGTCCTCCTGACTCTTTTTACATCACTACATTCCCCCTTTCATGAAACATTTTTAATCATTAATGGCAAGAGATTTTTATTTCCTTTTGCATCCTAAGTATATTTTTAAGGATCTAGATGGGATTTACAGAATAGAGATTAATGGGTAAAAAGTACAGAATAAAGGGAAAAAATGTAAGAATAATGAAAAATAGGCCAAAAAAATAAAGAGTAGAGAATAGTAGGGTGCTAAATTATAAAGAATAGAGAATAATATGCAAAAAATAGGCAAAAAATATAAAGAATAGAGAAAAATGACAAAAAACTATTGAAGACTACAGAAATGAAAGCCCCTCCCCATCCAGACCCTCTTGTAACATTTTCTATACAACAATTTGCTTTCAAAAGATCTTTTTACTAGATGATTGTCTAAAATAAAACATGAGTCTGTGATTAACAGATGTAGTTTCTTCATTAGAAAATAGACTATGACCGACTATGTGTGTGATGCTTTCTAGGATGGGAGATAACTCTTCCAATTTACTTTTTTAGGATGGGAAATAACTCTTGCAATTTACTTTTTTAGGATGGGAGATAACTCTTTCAATTTACAATAAAAAGGGATTATTCAACATATTATTGACTGACAATAGTAATGCAAAGATTTTCTTTTTTGAATTTTACAACTGCTGATGTATAGCCATAGTTTGTGTTATGTCATAGTTGACCAAGAAATTATCGGTTAAAAATTGGTGTTGAACAACTATTCCTGGCATGTAAATTCAATTATATTTAGCTTGTTATTTTTGTGCTAAACATTCCAGATATTTTATTGTTTTGTTGTAAGTTTTTGAAAGAATTATATGGTGCATTATTTAAAACAAGCTCAAGTGGACAGATTAGAATTGTGTATTATATTGAGACCATAAAAATCAGTTCTCATTTTCTATTATTTTTGTTTATCTCTATTTGATAAATCTCTTCACAATGTGCAAGAGGTTATAGTATTGATAAATTTTTGTATAAAATATTCCAAGTTTAATAGCCTATAAATATTTTGGGGAGGTCTGAGATTGAAAAACTTTTTTTGAAGGGCCTAGGAGTGAAAAGTATGACGGGAATTAAGTTGTAGAACCATAGCCTATTTAGCCCATAGTTGTTTTGTGAAATGTGCATATGTATTGTAAGATTCAGACAATAAGCTCTATGGTTCCTAAGCTCAATGAACATTTAGAAGAATCGGTGCTAATTACTTGCACAGGTACCAATCCAGGATTTGATGTTAGGTGGAGCTCTCCTGAGAACTAGGAATAAGAAGACCTTATTTTGATACAAAGTTGACTGTAATTTTACCTTTAACACATTTTTTTCTTTTTTACGGGATAGATTCAGTAGGTGTTTTCCCGTTTTAATGTACACTACATGCACAAATTTTACCATATTAGACTTTCTTACTTGTTTTCAAAAGCACATTTATATGTTTTTTAATATCGGTGCTAACAAGAACTATATCATATGTTTTTACCGGTGATGAACGTCCCCAGGGAGTTAAAAAAGACGAAATTTTGTGACAGTAATATTCCTTTGTACATAATTATTGAATTTGTGTGTTTATAAACTATTTAATGTGCATATTTTGGTGTCAATCTTGAATTATCTTAATACAATTAATGAATTAAATTAATTTAGTAGTTTTGTATAAATTTTTGTGTCGTGGCACACTGCCTTTTAAAGTGAATATACTCACAGTTTAGAATAAACATGGCTTGAAATTGATGAATTCGATGTATGACAAAACATTGACAGAATATATTGTGTTAAACAAGTCAAAGTCATATCTCTTCAGAAAAATAAATAACTTTTTCTTTCATTTGGACAAAAATCTGACAACTCTGTGAGGTTAGAAGAAACTAGCAGGTATTTCCAGACAAATAAGGGCTGAGTTTGTTTGATATATTGTATAAAAGTATATGTTATCTGCTATCAAAGTACTGTTGAATGATTCTTTAATTGACAGTGTTTACCAGATATCTTGTTGTCCCTCTTATTCTGGTGATGTGCACATGTTGCATACATGAAAATCATCAAGTTCAAAACATTCAGTTCATGACGGTGATACTGTGAATTCTATTGATAGCTTTTGATTAACATAATTTGAGATATAGAGCTATTTCCCTTTGCCCCCCTCCTCCTCCCCATGTTGGAGGTCAATGTGTACAAAATCTTTCATAAGTAAACCAAATTTATCTTGTATTTCTGACTGCTAGACTTAGAAAAAGTTGTTTTCTGCACAATTTTTAATTTTATGTTGTGTTTTGTATACTGTGGTTTGTCTGTTTCTCTTTTTCTTTTTTGGCCGTGGCTTTTTCAGTTTGTTTTCAACTTGTGGGTTTGAATGTCCCTTTGGTATCCTCCCCCTCTCTTTTTCAGTCTTTTATAATTTATTCCTATGATCTAGTAAGGAGCACTTATCAGACTTGGTTGTATGAAATGTTTTAATTTAGTTAGTCAAATAAGAAAATCAACCAGTTTGCCCTCCAACATGGCAGCCAAGGAAAATAACTCAAAACTCAAATTATGTCACATTGAAAACTATCTTAACTTTACATAAGTAACAATTTTCATAGATGGGTGAGGATAATGAGAAATTAGTTCTTTTCATGGATTTGAGTTTTTGTGGTTTGTGGAAAATTTTTTAAATCAATGGTTTAAGACTTTGCATGTTTTATTGAACAGGATTGTGGGAAAATGGATTTCATTTGGTATTAGAATTTGTGATGATCATGAACAATGAATTCACTTTTTTATTTAATTTTTAATCAACAACAAAAAACTACTTTCAAAAGTATTTTGAAGATCCTTATTTTGATGTTTAAGCCATTTCTCAGTAACAAATAAAAACACAAACATGAAATTTGTTGCATTCAAGGTACTTTTAGCAATTATGGTACTGGAAATTCATAATTTAAAGTGTTCAATAAAGGCTAAATATTTTCAATTTGCTATACATGTATTCATCCCTTCATATTTTTCATATTAATAAACCATTGCATTTATTTCTGATTTTATACTAACCCTTATTAGGAATATTCACAGTAAAAATTTTAAAGATAAAATGTTGGACAGTTTGCAAGCAAAAAAAACAAATAGGCCAAAAGTGTACATATTTAGGTTTTTTTTTATCCTTCTTATATCCCTTGAAATCTATGAAAATTGGTACTCCAAGATAAAGGAGGAATCAACAGTGGTCTTTAGGAATATCGTTTCATGTTGAATTTTATTGATTAAGTTATATTTAAAATACTGTAGTTAGAAATTTTTTGTACAAGAGGTCAACATAGTTTCTAGCCACACCAGTTTAATTCTTTTAAATTTTATTTACCTTTTTTCCAACAAATTTTCTTAAATTTTGCCCATTTATTGCATTATAAAGATTGTTTTAAAAACTTTCTACAATATATAGAAAAAGCTTTTGAATCGCTCAACATATTTTGGTTTAAAATGCTTGGTTAAGAGAATAAAATAAAGAAGCAGCTCCTGATCATTTGCCAACTATTCTTACTTTGAAAATGAAAACTTAAGATATAACTGGTGTGGTTCGATACTCCATTATTGTACGGCTTATTATTTTTTTTAAATAAACTGAAGTTAAAAATTCACTGTAGACCAAATTTCTAATGCCTTAAATTTTTATTTGAAAAATAAAAGATTTGAATAAAAAAAAAAATATAATTATTCTCCTTTCAACCTGTATGTAAGGAGAGCAAACTCCTATAGAAGGGAGATAATCAGGTTATAACTTCTTTTTTGAAGTTAATGCAGTCTTTAAAAGATAAATGAATAATGCGCTGAATAATAATACACAAATTGTAATGTTTTACATGTTAACTTTTAAACTTTGTAAAATTTGTATGTTTAGACGCCAAACAGCACAATTATACTTGTAATCACAATAGTATTTGTGCCTGAATGAATAAAATTATATTTTTTGAAATAAGAGACTTTTGTAGTTCATTGATCTCAGTATATATCTCTCTTTGAAGAACACCAATGCTACAAAGAACACGGATTGTTTTTTTTAACAATGTGGAAGCAGAGGTAATCAATCGGACTTTACTTCTTGTATCTAAATCACTCAGTCATATGAAAATAATATATTGCTCTTTTATAACCAGACAAACTAGATTCTTTTACGAGTTTACAGTAAATTACACATCTAATTATATAATTTCTTTCCTCTATCAATTGTTCCTACCATGGATTTTCTGGGAACATTGACATAAAGACACTTAGGGGCTCAAGTAGGGTAACCTCCTTTGTTCACAATGTCGTGTTAAATATTGCCTCAGGTCACCATGTCACTTATAAGCAAATGTTAGGTTAATGTTTAACAAAAAACCTGTGTTTAAGGTTACAGATCCATTAAATGAGACGTCATGTTGCACGGTTGCCCACCCAAAACCCAAAGGTCCCAGGTAAGATTTGACAAGGTTGGAGCCACCACATTGTTGGTGGTAAAGTTTTTGTCCAGCTTTAACGAAGTTGAAAAAGCAAGACTTAATGCTGCTGTTTCCAGCATAGGTATTGTTGGAAGATTCAACAATGTATTAGTTTGTGATTAGGTCAGTTTAAGGGGAACAAAATTGTGGTAGGTCAATGATATTTGGTTAAAATGTAATAATCCAATAACTCTTGGAAAAATTGTCAAATATCATTGGCAGTATAGTACTGTGAATTCATAATATTTGGGGGCCTCGGTGGCCGAGTGGTCTAAGTAGTTGAACTACTGTATCACTAGCCAGTCAACACTGAGGTGCATGGGGCAGGAGCACTAGACTCTAATCTTAATTGACTAGGATTGTCAGTTTTCCTACCAAAGGTCGGTGGTTCTCTCCAGGCACTCCGGCGTCCTCCACCAATAAAAACTGACTGCCACAAAATAGCACAGTAGTGTTGAAAGTGGCATTTAACACCAATCAATCAATCATAATATTTGTGGGATACCAATTTCTGTGGATTCCGATGGTTAAGATTAACCATGAATTTGGAAGTTCAATGAAGTGCCAATTATCTATAGGATTGTATGCTGACTTTAGCAAAACCATGAAATCACAATATCCATGAATATACAATTTTTTTTCCTCAATCCATGAGGGGGTGACAGGCGGGTACCCTTCTCCCACTTCCCACTTTAAGAATCTTTTTTTCTCTCCCACCTCTCATTACTCTTGCTAGAAATGTAAAAATGTGATATGGACAACTACACATAATGATAGTTTCATAAAGTATGAAGATATATAGTCACAGTGGAGTATCGTTTACAATGTTTCAAGCTACTTTAAGCCAAAAATGGTCAAGGTCCCATAACTCTTGCAAAAATTGTCGAATCAACATGGCTTTATAGTATGACAGTAGAGTGGTCAACTACACATGATGCTAAAAAAACTTACAAAGTAAAAAGTTTTTGGACAAACAGTTTAAGAGTAGTGTTCACCAAGTCTAACTGACAGAAAGACAGATGGACAGAGACTGTAACTGTGTCCGACCCTTTCTCAGGCAGATGGCCATTGGTATAGGACAAAAACTGAACCCTCCAAACTTTCAGCAAGTTAATTGATAATCATATATATCTTGGCCCTTAAAAGTTACATCTTATTGTTAAAAAAAACTTTCAGGCCCATACCCCTATAAGTTAATATTTCCATTCTTTAATTTTTCATAGTAGGTGCTTTATTTTACAACTGACAAGTTATGCATTTGTCTTCAATTCTGCAACTTGAAAATAAAATGTTCAGGTTATTTGTGACGCAAGCACTTGCATGTATAAATTCACATATTATAAACCACAAATGAATGAAATAAACCAGACGACCTGAAATATACAGTCGCTGCTATAAATACCAAGGTTACTACAGAAGTTCTCCTACAACTTTCTAATGTTCTGCCTCAAGATAATTTAAATATAATTGCAGAAAAACGGCATCATATTTCATCCATTTAAGGTTCTTTAAAGGGAAGATTATTTCATCCTCAAGGAAAAATGAAGATTCAAAACTCCTACTTCAAAGCACTGGAAATATTCAGTTGGTTAGAGTGCAATATTTATGTTCAACCAACAAACAGCATGAGTAATAAAATAAACTTAACAACTTAAATACAAGTCATCTTATAAAAATCTGATGAAATATATAACAAGAGGCTCACCTGGACCTAAATGATTAACATTGCCATAGTGTAAAAAATTTCATGATTAGTTTATTCTCTATGAAAATACATATATTGGAATCTTATTCCTCCCTTTGGTGTATCACTGACCACAATATCAGGAGAAACATATTAAATAATAAACAGTTGGTTCAATTAAAATAAAAACAGAATACAAAATGTCGAAGTTGTATCCACAAATAAACATGATTGATCCTTGGGTGTTAAACAACACTTTCAGCACTATTGACTATTTTGTGGTGGCCAGTGTTTTTTTGGTGGAGGAAGCTGGAGTGCCCATGCAAATATTCACATGTATTTGGAACTCAGTTCCATTTAATCAAGTTTATTTCGTAAGAAAAGAAATGTCACTAGAAAACCATATTGAATATCGGAAAATTATGTATCTTAATACAATTTTGTGTATACCACAACTTTCATATATAAACCTTACAATCGTAGGTGTTTTCGTCATGTCTACTGACCACATTGTAACACAATATTCATTGCACTATTATTTGTAATCTGTGGACATAGAAATGTGAATCTGGCGTGCACTCTTTAGAAGTTCCTGAGCTAAAAATATCCTATTGTCGCATGCAGATTCCTATTATTGAAGTTGTGGAAAATGATATGGATTGAGATGTTTCAAACATTGTAGGTAACAAATCAATAGAAACAAATACATTTCATAAGTTATTGAAAAGTGTGGTTAGGATAAAACTACAAAATCGGCATAATATTGGAAATCTACAAATCCAAGTACTTTTACAATAGTTATACAAAGCAGATGGTCATCAGGATATTCATAAAGGGGCAATCATGTCCTCCCCTCTTTCAAACTAAAAAATTTAAAGTAAGCATTTAAATAACCAATTTTATATCTTATTATGCAACTTTTTCTTGCACACTATTTTTTTTCTGCCCCTTTTCTGTTTTATGTTTTTCTGCCTATGAGAAACACATGATGACCTTGACAATTACTGAGAGTATTCAAATTTTCATTTCCAAAAATTAAAGTTCTTGCTGTTTATATTACTGTCGAGATCATGTGTCTTTTGCTACTTTAAATTCACTTTTCAAGTCATCTGTAACACAAGCACACGCAAATTAAAACCACAAATGAATGAAATAATCCAGACAACATGAAATATACAATCACTACTTTAAAATACCACGGTTACTACAAATGTACTATAGTAGTTTTCCTACAACTTTCTTACGATCTGCCTAGAGATAATTTAAATATAATTGCAGAAAAACTGCATCAGATTTCACCCGTTTAAGGTTCTTCAAAGGGAAGATTATTTCATTCTCTAGCAATATATAAGGGCCTGGAACAGGGTCCGTAATTTCTGTATACTTAAATTTTTAAGGCATTTTTCTTTGTCTTTAAATAACGCTCATTCAGTAGAATTCTTATGAAAATGATTTACTTGTAGCCTTTTCTTTAATTATATTTCTTTACACTATACATTGTTCATTATTGTTAATTTCTGTAATCAGTATTATATTATTCCATCCAGATCCTCATATATAGATTGGAAACACCTACTAAAGAGCACTTGAAATTTCAGTGGGTAAACTGTGGTGCAATTTTCATTTTCAATCAATGCTTGGGTGATAACATCTACTTAAAGAAAAGTCTTATTACAGTAGAATTCAAAATGTAACTAGCCAGCAAATGAAAAATCTCATAGGGTAAATAAAAAGAAAGATTATTTTAATCTCCTGAAAATTACTTATACTGGAACCAATCATTTGTGTGTTTGTGACCACAATATCAGAAGAGATTTATTATAAAGTTTAGCAAAATAAAGTTGGTTCAATTGAAAAAAAATCAGAATACTAAACACACAAAAAATGTAGGTGTATTGTTGTATTTACACATAAACATGTGCAAAATGTATTCAGTTGCATGTAGTAAACTTAATTTCATAAGAAAAGAAAGGTCACCAGAAAACAATATAGCTTAATACATGTGTATACAACAACTTGCATATATCAACCTCCCATCATAGGTGTTTACTTCATGCAAATACCACAAACAGATATTTGTATTCTGTGGATGTTGAAATATGAATCTGGAACGTATGTACTTTTAATACAAGATGGAGAACTAAATATATCTTATCGTCTCCAGGTACTGATATAATCATGTAAACTAGTAGGTAGCGACTATAACATTAAGCTTTAACTTCCAAGTCAAGTTACAGTAAATTCAAACAGTATTGTGATGTTTTCATTTTTGCAAAAATTGGGAGGGGACAGGCTTTGCAAAAATAAAGACTTAAATTTTGATAGCATTATTTGTCAGCAGCATTTCCTGAAATCACAATAAGTAATTTCCTATTTTTGTCCATTGTTCAACAACACAATAATAAATGCCAGCAAAAAATTTACAGTATATCAAATGTAAGCAAGAAAATGTCTCCATAGGACACCGTGCACTGCTCACACTTTCACATTTCAATGTTTAGTGAACAGCGAAATTTAGGTCAAAACCCTTTTTTAAGCCGACGTGACCACAACTGAATGGTCAACTACTAGGGTCATGATGGTCCCTGTTGTTTCCAGGCAAGACATTGGCTAACATCTTCAATTCTAGTAAATCTTCTTCATGTACATGAGGAGGCCTCAGTGGCCGACTGGTCTGAGTATTTCAAGCACTGTATCACTAGCCTGTCAACACAGAGGTTGAGAGTTTGAACCCTGCATGTGGCAGGTGAGCTCACCACCAATATGAATTGGCAAAGTTAGTCAGTTCTCCTGCCAAAGGTTAGTGATTCTCTCCGGCTTTCTCCACCAATAACAACTGACTGCCACAAAATAGCCATTAGTGCTGAAAGTGGCGTTAAACACAAACAATCAATCAATCATGTACATGATGTCTATAATAGACAGATATTTTCATGTGATACTTAAAAATGTTCCTCCCCTTTGTATGTTTGTAGGTAAGGATTAAAACTAAATGTATATGTGTATGTATAAATGATTGACATGGTGAAGCCATAACATTGAACTTCAGATCAACACTAATTATTCCCCAGAGGTCCCTCCACACAATACATTGTGTTCATCAGTTTCCACCATGAAGCTGTTAGCATAACTCCATAACTCCTCAATGTCATATCAGAAATTTATAAAAAAACTAAAGGGAGATTATTTTAATAGATATAAACCAGTCATCAAAGTTTCATGAAAACTGCTCAAAGCACTTTTTAGTTATTGTCCAAAAACTGGAAAATCTCCCCTTTTTTATGAATAAAATCCCATAACTCAGAAGCGTAAAATCTATAAAAATCAAAAGGGAGTTTTCGTCAATAGATATAAACAATTCACCAAAGTTTCATGAAAACTGCTCAAAGCATTTTTGAGTTATTGTCGGAAAATTTGAAAATCACCCTTTTTTAATGAATTAAACCCCACAACTCAGAAACGTAAAATCTAAAATTTATAAAAATGGAAAAGGGAGCTTACGTCAATAGATATAAACAATTCACCAAAGTTTCATGCAAATTGGTTATAGCGTTTTTGAGTTATTGTCAGACATGTTGACGACAACGGTATACCATAATATGTCATGTAAACGGGCGTATAAAAACTAGACACCCTAATGGTGATTGTAGCCAAGTGTGTTTAATTTGGCTAAGTAGTTTTAGAGAAGATTTTTGTAAAAGTTAATGATGACGATGACGGAAGACGGTTATCTTTTTTTCCCCACAATGATACCTTTGTATTACTTAAACTTTGTTAACGGTGTAATGGCCATACTAGATTAAAGATCAGCAATAAAAGTATATGTTTTGGTATGATCAATTTTCCATTTTGTCTGTGGTAGGTGCAGAAAGAAACCCTCAATATAAATCCAAACTTATAGGGCAGCTTTGAAAAGGTGAACTTAAAATGAAGTAATCAGAAGGAAAATTAATTAGACAACAAAAGCTTTCACTCTTTTATTTCTGTAAGACAAACAAATAATTAATCATACATATTCAAGGCCTTGGTCCATTCAACAGATGCATGATGTTTGTACCCTCTCTCAATTCAAAATGTAATTATACAAGACCAAATTAAAGCATATGATAAATATAATTCCCTTCAAAACATACTAGGCAACACTTTTCTAATAAGATTGGTACATGCGCCATTTATAGAACAGTTAGGTGAGGTCAATACTACTCAGACTGAACTCTGGTAAAGTACAATAAGGACAACTTTTCAAACTAAGCATTTCTGGTTTAATACCTGAGCATTATAACAATCTTAACAGATTTCATTAGGGACAAGAAGATATTATAGATGAATTATTGAAACTATATTTGTGAATGGCTAATGAAAAAGGAGTTGGGTCAAAGAGTTCTTGAACTTTCAACCTTTGCACATAACAAATACCTATAAAAGTTAACAATTTGTAAGGTATAAAAATTTTGGGGTTTAGATGTGTGAATGACAAAATTCATAAAAGGTATTAATCATGTTTTAATTCTTTATAACAGCAATGCCTACCAAAATATCACTCATGTTATTTTAAGGAAATGAAACTAAACTAACCTTTTAATCAAATATCTGTAAAGGCAAAATTGTCAAAAACTGAAAACTGCCCGTTTTCTTTAAAGGAATAAATTTAACAAACATCAACGAAAAATACAGGATAATCAAAAACTCTAAAATAAGTATAACCAAGCATATCTTTTCCACTAAACTGGAATAAAATATCTGTAGCAATATTTTCTCCTTCAAGATAAAATGAGAAGATGTGGTGTGATTGACAATGAGACAACTATCACTCATTGGCAATGATGTGGATATATCATGTAAGCGCCTTCATAAAGTAGTATTTAGTACAAGTTACACAGAAACATTAAAGGCTTGCATGCATACAAGCCTTTAAATCACTCAAAAGTATACTGGACACATGTACATATACATATATATATAAATATTTATACCACACAGCATGCATAATAACTAATTGACTATTTTCATGTTACTGACTTTTGACTCCAGAGTATATAATTTTTCGACAAGTAACCTTTCTATGATAGGACATTCTGGTACTTTGTCAACTACAAGCCACTTAAAGAATCAAGCTTACAATGGGTTCATTTTGGCAAAAAAATTAACTGCTTTCCGTTGACGTAAGTGTTGTGTATAGAAAACATAAAACACTTAATATTTTCCCCAAATTGCACCAATTTTAAGCTTCATTTTACTTCTTTTAGGTACTCCTTCTTGACAGAGTACCGAAAAATTATATACTCCTTAGTCAAAAGTCTGTAATATGAAAATAGTCTATTGTAAGTAAAAATATGGTTTCTCTAGAAGTGTATATTCTGGTGGAATGAAAGACATTGAGCACTTATTTCCACAATGGATTCTACAGCACTGTATAAAATAAAAATCATTTCCAAAATTTCAATAACATGCACATTTTACTTCACATAAATGTCTATATATTGCTTTGCAATAAATACTTTAAAATATATACAATCGTGTTTCAAAAAAACATAATACACAACAGTGACATATACAACCATGTGTACATATATACTGTACAAAAATCTGAATGTTGCTTTACAGTCTGTTCGTTTCAATTAAACATGGCACATATACATTGAAACATTTACAATTTGAAAATCATTAACAGGAAGTGTTCTTATAGGTCAGTTCTAATTACAAGAAAACAATAACTAGATTTCTAAACCATTTTGTAAACAAATGTAAATCCTGTACCCAAAATAAAACATTAGAGTTATAATATGAAATAAATTCACATCCTTGCATGACCACATTGATATGAAATCAATGACATAATTTATCATTTCACATCTATTAACAAGATTTGTTCTTTGCACGCGATTATAATTTGATTGCTTTCAAAATTCGACTTAGAAATTTGATTCTTGTTTTTTTTGTTATCAAACATGACCATTAAAAAACCTAGACAAAGGGAGATAACTCTATATTAACTGTGCATAGCAATTTCACAAGCAGTCATTTATTCTAACTTTTACAAAATAATAAAAAATATACTCAAATGAATGGTTTAAAATCAACTAAACATTACAGAAAGCTTGATATGTTTTACACAATGTCTGGAATGAAGGTTTTTTTTAATTGTCAAAGGACTGGATTTACAATTATAATCCTAAAACCAGAACATCTAGAGGAAAATTCAAATGATACTACAATAATGCACATGGAAAATGATTACAGAAAATAATACAAATGTTCTGGTCCATTGTTTTATATGAAACTATCAAGCAATGTCTTCTGGGTCTGCTATAAATTTTCGAAAGATGCCACTAGGAAGTATTGTTTCCTTTTCTACTGTGGATTCATCTATTTTCGTGGATACCAATTTCGTGGATTGAGGAAAACTTACAGGTTCGTGGATATTTAATTTCGTGGTTTTGCTTGAGTCTGCATACATTTCTATAGACAATTTTGAATTCGTTGAAAATTTAAATTTGTGGTGACCCTGTACCCATGAAATCCACGAAAATTGGTATCCATCGAATAATAATGAATCCACAGTATTCTAAGACTAGAAAAGGTGTACAATTATTAGATAAAATGCAACAATCTAATATATCAGCAAGCTTTTGGCATTTGATTTTGTGTTTCAATCTATCCTAATATTAGTGTATGCTCTTAAAGCTACATATATATATTTATTTTCCTTTTGAAGTAAAAAAGTAGAGTTCTACTTCTTGTTGCATAAAAAAATAGCACTAATTATGTCTGTATAAAGCTTTTTATATATACATAACAATGGCATATAACAATAGCATTTCACTATGCAAGTTCATACCAAGGGATAAAATTCCCAAATAATTAATGTCTGTTACAACTGTCAATAGTTCACTATTTTTTCTACAGAAATTAAATGCTTTTTGACAAAATTGCTGTACAATGATAATCTATCAATTGAGAAATACACATATTTCTGATTTATTGTTCCCACAGTTTCAATCTTATTCTTAACAAAATTTAAACCTCTAATGCCCCTTGTCTTTAAAAATTCAAAAGCCATTCAAAGGTCATTTCATAACCAAGGTCATTAAGGGAAATGTGTTATATCGCAAACTAAATCAAATTTTTCCATTTGGGTAACTGTCAATATGCAAACTAAAACAAAATTAATACATGTATACATTATGGTAAGCAAAAACTAATGAAAGAGATTCGTTAAAGTGGAAACACTTCAACTCAATACATATTTTCTTAAAAAACTTCTGTCTTTATTGTCAGAGCAATTTTGAATTCACCAGCTTTCAAACTTCTAAATAGTTCTTTATGTTAACAAAATATGTCATATGAAAATATGTATCAGGTTGGAGAATTTCAGATAGAAAAATCTTCTTGAGCCAAGGCTAACTGGGAAATGGAAAGAAAATTATGAGATGATTCATTACAAAGCACACAACCATAAATATAGAGAAATGTATTGTTTTAATGTTCACTTTGTTCCCTGGCCTCACACATTCTTCACTTAATGGATCATATGATCATAGAATGGTACAACAGTTTTGATTGGATGATCGCTGAAGATGACAATGCCATATCATCTGTGAGTGGATGGACTGTTACCCAACTGTCTTATATGATTGGTCAATACTGAGCTGCCCCACCAATGGCTTTCAAACACTATCACTTTCTACAATTTCTTCATTAATCCATTGTTGACATCAGAATTTGCACTTCCTTATAAAGATTTCCTAATTTGCCAGATACCGATTGTTTCTTTTCTAATGTTATTCTTATTTCTGACAAAAAATTATAACAAGCATTGCACTTCTGTATTCTAAAAAAAAACATAAAAAAATATAATGTTTTTTTATGAAAAGTAGAAAAAAACCCATTATAAATATTATTTTGACTAATATTCTGGTAAAGCAAGGTACAGTTCATTTCATCATAGCTGTTGGACAAATTAGTTACAAAAACAAAAAATTATCTATTTAGTATCAATAACATCAGTACAATCAGAAGGAATTAAAAACTTGCTGTTTAAAAAAAAAAACAAGAGTGCACACGCTGAAATGTCTCGCCTTCTTTACTAATCATTGATATTATGTTGATAGTCCTAAATATAAAGCTTTATTACAACTGTCACATAAACTTAACATTAACCAAGTAAACCAAACATTGACCAATGAACCATGAAAATGAGGTCAAGGTCAGATGAACCATGCTAGGCAGGCATGTACAGCTAACAATTCTTCCATACAACAAATATAGTTGACCTATTGCTTATAGTTTAAGAAAAACAGACCAAAACACAAAAACTTAACACTGAGCAATGAACCTTGAAAATGAGGTCAAGGTCAAATAAAACCTACGTGAATGACATATAGATCATAAAATATTTCCATACACCAAATATAGTTGAACTATTGCATATAGTATTAGAAAAAAAAGACCAAAACTCAAAAACTTAACTTTGACCACTGAACCATGAAAATGAGGTCAAGGCCAGATGACACCTGCCAGCTAGACATGTACACCTTACAATCATTCCATACACCAAATATAGTAGACCTATTGCATACAGTATAAGAAAAACAGACCAAAACACAAAAACTTAACTATAACCACTGAACCATGAAAATGAGGTCAAGGTCAGATGACACCTGCCAGTTGGACATGTACACCTTACAGTCCTTCCATACACCGAATATACTAGACCTATTGCTTATAGTATCTGAGATATGGACTTGACCACCAAAACTTAACCTTGTTCACTGATCCATGAAATGAGGTCGAGGTCAAGTGAAAACTGTCTGACGGGCATGAGGACCATGCAAGGTACGCACATACCAAATATAGTTATCCTATTACTTATAATAAGAGAGAATTTAACAAAAAATGTTAACTTTTTTTTCAAGTAGTCACTGAACCATGAAAATGAGGTCAAGGACATTGGACATGTGACTGACGGAAACTTCGTAACATGAGGCATCCATATACATAGTATGAAGCATCCAGATCTTCTATCTTCTAAAATATAAAGCTTTTAAGAAGTAAGCTAACACCGCCGCCACCGCCGTAGGATCACTATCCCTATGTCGAGCTTTCTGCGACAAAAGTCGCAGGCTCGACAACAAACAGTACACATACTAATTTTACTGCATCATAAGTTGTATAATGGGGGTAAATAAAAACATAAATTTTTGCCAAGTTGAAACTTATGGTCACAATTTAAAAAAAAAAATTCATATAACACGTTTTCCAAAATCTTTTTTTTTTTTGTATACTTAAAACATACTTTGCTTTTTAATATCTATGTTAAAGAACATATTTTTCTTACCTTTCTTCTCTTGATAGATCAACACCTATACTTGGCGCTGATGTAATATTTGACTTTATCACAGGTCCAAAGTTTCTAAGTATAATCTTTAAAGCATGACAGGCAGCTTCTGCATGGCTAAAAAAATACATAGAAATACACAGAATTAAAAGATAGCATCATAAATGAAGCATCCTTCAATGATTACATCAAAATATATTAATTCTGAAGAATCATCTTGGAGAGATCTACCAGCTTTTCGCTTTCCCTGGGGGCTGAGTGGATTAAGTAGTTCATCTACTGTATCACTGGCAGATCCGTTCTACTCCAACCTTAATTGACTAGGATTGTCAGTTTTCCTGCCGAAGGTCATGCTTCTTTCAGCTTCCTTTACCAATAAAAACTGACAGACACATTATAGCCAATAGCCAATAGTGCTGAATGTATATCATCTCAATCTAAGTCAGATTATGTAGAATATACGTTCATCTTAAATCTATTTTCCAGTTCTGAGTACATAATGCCCTGTCTGCTATAGCAAGACCATATGGTGCTTCTTTCTAGTCGGCTCAGTTCAGCCTCTGGTTAATTTGAGGATAAGTTATATATTGGCACTTCAACTAAATACTGTGAATTCATTTATTTTCATTGGTACAAATTTTTCATGGAAAAAATCAATTCTTATAATTTTCATCTTTTGATTATTCAAGTTCATGGCAGCACAATTTTTTTTGGCAGATATATGTGGGACACACATTCTGGCACAATACTTAAGTATAAGAAACAAACAATTACCCAATATATAATTTAAAAAAAAGGTTTACCAAGGAGATATGGAATTATGGAAAAAAACAAAATTTATATATCTCATGTGTTTTACCTTTCATATTTACTGTTAAGGAGATCTTTAACCTGAGGTAATAAACTGCTACACAGATCTAAATTCCATAAGCCCCTGAAAAAGACAAATTAGTATTACATGTAGTGTATATATGAACAAACATTTTCCTATGAAATGTATTTGTACATTTTTTGTAGCTTATTATCAGTCTAACAAGTTTCACAGATTATATAGAAACAGCATACACTTAATTTTAAAGCAAACCATTATACCCAAAACAAAATACAAATCTGAGACTACAAAAAAACATGAAGTGAAACTTTCCAAGGAATCTGACTTTATCTAGTTCATGTATATTATTATTTTCCATGTTGGCAACCATCTTTTGATTTTGATTCAGCAAAAATGGAATACCTCAGGGCTCACACTACTTCAGAATCATAGGGAGAAGTGACTTCTCTTTTTGAAACTGATAGAGAGAAGTGCTTGTTCAATCACAGCGCTAAAATGTTTTGTTTTTACCATAATATAAATAGCCATATGTATCCTATTTATTTAATTCTTTTTTATATTATTAAATTCATACCTGAGAATACAATAAAGTAACAGTTGTTTCAGTTTATGCCTTAAATAATCATTTATAGTTACTCAATTAAATTTTTCCCTCTTGTCAGAAACTTCCAACTATATATCTAGCACTAAAAAGATCTTTTTTATAGCAAAAAAGAAAAGAAAGTATCATATATCAATTAAAATTCAATCAAAAAACTATGCTGTTTATCCTGTTTAGGAAATTCTTTGTTTCTCATTAAAAAGATAAATAAATTTAACAAAGTTAAGCAACTTAAATCAATAAATTGAAACAATGCATTACATGGAAATATAAACATTGAGCAAGGAGAT
The DNA here is from genome assembly GCF_021869535.1 of Mytilus californianus. Classification (NCBI taxonomy): domain Eukaryota; kingdom Metazoa; phylum Mollusca; class Bivalvia; order Mytilida; family Mytilidae; genus Mytilus; species Mytilus californianus. Next base: position 79,232,933 of record NW_026262701.1, on the reverse strand, counting down.
CTAACCAAAAGTTTTTATACACGTGGAATGCAAAATTTTCACTTTTGGGATCATTATTCTTCTGTCAGCTGTTCCATTGGTGTGTCTGTAGTTATTATCATAAAAATACAGATTTCAGTCATATCTGATCCGCTTCCGATGAATCACGACTCCAATCTGTGGTTCGTACAAATATTTCAATGGCAGACGAAGAAATATTTACGAAAAATAAACAATGTTTGACTAGTGTTTTGGAAAGGAATATGTCACTTTTAATGCAATAAATGGATGAAAAATTAACTAAAGGCAATTTTTATTACGTTCTAATGAAGAAACAAACTTATTTTGCCGAAAATCCATATATTTTGATATACAGTATGAGTAACGATTACTGGAATATTTCATCAAAGTTGTTTCTTTGAAATAACAAACGACCAATCTATAAAGTCAATACTTTCACATCTTTTCTACAGAAATAAATCGTTTCTTTCTTTGAATTTCTTTACTGATAACAGATAAACTGCTTCGCTATCGCAGCTGGATACGCCCGCAGAGGTCCAACCCTGAACAGTTGGGGCAAAAATAGACACAATATTCAAGCTTGATACAGGTCTGAATTTGGATTGTAATTAAATATTTGACATACTATAGGTTTCTGAATAAATGTAGTCAAAGAACTTGTAATTGGTTATATAAATTGAATTTATATTCAATCAAAGATTTCTTGCTGTTGTGCAATACACTGTGCTGTTGCGCAATACTTAGTAAATCTGTTGTCATACTATAAACAAATATAACTCGGAAACGTAAATCGAAAATTTATAAAAATTAGCAGGGAGCTTACAAAAATAGATATAAACAATTTACCAAAGTTTCATAAATAAATGTGGATAGTGTCCACATGTGGACACAGATGATGCCCCCACTTGCATATCATATAGTTATAAAGGGACATAACTGAAGAACAGTAAAAGTGATGCTACCCAAATTTGAACTTGATCTGAGTTTTGTGTGTAAGTCTCATAACATTTGGTTGAGGCTAACTTAAGTAGAGAACAGAAACTAAAAATTCAGCAATTTTTCTATTTATAAAGGGGCATAACTCAATAATGGTTAAAGTGACACTACCCAAATTCAACTTGATCTGTGTTTTATCAGTGGAAGTCAAAATTAAACATTGCCTTGTATAAAGCATTGATTGTAGTTGATTCAACTATAATCATGGACAAAGGAAGATAACTACAATTTTAAAAATAACTTGATATTAAGAAGAAAATAAAAATTTTGCAATTTTTCCATTTATAAAGGGGCATAACTCTAGAACGGTTAAAGTGACGCCACCAAAATTCAAACTTGATCTGTGTTTTGTGGTAATAAGCCTTGTGTATAAGTTTCATAACATTTGGTTGAGGCAAACTTAAGTTAGAGAACGGAAACTAAAAATTTTGCAATTTTTCCATTTATAAAGGGGCATAACTCTAGAACGGTTAAAGTGACGCCACCAAAATTTTAACTTGATCTGTGTTTTGTGGTAATAAGCATTGTGTATAAGTTTCATAACATTTGGTTGAGGCAAACTCAAGTTAGAGAACGGAAACCAATTTTTGGACGTACGGACGGACAAGGGTAAACATTAATGCCCCCACCGCTACGGCGGGGGCATAAAAATGTTAATAGCATTTTTGAATTATTGTCAGAAAACTGGAAAATCCCCCTTTTTGTAATGAATAAAACCCCATAATCGGAAAACCTATAGTCTAAAATTTATAAAAATCAAAAGGGAACTCATGTCGATAGAAATAAACAAAACACCAAAGTTTCTTGCAAATTGGTGAAATTGTTTTTGAGTTATTGTCCGAAAACTGGAAAATCCCCCTTTTTTTAATGAATAAAACCCCAAAACTCGGAAACGGTAAATCCGAAAATTTATAAAAAACGAAAGGGAGCTCACGTCAATAGATATAAAAAATTCACAAAAGTTTCATGCAAATTGGTGAAATTGTTTTTGAGTTATTGTCCGAAAACTGAAAAATCCACCCTTTTATAATGAATAAAACCCCAAAACTCGAAAACGGTAAATCCGAAATTTATAAAAAAACGAAAGGGAGCTCACGTCAATGTAAATAAACAATTCACCAAAGTTTTATGCATATTGGTTAAAGCGTTTTTGAATTAATGTCCGAAATGTTGACGACAGACGGACGGACAGACAGATGGACAGACCGACCGACAGACGATCAACAGTATACCATAATACCTCCTGTAAATGGGCGTATAAAAAATTGCTGTTTTATTGACTTGGTAAAAATGGAAAATTGCCAATGTGGACAGCAACTGCAAGCAACCATTATGAACACCAGGGCGACTAGATATCGCTTTTGATGGTCTGGCAAAGCGAAGTGACAGACCTGAAAGGGACTTTTTCGGCCAAGTCGCCTGCTAGTGTGAGACCTGATACCTTGAAGAGCTGGTTTAGATTCATGTTATCTAGGACTCCATTTCAATCCTTTGTAAAACTATAATGTGTGGTGGCTACCATATTGGAGTTTAACCAAGATCATAAGTACTATAAAGAATTGCTCATTTATCCACAAATCATATGTATCAGATCTGATAGTAAATCATGTCCAAAAACTCACTGGACAGGTTGTAGTTAATAAAATACAAAATGTAATGGATACTTACGTTTTTAAATTAAGAACATTTAATAAGTCTACTATCACAGAAGGGTCCCTCATTGATATTGCAGAGTCTAAGGCTGTCTGAAAATATAAAAATATTCACCCTATAAGGCTTTGATATTGTAGGGAGAATGTATAAAATGTTTGCTTCATAGCCATGAACTATCTTAAGTATTACCTTTGGTCGCCTGGCAATCATACGACAGCTCCATATTTTTACATAAACAAGAGTGCACACGCTGAAATGTCTGATTTTATGTTGATAGTCCTAAACATAAAGTTTTACAAGTATCACATTAACATTTATGATCCAAGAAAATGAGGTCAAGGTCAGAAAAACTAAGCCAGAAATACATGTACACTTTTAATACAATCATTCCATACACCTTATATAGATGACATATTGCTTATGGTATAAAAGAAAGAGACCAAACATGGAAATTTTATATTAACCAATGAACCATAAAAATGAGGTCAAGGTCAGATGAACCCTGCCAGACAGACATGTACATCTTATAATCATTCCATACACCAAATATAGGTGACCTATTGCTTAGAGTTTAAGAAAAACGGACCAAAACACAAAAACTTAACATTAAGTAATGAACCATGAAAATGAGGTCAAGGTCAAATAAAACCTGCCAGACTGACATTTACATCGTAAAATATTTCCATACGCCAAATATAGTTGACCTAAAAACACAAAAACTTAACTTTTACCACTGAACCATGAAAATGAGGTCAAAGTCAGATGACACCTGCCAGTTGGACATGTACAACTTACAATCATTACATACACCAAATATAGTAGACCTTTTTCTTATAGTATCTGAGATATGGACTTGACCACGAAAACTTAACCTTGTTCACTGATCCGTGAAATGAGGTTGAGGTGAAGAGAAAACTGTCTGACAAGCATGAGGACCTTTCATGGTATGCACATACCAAACATAGTTATCCTATTACTCATAATAAGACAGAAATTAACATTACAAAAAAATATTAACTTTTTATTCAAGTCATCACTGAACCATGAAAATGAGGTCAAGGATAATGGACATATGACAGACGGAAACATCATATCATAAGGCATCTATATACAAAGTATGAAGCATCCAGGTTTTCTACCTTCTGAAATATTAAGCTTTTAAGAAATTAGTTAACGCTGCCGATGGATTGCTATCCCTATGTCTAGCTTTCTGCGACAAAAGTTGCAGGCTCGACAAAAACTAATTAAAGATACCCAGCTTATAATTTTGCATGCCAGAAGCATGTTTCATCTACAAAAGACTCACCAGTGAGGCTTCAATAAAAAAAATTTAAAAGGCAAAATCAAGAACTAAGTTGAAGAGCATTGATGCCCCAAAATTATAAATGGTTTTGCCAAATACAACACACAATAATATTATTGTTCCAAAACACTGTACCTTCGTGTTTCCTGAAGTCCACATGGCTCTAACAATTTGTAAATTTTTACTCCTTGAAGACATAACAGCTGACATGGCATCATGTCCATTTTGAATTGTCTGTAATACACTTTCATCTGTTACAAACTGAGATTTTTTGTTTCCTGGTTTTTCAGATTTCTGTAAATAAATGTTAAAAGCAAATCATTATAAATATTTTTTTCATAGCTAAGAACAAATGTAACTCTTTTGTCAGGTTAAATCTAATAACAAAATCTACAAAAACCTACTTGTGAATATTGTCTTTGTTCATGATAAATGAGACTAGTACAATAATGTTAATTTATAAATGAGACCAGTACAATAATGTTAATTCATAAATGAGACCAGTACAATAATGTTAATTTATAAATGAGACTAGTACAATAATGTTAATTTATAAATGAAACCAGTACAATAATGTTAATTTATAAATGAGACCAGTACAATAATGTTTAATGAATTTGTGGGTAAAGGTTAATCATAAATGTAAGTGTTTTAACAAAAAGTTTTCTATATATCATTAAAAATGTATGTAGAATTTGGGAAAACAATACAATGAAGTATGGATGTGATGTTTGTATAAGCAACATGTGTTATAAAAGTAATAATCTATTGTATAACTTTAAGCTGAATTTCACTGTGATAAAGCCAGTCACCACTTTAAAAAGAAAATTTTTGGATGAGTGTTGATATGTCCTATACACTTTAATGTATATTTAAAACAGAAGTTTTTCTGTTAGGGTATGATAATGCATGTAAAACTGTGACTGATATCCATAGCATCAGGGGTTGTTGATGCAGAACGATTGCCAATGATTGTATTACAGACAATTTACTAAATATATGATAAATCAATAACTGACATTATAAAATTATTGACATAGAAAAAAGAAGAAAACACAATTTATCATGATGTCATAAACTTATGTCATGGACATTGCCTAGTAAAATAACAATTTAGGTAAACGTTAGCTGTTTCAAATCTTCTATTAACCTTTAAGGATTTTTTTCCATTAACAATATTATGTTTTACTGTAGAATATTCCCTTTGCTTTTGGCTAATGAGAAAACAGAAATGTTATAGTTATATGATATTGAGTTTAAAATATATACTAACAGGAAGAAAATCTTGAGCAGATATGGCAGAGTTTTCTGGAGGTTCTCTTGGAGATTTTATCTGTCTTGTCTGTTTAGATACAGCTTTTGGCACTGGTTTAGATGATTCAGATTCTTTTTTACCTGGAATTTAAACAAAATTACAATTACTTTGGATTTATTTATTTTCATGGGTACCAATTTTCGTGGATTAAGGAAAAGTTACATTTTCCTTGATATGTAAATTTGTGGTTTTGCCGAAGTCTGCATACAAGCCTTTAGAAAATTTGTCATTTGTTGAACTCAATTCAATTTCGTGGTTCACCTGTACCCACGAAATCAACGAAAATTGGAATCCAACAAATTATAATGAATCCACAGTATTACAAACAGGACTTAAATTGCCTAAAATCTTCCACTAAACAATGTGTGCATCCACTTAATTTGACATCCAATCTGCAATATTCATAGGGAGAATTTGCAAAAAAATAAAACAAAAACAAAAGAAGCATGTGTACATGGGACACAAATGCCCCTGTCTGTAAATATACGGCAAATTCAGCAATTTTTCATTTTATAAAGGGACATTACTCAAGAAAAGTGAAAGTGACACCACTCAAATTCTAACATAATCTGAATAAGACATTTGGTTGAGGCAAAGTAAAGTGAGTGCAGAAACAGCAATTTTTTTTCATTTATAAAGGGACATAAATCGAGAATGTGACAGTGACACAACCCAAATATGAACTTGATCTGTGTTTAGTGATAATAAGCATGTGAATCAGTTTCATAACCTTTGGTTATAGAGACAAAGTAAAGTTAGAGCGCAAAAACAGGATATTCAGCAATATTTCCATTTATAAAGGGACATAACTGGAAAACAGTGAAAGTGACGCCACAAAAATTAGAACTTGATCTGTGCATTGTGGTAATAGGCATTTTGTATGTATAAGTTTCATAACATTTGCTTGAGGCAAACTAAAGTTAGAGAACATAAACCAATTTCTGGAGGTATGGATGTACAGGGGTAAAACTTTATGACCATGTCGCCTAGATGCAAACAGAACCTTGCTCCTTATTCTATTCTGTTCTTTGAAAAGAAATATTACTTTGAAATCTGTTAATAAACTGCTTCGCTGAGCGCAGCTGGATATGCCCGCAGAGGTCCAACCCTGAACAGTGGGGCAAAAATGGACACAATATTTAAGCTTGATACTGGTCTGAATTTGGATTGTGATTAAATATTTGACATATTATAGGTTTCTGAATAAATGTAGTCAAAGAACTTGAAATTGGTTATATGAATTGAATTTATATTCAATTAAAGATTTCTTGCTGTTGTGCAATACACTATGCTGTTGCGCAATACTTAGTAAATCTGTTGTCAGACTATAAACAAATAAAATTTATAAAATTCTAAAGGGAGCTTACATCAATAGATATAATCAATTCACCAAAGTTTCATAAGAATTGCTGAAAGCATTTTTGAGTTATTGTCTGAAAACTGGAAAATCCCCCCTTTTTTAATGAATAAAACCCCACAACTCGGAAATGTAAAATCTAAAATTTATAAAATTCTAAAAGGAGCTTTCATCAATAGATATCAACAATTCATCAAAGTTTCATGAGAACTGCTGAAAGCATTTTTGAGTTATTGTCCGAAAACTTGAAAATCCCCCTTTTTTTATGAATAAAACCCCATAACTTGGAAACATAAAATCTAAAATTTATAAAAATCAAAAGGGAGCTCATGTCAATAGATATAAACAATTAACCAAAATTTCTTGCAAGTTGGTGAAAGAATTCTTGAGTTATTGTCCAAAAACTGGAAAATCCCCCTTTTTTTAATGAATAACACCCCATAACTCGGAAACATAAAATCTCAAATTTATAAAAAACGAAAGGGAGCTCACGTCAATAGATATAAACAATTCACCAAAGTTTTATGCAAATTGGTTTAAGCGTTTTTGAGTTAATGTCCGACATGTTGACTACGGACGGACAGACAGACAATGGTATAGCATAATATGTCCCGTAAACGGGCGTATAAAAACATATGAGAGCTATTCCAAAATTAAAAGTTGGAAGGCAGTTTTTCCGAAAGTGCTTACCTATACAATTCTAATTGAAAATGTAATGTGATATTGTTTGAAAACATGTTTCAAACCCAATTACACCTATTTTAACAATGTAAGGGGACTTCAACCCCCAACCCCAACACAATTGATTCTGGAATAGCTCCGATACAGATTTCAGTGCACACAACCACATATTCTAGACAGCAACTTTTCTGTTATTTTGTGTTTGTTCATGCTTAACTTACTAGGTGTTTTTTTGACAGGCTGTTTTGGTGCAGGTTCAGGCTCCGGTGCTAAAACAAACATATATATGTAGTGCAACTAGAATCATTCACATGGCATGAATATATTAAAGACTTGCATCATTCAAAGGAAAAATATACAGTCACCAAAAAACTAAATAAGAAACACACATAAAACTAAATAAAAAAGGCATAGTTGCAAAACGCATGCAAAATATTTCTATATGCACTTTCTAGTTTCTGATGATCCACACTACTTTATACTGCAACTAAGTTGTTAATCTTATAGCAAAAATATTTAACATGATCAATATTGACAGTCATGTTTTCTCTTAAATCTTTGTGTTCAATAGAAAAGAAGTAATGACCTTAAATAATTTTTTGTTTGTTTGTTATTTTAAGTCTAACTCACTAGTTTTCCTGGCTGGTGGTGGTTTTTTTACTGGTTCTGGTTCACTGGGTACTGAAATTAACATTTTTTCACTGAATTCAGGTAAATTTGCTTAGAAAATTCACTTGAATTTTTTTTCGTATTAATAATAACATGAAATTGAACATAAATGTTAACATAAATAAGCTTATAAATATTTTGATAAGATACTTTCTAGTCTCTACTTGACATTCTGAATAATAGATAAATAAAGATTTTCAATTTTCTATTGAATTTCACAAAAAAATCGTTTAGATTGGAGTTTCTTGTGAATTTCCTGATTTTTCATCAATTTAAGTAACAGAAAGCTGTCTCTGTACTTAAAGACAGATCCAATTAATTTCTTTATAAAATCTTTTACTAATGAAAAAGAATGGTCACAGAGTTTGGTATAAACAAACTTCTTAGGAAATGACTAATACAATTATTTACAATTTTGCACATTTTTTAAGAAAGATTTCCCTGAAAAGTATCTGACAGAAATTTATTCAAATAATTCTGTTAATCAAACAGCATGAACTGTCCAATGCACTCATTTACAAGCAAGTATCGAATAAACCATTCAGAGTTGAATATCATGCTTTATAGTGAATAATACATACATATCAAAAGAAATTGGAAAGGGGTTTATTAGATTAAGGAAGAAAGAGCAGGATCCAAAAACCATCTTTATCTAATTATAATAATAAAAAAATTTGACCATGCTAAATGCTTTAAAGAAATAAAACAGTAATATATATTTTGTAATAATTCTATTTGAAATTAAAAGCATATCTATAGTACCATCTTCAGGAGGAGCTGGGAATGGTTCCACTTTTCGAGTAGGTGACCTAGTAATGCGTGACTTTGGTTGGAAGATTTCTCTGTAATCTTCAGGATTTTTTATATCAGCAGTTGATGTCTCTTTCTCATCTTCATTATCATGTGTTGGTTCTTCAGCTTCTTCTTTAGGAACGCTAAAATAAAGAGAACTATATGTCATTCAAAAGAGTAAAGGATAAGTCATCTGAAAACCTATATGTGTGTTATCTTATCTGTTTGTGCACTATGTAGCTCCTTTTGTAGCTTTATTGCATAGGATTGTTCTATAAAACATACATGGGAGTGCGCCAGGGCACTTTGAAATCTCAACCCATTTTCACAGTACCTTCCCTGGGTACCATGTATGTTTCAATGGAACAGCCCTTATGTCTAGGATGGAAAGATTAGTCAAACAATTGCATTTCGACAAAAAGAATAGATAAAATATAATGTTGACAGGGATCAATTAAAGAGGAGCATTGGTCTGAATTGTTGAGAATCCATAAGTTCAAGAATTAATTAGATATTCATCCTTTTTTATTTTCTTTTAAATACATTTCTTTCTGAATAACAATTGATTTAAATGTTATTCATTTTTAGAACGATGCTTATACTTTTGATACAAAATTTAGTTAGTATATTTAAGCAATGAAATAGTCAGCATACAGGGCTCACACTACTTCAGAATCATAGGGAGAAGTGACTTCTCTTTTTGAAACTGAGAGAGAGAAGTGGTGAGATTTGAAAGAGAAGTGCTCGTTCACTCGCAGCGCTACACTGTTTGGTTTTTACTATAATACAAAGGGCCATATGTATCTTATTTTTTTATATTGTTCAATTTGTACCTGGGAATACAATAAAGGTAACAGTTCAAATTCAAAGTTGTTTAATTTTATCATATCTAGTTGCACAATCATATTAGTCCTCTTGTTAGAAGAAAAATTAAATATCTAGCAATAATAAAAAAGATTTTTTCATATCAAAAAGGAAAAGAAAGTTGTTGTATCAATTAAAATTCAATTTAAAATGTACTCTGTTATCATGTTTATGAAATTCAGTGTTTCTCATTAAAAAATATATAAATTTAACACAGTAAAGCTTGGACTTAGTATTCCCAGAGTTGATCAATTTTAAATAATAAATTGAGACAATGCATATACATACCATGGAAATATATATATTAATCAAGAAGATCTAACCAAAAGTATGTTAATGAGCGTGGAATGGGTAATTTTTCCTTTTGAGATCAATATTCCTCTGTCAGCTGTGCCATTCATGCGTCCGTAGTCATTATCGTAAGAATCCGGATTTCGGTCATAGCTGGTCCGGTTACGATCAGTAGTTTATACAAATATTTCAATGGCGGATGAAGAAAAATTTACAAAAATAAACGATGTTGGACACGCTATTTGGAAAGAAATATGACGTTTTTAATGCAATACATGGATAACAAATTTACTTCAGGCAAATTTCATCACGTTCTAATGAAGTAACAAACTTATTTTGCCGAAATTTAGAATGATTTGATGTACGCCTTGAGTAACAAGTACCGGAAGTGATAAACAATTGTTTTTTTATGAAATAACATGCAACCAACTTTAAAATCAATGCTTTAATCACTTTTCTGAAGAAAATAAATTGTTTAAGTCCTTGAATTTCTTTACTTTTAAATGAAAAATTGCTGTTCATCGACTTGGTAAAAATTGAATATTGCCGATGACAAAAGCGACTGAAAGCGAGTATCTTAAACAACAGGGCTACTAGATTTCGCTTTTGACGGTCGGGCAAAGCCAAGTGACGGCTGGGAAAGCGACTTTGTTGCCCCAGTGGCATGGTAGCGTGAGCCCTGAGCATAGTAACATTCTGCAGAGAATGCCATTATATAGCTTTTTGATGCAGCCTATAACAAACATCATTCATCAAAGCAAAGAGAATTGGTATTTTATCATACCTGTCTGAAGTGGAGATAACTCTTGCAAAGGAAAGAGATGAAATGGGGAAAATAATATACATTGCACCAATCCACAAAACTTACCTTGCCTGTCTTGATGACTGTGTGGGTGGTCTTTCTGTTATAAAACTTTTTCTGTTATGACTACTGTTTTGACTACTGTAAAGGTGACATATTTATAACATTAATAACATTATACAATAAATTCTAATATGACGTTCTTCAAATGCTTTGAGTACACACCCGTGGTAAAATATGAATATATTGTATGTCAGCTGATCGGCAATGTCATGATTTGTTTGGGCTGTTCCAATCATACTCCCACCTCAAATATTTTTTTATGAATAAGCTACCCGATGACAATCGGTTTAAATGACGTCATTGAATGATGACGTAAGAATATAAGCATTTTACGGGAAAATGCATGGTTGTGAAACTGAAAGTCATCAAATCAAGGAAAAATAAACAAACGATAATGAAATTTGTTACATATAAGTAAGGTTATCATTTAAATTCATCCAAACCTATCTAAGTATCTTATTGTAAATAGTTTAAGCATGTCTATAGTTCAGTTTTCTCTGTTTTTTTAAGTTAGTTTAATGATGAGAGCAAATGTTTGCCTTCACCTAGAGCGCTTCTATCCAAAAGAATTGCCGTATATGTCCTATTAGAATAGAAATAATTCATGGGGGCTTGAATTTAAATTGATTTTACAACGGGTTTTCCCTTTATGCCGATATTTTACCCCTCGCTATCGCTTGTGGTATAATATTTAGCATAAAGGGTCAAACTGGAGTAAAATCAGTATAAATTCAAGCCCCCATGAAGTATTTTTAACCAGATACCTAGTTTAAACAAAATAAAGTTTTCTAACATTTCCTGATAATTACGTTTATACAAAAACACTGGCATTAAGCAGCCTATTTGAGTTAAACATTTTCTTTACATGTGGCATTTAAAACATTTAATGTTTAAAATATTTATTAATTTCTACATGGTAAATAGCTCATTTTAGAACTCTTGGTTTAATGTGCAGGTACTTTTTGTTTACCTTTATTTGCTTGTTAGTTCATGTATATACAATAAGGACAATAACACGTTGATAAACTACATACCCTGTTTAGTACTAGAACCACACACTGATCTTGATTTAAATATGCAAGACATAACAATATCTTGGGAGAAATTTCATTTTACATGGACACATGATTATGATGCCAAGCCAACCAGTCTTTGCTATTACTCCTAAATTCAGTAATGTTGGAGTACAAGCAGTAAATACCAATTTTAAAGTTTTTGTTTCAATGCAGCTAGAGTTTGAACCCCAACCTCCTGTAGTTAGGACAAGCATGCTAAAACAAGACCATCATCATTGTGGTAACAAAAGTAACTTATTCCATAAAATTATTTTACATTTAAACTTTACAATAATATATTATCAACAATGAACATATCTTGTATTCTATTTATAATTTTCTTCTTCTAATTTAATCAACAATAATTAGCCTCACTGTTAAAAGGTCCTTTGAACATTCAAAGATGGGTTTTAAGTTTTGATTAAATCGGCAAATATACAAACCATTTCATGCAATATTTGTCAACAATTATTACAAATCTACCTTTTAAGTTATAGCATTATGTACCTGTTCAGTTGCTGTTGTCCTTCCTGATTAGGTACACCTCCAAATGGGTGAACTCTCTAAAATAATTATATGCAAATGTATAAATTTTTAGGACAATACAAAACAACATAACATCGAGAGACTTCATGTTGGAATTTTCATCTAATTTGTACAAAGCTGTTTATTCTTTCGTATGTACATTTCTGCATGAAGTACAGACACCAACCTTTTGATACTGAAGTCCATTTTTTAAATATCATTGAGACAGGAAGACAAGTAGTAATGATTTATAACCTATTTTTCATTAAAAATAATACAGTGACAAGGAGATATACCAGAACTGTCAAATTAACAGATTTTGAAATTAAAAAATAAAATAAAATAATGCTACATGTTGCAAGTATCTGTAAAGAATAAACTTTTCCTTTATCTCATTATGATTTGCTATCGCCAGTCTTTTTGTATTGATTTTGCAAAAAAAAAGGATTTACATTAGCAGCAAGCTGACGAGAATTTAGATTGGATTTTTAAAGTGCAAAATATGATAGCTATATAGGTTACCTGTACATCCACAACATAACATGAGACATTGGTCTGTGAAAAGGAAGCTCCTATCTACAATAATACAGTAAAATAATGAAATTCTAAAAAGTGAAAAATCAACAGCGGAAAAGAAGATGTAATTATAGCTACTTATTAAGTAAAGTCTACTTTATATTAATTTTAAGAAATAATTGAGGCCAGAGTTTGTTTGGGGGAAAAAGAAGGATATAGTGTCAATCTACATGATGTTTGTTTAATGGGGGTTTTGATGCATTTGTACAAGGTCAGGACATAATTTATTGGTAAAGCAGTCATAAATTACTGTAACAAATTTTATTGGTAAAGCTGTCAATAGTACCATGGCAAAAAGTTTTATTCGTAAAGCAGTTTATATTGCCATGGCACCAAGTTTTACTGGTACAGCAATCCCTTATTTCATGACAACAATTTTTATAGGAAAATCAGTCCTCTCAATACCATGACAACAAGTTATATAGTTAATGCAGTCCCTAGATGGCTAAAGTACTAGGTAAAATTACATTTGTGTTTACTTCATATATTTAAATTCTCCTTGGCAAATAAAGTTTAACACCAGCTGCATGATAAAACTCATAAAAATTATCTATTGGTGCTGTAATGTTGAAATACATTGTACATTGTTTCTTTCAAGTTTCTGTATAACAAAAGTTTTGTAAAAACATCAAAACAGTCCAATGTACTTTACAATGAGTTAGAATTTAAACATTGGTATGATACAGATATCTCATCTAATCAAGAAATAAAAGAAACTCAAACATTATAATCAAACATACTAATTGGTTCTGTGTGAGTGTTATATCTGCCACATCGCCCCATGATATAGGTATAGAATCATGACACTCTGATGGTTCCCACCCATAAACTTTCAACAGATCTTTACCACCACTAAACAGACACAATCCATCAGGATGAAATGCCATTGATCTGCAAAGGAAATAAAAATAGTTATCTACTGAGCAAAAAGAACAATAACTTTTGGTGCAGCACTTAATCAATGATCAGATAAAATATTCAATTAAGTATGATCAGAGACATTAAAATGCCAGCAGAAATTCATCATTTAGGTCTTTCCCATAACAAATGGAAAGATCTTACTATATTTCATATGATTAATCATTTTAATTTCTTTGGAGCTAAAAATGATTATGTAAGTATGAAACTCAATAGATATATACCAATTTGGAATTTTGTGGTATAATAAGCCAAAAGTAGTAGCCTTTTTCCAAACATTTTGCTTTTATAATTCAATAGTCTGAAAATCTAACCTAAATGACGATCAATCAATGATTAAAAGACAAGACATAGTATAACACAATGCATCTCATGCATGAACTTTTCTTTGTCAACTCTTAGACATACTTGCAATAAACCTTTACAAACAGATTAAGATGAGGGGGCTATATACAATAATTTGTTAATAAATTGTTCCATAAAAAAATAACATTCTACTATGACTTTCTTCAAATGCTTTGAGTACACACCTGAGGTAAAATGAGAATATATTGAATATCAGCTGATTGGCAACGTTATGATTTATTTATTTTTAAAAACAAACCCCCATGAATTATTTCTTAAATTAATCTTAATAAAAGAACAGAGTTCCAATGTCCCCATGTTGCACATATTTTATATTTCCAAGGGACATAACTCTTTTAAAAGAAGTCGATCAGCCACCATTATAGAACTTGTCCGAGATATTGCTGATATTAACCTATAGTATAAGTTTTATAAAAATCTAGCAAGAATTGTACATGTGAGAGCGCTAACAAGACCAGACGGATGGACGGACGGAGGGACGCCCGGTATTTCCATGTCCCCCGCAACACGTTACGAGGGGGACTAAAATGGTCAATTTGAAGCGAGATATTCTTAAAACAATTTGAAAATTAAACTGTTGCTAAATTTCTTCCTAATACTTATACTTGTTTATGCGAGATTCATTAAAATGATAAATATGCATTTCTACATGTAATTACCTGATTGGTGTAGAGTTACCATCTGTTGATGAGACCATACTAAATGTTTCTAAATCCCAAAATTTTATTGTTCTACAAAAGAGTATTAATTTTGTTTAGCTATTTGCATACAGTATGAATTAATAAAGTGTAATCACTTTAAATTCTATTGATTAAACAGCATATTCAATATTTTCCATCAAAATATTCTTTAGTAAACAGTTTTTGTTTATCAAATCTGATTTCACAATGAAAAGCTCGACTACATATGGCCAAGTTCAGTTAATGAAACAATTAACTGCAAAATAAAAGCCCACTAAAAATGCATTACAAATACATCTTCTTGTACTCTTGTTCTTCTGTATAAATACAATCATTAAATCTTAAAAACATATCTTCAATGTTTAAATTTCAGGTCTTTATCAAAACCAGATGCTTGTGTTTTTCTAAAGGGTCTCATAACAATAATTAAAAAAATAAAGATTAGCATAGAGTTGACCTGTGGCCATCTTCAATTATTGAGAATTTTTTCACATTGAATATGAACTAATACTTACTTATCTGAGCTACCTGTTCCAAGTAATAATTCTTTAGGATGAAACTCTACAACATTTACCGGACCACAGTGTAAATTCAGTGTTGTTAATACTTTCCCTGCTGTTAAGTCCCAGATCTATGTAAACAAAACAAAAAACACTCATTTCATGATCATGTTCATTTAATCTTTTAGGTAAAGTACTTAAAAATTTCCATCTCAATTCTGTAATACAGCACACTAAACTAAAAAAGACAAATGGAAACACATTGTTTGTTTGAAATGTCTATGTTTAAATATTATTGTTTTTGTTTTTTATCAAATGAATTTGGTGTTGATGGCAGAACTTTGGTAAAACTGGTCAACAACTTCATTGCCTAGACTTCGATAGAGCTTAACATATTGTTACAGACACTTTAAGGACCATATGTTGTCTTCTAGATGTCCTTTGATTTGATAGAGATGTTGGGTTGCTGTCTCATTTGCATATACCAACATGTTTCATTCATAACAGACAAATGAAAATGTATAACTGTGCCTCACATTCCTTTAAAGACCATAAGATCAATAGATTGCTAGATTTAATCTTTACTAACCTTTACTAGACCATCAGCTCCACCAGAAGCTATCAATTTACCATCTGGACTGAATCTTAGGCAATTTACACAATCTGTATGACCCTGAAATAAACATATTGTCAAATAAAATAGTGTTTGAAAATAACAGTTCCATTCTATAAAATATCTTAATGCATAATATGGAGAAAACAATCTCAAATATGCAAAGAATTAAATATTGAACAGTTAATATGCAGGCAATTTCTTTAAAGTCATTACAAAAAGAAAAGAAAATTCATTTCTTCTCTAACTCAAAATGCAAAACATGTATATTATATAGCAGTATATGTACAGATGTAAAAAATATCAATGGCCTTTAATTTTTCACAATAATAGTTGTATTTTAAAAGAACACCATAAATAGCTACTACGACCATACCATAAAATTGCTGGCAAACCCTTAGATTTTTTTTAAATACATGTAATTGTGATAATTTGTCACAAGTTTTGCCAACTTTAACCCTGCCTTAGCCAAATATCTAAGAAAATGTGTTAATTGTCAATCTAGGTACAATCGATAATCTCCACTCCACTGTGTAAATTACAAACAAATAATAAATACCAATAACATTCAAATTACAGAAACTATTCTAAACTTGTTGCTAGGTGTGGATATTATTGCTACTGCATTTTAAGTTACAACCCCAAGCTGTATGACATTGATGAAAGTATTCTAAGCTTCATTTTTACCCAGAAATACAATGTATTAGTAATACTATATTATTACAGGATTTTTCTGGTCAATACACAGATGTTTATCCTGTCAGAATATAACAAAAAGCACTGCAGACATTTTTTTAATTTGTATTATTGTAAGACAGTTGTAATTATTACTTTGTGAGGAAACTGTATATACATAAAAAAGTGTTTTGGATCATGCTAAAATTAACATTTTTATGTGGAACTCACCTGTGATGACTCATCCTGAATTTAATTTTATGCAATACAGGTTTTGATTTACTAACACTTTTTATGTTGTTATGTTTTAAAGGTTTTCTTTTTTTTTTAAACAAATTATTCTTTATTTTAGTAAAGCTGTGTGTACAAATTGTTTAAGGATACAGCTTTCTCCTTTTAAGCCCTGAATACTATAAATAATAGGCTCAGGGTTACATATGGCTAAACACATCTTCATATTATAATTTATTATTCTCCTGATAGAAAACAAGCTTTTCATTATTAAATTTTTTTACTACAAAAACGTCCTTAACAATAATAAAACAAAATGTTGTAGTTGGTATTTTATTTGACAGTTTGTGAGTATATTGCAATATCTTTTTTGTTTTCTGTTTTATCTGTTTTTCTATGATAAATCTAAATCATTGCAATTTGGTAGATTTTAACAAGGGCTCCCTATCAAGATGCAAGTTCCATTGGTTCTTATAAAAAATCTGGTACCCAAGATTGGTTAGCTCATACAAGACAGGGGACTAGTAACCTACCAATTCTAGAAATACAAGTGAAACTGCGAGCTTCTGCTCACTGATGATACCCCTGCCCAAATATGGATAATTCTAATAGTGTAAAAATATTTTAAGTGTTCAGTAAACAGGAAGTTGTTGAGTGATGAATCTGAAAACACATCACACAGTATAGCTCACTCATATAAACCTTGAAACCAAATTTCAGAAATCCTTGTAACGTAGTACCTGAGGAAAATGCGATGAAAAAATATTCATGGGACGGACGGACAGACAGACCGACAGACAGAGGTAAAACAGTATACCCCCACTTTTTCAAAGCGGGGGTATAATAATTGTTTAGACAATTTGTACATACCTTATAATTATATATACAACCCTTCCTTCTTATATCCCATAACTGAAAAAAAACAAAGAAACAATATAAGTGCGTAGTTATTAATTGGATTTGCATTTTTTTTTCAAATTTGCATATATATTGGTCAGGTATATGTATAGATATATCATTTTTATAAAAATATGTCCCTTTTTATTAATGCCAATATTGTCCATAACTTCATGCATTTTTTAATATATATTTTTTTAATTCATATCTGTCCAAGAAACTGATTAGCAATTAATTACTAGAATCCCTCCAAAAAATGGAAGAAAAAATATAATCAAGAATTTATAATATTAGAATAACATATCTTCCTTCAGAAAGTTTTTTTTAATTCAACAGCATTCATTTGTTTATAGTAGAAACAACTATTTTGAAGCCAAAATGACTTCAACCTCTAAATCAGCCTTCACATTAACTATTATTTTTTTTCAGTATGAATTCTGTGAATGATACAATACACCTTAATGCTATTTTGGAATCTGTGACACTTGAACTATTGACGTGATACAACAATCACTTTTCCTTTGTGGCGTCAGACATTTTCTATTGTGTTGTCAAAATTTCACGGGAACCTTTGTGATATCCAGTCATGGCAGTCAAATAGTGATAAGGTGTATTGATGTAACTGAGTGCTTTCCCTTGAGGTAAATCTCAACTGAAAATTTACAATTCTAATATTTTGATATTTTCAATTTAAAAAGTGGTGAACCAACACCTGAGGTAGTAATTCTGCGGTTGGGTAATAGCGGGTGGATACCACGCGGTATTCACAGTTGTCTTTCACTATAAAAGCAAATAAACGACATTAAAGACAACACCACCCATCAATTACCGCATGGTGATTAATTTATTATGGTCAACATGTTTCGCCAACAATCGTGGCGTCTTCAGGACAATTACAATATTGAAAAATTACATTGAAGTACAGATTCTGCGGTTGTGCGGTTCACAGAATTTAAAGTCATAATGAACGTAGTCTTGACGACGTTATTGTTTACAAAATGAAAGTGAAAGTAAAAACAGTATAAATAGAAATTGAAAATGTAAAATAAAAAGTTATAAATAGAATGTTAGTTTTTTCTTGTCTTGTAGCAATTAATTGTGAAATTATTGTCTATTCCATTCATTTCAATGTTCGGATATTCTCCTGGGATATGTCTATATCCTTCAAGGCCTTCATAGCTAGAATATACTGATAACTTCAAGGCTGTTTCTAAAGTGGTTACTGTATAAATAAATTCCTGTTCCGGTGGTATGGTTATTTCTTCTGGTTGTAATTCTTCTTCCTCCTCGTCACTGCTGATGTATAAATCTGCTGCAAGATCTATAGTATTATTGTCGAGATCTGATTTTGCTATAACACGGAAAGTAGGTGTTTTTTTCCAATCGATTTTCTTAGTAGCCTCCATTGGTGGTATCAACGGCTTGATTTTTTCAGCTAATTCTCGTGGTGTTTTGTCCTCTACTATAAGTCCCTTCGAATTGAATATATTGTGATCTGTTTTCATATGCCTATGTGCCGAGTCCCTCCTAATAAAGGACTTGTTGCACCAGGAACATGAAAAATTGGTTACTGTCGGTCTGTGGTATGTGTTAAAATGTCTTCTTAAACTGCTCACATTCTTGTAGTTCTTTTGGCATCGGGTACAGTTTAAGGAAAGCGGTTCTTGCGGTTTACGTGGAGTTGTTTTCGTTTTTGCCATTATCTTCTTATGTTGAGTCCCCACGGCGATTGCGTACTCAAGTAGTGAATATATGCTTCTTCTGTGCGTAGTCGTATGTTGACGTTGGCAACGGTGGTTTTGATGCCTGTTATTGTTACGTCGTTTGTATTGTGACCTTCTGCGCTAAAATGCTTCGAAACGGGTTTATGTTCGTTTTTATTCTTGATGTCATTCATGTGCCCGTAAAATCTCTCACAAATGGTGTTCCCTGTTTGACCTATTTATTGTTTGCTGCATTTTTTGCATTTGATTATATATATAACGCTGGTGGTTAAGCATGTGATCGGTTCCGTGATTTTAATTGTTTTTCCGTTTGAGTGGCTTTTTATTTCTGTTGAATGGGTCATCTTTGTGCAGATATGGCAATTCCGGCCGCACGGCCGGTTTCCTTTTGGGTTTGGCGGTTTTATGTCTGTGTTAACTAATAATTGGCGTAGGCTGGTGGTTTTACGTGTGGTTACATCAAATTTCATACGGGACATATGGTATTTTTCAGGTGATCTTTCTAGGATGCCTTTCCGTTGGTTGATAATTTTTCTTATTGTTGGGTTGTATGGGTGGTGGGTGATAATGAATTGTACATTTCCTTCTGTGGTTCCAATTCTTGGTGTGAAGAGTTCGTTCCGATCTTTATCGTTTGCATTTTTGATAGCCTTTTCTATGATTTCCGGGGGGTAGCCTCTTTTTATAAAGTTTTCTTTCATCTTTTGTGTGTGTAACTGGTAGTTATCTATTGTGCTGCATATGCGTCTGATCCTTATGGCTTGACTGTAGGGTATACTGTTTTTTTGGTGTAGCGGATGACATGACTTGTATCGTAGGTACAGATTTGCATCGGTTGGTTTTTTGTACAATGTGGTTGTAAGATTTCCTTCTTTGTCTATTATAACTCTTGTGTCTAAGAACGGTATCGATGTTTCGCTTATTTAGAAAGTAAATTTAATCGAGTGGTGAAAATCGTTGAAGTCCGACATGAAGGCATCCAATGCCTCGCGATTGTGGGGCCAAATCATAAAGATGTCGTGGATATATCGATACCACACAAGTGGTTTGTGTGGTTGTGTGTTGAGAAAATTTCGTTCTAATTTGTCCATAAATATTATAGCATACTCAGGTGCCATTTTTGTGCCCATGCTAGTCCCGCGTTTTTGTAAATAGTAATTGTTCTCAAATCGGAAGCAGTTGCAGGTCAGTATAAAATGTATCCATCTTAAGACCATCCAGGTGGGTATTGTTTGTTCCTCTCTTGTGTCTAGCATCTCTTTGATGGCGAGTAGTCCTTCTCTATGTGGAATTGATGTGTAAAGTGCCGAAACGTCTGCGGTTATTAGAATGCTATTTGCAGGTACCGGGCTTATGTTTTTTATTTTCATTAGGAATTCGTTAGTATCTCTTATGTATGAATTAATGTTTTTTATTAGAGGTTTAAGTATATCATCTGTGACTTCGGACATTCTTGATGTGGGTGCGTCTACAGCGGAGACAATTGGTCTTCCCGGATTTCCCGGTTTGTGGATCTTCGGTAGTGTATAAAAAATCGGTGTCCTCCATTGTTTGGGAATGAGGTATTTCTCTAAATTCTTGTCCATCTTGTTTTTCATTATGTTGAGAAAGTCCGTGAATTTCTTTATAAATTGGGGGTTGAGATCGTCTTCTACTTTCTTGTAGATACTTTCATCGTTTAGTTGTCTGTATACTTCATTTAGATAGTCGGTTTTGTTCATAACTACGACGGCTCCTCCTTTGTCTGCGGGTTTGATTATTATATCCTGGTTGTTCCGGAGTTCCTTTAATGCCTTAAACTCGTCTGGGTGCAAGTTTCTGTGCGGTTTGTTTGTATTGGTGGTTTGGTTGTTGGTTATCTCTTCTGTGATTACGTTTATATATTAAGGATCTAGACAAATATATAAACGTAATCACAGAAGAGATAACCAACAACCAAACCAGAAGGAAATGTACAATTCATTATCACCCACCACCCATAGAACCCAACAATAAGAAAAATTATCAACCAACGGAAAGGCATCCTAGAAAGATCACCTGAAACATACCATATGTCCCGTATGAAATTTGATGTAACCACACGTAAAACCACCAGCCTACGCCAATTATTAGTTAACACAGACATAAAACCGCCAAACCCAAAAGGAAACCGGCCGTGCGGCCGGAATTGCCATATCTGCACAAAGATGACCCATTCAACAGAAATAAAAAGCCACTCAAACGGAAAAAACAATTAAAATCACGGAACCGATCACATGCTTAACCACCAGCGTTATATATATAATCAAATGCAAAAAATGCAGCAAACAATAAATAGGTCAAACAGGGAACACCATTTGTGAGAGATTTTACGGGCACATGAATGACATCAAAAATAAAAACGAACATAAACCCGTTTCGAAGCATTTTAGCGCAGAAGGTCACAATACAAACGACGTAACAATAACAGGCATCAAAACCACCGTTGCCAACGTCAACATACGACTACGCACAGAAGAAGCATATATTCACTACTTGAGTACGCAATCGCCGTGGGGACTCAACATAAGAAGATAATGGCAAAAACGAAAACAACTCCACGTAAACCGCAAGAACCGCTTTCCTTAAACTGTACCCGATGCCAAAAGAACTACAAGAATGTGAGCAGTTTAAGAAGACATTTTAACACATACCACAGACCGACAGTAACCAATTTTTCATGTTCCTGGTGCAACAAGTCCTTTATTAGGAGGGACTCGGCACATAGGCATATGAAAACAGATCACAATATATTCAATTCGAAGGGACTTATAGTAGAGGACAAAACACCACGAGAATTAGCTGAAAAAATCAAGCCGTGGATACCACCAATGGAGGCTACTAAGAAAATCGATTGGAAAAAAACACCTACTTTCCGTGTTATAGCAAAATCAGATCTCGACAATAATACTATAGATCTTGCAGCAGATTTATACATCAGCAGTGACGAGGAGGAAGAAGAATTACAACCAGAAGAAATAACCATACCACCGGAACAGGAATTTATTTATACAGTAACCACTTTAGAAACAGCCTTGAAGTTATCAGTATATTCTAGCTATGAAGGCCTTGAAGGATATAGACATATCCCAGGAGAATATCCGAACATTGAAATGAATGGAATAGACAATAATTTCACAATTAATTGCTACAAGACAAGAAAAAACTAACATTCTATTTATAACTTTTTATTTTACATTTTCAATTTCTATTTATACTGTTTTTACTTTCACTTTCATTTTGTAAACAATAACGTCGTCAAGACTACGTTCATTATGACTTTAAATTCTGTGAACCGCACAACCGCAGAATCTGTACTTCAATGTAATTTTTCAATATTGTAATTGTCCTGAAGACGCCACGATTGTTGGCGAAACATGTTGACCATAATAAATTAATCACCATGCGGTAATTGATGGGTGTTGTTGTCTTTAATGTCGTTTATTTTGATATTTTGTAAAGCAAACAGAGACATAAATGGATGAAAACCAATTGTTCATATGACATTTCATTAAATATGAGGTTTTATTACCTAATACATTTCAATATTTACCTTTATATTGTAGTCTAATGACCCAGAGGCTGCATAATCACCATAGGGATGGAAATCTAAACTACGAATACTCGACTTGTGACCTGTTAATGTCCTTATGACTGTAAACACAAATATTTGTAGTGTATTTAAATGACGATTTCTTGCTTTCTTGTTATTAATACAATTCGATATGAGATTTAAATATTCTTCTTGTGCTTGTACTTGACAACTAATGTGGATATTTTAACAATCTTAAATATATACCATATGTTTATAATGTACTTTATCATTTTTTTTATATATAACCACCACAAAGGAAGGGATATTAGTAATCTCAATGTTCATTCATCACTTGATTTGTCTGTTGTCAGCCACAGGTCACTTTTTCAGATT
Source organism: Mytilus californianus (assembly GCF_021869535.1). NCBI lineage: Eukaryota > Metazoa > Mollusca > Bivalvia > Mytilida > Mytilidae > Mytilus > Mytilus californianus. Next base: position 79,209,441 of record NW_026262701.1, on the reverse strand, counting down.
ATAATTGAATCAGAGTTCGCAAAAACTTATTTCGACCCGTCGGTCATGTGACCGACAAAGCATGATTATTTGTCAGTCCTACAAAATTTTAGCCAGTCCTACAAAATCTGTCAATTTTATCCTGAAATAAAATTAATAACATATTTTATAGAAAAATAACTTTATTAATATTAGTTTGATTCTTCGCACCCACAGGCAAATTAACAATGAAGGACCAGTTCAGGTCTTCTGATTGTTCTTATTTAAAGTCATCTTCACTATCCATTTCATCATCTGAATCGCTTTCTCGGCTGTTACAGTATTTGTTTGCTCCATTGAAGGGTTCAATCGCCGATTGTTTGCCAGGGATGGCTCTATGAACAAATTTAGTAGGCCACGTGTAAATCGCCGCTTTGGTTTGTTTATAATAAATCCATAAACCAGTACCGGAAATTGGCAGTGAGTACATCTGATAACCGATGTAAACACTTATTGGAAACAGTTGCGGTACATCTAATAACCGATGTAAACAAGTGCCGAAATATGCACTACAACGGCCATTTTTACATTGGTCATCGGGACTGGCACTAGCCTTCAAAATACTGGTCCGAGCCTCATTTTGACCGATAGGACCGACAGGACCGACCATTTTCGCGAACTCTGATTGAATCATTTCTTAATCAAATATTTTTTTACAGAATGCTATTCAAATACTATAAAATACAAGTGGAGATAATAAAAATACAGTTTAAGAGTTATCACCCTTAGATCCTCTTCAAAATTGTGATTGTAAGGGAATAAGTTGTCCCTAGAGAGATTGCTCCAACATCTGACAGCATTTTTTATGACTTGTTGGGGGCTGTGGGAAGTCAGAGCACAGTCCATTTTGAAAACATGGAAGTTTCCAAGTTTTTATCTTGAAATAGTAAAAGATACATGTTAAAGCAGGTAAATCAAACATCATTTGATTCCTTATCCATTTTGCTCCATATATATATATATGAATATATAAGTTTTATTCATAGCACAAACAAAATCTTTATTCCTTTCAACCTTAAACATTTTTTATTTTGTACTTCCACTTTATAATCAATTTGTCACATGACTGTGTTCATGGTGTTTATTTCGTGTGCATGGAATTTGAAGAGTTTGTTGATGCATATGATATCAGTGACCTCATATATTAACAAATTCGGGTCTATATTGACTGTGCTCTGACTTCCCATGGCCACTAACAAGTCCTGAAAAAAAGCTGTTAGACATCAGAGAAATCTCAAACCAGGGATTCAGTAGGTTCGTCTGTGATCCCAAGATCACCCTATTCTAACTTAATGTATCTGTTTGTGTGTATTTAATAGTTTTAAATATATGTTCCGTGCAATACTTTTATTTAAATTTAGAATTTACTTTTAGCTTGTTCAAGATCCCAGATTTTGAGAGCACCAGACATGGACCCTGCCATTACCATTTCTTCATCAGGACCAAATCTTACACTCTCCACAGGTGTTGTATGACCTGTCAAGCTCTGTAAAATAGATATGGTTATTCAATATATTACCTACAATCAATTGTTAATGGAATAAAACTAATCGTAGTAGTAAAACAAAATGCCACGATACAAAAGAAGTGACAATGATAATGTACATGTACTTGAAATTTGTTAGATTAGACTTAATGCCATTTCTATGATTATGTACCAGTTTTTTTAAGCTATGTCAGAGTTCACCCAGATAATAAAAAATCCAGTGTAAATATGTAAATGTTCTGTGCAGATTTAGAAAATACTCCGACACGTAACAGCATTGACTATAAATGAACTGAAGCTAGAAGGCTATACATTTGTAATTTCATGAATAGTCTAGCTAATGTTACATTTGTTTATGAATGTGTGCAAAAGTGTATGAACAAAGTTGAGTACTTTTATTATTTAAATTCTAAATATGAAAATATAAATGGTAAACTAAAAAACATCACAGACTTTAATGCATCTATTTAAAATTTTAATTACAGCCGTTACCAAAATTCAAATTTTTGAAAGAGAAACCCTTAATTCTGACATTAAATATTTTAATGTACTTGGAAGAGGTTTCTGAGTACAATTCACAACATTACCATAATGCAATTTGGTTTTCCGACTGCCCATAGGTTTACTTTACGATCCTCCCCACCAGTCACTAAAACTCGTCCAGATTTCTGTCCTAATGCTAGGCAATTGACATTGGCACTGTGAGCCACAAACTCTTCTACAAACAAAATTATATAAATGGTTATTTATAGAGTACCATTTATAGAGTTGTGCATAATGAAAGTTTACTGCAAATTCATAGTTATTATCATACATGTACTTGATACCCATACATGAATGTAAAAAGCATAATTACTTTGCATCCTGGCCTCTATTAATTTAGTATGTTTTCATACACTGACAACATTTTTAAAAGCATTTCTGCTCTATGACATTTTTATTTTCTGATTTTCAGGGAACTGTTTCAACTTGAGCATGAGATAACATCAAAATTTGGAACAGTGGTATTTTTTTTTTGTTAAAATGAAATACCAGGTTCATCTGTCTGATCATTTGTGTATTCTGAATACAGAAGATATAAAGATGCTGTGTTCAACTGGTCAAGGGAACAATCTTCTTAAATTGCCCTGCCCTTTAAACAGTTTACAGACTACACAATTAACCACAAGTCCTCTACAACCCAGGCCAATGAAAATGTTGTTGGTCTAGTATAATTTTCTGAAAAAGCGGCCTCACTAGCCACAATATTTTAGGAATGATTCTAGCTGGCCTAGGGGGCAAGTAAAACTTTTGTTAAACATCTTGTTTGTCATCTAAAATAACCTGCTTGCAACTGCCCAGTAGATCTCTAATTTCTATCCTTGTTTATAACTTTATGTAACTTTTATACAGTTTCACAGGTATGATGTCAAAAATAATCAACTAAAATGAAAGGAAAAAATAACATCTGGTTTCATTTCCTTTATTAGAGTCAGCAAATATTTTTATAGAATGTAAAGTATGAGGAATTTTTTTCTGTATTAAATCAAACTATATTGTACTAATAGTATACAGTTAACTCCATTGATTGTAATCTTTTGTATACTACACTTTTGTTGTCATCAATGTGACAAAGGTTACAAATTTTCTGCTTCATTAAATATATATTTAACTCAAGGGCTGTAACAAAAATTTCTAGCAAATTTACGTTAAATTAATTTTATCGTTTTAAATGTAATTATAACATTAAACTTGTGTCAAATAAAAGGTTAGAACAAGACATTTAAATTGAAAACATGAACATAAAACCAAAACAGCTTTGAAAATAAAGTTATAACTTAGAACAAAAGTATGTCTCACCAAATCCACTGAAGATTGGCAAAATAAATTTCATGAATGAACAATAACATTTGCCCTACAAGTATTTGGGGTCTTTAAGAAACATACATGTACATGTATGATGCTCTGGTATAATAAGTTGTATAATACACATAGGCAAAAACAGTTGATTCTAGAAAAGGTACAGGTACATATATCTCCATAATTTGTTATGAATATATGATCCTCACAATATGGACACACATTATATCTATTGGAATATCCTAAAAATAAAATAATTCAAGCTTGGAAACAGTAGGAGTTTAGTGGATAACATATGCACCTTATTTGAAAAGTTAAGCCAAAATAGACTAAGTTCAAACTTTTGTCTTTTTAATAAAAATAATTCATCAAAATAAAAACTTTCTAGCTTGAAAACATTCTGAGTATTTTAGCTGACAAACAGTGCACAATTATACAAAATTAACAACAGCTAAATAGATTCATTTACTAATAAACTTTTGAATAATTACAGAAAACATAAAGATTCAATTGCAAACCATTAAATTAAATTAATTTCAAAAGAAAGACCCATGTCTGGTGATAGTTCCCTATACATTTTTCAGATAAACAGATGTATGTTAATCTTAGCTATATAACATGTATAACAGGGTTCATGTATCTTATTAATTTGGTCTTTATTAATTTGGTCTTTAGTTTACCGTCTTTACACCTCACTAATAAATACATGTAAAGAACAGCAATCCAATGCCAATGCAGATGTACATATTTGATCTGTCCAAGGGTAATAACTCAAAATAATTTGTTGGGGTTCTTTTAAACTTTTAAAATACCCAACAAGAAATGTAGGCATAAGATTACTCACAATGTTATTTTCGATATAATTTCTAATTCGAAGGGGCATTTGCAGATGAAAATAAATGTGGATAGTGTCCACATGTGGACACAGATGATGCCCCCGCTTGCATATCATATAGTTATAAAGGGACATAACTGAAGAACGGTAAAAGTGACGCTACCCAAATTTGAACTTGATCTGAGTTTTGTGGTAATAAGCATTGTGTGTAAGTCTCATAACATTTGGTTGAGGCTAACTAAAGTAGAGAACAGAAACTAATAAACTGCTTCGCTGAGCGCAGCTGGATACGCCCGCAGAGGTCCAACCCTGAACAGTTGGGGCAAAAATGGACACAATATTCAAGCTTGATAAAGGTCTGAATTTGGATTGTATTAAATATTTGACATATTATAGGTTTCTGAATAAATGTAGTCAAAGAACTTGAAATTGGTTATATGAATTGAATTTATATTCAATTAAAGATTTCTTGCTGTTGTGCAATACACTGTGCTGTTGTGCAATACTTAGTAAATCTGTTGTCAGACTATAAACAAACAAGTTCAATTAATTCTCAATGTCATATTAGAAATTTATGAAAATGTAAAGGGAGCTTACATCAATAGATATAAACAATTCACCAAAGTTTCATGAGAATTGCTGAAAGCATTTTTGAGTTATTGTCTGAAAACTGAAAAATCCCCCCTTTTTTAATGAATAAAACCCCATAACTCAGAAATGTAAAATGTAAAATTTATAAAATTCTAAACGGAGCTTACATCAATAGATATAAACAATTCACCAAAGTTTCATACTAACTGCTGAAAGCATTTATGATTTTGTGTCGGAAAACTGGAAAGTCCCCCTTTTTTTATGAATAAAACCCTGTAACTCGAAAACGTAAAATCTAAAATACATAAAAATTGAAAGGGAGCTCATGTCAATAGATATAAACAATTCACCACAATTTCTTGCAAGTTGGTGAAAGCATTCTTGAGTTATTGTCCGAAAACTGGAAAATCCCCCTTTTTTTAATGAATAAAACCCCATAACTCGGAAACGTAAAATCTAAAATTTATAAAAAACGAAAGGGAGCTCACGTCAATAGATACAAACAATTCACCAAAGTTTTATGCAAATTGGTTAAAGCGTTTTTGAGTTAATGTCCGACATGTTGACGACGGACGGACAGACGGACGGACGGACAGACGGACAACGGTATACCATAATACGTCCCGTAAACGGGCGTATAAAAATTCAGCAATTTTTCTATTTGTAAACACGCATAACTCTAGGACGGTTGTGTACAAGTTTTATAACATTTGGTTGAGACAAACTAAGGTTAGCGAATGGAACATAAAATTCAGCAATTTTTATGTTTATAAAGGGACATAACTCAAGAATGGTAAAAGTCTTGCCATCAAATTTCGTACTTAATCTGTATTATGTAGTAATAAGCATTGTGTATAAGTTTCATAACATTTGGTTGAGGCAAACTAAAGTTAGAAAACGGAAACAAAAAATTTGTACTTGATCTTAGTTTTGTGGTAATGAATATTGTGTATAGGTTTCATAATATTTGGTTGGGGCAAACTTAAGTTATAGAATGGAAACTAAAATCTTTGCAATCTTTCGATTTATAAAGGGGCAAAACTCAATAATGATTAAAGTGACACTACCCAAATTCAACTTGATCTGTGTTTTATCAGTGGAAGTCAAAATTAAACATTGCATTGTATAAAGCATTGATTGTAGTTGATTCAACTATAATCATGAACAAAGGAAAATAACTCCAATTTTAATAAAATGCTCCGCTGGGCGCAGCTTGATACGACCGCAGAAGTTGAACCCTGAACAGTTGGGGCAAGTATGGACACAACATTCAAGCTTGATACAGCACTGAATTTGGATTGTGATTAAATATTTGACACAGCACAGGTTTCTGACACAGAATGAATGTGGTCTAAGAACTTAAAATTTTTTAATTTACCTATTCAAACCAAATCATTATTATTTGCTTTTATATATAAATCAGAAATAACCAATTTAAAATGGAAAATTTTAAAGAAAAAAAATCCCCATCCCAAATTTTTTGAACCCCCTTATGATTCATCACCCCCAAACTCAATCCCAGCCTTCCCTTTGTGGTATGGTACCTGTAGTACAATTTCAGAGAGATCCATACACTTAAACACAATGGTCTAGAAACTAGAAAAATGCTTGTTTTTTGGCCCCAAATTCTGAATGTTTAGGGCAATTACCCCCAAACTCAAACCCAGCTTTCCCTTTGTGATATGGAACCTTGTAGTACAATTTCTTAAAGATCCATACACTTACACACAAGTTATTGTCCTCAAACTAGAAAAATGCTTGTTTTTTGCCCCTAATTCCTAAAAGTTTGAAGCAATAACCCCCAAAATCAATCCCCTTTGTGGTATGGTACCTTGCAGTACAATTTCAGAGAGATCCATACACTTGAACACAAGTTATTGTATGGAAACTAGAAAAATGCTTATTTTTGGCCCCTTATTCCTAAATGTTTTGGGCAATTACCCCCAAACTCAATTCCTGCTTTCCCTTTGGTATATGGAACCTTGTAGTACAATTTCAGAAAGATCCATACACTTACACACAAGTTATTGTCCTGAAACTAGAAAAATGCTTGTTTTTTGCCCCTTTTTGGCCCCTAATTCCTAATATTTTGAGGCAATTACCCCCAAAATCAATCCAAGCATTCCCTGTGTGATATGGAACCTTGTGGTACAATGTCAGAGAGATCCATACACTAACACATAAGTTACAAAAATGCTTATTTTTGGCCCCTTAATCCTTAACTGTTGGTACCATATTCCCCAAAATCAATCCCAACCTTCCTTTTGTGGTGTTGAACCTTATGGTAAAATTTCATAGAGATCCATTAACTTAAACTAAAGTTAGAGTGCGAAAACCATTGTGTCTTTGGACGACGACGACGCCAATGTCATACCAATATACGATAAAATTACTTGATATTTAGAACAAAATAAAAATTTTGCAATTTTTTCCATTACTAAAGGGGCATAACTCTAGAATGGTTAAAATGACGCCACCAAAATTCAAACTTGATCTGTGTTTTGTGGTAATAAGCATTGTGTATAAGTTTAATATCATTTAGTTGAGGCAAACTTAAGTTAGAGATTGGAAACGAAAAATTCAGCATTTTTTCCATTTGTAAAGGGGCATAACTATAGAACAATAGAAGTGACGCCACCAAAATTCAAAACTTGATCTGTGTTTTGTGGTAATAAGCATTGTGTATAAGTTTCATAACATTTGGTTGAGGCAAACTTAAGTAAGAGATTGGAAACGACAAAATTCAGCATTTTTACCTTTTGTAAAGGGACATAGCTCTAGAACGGTAAAAGTGACGCCACCAAAATTCAAACTTGATCTGTGTTTTGTGGTAATAAGCATTGTGTATAAGTTTCATAACATTTGGTTGAGGCAAACTTAAGTTAGAGAACGGAAACGATAAATACAGCAATTTTCCATTTGTAAAGGGGCACAACTCTAGAACAGTAAAAGTGACGCCACCAAAATTCAAACTTGATCTGTGTTTTGTGGTAATAAGCATTGTGTATAAGTTTCATAACATTTGGTTGAGGCAAACTTAAGTTAGAGAACGGAAACGATAAATACAGCAATTTTCCATTTGTAAAGGGGCACAACTCTAGAACAGTAAAAGTGACGCCACCAAAATTCAAACTTGATCTGTTTTTTATGGTAATAAACATTGTGTATAAGTTTCATAACATTCGGTTGAGGCAATCTAAAGTTAGAGAACGGAAACCAATTTTGGGATGTACGTACGTACAGACGGACAAGGGTAAAACTTAATGCCCCCTCCGCTACGGCAGGGGCATAAAAAGTGTTGCTTTGGTTTCTATTGACAATTTTCAATAATGCTTTTACAGGAATATGGCAGTTGTTATCACATAATCCGTTTCTATGTATGTTGGCGTTTGTTTTTGTAGCAGTTCAGTGTTTCTATTGTTCCGTTGTTTTCCTCTTATAGCTGATGTGTTTCCCTCGGTTTTGGTTTGTAACCCAGATTTGTTTTCACTTATTCGACTTATGACTATTGAACAGCAATATACTACTGTTGCCTTTATTTACAAATTGTCTGATAATCTCTTAAGTGTTTCAACATTGCTCAATTATGATATCATTCCTTTAGTTTCAAATAGCTTTAATATACCACGATATAGAATGTAAAACAAGAATTTACTGTGAGGTTAACAACAACATTCTCTATAGACATGATAGAGGCTGAGCAAAAAATTAAATAAAAATAAAAAATGGAAACTTGTACTACAGTAAATTCATACCAAATGGAAACTTGTACCAACTTATTCAAATTCACTCAAATGGTGTTAAATGTTGAATTTATGTGCCATTTTGAAAAAATGTTGAATTTTGAAATTGCAAAATTGAATATAAGTTACCAGTTTGAACCACCCTCAGCAATTTGTAAGTAAATCAAAGCAAACAATACTTTTGTAACAACATATAAAAAAGTGCAATCGATGTCATAAATTAATATATAACGAAACATTTTTTGAAAGGTGTTGCTATATTTTGTCTCTCCTGTTACCATGGTCAAACGAAATTTTCTGCTATTTATAAGGTCTTTTTTCATTTTAAACATATTTTTCGTGGCCAATAAAAAGACAAAGACATTGTAACTTTTAAATCAGTTCCTTTTATTATGTGTTAAAATATATGTAATTATATACTTTTAGAAGACATCTCAGTTAAATACATCATACATGATTTGAATAATATTAATGCTACGATTTTACAGTAGTACAAGTTCACAATGGTACCAGTTTGATACCCTCAGGGACTGATAGTCCACCAGCAGAGGTATCGACCCAGTGATGTAAAAAATTGAAAACAACACGTTTAATAATTTCATGTGTCCGAAGCGCTTTTCTTGATTTACCTTCATCAGGAACTCTCAATGCCAAACATTTGAAATCCTTGATGATTTCCTGTATTTTTCAAACCATTTTTACCTCCGTTATAAAAATCTGCCCCCTAATCAACATGGCTGCACTAACCGCAATGGGGCCTATTGTATGAGTTGACTAGCTTCTTTTTAAACTTTTAAAAGGAAGTCTCTCCGATGTATAAATCAATTAAACAAAAATTATGCAATAAATGGATTGATGATAGAAAATGGATCTCCTGTAGTTGGTGATCGCAATACTGGTATACCAGTATTGTGCACAATACTGGTATAAAAATTTTGTACCAGTATTGTATTCCAGTATAGTACCAGTATTGTGTTTTTTTTAAATAAACAATACATATAGGTAATTAATCTTTAAATTTATTAAAGGTGTCACATACATGTATATATGCATCATGAAATTAACATAATATTGACAATTTTATAAGGAATGATTGGACATATAGATTGTATGTTTAAATAATGGTACACTACGATTGTCATCAAAGAAAGTTTAAAATCATCTGTTTTTTTTTGTTCTTAAGGGAGCAGTACTGTCCCAGAATTTCAAAAAACTCTTTATTTTCTTCTATCTTTTCTTTCAGCTCTAGCGTTCTCCTTCCAAGTCTCATAGTAATATTCCTCTTAAATCTTTTTGAGTTCATTTAATCCCCCTTTGATCTTCAATATCTAATTTTGCTTAAAATTCATTTTTTTATTATACACCTTAAAGTATAGTCAACAATACAACTACAATACTGGATTATCAGTAATGTACCAGTATTGCTGTTTTTTTTTTCTAAAAAGTTACAATACTGGTACAAAATTTTTATATACCAGTATTGCGATCACCAACTACAGGAGTTTTAGAAAATTTCACATCCCATTCCCAATGATTAAAAATAGGATCAATTCAATTTCAGTGATTTTGAATACCCACACATTCCTAAATAACTGGATACAGAACAGAAGAAATTTGGTCTAAAAGATCATTCATTTTGGTATATCAATACATAATTTCATTTCAATTCTCTGGACGTTTATACTTTTGCTTTGGGTCAGCAGGGTTTAATAAATATGCCGAGCACTGATCTGCTCTGAAAATGTACAATGAGCTGAAGTGGAAATGCTGAAAATAAACGATGGTCATGTGGTAGCAACATAAATGTCTTCCTAAAAACAGTTTTACATTAAACTTACGCAGCTTCCATGCTCTTTTAGTGTGGGACATTTTGTTTCTTATTTATGTTGTTGATTCGATTATCTAATTTTAAATCTGAAATGTGCCAACAAAACGTTTTAAAAAGAAGAAATCCATGACTGTATTCGGAAATATGGCAATCGTTATTGAACGATAATAACAACAGATTTTCAATTGGCCTTCGAACAAACAGGAAACCAAAAATCAGCGAATTGACAAACACGTAACAAATTAAGATAAGGCTTTTACGCATGTGTAGTAAAAGTAAGAGCTTCCGATGTAAACACAGAATGATCTTTCGAAATATTTCACGTTTAACGTCAAAAAGATGTATAAGTTATATCCAGGGTCAATCACCTGAACCAAAGATTCGAGAATACTTGTATCAACACTTAACGTCATTTTCAATATGGCGGTGCGGGTCAAAAGGTCATAGGGGAAAACTTCCGTATCCATTGTAAACAATATGGCCGCCGTGATAACGTTGAAAGAAAGATGTGAAGTTCTGAACTTAATTTGATACATTTTTACACGATTTTTATATACTTTACCTTTTATATATTTGACATTTGATACGATATTACCTTTTATAATGGATACTACTGACCAAAACACTTCTTTAGATGATTTTTTAACCTGGAAAGTAAGTGCTTTGCGCGACTTCTTGACAAAGAGAGGTATGACGAAAGATGGTACAAAAAGTGAATTGGCGGCTCTTTGCTATTCGGCGTCTGTTTTAAAAATTGCAGTCATTCCAACTTCTTTTGAAATTATCAAAACCAATAAACTAGACTATCAGAACTTGCTAAAAATAAACGGCCAAGCTTTACCAGATCCACTACAGATTCATAATAACTGGTTAGATGAGAAAAATGGTATGAAAAAATTTCCACCAGTCTACATATCTGACATTGTAAAGTACTTAAGCGAAAAAAATACATCTGGTAAAATGAAGGAGATTCTCCAAGACTATAAAATTGGCAAGGCTTATGAATATTTTAAAAATGGATTCTTGCAACAAATATTCTATCATGACATTGATGCAAGATCCAAGAACTGTTTTCTAAGAGCAAAATGTGTGCCTTCACAAAAAATAAAAGAAGAAGAACATGATGTCTGGGTGTGTGTTGAGAAAGCAACAGGAGAAATTGGATCCTCATACTGCACATGCACAGCAGGGTAAGACTTCATGTTATTTAATATAAAATGTATAGTAAAGTTCCTTGAATTATATGCATAGATGAGGGTGTGGATGGGTTTAACATAATACATAATAATGGAGAAAAAATAAGAATAGTGAAAAATGTGCAAAGTAATTAAGAGCAGAAAAATCTCAGAATAATGGGATGTTAAATATATAAAAAATAACTACAAAAATAAAAGAAATGGGCAAACATATAATAATTATAGAAAAAAACAAGTCCAAAATACAGTCATCAAGTAATAAATGTAATTACAGAATAGCCATTCTTTTAAAGATGAAGACAAATGTAAAATTAAGAATACAGAAATGAAAGATCCCCATCCATAACCTCATAGATTTGCAATGTACTGTAAAGCCTTCCATTTTAATGTAATAGCAATTAATAAGCTGTAAAAGGTTGGGACCAATCTCCAAAATGGGTTAAACTATCCCATTCGAGATATAATACCTCAATTGAAACATAAATGTATGAAAAATTAATGTGCCAAAACAAATTAGGGGAAATGTTTTAAAAAAATGATTGTTAAATTAATTTTTTTTTTAAAGAAAAGCAAGATTTGAAGTACAGTAAATTTATATCCCATTTGGGAGATTGTCCCCAACCTTTGTCATGTTTGTTATGGGAAATGTTTAATTAGAAAACCTCAAATTCACATGTTCATGGAATGGTATATCATTTTTTATCTTTCTTGTAAAATGTTCCTTGCTAATCATATCCATTGTCACGGCTGTAAAAACCTACATGGTATAAAACTAACCATGCTAACTGTTTGTTGACATGTTTATTTCTATGTTTGCACATTTATCTTGCAGTTCTTTATTAATTTAAAACTAATAACTGTTTTGTCAATATAAGTTTTTTTGCTGATCGACTTGCATCATTTGCTGTAGATTTACTGGGTATTGAACAAGATCATTTATTAGTTGTATTTTTTTTCAGTTTGGGAAGAACATGTAATCATGTCGCTGGACTCCTTTTCCGAGTTGAGGCTGCAAACAAACTAGGTGCATCTGCATGTACTTCCCTCCCCTGCACATGGAAAGTACCGTCAAGAATAAAGGGAGTGAAGCCAACTAAAATTAAAGATTTGAGAATCTTCAAGTCAAGACATGGACAGTCAGGTATGTTTTTTTATTACCAAGCACGAGAAAAATTCTATATAATTTGGCTACAATTTTTGTAATAACTACTATTCATGTACATCTGATCAATTATTTCAAAGGTTGTGTACATTTTAGATGATTTTAAATAGAATTTAGTATCAAAAAGTCATTACATACAGGGGCGGATCCAGCCATTTATAAAAGGGGAGGGGAAAAGGGGGGGGGGGGGGGGGGGGGGGGTGTACCTATCCCAGGATAAAGGGGGGGGTTCCAACTATATGTCCCCATTCAAATGCATTGGTTGTTCAAAAAAAGGGGGTTTCCCCCCCCCCCCCCCTTGGATCCGCCACTGACATACATACCATTTATTATTTTTGATATTTTATTAGCCACACTATATATGTTTTTATTTCCATACTGCTGTACCAATCCTTGTCATGGATTTTACCATGGAAACTAGACTCGAACTAACAAAGCAAATAATGAGATATATTATAAAAATAAGATGTGGTAAGATTGTCAATCAGACAACTCTCCACAAGAGACCAAATGACACAGAAATTAACATGTAAATTAATAAGTCTATCACATTAATGATAACGTCAACAAGTAGGAAATATATGTCACGAGTTTGTGTTTTGATACACTAGATATTCTTTTTATACATTATTCCAGTATGTGAAACAACAACAAAATATGATCACAAGAGTAGTCTATATTCATGTTCATTGATCAAAGGGGGATAAGTCATTAATTCTTTCGGTTTTATTTTAGATAGTAAAAGACCTTTAGTTTGCCAGTCCAAGTTGCAGTACCAGCCCATACCTGAAAGTAGAGACAACCTGGACACTTTTTCAGCAGTACTCAAGAAGTCTATCCCAAATGCTTGTATTTTCAAAGGTACATATAAATACAATGTTATAATAATAAAATAAACTTGAAGAACCTCAATTGTTTTAAGTTTATATTGTTTTATTGTTTTAATTTTCTCATAGAGCTTTTTTGCTAGTTTTTTTATTTGTTTGTTTATGTCGTATGAATGCAGTTTATAATAACATGATAAAATTTGATCTCGTGATAAATCTAAATTTACAAGAATAAGTCATTTGAGATGAATAACTTGGACTACAAATATTTTTTTTTTAACAAGAACAGTTGAAAATCAAGTCACAACATATTAACTAGTTTTAAAACTTTTTTCATTGTTTTTCTTGAAAATCTAAAATGATGAATATACCTTTAGTTCTAATCTCAGATGTTATGATTTGTTTAGTTTGGGGCTTTTTTTGTTATTATTGGTTCCAATCTCTACAAAAACTCTAAAAAGGATATGTCTTTGAAAACAATTTGTTCAAGACACAGCCTAAAATTCTTATTAAAAATGAGGAAATTTCAAAACCCTCCCCACAAAAAAAGCCATTCCCCAAGTCAAAATCAATGCACTTAAATATGTTGTTTAAAATATTCTTTCAGGTTTTGTCACAGAAAGTGTAGAAGAAACAGTAACCAAACCAGTTAGTGAAGACATCACAGCCTACACAATACAAGACATTAAAACAAAATGTAACAACCAAACTGACTTTTTAAGCAACATGCCAAAGTATACTCAGAGTGAAATTCAAAAAGTAATGCGTTCTACGGTTGGTCAGTGCAGCAATGAAAAATGGCATGAAATAAGATCGGGTCGTCTGACATCATCGAATTTCTACGAAATACATACAAAAGTGCAGAGTTATAAGAAAAAAGAGGGTGTTACTTTTGATCCATTAATTTCACGACTCATGGGATACAAAAAGTTAAATCCTAACATAAGGTCTCTTAAGCATGGGCGAGAAATGGAACCAGAAGCCAAATCGTGTTACCTTGTGGGTATGAAGAAAGCAGGCCACACAGATGTTATTATTACAGAATGTGGAATATTTCTTGATAATGACATGACTTATCTTGGGGCTAGCCCTGATTTACTCGTTGATTGTGCTTGTTGTGGCTCAGGTGTTGTTGAAATTAAATGTCCTCTTGTTCCAAAATGTGGCAAATGTACAACATTTTGCAGTTGTTCTATTCCAGACTATTTGTATGTTGATGGGACTAAGTACAGTTTAAAAAAAAAACACAAATATTATGGCCAAATTCAAGGCCAGTTAGCAATAACTGGAAGGAAATATTGTGACTTTTTTATATATACATGTAATGGAACATTTTGTCAGAGAATTGTTTTTGACAAACCTTATTATGAGGAAATTGTTGATAGTTTAAAACTATTTTTTGAAAAATATTTTGTTCCTGAACTATTTTCTGGTGAACTTAAAATGCAAACTGCTTCAAATCTACAGGAGGTGTGTACCAGGAACAACAGCAGTCCTATAGAGGACCAAATGGAGTTTGAAACAACATATTTTTGTCCATCATGTAATCACATTGTGAAAAACTCTGAAAATGTTGAAAATTTTATTGATCATAGTATTTGCTGTGATATTTGTGACTTGTGGTATCATTTCAGATGTGTAAATGTAACAAAAAAGGTAGCATCAAAGTTACAGCAGTGGGTTTGCAAAAAATGCACTCAAAGTAATTAAATATAATTTGTCATACAGAATGCATGATGTACATGTACAAATAATTGAAACTTTAATTTTTAGAAGAATGCAGTTACTATATATGCATTATCAAATAATTTTACCTGAATATGTACCTGTAGAAAAGATTTAATTTTCATATATAAATTATGCTATACTTTATAAAAATAAGGAGATGTGGTATTGTTTAGCTCCAATAGATTGCAAATGAGACAACGTTCCACCAGAGTTCAAATGAAGTGAATATATTAGTAGTAATAGGCAACTGTGTGGCCTTCAATGATGAGTAAACCCCATACCCTTTAGTCAGTGGTAAAAGACAATGACATGAAAAATGTGAAACAAATGAAAACTAACAACAAAACCTTAATTGTGATTATTTTTCACAATTTTTGGATCACAATCAAAATTATGTCTCATACTTTGGAAGAGGGGGGTACATGTTGCATATTCCTGCAATTGTTTTAAAAATACTATCCAAATGTTGCATGAGAGTAAGCGGCACTTCATACTTCAGTATTCTAAAGTATTTCATTCTTCGTATAGCTTGCTCAATATGAATTCTGCGATTAGCAATTTCTTTTGTTTGTTGGACTTCATTTGTTGACATTTGTGTAACACCTCTACGACCTGGTGGAATAAACAGTTGTGCTCTTACCAAAGCTAATTCTTCCCTTATGGTGAAGCCACGATCAGCCATTACACAGTCATATGGTTCAAGAATGTCTAAAAAACCAGAATTGTTAGTAATATATTTATCACTGCATCTACCACCAAAACCCTCTGAAACATAATTAATTAAGCCAGAAGGATTTATGCTCACTAAGAATTTAGCTGTGTTATGATGTTTATAATCACTCCATGTCTGAGCTGCAACCTCTAAATTATTGGGTCTCTCTAAAAATACTTCGGTGCAGTCAATGATGTGACGGACATCAATGTATTTTGTTCCTTTGAAAGAAGGTGGTAAATTTGTTTTAACTGCCTCTTTTGATGGGTTAAACACCAAAGATCCTATTGTACTGGACAAAACTTTTATCCATGTTGTAAATATGTTTGAAGCATGGGTGGTAGAAATTCCAAATCGGTCAGCAAGATCTTCAAACAACAGGCCTAACCTTAATTTCATAAGGGTCAATGCAAATTCAAATTTAAGTGATAATTTTCTGTTTGAATTTGATCTTGTATATTTCTTGTTTTTAAGTGGATTGCATGTCCTTTTTGGACCTTTCCAATGTCTCATTTGCCTCACTTTTTGTTCCAATTCAATGAAAAAGTCATTGAAAGTTTCAACCTTTGGTATGCCTGTATAGAATTTGCATTTTTTGTCACTTTGTAATATAACATTTATGTCAAATGTTGTTTTTCGTTTAGTATTGACAGATCTTATGTAAGCAGATTTATACATATTGACTTCTTTTTGCAGTTTCTGTACCTGGTCCCTTAATAAAATTACTTCACGGTTACAGTCTGTGTCTTGTATATACATGTAGTCATGATCAGAAGTTATGTGTTTGTTCAAATCCTCAACTGAAAGGTCATTCTCAAGTTTTCGCTTTGTTTTCTTAGGAGGGGGACTGTCATGTCTTTCACGTGGAGGGGGCCTAAATTTTGTTACTTGTATTGGTGTGTAACCCAAGTCAAGTGTTGGTAACGGGTTACTAAGAGTTGGTTCACAATCTACAAAATGTTTGGAGCAAATTCGAGATTCAGAATTAGGTTGCCAATTATTGTTTCCATGTTTTCGATTTACAATTGTTGTCCATTTTTTGCGACCAGCAGGATCTTTTCTCTCAGTGGGAAAAGGTATAAGTTGAAATGGAGGTGAACAGTCACATGATCCAGTTCCCTTGTTACATTTATGTATTTCACATTGTTCTTGCATCCATTTTTCTATTTTGTACCAACTGTTAGAGCAGGATATAACTGAACAACTTCTCCTTGAAACTTTATACATTTTCAATAATTTAACCAAACATTGTAAACAGATAACCAACAAAGATTACTATACCCATTATTTCACTAGAAATCTGCAATTGAAATACCAGAATATGAATCAAAATACACTGTGGGTGTGTAGACCAAAGATGAAAAAATGCAACTCTGCATGTTGTTGGGTTACTGCTTTTTTATTTACATGCTTATGGCGTTGACCATGGTTTGAGTGTGGTTTGATCTTATGATTATATTCATCATGTTCATATTTATATATGATTATTAAAATTATTGTGTCAGTTATTAAAATCTTTGTTATAATTTATTTTGCTTTTCATGGGCATTTTTATTGGAATAAAATATCTGATCTTATTACTAACCTTGCTGTTGCCCCACAATTACACCATGTACACTGTTACAATAAAGACTTTGATCATGTAAACTTTAAACTTGGCAAAGAACAACCAATAACCATGCAAAAATATCAGTTCACATGATCAAGGTTTTATATGCTTGTGTACAGTCTCTTGTAGTATTCACAGGAGCCTTGTGAAGTAGACCCTGCTTGATGTTTTGGGGGTTTAATTTTTATTATTACTTAAAATATTCAATATTTTTAATTTAGCAATGTTTAGTATGGAAAGTAAAATAAGGGGTTGTATCAGAGTTGGTAATTTGACTTGAAACAAGACGAGGCATGCACAGTAGCCACAAATAAGCATGGTATAAACATAGTAAAAATTAAACATTTTAAGCCATAATAATTCATAAAAAAAACCACAGAAATTTAATAAAAGGGGGTGTACCCCACATGTGCCTGTTGCAGTTACAGCAGAAACTTGTTTTATTTAAAAAAAAAAGAAATATCAAGTATATTTGTAAGGTGGTAAAAATCAGCATGTTTGTAAGTTTAATTTTGACAGATCTTGACTGTTTGGAACAGTACATTTTACAAGTAAGTAACCTAGCTGGTGGACCCTTTAAACAATTATAGGGATCCCTATATACATGTATGCAATAAAATGGAATAATTCATAAGCAAACCATTCCTGAGTCTAGTGTTATAAACACGGAAATAAGTCACAAAAGTTAAAATATTTCAGTTAGGTAATGCAGAAGACCGTGACCTAAACAGCTAAAAGGACCTTGTCACGGCTTGTGTACGACAAAGTATGGTTTTGCACCTCTGAAAGGATACACACTGGCTAAGTTTTTGTATTTTTACTAACCTAATGGATTATATAACTATTTAAAATGGTATAATTTGCATGATTTAAGACATTTTCAACTCGAGTAGTGATTCTGGCGATCAATGTTTATTATTACGTGCTCAATGATGTAAGCGGTTTTTCCCCTATGACCTTTGACCGGGCCGCTTACGTTCCATGTGTTGATACAAGTATACTTTTACTTTATAGATCATCATGGTCAGGTACGGGTCATTTCTGCCAGAAAAGAAAGTCAGCTCAACTCGCCCCTCACACTCGCCCTTACTAAGGCTACTTTCAACAACCTCAACATAACTTTGAAAATATCTTGAACCTCTAAAAAAATGGATTTAATAAAAAATTTCAGTGCTGCTGAAACTGGACCATTAAACTTTCTGCACCGATAAGAATCTAGGTCGTTTTGCACCAATTCTGTAACATGTTACTCTTTTTGTTAGGGAAATGCAGGAATCCTGTCAACTTGCGTTGCCAAATTGGCCAAGACAATATTGTCCCAACTTTTTTAACATCTACCAACTCCCCCACTTTCTTTCGACTTACCCCACTTGAGTGAGCCAACTGGCCCCACTAATGAAAAGGAGTACAATCAGACTGAATAAAGGCCCTCTAATTAAAAGGAGTCAGGCCTGCCAACTCGCCTCAATACTTACATGAATTAACAGGAGATTAATCCTGCTGAAAAAAAGCGTGCCAACTGCCCCACTAATGAATACTGATGAAAACCTTATGATAAAATTATATAAAATATAACCTGTGTTATAAAGGATTCATCTGGAATATGATTTGCAGACTCAAATGAAAAAATGTAAATGCTCTTTTGTTCCGACATTGGAAATTCCGGGCGGAAAGAACTAACTAGCCGAAAAGTTCCGGAGGAACTTATTAACTAGTTAATTTGTTCTTCCTCTGGTTTAAAAGTTCCACTGGAACAAAGTGACTAGTTGAAAAGTTCAAACGGAACATTTCAACTAGTTAGAAAGTTCCTTTTTGCCAAATTAGTCAAAACCGGAACTAACAAACTAGCCCAAAAATTCCAATGGAACTTATCAACCAGGCAGAACATTCCATTTGGAGAATTGATGCAAAGTAAAAGCGCAACATATTATATTTGAACCTTTCAAAGGGAAACCAAGATAATGATTACAGAAGTCAAAAGGAACTTATCAACTAGCCACAAAGTTCCTCTTTGGCAAATAAGTCAAAACCGGAACTAACAAACTAGCCCAAAAGTTCCAACGGAACTTATTAACAAGTCACAAAGTTCCATTTGGAGAATTGATGCAAAGAACCACATGAGGAGGGGGGTATTCTTACCTCTCTTGAGTGTACTATGAATACTAAATTGCATGATAATGCAACTTATTCTGTTTTATGTGAGCTATGAAATACAACTTAAATTTTGCATATTTGTCCCCAAAGAAACCCCTTTCAGTGCGTTGGGTATTCTTGTAAATTAATGATTTGCTCTTATATATACTGATACTCATTCTTCCCCCTCTTTCTACAAAAAGGACGAAATATGGTATATTCGGAACGATGTAACTAGTTGTTCTGTTCCGCCAGAACTATTCAACTAGCTACATTGTTCCGGGACTTTTCAACTAGCTACTTTTTTCCGGAACTTTTCGACTGCACTCGGAATAAAACAACTAGTTGGAAAGTTCCATCGGAACGAAATAACTAGTTGAAAAGTTCCGCCAGAACAAAGTAACTGACGGAACATAGTGGCTGTTACATAAATACATACAGGTGAAAATATTCTGTTATCTGGTTTTATTGATAAATATAAAAATAAGGAGATGTGGTATGATTGCCAATGAGACAACTATCCACCCAAGTTCAAATGCAGTGAATGTAAGCAATTATAGGCACCAGTATGACCTTCAGTTATGAGAAAAACCCATACCTCATAGTCTGCAATAAAAGGCCTAACATGAAATATATGAAACAATTCAATAGCATGGCAATTGTACAATTTTATTGAAGTATTTCTAAAAGAACTTACTAAGTGTGCTTTTAAATACCTTGACTGTTGAACAACTCTGTGATGATAATGTTATTAACCAATGTAATGTTTTACGACGTTTGTTGTCTTGTATATATAACACTCCTTACTTTACAAGATAAGACAAAAATCATGACTGCTTTATATAATTTTATTATCAGATGATGAGTTTGCACATATATAAAAATAAAAAGATGTGGAATGATTACCAATGAGACAAATTTCCATCAGAGACCAAATGACGTAGAAGTTTAGAAGTATAGGTCACCTTATTGCCTAGCAAGCCATAATAAACCATGACATGACACATGATACAACTCAAACAACAACAAATATCCTGATTTATATACAAAACAATTAACAAAAAACCAATATGATCTTATATATTTATGCATGACAATAAAAGAGAAAAAGTCTCCAAAACATACATTGTTAATGCTTTAAGTCAGTTGTCATACCTTCATTTGGTAAATTTATTCACTTTCAATTTACAGCTATTCCTTGATGATGCTAGAATGAAGAACTTCACATCATGCTTCAAAGGTACTGTATTAAATAGTCGAACGGGAGTAAACATAGTTAATTAACTAGTAGATATAAAATAAGGAAATTTGGTATTTGCCAATGAGACAACTATCCGACAGAGTCAAAATGACATGGATTTAAGTAACTGTAGGTCACCTAGGCCTTCAATCATGAGCAAATCCCACACTGCACAGCCAGCTATAAAAGGCCCTGATATGACAAAAATGAAAAACATTCTAACAAAAAAACAGCCTAATTTATGGCAGAACAAATGAAAAACAGATGTAACAGACAGCAAACAATGTCAACCATTGAATTACAGGCTCCTGACTTGGGACAGGCACATATACATGTAGAATGTGTCTGGGTTAAACATGTTTGTGAGTACATAATCATTCACCTAACCTGGGACAGTGGTGTTGAACAAACTGTAAAAATCAGTTGGAAATGGGTGTCTCATCTGATTGGCATGAAGCACAAAACAGCTAATGTTAAGACAAAAGACACAAAGTACCAATCAAAGGGTACTCACAGTTACTGAAAGAGCCAGTAACAACTAATAAATAAAACATATCTGTTCTCGCAGACTAAAATATCAATCATTACACATTCAAGTGTAAAGACATTATATACAGTGATCACAGTCTGTCAAAAGCATGACCTTATGCAATGCCAAAATATAAGTACATGATAATGAGAGGATGAAGGTGCATAAGTTACATAAATGTATAACAATGCATATTTAGTTATTTTTATGTCCCCCCCGTAGCGGAGGGGACATTAAATTTTACCCTTGTCCGTCCGTCCGTCCCAAAGTTGGTGTCCGTTCTCTAATTTTAGTTTGCCTCAACCAAATGTTATGAAACTTATAAACAATGCTTATTACCACAGAACACAGATCAAGTTTGAATCTTGGTGGCGTTATTTTAACCGTTCCAGAGTTATGCCCCTTTACAAATGGAAAAATTGCTGAATTTTTCATTTCCGTTCTCTAACTTTAGTTTGCCTCAACCAAATATTATGAAACTTATACACAATGCTTATTACCACAAAATACAGATCAAGTTTGAATTATGGTGGTGTCACTTTGACTGTTCTAGAGTTATGTCCCTTCACATATGGGAAAATTGCTGAATTTTTCGTTTCCTTTCTCTTTCTTAAGTTAGACTCAACCAAATGTTACGAAACTTATAAAGAATGCTTATTACTACAAAATACAGATCAAGTTTGAATTTTGGTGGTGTCAATTTTACTGTTCTAGAGTTATGCCCCTTTACAAAGGGAAAAGTTGCTGAATATTTCGTTTATGTTCCCTTACTTAAGTTAGCCTCAACCAAATGTTATGAAATTTATACACAATACTTATTACCACAAAACTCAGATCAAGTACAAATTTGGGTAGAGTCACTTTTACTGTTCTTCAGTTATGTCCCTTAATAACTTTATATGATATGCAAGCAGGGGCATTATCTGTGTCCCATGGACACATTCCCTATTTATTTAATTTATCAAAAGCAAAATCTGATGAAAACAATATTCAAAGACCTTACTACGGTGTTAAAATTATATCCTTTGAGAATAAGTTTATTCCAAGGATCAATAAGTTTAAATGGATCATATTTATATTTATGTGCTTTATAAACAACATGACCGTAAAAATTAGGATGATATAAAAATTCTACTGGCTAATTTCAAAATCAAATCTTTGTATCTATGAAAGATCATAAAATAATTTAGTTAAAGTTTAAGTAATTTATGCTAACGAATTCCCTGACTTCGTAATTTACCATTTATAATTAGATCGCTTTCATTGAAATTTGAAACATCACAACAGACATGGGTATATCAAACAAGTAGTGAAATATATCCACACGGTAAGAAGTCACTGTCCTCTTTTCACATGAGAGAAAAACAGATAAATATAGCAGATTATGATTTATACCAACATCTACTATAAAGTAATAACATTATATTCAGACACATTGGAAAAGATTAATATTGAAGAGAAAAAAAAGGAATCCATTAAGGTGACTGGGAGGAAGTTTTAGACTTATTGTGCTTCAACTGAATAATTACCCCTGGTTATGTTGTACACATTTACATATTCATATGCAAATGTCCAAATAAGGGGGAAACTCTTTGCAAAATATTGCATGCATGATTCAATTCAGAAAATATTGTTTTGTCTAAAATAACATCAGTTTAGTCTCTTTTTCTGTTTGTTTGATACTGTATTAACT
Organism: Mytilus californianus; assembly: GCF_021869535.1. Lineage (NCBI taxonomy): Eukaryota > Metazoa > Mollusca > Bivalvia > Mytilida > Mytilidae > Mytilus > Mytilus californianus. Next base: position 79,186,272 of record NW_026262701.1, on the reverse strand, counting down.
CTAGTGCAATGTGATGTATTATTGCAAGCTAACTTTTGGTTACATTCTGTATGAAATATGTTTTTGCTATACTAGTTCAACAAAAGTTGTTGGTTTCAAAGATGTCAAATCAAAATGTTTAAGAATTGTTTAGATTATTTTGAAAGGTGAAATGTCTATAGCTTGTATTAATTATCTTTGCAGAAAAAGATTTTCTAGTGTTTTTCTTTAAAAGACTGAGAATGAATACAACAGACAGATATAAAGAAGATTTTCCTTATCTGTCACTCTGTGGAAGAGAACGAAACTTTGTACGATGTGACGATCAGCCGATTGTATACACCCATATCATACCCTCAAATGACGAAAGTGAAAATGATCAGTTATCATATGGCGGTGCAGGACCTGCTATGACTGTAGAATTTGAACCAGAAAAAATCTGTATGTTACCAAATACAGGCCGTGTTTATTATCCAGCTACAGAAAAGCTTGGTGGTATTGGTCTAGTAAAATCTAGTCTTGCTATTGATCTTAGTAAACATTTTGAATTTCGAAACAATGAGCAAAATCCACCAACACATTTTAACTGGAAGAATAAAAAATATACTTTAACAAATGAATTGGTCAAAATGGTGGATTCTGAACTATCGTAAATAATTGTATTGTATTTTTTTTGGATAATTATTTAGAAATGCATCTTCTAAGAAGAAATTTCTCGATTTGAACTAGTCATGCTAAATGAATTATTCACTTCAAATTGTCTTGTCTCTGCAGTGACAAGATGATATATTTATGTACTGACATACAACAAAATGTTTGAAGAATGATTTTTATCTGTGATAAAACTGCTTCTATGTATATATATATATATATATATATGTCTAGGTTGTATTTTTTTTTCTTTCATAAATTTAAAGAAATACTAATGTAGACTTGAATAAAAAAACTATCAATCTTGGATATTTTGCTTGTAATACTTTTTGCAGATGATAACACAAGTTGTTGTTGGATAAGTTTTTTATAACTTTGCAACATTCCTACCTGCTATGAGATTCACATAGATTTAAATTTTCACTGTCACTTCAATTACAATTCCAGAGTTGGGTTTTTTAATTGTTTCAAAATAGTAAAAGGAATAGTTTCAAAATAATAACATTAGTTTGCTATGAGCTAGAACACAATTGTGTAATATTGTCTACTGTAGAATTCCTCTTCATTCAACATTCAGTTTTAAACAATTAAGTGTCTAATACCATGTATACCATTTCTTAATATACTTACAAAATACACACAACTGCTATAATGGAGTTGAATGAGGATTTTTTGGGGAATTTAAGTCTTTTTTTCTCAGCAAAATTTATGAAAGAGGTACAAGATTTGTGTAATCTCCTCCTTCAGATTTAACCCAGATGATCCCAGATCCCTGAAACTTTACAGGAACATTGAACTTCTGTTAAAGTTGTGCACCTGCTATTATGGAATTGTTTGAGGAATTTTTACATTTCATATTTCAAATATTTAAATGTTCAGTATACCGATAGAGCATTCTCAATTGTTTAAGAAATATTCTGTGCAACCCTGCCTTTTGAGTCCTTGATCTATTTTTATACGACTGCAAAAAAATTTTGCTGTCGTATATTGGCATAAAAGTCTTAAATAGATAATTTAAAAGCAGTGTAAGGGAGGTTATCCAAAAACAAAATTGTACAATGTTGGATTACCTCCCTTACACTGCTTTTAAATTATCTATTTAAGACTTTTATGATGTATTTAAATAGGTAATTATGGTTGCAAACTCCATTGGAAATGTGAAAACATTTTTTTATTTTTTATTTGGGAGGGGAGGGGTCAATTCGCGACAGCATAGTGTATTGCACAAAAGCAAAAAATTGAATATAAATTCAAATCATATAACCAATTCTAAGTTAGTTCTTTGACTACAGTTATTCGGTGTCAGAAACCTATTATGTATCAAATATTTAATTACAATCCAAATTCAGACCTGTATCAAGTGCGAGTATTGTGTCCATTTTCGCCCCAACTGTTCAGGGTTGGACCTCTGATGTCGTATCCAGCTGTGCTCAGCATAGCATTTTATTTCAGTTATTATGAGTTATATAATGACAACAATATATGGTATAAAGAATCATTGCAAGGTATACATCTCCATATGTCAGTTTCTCAGATGCATTAAGTGTTACCTTTGACCTTCTGTCTTTCCGTCCGTCAGGCCCATTTTCAAAGCTTGAGTTGGGCCATTCTTGTCCACAGACACATTCTTCTTTTATTTTTTAGATACTATTATGCAAAATTTTAACTATTTGGTGAATGGATGATTGATTGTATGGTGAAAATGTCCATCTGGCAGGGTTCATCTGACATTGACTTAATTTTTATGGAACAGTGATACATGTACATTTTCATGGCATTGGTCAACTATAATATTCGTAATAATGTCCCTTTTTCATATTCTATAAACAATCTGTCAATTATATTTTATTCTCTCTGGCAGGATTCATCTGACCTTGACCTCATTTTCATAGATCAGTGAGCCATGTTAAATATTCCTGGTTAGGTCTGTTCCTCAAGAAACTATGTGCAAAGTATTGTGTCTATTTGAATTATTGAATGATTGTAACATATGCATATGCATGTCCACCTTGTAGGGTTCATTCGACCTTGATCACATTTCATGGTTCATTGGTCAACATCTTCATGAACATGCATAAATATTTGCCACTGGACATTAAGAAACCATCAATCAATCAATTGGTCAACATTGCTGCAAGTTTTTGTAAATAGGTCTGCTTTCAGATATTGTAAGTAAGAGGTTAACTTTATTTGGTGTAGGGAATGATTGTAAGATAAAAAAAGTCTGTCTTGTAGGATCTTAAGACCTTGACCTCATTTTCATGTATAATTGATCATGCTATTATAAAAATCTGTGGTTAAAGCTTCTGTCATTCAGTGAGGACTTTTGTCCATAACTTGGGATCATATCACCTTTGGTGCTGTGCCACCCATTCAAAATCTCTAAAGGAGTTTTAATCATAAAAGGAGCTATTGTTATAAATGTCAGATTTTGGTAAAATTTTGCATATAACTTTGGCTCCTATTAACTATGCATAGATTTTTCTTAAAAATTGAAATGTTGTTGATACATAAATTTCCATTTTAGTGATGTTAAATGATAATAGGGTTACTGACTTTGTTTTTATGGTTCACATCATTCAACATGGTGTTCTAGGTGTAAAAATATCACAATACTTTGAAATTAAAGTGTAATGTCATGTGGAAGTAAGCCATAAAATGATGTTTTTCACTACCAATTAGGTAACAGATTGGATAATACACAAATAAACTGTTATCACAGAGGTATGTCTCGCCTTTTTGTAATTTTGATAATGCAAATGTAGAAATTAAAATAGCAATACTTTAATATGTAAGTTATGCAAATATTCAAAGTCGATGAAGAATGACTAAAGGTACATGGCTAAACAATCTCCACGGAAATGAGATGTGCCAATGCTAATACAACTGCATACCAAATACCACTGACTTATTTTAAGTCGTTCCCTTTAAACAAACCTAAACACAAACATTAACTTGTAAACTATGTAAAAGTTTCAAAGTCAAAGAACCATGATAAGACGGTGGGGCTATATAATCTCCATGGAAACGATACTTGCAAATGCCAATAAATTTGCATACCAAATATCATTGACTTAACATTAGCAGTTCATCTTAAACTGATCTAATCACAAACTAATACATGTAAACTAAGCAAAAGTTTCAAAGTCAATAGACGATGACTGAGGAGGGCCAAATATTCTCCATGGAAATGAGATGTGCTAATGCTTATACAACTGAATACCAATTAACATTGGCCTACCACTAATGGTTCCCCTTGAACTGACCTAATCACAAACTAATACATGTAAACTAAGCAAAGTTTTCAAAGTCAGTAGACCATGACTGAGGGGGCGGAGTCAAATAATCTCCATGGAAATGAGATATGCCAATGCTTATACAACTGCATTCCAAATATCATTGACCTACCACTAGTGGTTCCCCATAAACTGACCTAATCACAAACTAATACATGAAAACTAAGCAAAAGTTTCAAAGTCAATAGACCATGACTGAGGGGGCAGGGCCAAATAATTTTCATGGAAATGAGATATGCCAATGCTAATACAACTGCATACCAAATATCATTGACCTACCACTTGTGGTTCACCAAAAACTAGACCTAATCACAAACTAATACATTGTTGACGCCGCCGCCAGAAACAGCATACCTATGTCTCGCTTTTTGACTCCTTCAAGGTGAGACAAAAACGAAATTGATAACCCTATAATTATTTTTGTAGTTGCACCAAATTATGTGACTGTAAATCATTAGCACTGTATACAGAATTCAGATGTAAATCTTCTAAAGTGCCAATCTGCCTTAGAATCAGGCAGTGGTGAAAACATGACAAACAAAAACCCACTCAAGTTGACATTAATTAAGTCTCCCAAACGAAGTTTGGGAAGACTTATTGTTTTTGCTCAGTTCTTATTAAGTCGCCAAAACAGAGTTTTGGGGACTTTATGTTTTTGTCCCGTTTCTTCTTCTTCTTCTTATTATTATTATGTCACCCGATCGACAATGTCGGATGACATATTGCTTTGCCTCTGTTTCTTTGTTATTATGTCACCCGATCAACAATGTCGGGTGACATATTGCTTTTCCTCTGTTTCTTTTTCCCTATCATTATTATTATTATTATTATTATTTTTCTTCCACCTAATTTTGTCCTCCAGATTTCTCAGAGCCAAAGGAACCAATCCAAATGATGGTGCACTATAACAAGGAACCCTGACTTTCGAGTTGCAGTGCAACTTTGGAACTAAAAAATGGCTGCCGTAACCATGGAAACCGAAAAAAAATGAAAAAATAAAATTATAGGGTTTGGTGAATTATTTGGATATGCTTTGACTTAAAATCATCAAATTTTAATACAATGTAGGTGTTTACTATATACTGGTTTTGGATGATTTTGGCAATCATCGGAACTACTATGTTGCCATGGAAACTACACCAAAAATTTCAGACATATCAAAATGATCCAAACCTTATGAAACTTCACAGTAATGATGAGCAACATTGGTAGATGTGGAATTTGGCGTTGGAATTTCAGAAGTGTCTGCCGTTACCATGGAAACAATGCAAAACAGGTCAAAATGATCCAACAAACCTAAAAGTGGCATTTACTTTCTTAAAATGGTATGTCAAATCCATTGAAATTTTTAATGGTATGTTCCCTCCCATGTACCAATGTAGCACCTGTCATTCAATTTGGGAATGGTCTCCGTTACCATGGAAACCAGCAAAAAAGTCAAAAATTTCCAAAAATTACAAAATGCTCCAAACTTAATGAAACTTAATATGAATCTTAACTGGCAAGTCTAGATGAGACTTTTGACTTTGGAATTTCCAAAATGGCCACCATTGCCATGGATACTGCAAAAATGTCAAAAAAATTTAAATGATCAAAAATGCCCTAAATGTTCTGAAAATTTACAGAAACATGTATAGCCATGCATGTATAAGCATCCCGGTTTAAAAAATTTGAAATGGCTGCCACTTAGTGGCAATGGGGGGAAGGGTGACATCCACTATTGCTTGCAATGGCAAATCTAGTTATTATTATTCTTCCAATGATTTTTGTCAGGCAGTTTTTTTGGAGCCAATGGAACACAAAATTTCAGGTTGCAGTAGGTCTTAAGAACATAAAAAATGGCTGCCGTTACCATGGAAACGGAACAAATGTGAAAAAATCCAGTTTTTGGTTTTGTTGAACTATTTGGATATGCTTAAACTTAGAATCATTATATTTTAATAAAATGTAGGTGCCCACTATATACTGGTGTTGGATGATTTTGGCAATCATTGGAACTACTATGTTGCCATGGAAACTACATCAAAAATTTCAAAAAAATCAAAATGCTCCAAACTTTATGAAACTTCACAGTAACGATGAGCAACATTGGAAGATGTGGCATTTGGAGTTAGAATTTCCAAAATGGCTGCTGTTACCATGGAAACAATGCAAAAAGGTCAAAATGCTCCAAAAACTTCAGGGTTTGTTGAATAATTTTGGTATGCTTTAACTTAAAATCATCAAATTTTTATACAATATAGTTGTCCATTATATACAGGTTTTGAATGATTTTGACAATCATTGGAACTATTATGTTACCATTGATACAGGAGCAAAAATTTCAGAATGCTTCAAACTTAATGAAACTTCACAATAATGTTTACTGTCATGTGTGGAAGTGGCAATTGGCGTTGGAATTTCCAAAATGGCTGCAGTTACCATGGAAACAAGACAAAAAATGAAAAATTATGCGTTTAATTTGTAAATCCGCTAAATGTTCTAAAAAATTACAGAAAGATGTATAGCCATCAGTATATATGTGCATTCACTGTTTAAAATTTTAAAACTGCAATCTATTGGCAATTTGGGAAGGGTGACATCTGCTATTGCTTGCAATGGCAAATCTAGTTATGTCACCCGATCGACAATGTCGGGTGACATATTGCTTTTCCTCTGTTTCTTTGTTATTATTATTATTCTTCAAATGATTTTTGACCGGCAGTTTTTTTGGAGCCAATTGAACCAATCTTAATGATAGTTCACTATAATGAGGAACACAAAATTTCAGGTTGCAGTAGGTCTTGAGAACATAAAAAATGGCTGCCGTTACCATGGAAAAGGAACAAAAGTGAAAAAATCCAGTTTTTGGTTTTGGTGAACTATTTGGATATGCTTAAACTTAGAATCATTATATTTTAATACAATGTAGGTGCCCACTATATACTGGTGTTGGATGATTTTGGCAATCATTGGAACTACTATGTTGCCATGGAAACTACACCAAAAATTTCAAAAATATCAAAATGCTCCAAATTTTATGAAACTTCACAGTAACGATGAGCAACATTGGAAGATGTGGCATTTGGAGTAAGAATATCCAAAATGGCTGCTGTTACCATGGAAACAATGCAAAAAGGTCAAAATGCTCCAAAAACTTCAGGGTTTGTTGAATAATTTTGGTATGCTTTAACTTAAAATCATCAAATTTTTATACAATATAGTTGTCCATTATATACAGGTTTTGAATGATTTTGACAATCATTGGAACTATTATGTTACCATTGATACAGGAGCAAAAATTTCAGAATGCTTCAAACTTAATGAAACTTCACAATAATGTTTACTGTCATGTGTGGAAGTGGCAATTGGCGTTGGAATTTCCAAAATGGCTGCAGTTACCATGGAAACAAGACAAAAAATGAAAAATTATGCGTTTAATTTGTAAATCCGCTAAATGTTCTAAAAAATTACAGAAAGATGTATAGCCATCAGTATATATGTGCATTCACTGTTTAAAATTTTAAAACTGCAATCTATTGGCAATTTGGGAAGGGTGACATCTGCTATTGCTTGCAATGGCAAATCTAGTTATGTCACCCGATCGACAATGTCGGGTGACATATTGCTTTTCCTCTGTTTCTTTGTTATTATTATTATTCTTCAAATGATTTTTGACCGGCAGTTTTTTTGGAGCCAATTGAACCAATCTTAATGATAGTTCACTATAATGAGGAACACAAAATTTCAGGTTGCAGTAGGTCTTGAGAACATAAAAAATGGCTGCCGTTACCATGGAAAAGGAACAAAAGTGAAAAAATCCAGTTTTTGGTTTTGGTGAACTATTTGGATATGCTTAAACTTAGAATCATTATATTTTAATACAATGTAGGTGCCCACTATATACTGGTGTTGGATGATTTTGGCAATCATTGGAACTACTATGTTGCCATGGAAACTACACCAAAAATTTCAAAAATATCAAAATGCTCCAAATTTTATGAAACTTCACAGTAACGATGAGCAACATTGGAAGATGTGGCATTTGGAGTAAGAATATCCAAAATGGCTGCTGTTACCATGAAAACAATGCAAAAAGGTCAAAATGCTCCAAAAACTTTAGGGTTTGTTGAATAATTTTGGTATGCTTTAACTTAAAATCATCAAATTTTTATACAATATAGTTGTCCATTATATACAGGTTTTGAATGATTTTGACAATCATTGGAACTACTATGTTACCATGGATACAGGAGCAAAAATTTCAAAAATTTCAGAATGCTTCAAACTTAATGAAATTTCACAATAATGTTGACTGTCATGTGTGGAAGCAGCAATTGGGATTGGAATTTCCAAAATGGCTGCCGTTACCATGGAAACAAGGCAAAAAATGAAAAATTATGCGTTAAATTTGTCAATCTGCTAAATGTTCTAAAAAATTACAGAAAGATGTATAGCCATCAGTATATATGTGCATTCACTGTTTAAAATTTTAAAACTGGCTGCAATCTAGTGGCAATGGGGGTAGGGTGACATCTGCTATTGCTTGCAATGGCAAATCTAGTTATTATTATTATTCTTAACCCTAGTTTGCCCGACCATTTTCTTCCAAGCCTTAAATGATAGAAACTTTATATTTGGTATGATAATGGGGTAGTATCCTTAGGGGTGCATTCAATATTTTTTATTTCAAATGGAGGTCAACTTGGCACTATTTGGGGTCCGGAACATGGATGGGGTCATTTTTATACGACCGCAAAAATTGAAAATTTTTTGGTCGTATATTGGTATGAAGTTGGCGTCGTCGTCGTCGCTGTCGTCGTCGTCCGGCGTCGACCGGCGTCGTCCGAAGACACATTGGTTTTCGCACTCTAACTTTAGTTTAAGTGAATGGATCTCCATGAAATTTTACCATGAGGTTCAATACCACGACAGGAAGGTTGGGATTGATTTTGGGGGTTATGGTACCAACAGTTAAGGAATTAGGGGCCAAAAAGGGGCCAAATATAAGCATTTTTGTAACTTCCAGACAATAACTTGTGTGTAAGTGTATGGATCTCTCTGACATTGTACCACAAGGTTCCATATCACAAAGGGAAGGCTGTAATTGATTTTGGGGGTAATTGCCTCAAAATTTTAGGAATAAGGGGCCAAAAAAGGGGCAAAAAACAAGCATTTTTCTAGTTTCATGACAATAACTTGTGTGTAAGTGTTTGGATATTTCTGAAATTGTACTACAAGGTTCCATATCACAAAGGGAAAGCTGGAATTGAGTTTGGGGGTAATTGCCCGAAACGTTTAGGAATTGGGGGCCAAAAAGGGGCCAAAAATAAGCATTTTTCTAGTTTCCAGACAATAACTTGTGTTCAAGTGTATGGATCTCTCTGAAATTGTACTGCAAGGTGCCATACCACAAAGGGAAAGCTGGGATTGAGTTTGGGGGTGATGAATTATAATGGGGTTCAAAAAATTTTGGGGGGGGGGGGATTTTTTTTTTTCTTTTTTTTTTCTTTTAAAATTTTCCAATTTAAGTTGGTTATTTCTGATTTATATTTAAAAGCAAATAATAATGATGTGGTAGGAGATACACACCAAACAGGATGTGTAAATTATTATATAATAAGTATTGTGCAATAGCAAGAAATTTTCAATTGCACAGTATTGCACAATAGCAAGAAATCTTCAATTGCACAGTATTGCGCAATAGCAAGAAATCTTCAATTGCACAGTATTACGCAATAGCAAGAAATATCCAATAGCACAATATTGAGCAATCGCAAGAAATTGTCAATTGTACAGTATTGCGCAATAGCAAGAAATATTCAATTGCACAGTATTGTGCAAAAGAAGATACTTCGTATAAATTGCTTATTTCTTGATCAATTTCAATGGGGTTTTATTCTTGAATTCTTGGGGTTCTTTAATATGCTGAATCTAACCATGTATTAAGTTTTTGGATTTTGGGCCCCGTTTTTAAATTGGTCCACATTGAGGTCCAAAGGGTCCAAAATTTAACTTTGTTTGATTTCATCAAAAATTGAATTATTGGGGTTCTTTGATATGCCGAATCTAACCGTGTATTCAGATTCTTAATTTTTGGTTCCGTTTTCAAATTGGTCTACATTAAGGTCCAAAGGGTCCAAAATTAAACTTAGTTTGATTTTAACAAAAATTGATTTTTTAGGGTTCTTTGATATGCTGAATCTAAACATGTATTTTGATTTTTGATTATGGGCCCAGTTTTCAAGTTGGTCCAAATAGGGGTCCAAAATTAAACTTTGTTTGATTTCAACAAAAAATGAATATATGGGGTTCTTTGATATGCTGAATCTAACCATGTATTTAGATTTTTGATTTTTGGGCCCCGTTATCAACTTTGTCCACATTGAGATCAAAAGGGTCCAAAATTAAACTTTGTTTGATTTCATCAAAAATTTAATTCTTGGGGTTCTTTGATATGCTGAATCTAACCATGTATTTAGATTTTGGATATTGGACCATAATAGGTAAATGTCCAATTTAAAATTTTTAAGTTCTTAGACCACATTCATTCTGTGTCAGAAACCTATGCTGTGTCAAATATTTAATCACAATCCAAATTCAGAGCTGTATCAAGCTTGAATGTTGTGTCCATACTTGCCCCAACTGTTCAGGGTTCGACCTCTGCGGTCGTATCAAGCTGCGCCCTGCGGAGCATTTTATTTGACTATTGATTCGCTACTGGTAGAACCTTCAAGTTTTGTGTAATACAAGAGACCGATGTCCAGGTGTCCATTCCACATTTTTTATTTCAGCCCAGGGTCATCTTGGCATTATTTTAGGGGGTCAATTTTCATGGAACATTCTAGAACAATAGTCATGTGATTAGTCATGTGATAGTGTTGAATAATTCCTATGTACTTTTTATGTTATATAATGATAGATTATTACAGGTAGCACCATATGTAGCTGTAATTAGACTTTGGAATTTTTAAAATGGCCACCGTTACCATGGAAACTGCAAAAATGTGATTTTTTTTTTAAATGCTTCAAATTTAATGAAATTTGACAGAGATGTTAACGAGTGTATGTAGATTTGGAATTTGACTTTGGAATTTCCAAAATGGCCGCCGTTGCCATGGAAACAACAAAAATGCGAAAAGTCTAGATTTGGTCCAATCTTTATGAAACTTGACAGTAATGTGACCTGTCATGTGTAGATGTGCCATCCGACTTTGGAATTTTTAAAATGGCTGACGTTACCATGGAAACTGCAAAAATGTCAAAAAATTCAAAATGCTTCAAACTTAATGAAACTTTACACAAATGTTGACTGTCTTATGTAGATGTGGTATTTGACTTTGGAATTTCCGAAATGGCCACCGTAACCATGGAAACACGAATGCCTAAATTTGAAAATTGGTCCATTTTTTATGAAACTTGTAAGTAATGTGACCTGTCACGTGTAGATGTGATATCCGACTTTGAAATTTCAAAATTGCTGCCGTTACCATGGAAACAGCAGAACAATGGTTGGGGGCGGTTTTGGCGACTTTTGTGTTAGCATCCTAACACAGGATTACTTGTTATTATTATTATTCTTCTTCCTCTTCTGCCACTTTTAAATTTGAACTTGTCCGCACCCGTTCTCCAAAACCGCTTGTCAGATTAACTTAGGGTTTCACAATATGTTAGACTAACATGTCTAGTGGTGCAATCAGGGTTTTGTTTGTGCAATAGGGTTTATAAAGGGGTACTTTAAGGGGCGAAAAGAAAAGAGTTTTATTATAGAACCCTATGGGATTTTATTTTTTTAAATTTTCAAATGATTATAAATTGAAAACCGTTTGTGATAGACACAATCTTTTTAATTGAAAATGTTCTAAATGTTAAAGCACATTAAATGAAATACAGGGTTAGTCCCCAGGGGTCACCCCCACCTCCTGCCATTTAAGAAAGTTCTAATATCTTGTAAATGGTCGAGATCCCCACCCCTAAACCATATATATTCTAGTTTGTCATGCTAAGATGGTTTGAATGATATACAGGGTTAGTCCCCAGGGGTCATCCTGACCCTTTGCCATTTGAGAAAGTTCTAATATCTTGTAAATGGTCAAGATCACCACCCCTAAACCATACATATTCTGGTTTGTCATTATAAAGCAAATCAAATGAAATACAGGGTTAGTCCCCAGGGGTCACCCCCACCCCCTGCCATCTAAGAAAGTTCTTATATCTTGTAAGTGGTCAAGATCACCACCCCTAAACCATATATATTCTGGTTTGTCATGCTAAGATGGTTTGAATGAAATACAGGGTTAGTCCCCAGGGGTCATCCCGACCCCCTGCCATTTGAGAAAGTTCTAATATCTTGTAAATGGTTGAGATCCCCACCCCTAACCCCTATATTTTCTGGTTTGTCATTACAAAGCAAATCAAATGAAATACAGGGTTAGTCTCCAGGGGTCTACCCCACCCCCTGCCGCTTATGAAAGTTCTAATATCTTGTAAGTGGTCAAGATCCCCACCCCTAAACCATATATATTCTGGTTTGTCATGCAAAGATGGTTTGAATGATATACAGGGTTAGTCCCCAGGGGTCATCCCGACCCCCTGCCATTTGAGAAAGTTCTAATATCTTGTAAATGGTCGAGATCCTCACCCCTAAACCATATATATTCCTGTTCGTCATGTCTCGAACATTTGAATGAAGTATAGGGTTAGGCCCCAGGGGTTCCCCCCACCCCCAATGTTCTAGTAACTTGTAAATGGTCGAGATCCCCACCCATAAACCATATATATTCTGGTTTGTCATGCCAAGATGATTTGAATGATATACAGGGTTAGTCCCCAGGCATCACTAATGCATATAACTTTACTGGACCAAACCAATTTTCACTGGACTTTGCCCAATGTCAGGCTACCCTGGGAATTACAAATTATGGGAGCTTCGTTTGGGAGACTTCGTAACAGCATCCTGTTACAATCATTTCTTGTTTATTTTCAAATTGTATAATGGTGCACGAATATAACATTTGTTTCCTTTTCCTGTTCTGGTAATTCAAGATATAATTTGGTTGAAATGCACTAAAAATTAACAATTAACCTGTAACTCCGTAATTTGCTATCATTGTAACCAAAAGCTATCTAGAGATTTCTCGAATTACCAGACACACATTAACAAAAGACCTACCATTTCTAACTCAGGATGAGGGTTACTTCAAAATAGGTTAGGTCGGTCGGTTTTTTCAGCCATGTTTTGAAATTTTTCTAAATTGCCTGATTCTTACAAAGATGGGCACTTAAGCTAAGACAAAAAGAATAAAATTAAGGTCAAAGTGACCTTGAATAAACAGAGTTTTATGATTGTAGGTCACTTCACTGCATAAAATAACTCATTCATAATGCTTTATCCAATACATAGATATTACTATCTAAAAACTGTGTTTTGTCATTTAAATAAATCAAGGTAAGCTTAGATGCAAATGTTATTAAAACCACTGATCCATAAAATGTATGTCAAGAGATCATTATCTTATGGTATATATTCAAACTTCGACAATGGTTTAGGTCTGTCATATTTGCTTTTCTTAAATTGTATTGTTAAAAATTAGGCAGATAGTTTTCTTGTTTGAATTGTTTCACATTTTTATGTCTGGGCCTTTTATAGCTGACTAAACTATATGGGTTTTTCTCGTTTATGAAGGCTGTACAAAGACCTTAATTTGCTTAAATCCATGTCATTTGAACTCTGGTGGATAGTTGTCTTATTGTTAATCATACCACATCTCCTTATTTTTATGTTTATAAGAGCAATCAACATTACAAATTATATAGCTGTACTTCAAGAACACAATGATGGCACAGTCATGTTGGTTGAGTCAGGCTAATAAAGGAAACCAGTTCCTATTTTTTGTAATGATATTTGATAGTACATACATAAATTATTGGATAAAATATATTTTATTTTATTTTATTTACATGTGATATATTAGGTTTGTAACTTTCTATTATGATAGCCATAATCCATATGTTGACTAGGAAGAACAAAACACCAGCTATCCAGATATACAGGAATGTTGGTTGACCTCCGAACTCTAGGTAGTATGCAAACAGTAACCATAAACCCTAAAAAACAAAATTGAAATTGAACATAATAATTTTAAATTTTTTACCTTTTAATGCAAATAGGCTGCATGCTTATACAAAGGCGGATATAGGGGGCAGCAGGCCTTCCCCCCCATTTTATGGAGCTACATATATGGTTAATGCATAGACTTTTTACATGTCTAACTCAACTCTAAAGGTTGCCTAGTTTGGGGGCCCTGGGCCTCCTTTTTCATAATCCTGGATCTGAATCTGTTACATCATTTCACTATATAAAAATATTTCTGATCTGTAGCTTCATTATTTAGATCAATCAATAAGTAATATTCAGTTTCTAGTTCATTTAAGGTACTATATTGTTTAGCTTTATGTATCTATTGTTGTAAGCTGAGATTAACATGATTCATATAATATATGTAACAAGAGGCTGTCAGAGTGACAGCAAACCGGATTTTACTGCAGAGGTCGAACCCTGAACAGTTGAGCAAGTATGGACACCACATTTAAGCTTAAAACAGCTCTGAATTTGGATTGTGATTGAATATTTGACACAGAATAGGTTTGTGACACAAAATGAATGTGGTCAAAGAACTGAAAAATTTGAAATTGGACATTTACCTATTATGGTCCAATATCCAAAATCTGAGTACATTGTAAGAATCGGCATATCAAAGAACCCCAAGAATTCAATTTTTGATGAAATCAAACAAAAGTTTAATTTAGGACCCTTTGAACTTGAAAACTGGGTCCAAAATCAGAAATCTAAATATATGTTTATTAATAGACAATATAAGCTTAGTTTTAAAGGAGTTTGCTTCATAAAAAAAAAATATATATATAGTATTCAGAAAATTAGTTTATACAGAATAACAAACAAACCTACCACAAAATTCTTCAAACAATTTAGCAAAGAAAAGAAAGATCAAAATGTCTAATAATGAACATTCTATATGTGCCTGTCCCAAGTCAGGAGCCTGCAATTGAGTGGTTGTCGTGTTGTTTTGCTGTTTCTCATATTTGTTTTTCATTTTATTGTTTTGCATAGTTTGTTCTTATGTTGTGCCGTTAAACCACTGTCCTGGGTAAGGAGGAGGGTTTGGCGCCAATAAACTAGTTTAAACCTGCAGCATTTGTTTGCACCTGTCCTTTGTTTGCACCTGTCCTAAGTCAGGAACCTAATGTTCAGTGGGTGTCGTTTGTTGATGTGGTTCATAAGTGTTTCTCGTTTTTTATATAGATTAGACCGTTGGTTTTCCAGTTTGAATGGTTTTACACTAGTCATCTTTGGGGGCCCTTTATAGCTTGCCAAGGCTCCGTGTTGAAGGCCGTACTTTGACCTATAATGGTTCACCTTTACAAATTGTGACTTGGATGGAGAGTTGTCTCATTGGCACTAATACCACATCTTCTTATATATAGTAAATTTCAAACTATATTTATACTGTCCTACAGAGCTTATCATCAAAAACACTTAGGAAACACAAAATTTTCAAATAAATCTGTCACTCCAATTATAATTGTGATTGATAATTACCACATGTTTGTTATCTTAAAAACACTTAGTGTAATCAAACTTTATATCTTTCATTTGTCACAAACTAATATCTGCAACTTATCTATCAATGTCAACAACTTTATCTACACAATGTAATGTAATGAAATATATCCTTTAATAAAAATAGATTATTATCTAATGAAAATGATATTTGCAATCTGGACCCCCAAACAGGATCAAGTAAAAAATATATACTTATTAATTAATTACATTTCTGTTCAAAGGGAAATAACTCAAAATCATATAATAAGTATCCCTTTTGGCTATTGAAAGGTCTACAACTCAACAATGAGAAAAGCTAAAATCATGAAAATTGAACTTGACCTTCATTTAGTCACAGGATACAACATATCTAAATTTGAAAAAGATTTCGTCAAAGCGTTTTCATGTTAATGAATGTGCACTGTTTGGCAGCCGCCCGCCTGCCGCACATCCCAAAATCAACAACCGATTTTTCTTTCGAAAATCAGGTTAAAAATCATTAGTCACAAGCAAAGTTCAAGTGAGGGGAAATTCTAGGTTATTTCCCATCCTTCATAAATTTTCTCAAAACAGATAAAATTGAAAGCTATATCCACAAGAAGATATATCCTTTTATTGTTATTAAATAATGAGTTTTTCCTCTCTTGTCAGGCACTTGGTTTGTAGATAAGCACACCTACCCCAGCCAGCCCTAAAGTAAATTTCATATATGTCATTGAAACTTTATAATACGAAACCTTGGGGTTTGTTTTTTAAACTACCGGTAATTAAAATACTGTAAATCAACTCATTTTTCTGGATACTCTTTTTGTATAATTCAAATTTACAACGATTTATTTTACTTTGATTTCTTATTGTAAGAAAAGATCCACGTTCGACAAATTCACAACGATTTATATTTGCATTATCTTTCTAATTCTTTCACAACAGTCTTGTAAATTAGTCGCATGCAAAAAAATAATTGGTAAACAGTATTGCTGGATCAGCCCCAGATTCATTGATTTGGTTTATTAATCCTTACTTGACTAGAAATCCAACAGATAGCTGCAGTGATAGCCTTTGAGTATGACATATATAGCTTTGGAATTACAACTGGCAAAATACTCAAGTACCATAAGAAATACTGAAATAAAAAACAAGAAATACATCATTTTTCCAGATAAATCAAAGAACATTGAAAATGTACCTCCAAACTAAACATCTAAAAGGTCATGAGTCACGGTATGACCTTCAACAATTAACAAAAATAAAAACAATATGGCAAGCTCTTCATCACCAAGAACATATGTATAATTTGTGAATAATTCAAAAAGATCTGACCTCAATCCTAAATAGTTTACAATATCTTTTCTTTCCAACTTTTTTTAGTTTAGAAATATTTCTTCTATTATTTGCAAACTGCTGAGGTTATAACTTTGTTGATGAGTCTAACTTTGTACCTGTATGTCAGTTTTCAATTTATGAACTAGTTTCACAAATACTATCCATAATTTTTTTACAAAATCCAAACACATTTTGTACTAAGTGACCAGTTAGTTATATGTAATCTGCCATGCCTCTCCTTACAAAGCCATATAAGGTTGAGAGTTCTTTATTGGTATAAAGTTAAAACCATCATAAAAATATTAATGACATGATTTAACATCGGTTCAAATCATAGTTTTATTGTCCTCCTTTATCAAAAGCAAATCAAATCTGACATTCCCTCCAGCAAAAAATGATTGATTGATTGGTGTTTAACACCACTTTCAGCAATATATGCTATTTCATGGTGGTCAGTTGTTATTCATGGAGGAAGCCAGAATTACATGAGAGAACCATCGACCTTCCGCAGAAAAACTGACAATCCTAGTCAATTAAGCTAAAATACCATGTACCTATTTAGATTTAAACACAGGACACACAATCTAATTATTACCTGGGATGTGCAAACTTTGTTAAAGGTAACAAAGACAAATGTGTTGAGGAACCAACATAGTGTTGTCTCCTGCCTGTATCTGATAGAAAATGTCACCATCAATATCAGCTGTGGTATAAATGACAAAAGGCTTATTACAGTTGTATACTCTGTTACAGTTGTTAGGTATAACATGTAGAAATATACTGAAAAATTATGTCTTATGTCCCTTCTTGTTAAATGGTAAAGGTAAGTCTCATGTAGAAAATCCCAGCCATACCTACAAAACATAAAAATACCATATTACAAGGTAAAGCTTTTACTACATGTTTCTAAGCTCTAGAAAACCATGTGAAATGGTTTAAATTTTCTGTCACTAATATTTTAATTGACAGGCCATATATACCCTTTTTCTTTCAGAAAT
Organism: Mytilus californianus; assembly: GCF_021869535.1. Lineage (NCBI taxonomy): Eukaryota > Metazoa > Mollusca > Bivalvia > Mytilida > Mytilidae > Mytilus > Mytilus californianus. The sequence continues at coordinate 79,168,423 of NW_026262701.1, read as the reverse complement.
AGTGCTCTGACTAGATTTATAAGATTTAGAATTTTTATGCAAACTGTGTGAGTATAATCCAAGCAATATATTTCAAATAGATGAACTTTTGATCATTAAAATATGACTTAAAGGACAATTTCATGCCTTGGTAAGTACTGTGATGAAATGTTTACATGTTTTCCATTGTAATATAAAAATAATGAGGAGTGAAGTAAGATTTCCAATGTTGAATACTATTATGTTATCATATACATGTATAAACAAAATTCTAATGAAGCTGAGTCATTGATGTTGGTAAACCTCCATTAGTTCTTAAAAAATATATGTATATGTATGTTTTTTAGAGAGAAAATATCCAGATTCATCATTACAACTTTTGATAAGGATTAACTTACAATAGTTGTTGGGTTGCTGTATTATTGACATATACCCTATACATGTGTATCTCATTTTACTGTGTTAGCATGGTAAAGAAGTTATATTATTATCTTTTTATACGACCGCAAAAAATTTTGTGGTCGTATATTGGTATGACGTTGGTGGCGTCGTCGTCGTCATCCCTCGTTGTCGTCGTCCGAAGACACATTGGTCGCACTCTAACTTTAGTTTAAATCAATGGATCTCTATTAATTTTACCATAAGGTTCAATACTACAAAAGGAAGGTTGGGATGGATTTTGGGGGATATGGTACCAACAGTTAAGGAATTAGGGGCCAAAAAAGGGGCAAAAAACAAGCATTTTTCTAGTTTCATGACAATAACTTGTTTGTAAGTGTATGGATCTTTATGAAATTGTACTACAAGGTTCCATATCACAAAGGGAAAGTGGAATTGAGTTTGGGGGTAATTGCCCAAAACGTTTAGGAATAAGGGGCCAAAAAGGGGCCAAAATAAGCATTTTTCTAGTTTCCAGACAATAACTTGTGTTCAAATGTATGGATCTCTCTGAAATTGTACTGCAAGGTACCATACCACAAAGGGAAGGCTTGGATTGATTTTGGGGTTAATTGCCTCAAAATTTTAGGAATTAGGGGCAAAAAAGGGGCAAAAAACAAGCATTTTTCTAGTTTCAGGACAATAACTTGTGTGTAAGTGTATGGATCTTTATGAAATTGCACTACAAGGTTCCATATCACAAAGGGAAAGCTGGGTTTGAGTTTGGGGGTAATTGCCCTTAATGTTTAGGAATTTGGGGCCAAAAAGGGGCCTAAAAACAAGCATTTTTCTAGTTTCCAGACAATAACTTGTGTTCAAGTGTATGGATCTCTCTGAAATTGTACTGCAAGGTACCATACCACAAAGGGAAGGCTTGGATTGAGTTTGGAGGTGATGAATCATAAGGGGGTTCAAAAAATTTGGGGGGAGGGATTTTATTTTCCTTTTTTCCCTTTTTTTTTCTTTAAAATTTTCCATTTTAAATTGGTTATTTCTGATTTATATATAAAAGCAAATAATAATGATATGGTTTGAATAGGTAAATTAAAATTTTTTAAGTTCTAAGACCACATTCATTCTGTGTCAGAAACCTATGTTGTGTCAAATATTTAATCACAATCCAAATTCAGTGCTGTAACAAGCTTGAATGTTGTGTCCATACTTGCCCCAACTGTTCAGGGTTCGACCTCTGCGATCGTATCAAGCTGCGCCCAGCGCAGCATTTTATTTTATTATATCAAAGTAGTGTACATGTGATAAGCAGAAATGTACATTCAATTGTTAATGCAAAGAAAGCAAGTTTCTTAAAAATTCGTAAGGGTTCCGCGGAACCCAGTGTCTCGCCTACTTTTTCTGTTAATCGCAGGCTCAACAAAAATGAGGAAGTAAATCAATAAAAATATTCCTCTTGATACTATCTTTTGATTGTAAGAAGTTTCTGTCCAAGTTTGGTAAAAATCCAGGATAGTTTATGAATCTAATAAATGTTTAAAAACTTTATCTGCAGACTGAATGTAATGTTAACTTGAAGAAAACAAAATTTCCTTCTAGATACTAGCATTTGATCATAAACAAGCTTCTGTTAAAGTTTGGTGCAAATCCAAAATAGTATAAGAAAGTTATTAAAATTTAAAAAAACTTTAACCACAGAGTGAATGTGTTGTTTCCTGACAGGAAATCTAAGTCCATTTAAAAGTAAAATACGGAAAAAATGGATTTATTATTTTACAAAATTTCCTTCTAGATACAAGCTTTTGATCATAAACAAGCTTCTGTCCAAGTTTGGTACAAATCCAAAATAGTATAAGAAAGTTATTAAAATTTTAAAAACTTTAACCACAGAGTGAATGTGTTGTTTCCTGGCAGAAAATCTAAGTCCATTTAAAAGTAAAATACGGAAAAAATGGATTTATTATTTTACAAAATTTCCTTCTGGATACTATCTTATGATCATAAACAAGCTTCTGTCCAAGTTTGGTAGAAACCCAGGATAGTTTAAGAAAGTTATTAAAATTTTAAAAACTTTAACCACAGAGTGAATGTAATATTTCCTGGCAGAAAAACTAACTCCATTTATAAGTAAAATACGGAAAAAATGGAATTTTATTTTTACAAAATTTACTTCTGGATACTATCTTATGATCATAAACAAGCTTCTGTCCAAGTTTGGTAGAAATCCAAGGTAGTTTAAGAAAGTTATTAAAATTTCAAAAACTTTAACCACAGAGTGAATATTTGTGGACGCCGCCGACGACGACGACGACGCCGACGGAATGTAGGATCGCTATGTCTCGCTTTTTCGACTAAAGTCGAAGGCTCGACAAAAATCAATAACAGTAATTATAAAGCAATAACTTGAGAATGTCAATACAGAAACCATACCCATTTCAAGTGATCATGCTGTAATTAAAATGAATTGAACTTACCAGTAATAAAATGTTCCAGTTAATGCTAAAAATGTCCCTCCTGCAACGCAGACGAATATGCGCTTTCTTCTATTTGGCCATAAATCATCTGTTAACTTTGATACGGAATTTCCACTGGCACATTTAAATGAATCTGGTTTTAGGTACAAATAAATTTGTAAAGCATATACAGCTGGATAAATCTTTACATGAACAGATGTACCATATATTACTGCTGCCATGACAACTTTGTTATCCTGTACTAGTTTCAGTGACAACAAGACAAGAACTGCCATGATAGATTCTGCATTTCCTCTGCTGGAAACTGTAGCAGGGAGGGGATTAAGAAGCCATAAACAAGAACAGATAACTGCAACTTTTTCCTGTACCTTTTGTGATATGCATAGTAAGTATATCAAATATCCTGTTATTATATCACAGAAAACAAATATGATCTTTCCAAATAAAGGAGTAAAGGTAATGTCTGGCTGAAGTAACCATGCTAAGAGCGGTGTATATCTGTATGTAGGTCGTAAGTAAGGTGACTGGTTCTGGTAAAAGAAAATCATTATAAAATCAGGAATGTTAACATGAAAAAATACTAACAATTTCTTATAGAATAAACAGCCTACCCTTGCCACAATAATAATATGACTGTAGCATGTTTACATTAAAAAGTGTACATTAAAAGCAAATGACTATATATGGGTAGCTTAACAGTTACTTGCTGGATACAGTAATTTTCTCATTTTCTATATCAGTCTTGTTAATACTTATACAAGTTATTCTTATATACTTGAAGATGCAAGTTATATTTACTTGTACATTATGTATAAGTAAATTTGTCAGATTTAATTAAGGTTTGAATAATCCCCTCTTATGCTTCTCCAAAAACAATTACAACTCCTGAAATTCTCATGTTTAAAGAAGTCAAAACATGCCTCAAACATTTGTTTCTGGTTTACTATTTTTTATAATAGATTTTAACCTTTTATCTCTAGAACTGAGAAAAGAATTCTATTATGCACAGATGTTAAGTAACTACGCAAGCCTTAAAAAATTGCTCCTGGGAGGCTTGTAAATAGACAGTATTTTCGAAATAATAGAAAAATTAAACTTCTGTTTTCCATGACAACTATTAAGATAAACAATAAAACACACTATTAGAGCAATTTAGTCAAGAAAAAAAGACTTGGTTACTTTTACAAAATTTATAAGTAAAGAAATCTGAATAATTAAGTCCAAAATTATTACTAGTAAACTGAAATTATTTACACAAGTAAAGGTATTACCCCTGACTTTGATCAACGGTCCTTATTAATTCTGATGTGTAATGTGAACAAACATACACTCATATGAAGTAGGTACCTATTCAATACACAAAACATTAGTCAATGAGTATTGGCAACAGGTGAGTACACTGTAATTTACTATCTTTGAATTTTTTATAATATGTTCAAAGATGTTTGAATTCCTTTTAAAAGCAGATTTTATATTACCTTTGTCATAAACTCAGCAGCATCTGTAAAGACATAATAATCTACATCTGTGTATTTAACTATCTGTGTCCTGTCCTGCCAGTCTCCATAGAGAATCAAACATAGTCGTAGTACTGTTCCAATTACAAGTACAGTTTTTATACCAATTGTTTCAAAAAAAGACATTTCATGGCTTTACAATCTGTAATAAATCAATCATTTCAACATTATAACCAAAGCTTATAAACTATTTTGGTACACGTGTTGTTCTGTTGCTGTTATAGGTTTATGTATGTTATATCTCATTTAAATGTTCCCAAATTATTTGTGTGCATTTTGTTTCTCTAGTATATATATATAGATCAGTTTAGGCTCTAAACCACAATTGTCCCCCTTTATATTTCAATTTTTCATTGTCCCACAAATATATATGTTGTTATTCATTAGTCAATGAGTATTGGCAACAGGTGAGAAAAACTGTAATTTTCTATTTTTGAATTTTTGAAATATGTTAAAAGATGTTTGAATTCTTTTTAAAAGCAGATTTTATATTATCTCAAAATAATTTGTGTGCATTTTCTTTAGGCTCTGAATTACAATTATCTCCCTTTAAATTTTTCATTGTCCCAAATGTATATGTTATTATTTGGGTATATTTCTTCCAACTTTTTTTGCTTTGACTCAGTTTCATTTTCTGATCAGTGATAACTTTTTGTGTTTTCTTTGTATAAACAAGGCAGAAAGGATTTGAAATAAAATTCTGATAAAAAGATTTTAGTAAAAAACCACGTTGAAGAAAAGAGGGGCGAACGATACCAGAGGGACATTCAAACTCATAAATCGAAAATAAACTGACAACGCCATGGCTAAAAAAGAAAAAGACAAACAAACAATAGTACACAAAACACAACATAGAAAACTAAAGACTAAGCAACACAAACCCCACCAAAAACTGGGGGTGATCTCAGGTGCTCAGGAAGGGTAAGCAGATCCTGCTCCACATGTGGCACCGGTTGTGTTGCTCATGTTAGTACAAACCAGGAAAATAGTCTAATTCGGTAGGTCAAATTCGTGAAAAGGGAAAGGATTGTAGTTACGACATTAGGAACATATCCACTATCATCTGTTGAACTGATATTCCATAACGGTCAACCAACTCGTGATGACGTCCGTAAAATTTACGAAGGGATGATTTCAACTTCACCATTTGGAACTCTTGATTTAATAGCTCCCTTGTGAGCAGCAACCCTCTATCCAAGTTCATGATAGGAAATATAAGCCAGGGTATATCGTATCAATTGGGAGATATATACTCCGTATGCAGGCGCTGCTGGAATGTTGCTACACAGAAATGGAAAGTTCGCAATTGGGAAGCTGAAATTATCTCTTTTGTCGTAAAGTTTTGTTTTCAACCGACCCTCATTGTCAATTTATAGATGTAAGTCAAGATATGAGGCAGACTTAACTGTATCTGTTGTATCCTTTATCTCTAGTTTGATGGGATAGATGCGTTCAACATAGTCACCAAATTTTGAATTATTTAGTGAGAGAACATCATCTATATAGCAGAAAGTAAAGTTAAAGGATACTGCTAACTTCTTTTCTTTTTTCCTAAGAAGTTCCTGTATGAAGTCAGCCTCATAAGAATAAAGGAACAAGTTGGCAAGAAGAGGGGCACAGTTGGTTCCCATGAGAATGCCGATAGTTTGTTGAAAAACACGTCCTCCAAACGTAACAAATATGTTGTCAATCAAGCATCTTGATAATGTCAGAATGAAGAAGTGATAAAGCCAAGCAAAATTTGTATTTTCCAAAGTCTTCTGTTTTTCTTGATAGTAGATGAATGTAAAATTCATTTAACACTTACAGATTAAACAATTACAATATGAACAAGAAAAAAAAAGAAAAAAAGAAAATATTACAGATAATTAATTCTAAACAATTTAAGAAAAAAATCATTCAAACATTCAATGTTTCTGATTTTACTGAAATAATCAAACAGTTTCTCATTATTCTTTTCTGGACTGTATGTTGAAATTAATTCATAAAATTGCACATCACAGCTTTGTGATGTCAAATATGTTGACCTGGCCTACAGTATGTACTGATTATCAGGTTGGCTGCATATTGATATTGTAAAATATCAGCTGCTCGACACAATATGAAGCCTTTTTTAACTCGTTCGCTGCGCTCACTCGAAAAAAAAACTTTATATTGAGACTCACAGTTGGTATTGTACAATATCAATATGCAGACAACCTGATAATCAGTACATACTTATTCATAGTAACTAAGACATTATTAAGGTAATGCACAAACTGGGAAATTAATACCGTTTCCTAATATGGTTGATATAAAAATAAGATTTTGTATGATTGCCAATAAGACAGCTCTCCAACAGAGACCTAATGACTGAGAAGTTAACAACTGTAGGTCACCGTACTGCCTTCAACAATGAGCAAACCCATACAGCATAGCAAGCTATTAAAGCCCTCGAAATGACAAATGTACTATTCAAATGAGAAAACTATTAGCCTGATTTATGCACAAAACAATGCACTGAATTACAGGCTCCTGACTTGGGACTGACACATATAGAATATGGCCGGGTTAAAACATGATTGCTGGTGCCAAACCTGGGACAGTGGTGTAACAGCACAACATAAGAACAAACTGTAACACTCAGTTGAAAAGGGCTTAATTGATCAGATTTATACAAATCACAAAAAAAATAACAAAGACACAAAGTATAGCTCAGAGAGTACTTGTAGTAATGGAAAACTAGTTCAAAGTCAATAACATATGAAAAAAATCATGTATCTAGGACTAAAATATCAATGTACACTTGAAGCACAAGTCAATAAGGCCATTATGGAATAGTTCTTAACATAGCTGTTAAAATCTATTTGATAAGATGGAAATCTACTAAGTTTTAGAGTTGGATTTTTTCCAGTTAATTGCAGTAGGCTGTACTTCAAAAAGTAAATTATGTATAAAAGATTGATTAATAGTTGGTTGCTTAAAGTCCTGTGGCAAATATTTCATATGTATACATGTAAAACTTAAAGGAGATACAAACCTTCCAAATGTCAAACAGTTTGCACTTGTGTGGTAATGTCATCTATATTTGTTTTGGCTTGTTAAAATTCCACAAATGTCACAAAATTCTCAGTCTGACACTGAAAAATAGAGTATTTCAAATCATTGGAGAGTCTTGGAAAGGGATTTTGCTATTGTAAGTAGATAGATATTTATGCAGTGTCCACCCCCACAATTTTTTTTGGCATATACAAATTTTATCTTGTTTCTAGAAACCATAGCATCACATTCTTAACACTGTCTATACAAAATCAATTCAGTTAGATTCGCATTCAAGTAACATAGGATCACATTAACATGAGGCTAAAAGGTCAAGAGGTGAAAATACTGATTTATGACAGGTAGGAATAAAAAAAACATAAATATACCAAATTACCAAATTAAAGGAACAATCAAAAATACACCTTGGTAAAAGAGAAAATAATGACAAACAGACAAACTGCAGTCTACCAAACACTACACAGAAAATTAAAATTGAACAAAAAAGAATCCTGCCAAAAATTGGGGGGGGGGGGGGGGGGGGGTGGACTCAGGTGCTCTTGAAGGGTCCACAGTCTTTGATCCCATAGTAAAATCTGGTGCATTATCTTGACAAAATCTTACAAAAACTCCCTGGTCATATATTAGTAGGTTATTTTTGTGGGTGTTAAATTTAGCAGTTTAGGTTGAAAATAAATAAAGACATTTTTCAGCAGATTCAAAATGTCAATATAATAAATTGGGCTGTCACTGAATGCAAGTCACAGATTTTAAAATGAATTGTCTGATCATGTCACATCACCACATTCAATGACATTTAACTAATTAATCTTAAGTTACCTTAGAATAGAATACCGTAATGACCATATCTAATATTATCTGGCCATGGTCATCCTGTTATTTTGTTTAACGTTGATTAATAAGATTACCAATTAAGGTATCTTTTTGTATCCAACATTTACAGGAACCAAATATTGAAAGTTATTTCTTTATTAGCTGTCATTTTGGTTCAGTTTTGTAAATATCAACACCAAAACTTCACTGATATATTATTAACTTGCAAGAGATTAATTAAACCTACATTAAATCCATATATGCATGAAACCAATTATTTCACCTCAGTTGAAGGTAAATGCGCATGTGCTCAAAATGTTCAATCATGATTGATTGATGGTGTTTAACACCATTTTCAGCACTCTTGGCTATATTGTGCCAAAATGCTGACCAGCTTTTATTGGTGAAGGAAGATGAGTACCGAGATAGAAGGTTACACCGACTTTCAGTAAGAAAAATGGTAATCCTATTCAATAAAGATAGTAGTCCAATGCAGCTGCCACATGCAGGGTACGATATAACAACCTCAGTGTTGACAGGCTGAGATACTTCCCACAGGGGCTCGTATAATATATAGATATAAGAAGATGTGGTATGAGTGCCAATGAGACAACTCTCCATCCAAGTCAAAATTTATAAAAGTGAACCATTATAGGTCAAAGTACGGTCTTCAACAAAGAGCCTTGACTCACACCAAACAGCAAGCTATAAAGGGCCCCAAAAGTTACTAGTGTAAAACCATTCAAACAGGAAAACCAACGGTCTAATCTATATAAACAAGAGGCTCTCAAGAGCCTGAATCGATCACCTGTATTTCAGAGGAGAAGATTTTTAAATGTAAGCAAACTTGATGAACAAATTGTGTAAAATTGTCTTTAAAGGGCAATAACTCCTTAAAGGGAAACTCCGCAAAAAAATGAAAAATTGATATTTTGTTCTTTAAGCATAAAAAACCACATGTTCATAAATAAAAAACTTTTATTCTCTATGTAAAGAGATCAAAATCGATTTTTGAAATTCACTATCAGTGCTCGACATATCGCCATCTTGTCGGCATGTTCGATCTAAAAAGTCACGTGATATCTATAATCCACAAAGAACAAAAAGAATTGGGGATTTACCGACCGTGCGTTAAAAACTCCCATCATCAATTGGGGATTACCGTAGACGGTTATTCAGTGTCAAAATGTCTTGTCAAGCGTACGGTTGTTATGTCAGACAAGGTTATGACAAAAGTCGACATAGTTTTCCCAATCCCACAAAAAAGAAAGGATTGTATCAGACATGGTTGTACAACCTTAAACTAACAGCAAATAGTTGCATCTATAGCAAGCACAAGTTGGTGTGTGAAGACCATTTTGAACAATATTGTTTCGAGGGAGATTCGCTGGTAATTATCCTTTTTTAATAACAAAATAACCTAGCAGTTCTGATAGCTATAGTTATCAAATCCTTATATGATAAGATCTCGTTGAATAAAAAAAATATAGATTTGATGAGGAAGAACAGTTTCAATTATAAGAAAGACAAATGCAGTGTTCTTGTGACAATCACTGATTTACAGAAGATTCATTAGTATGCCTCTTTTATATAAAGTGCATTGATTTGTACAGAGACATATAATATGTATTATATGTCTCTGATTTGTATAAAGAATAGTTCCGTATTTAGACAAGATAATTTTTCAATTAATAAAGTTATACAATATAAAATAACATTTTTTTAATTATGATATTTAACGGCTATTGACAAGGAGCAATGTTAGGAAGAGGTTTTAGCTGGGACATAATATGTTGATATAGTATAATATTCCCAGGTTATAGATATGTAAATATCGAAATATCGGACATCTCAATTTTTTTTATTAAAAGTGGTTTTTTTTTTTAACTAATCTTTAAATTATATCAAATTGATACGGGATCCATTCGGAACGGTCACTTATAAAGACACTTAGCTTTACAGTTAAATGTGTGACTCTATTTGGTATGTTCGGTGAAAAATTTATAGTTTTTTTTTCTTATTAAATTTTACTTACGTTATCTTAATATATATATATTTTGGCTTCCTCCCGAATTGATAATAGGTATGTCAGAATTATTGATAGATGTCGTGTCAGAGCGACACATTCAGTTAGGTATTCCAAGGACGTATATTAGATACACGTCCCTGGGTATTCCAGTGACATCCTGTCAACTAAAAATTCGTATTACACAATTATATAATACAGGTTCATGCATGGCCTCTTTATTGAGGTACCCGGTGTGCACAGGTAACATTTATTGAACCATATATTTGTGTCTAACATTGTTTATCTTGTGTGTGTTTGAAATTATAATTCCACCTTTTAATGAATGATGTTCTGATAATAATATTATCCACTATTTTTGCTGATAATAAGTTTAAAAAAATTATAAGCATGACCTTTGAACATTTTTGTGAAATGAATATTGTTTTGTCATGATTCTGGACCGTATTTTTGAAAAAAAATTCTTCAAGCAAATACAAGCACTTATAGTCACTATCAATATTAATTCATTGAAGATAAGAGAGCCCCTTCTATGTCTAATGTCCCTATCTTTATAAGGATTAGGACGACAGGGGAAAAAGGAGCGGAGATAGAGTGGCATAGTGAAAATAAAATAACCGAATAGAGAACTATATAGAGAATGATCGACGAAAAGCGAAATAGTTATTGTAAAGGAGCGGAGATAAAGAGAGGCATAGAGAAAAAAAATGTTTGCTTGACAAAGTTATTGCTCGCTTTGATATTTTTAGTTATACAAAATCACACATCGTGTTCCTATATAATTGGTATTCACATGCACTAACTTGATGCTGGGAACAGTATATTAATAAATATGTTCCTGCTTGATGTGTTAAGTTTCTGCATAGCATGGTTAAAAATAATTAGTATCCCATTTGTTATATCGTAGTGTCACGGTGTTACTTTGTTAAATTTATTTAGTTTGTTAATGATTGTGTAAATAAGAATAAATCTGTATAAAAACTTCATACCATTTTAGTGATTGCCTATAGGCGTTTGATTATTGTTACATTTAAGATATATATATATATTTAGAACCTTTCATACATCTTAAAGTAAAAGATGTGTGTCTGAGTTAAACGACACAAGAACCCTGTAATACTAGTTCGAGAGTATAGCATGTAAAAATTCCTACTCAATATGGTTGTATTGGAAATCTTTTCATACAGATTGACAACTCATGGTCCGACATGCATGTAATATTTGCCAAATGACGATCATAGTTCTTTCTACCATCATCATCTTATTCATTAAATATTGCTGTAAACATCGATGGTTCACACCAAAACAAAATGGGAGTAATATACCTTCAGATCTTCTCCGTGGTATACACTTGTGAAGTATATAAACGAAATTCGGTATTGAAGTGAATCTACATCTCACAAACACAATTTTTGAATAATGATTTTGAGTGAACACCCACCAAACCAATACAAACATATGGCAAGATATAACCATGCAGGCATTTAGTTTTCGTCAGACACAAGATAAATAATCACTCTCATAAACGTATATATGCATGCAGTTTCAAATATCAAGAACAAGCGGTCGATGTCTATAGATCATTGTTAAGTCCGTTTACTAACTGTTCAGAGTCAGACATGTCAATAGTTCATTCTTGGAACCTTCATATACCCCATCCGACGATGGGAACTCTTTCTGATAGTGTTGACAACATAAGCTTGTTTATCTGTACAAGTGGTTGCATGGCCTCTCCTGCCCCAACAAACAAATACGCTACTAGTCTGCTATCTCTGGAGCTCATCCTCAATGGCGCTTATACGTCAGGAAACTTACAAGTATACTAGTAAAGATTGTTTCAAGAACAACGAGGTTGGGACGAACTGTTCTAAAATTGTCAATATCAGTAATACATTACTAAGATATGCCTTCAATTACAACAACTGTATTACTAATTTGGATTAATGACGGCTATCCTGAAAAAATCCTCAAACAAATTAATGTATTAGCTTAGATTTATAATGTAGATTCAGATTCAATAGTTTATTAAAGTCTCACCAATGAAATAAACAATAATTCGTATTCTTTTCACAAATAATTTGTCTAAGTGATTGTCAAATGAATTTAATTATGTAAGAATGAAATGTTAATAAGAAAATTAAAAAAAATTATGCATGTTGTACTGTTGTATTTTTTCAATTAAAAACTTTAAAATTGCGATAGTTTTACGATTGTTAGCATTTAAACATCGCCAGATTTAAATACAAGTTGAAGAATTCCGGGAAAGTAAATTAAACAGATGTGCAATGATTATTAATTGGGAAATGTAACATTTAATTTTTAAGATTAAAAGTACTATTCTTTTAACTTCATATCTTAACTTTATGCTAATTGCATAGAACGTAACCGAAAATTGTTCCATTTTAATATTGTAACACTTCCGGAATTAAAAAGTTGAATGTTAATTTTCAATTAATTTATGCAATTTTTAAAATTATTGTTTCTCTATTGTTATCGGGTATTTCATCTGGGTATATTAAACACGCTATACTCTGTCTGTTAATCCATTCAACATGACTATATTCACACCTGTGTACGCTTGAATTCACACCTGTGTACGCCTGAGGCTAAATTGCTGCAAGGTAAAGTTCAAACGAATTCTCCTCAAATCGAGAAATAAACAAAATAATATACACACTCTGTTCACAAATATTTTGCATTGAAATGGTTATCAAAGTTATAACGGTAAATAAAACTTAAAATATTTTCAGTTCAATATCAGTAAAAATGTTCTATAGATATTTTATGAAAAAATCTCAATAATTTATGAAATTAATTCGAAAATATTTATATTTAGATAACTTCATATAGGAAGTTTTATTCAATCAATACAAAACGGTACACACATATTCATTTTCTTTCATTCTTATATTGTGGTTATAAACTACGACCAACGGTCATCTGTGCACTTTTAATTACGTAAAATTCTGATAAGCAATTAAGACTTTAACATATTTTATTTTTTCCCATGATTCAACAAATCGGGTTAAAACGTCACAACCCAGTGACGTAGGTCAACCAAAAAAGTTACAAATACTTGATTTTCTCCGTTATATGGTTATTAGAAAGAATATAAATTTAAAACTTTGTGAATGTGTTTTTTATGTTAAGATGAACATATTTAGATGATAAGTAAAAAATCGCAGACTTTCCCTTTAAGGGGTCAATTGACAATTTTTGTCATTTTAACTTTTTTGTAGATCTTACTTTGCTGAACATTATTACTGCTTACATTTTATATATATCTATAATAATATTCAAAATAATAACAAAAAACTGCAAAATTTTGTTAAAACTACCAATTCGGTGGCAGCAACCCAACAATGGGTTGTTTGATTCGTCTGTGATTTCAGGGCCGATAGATCTTGACCAATTAAACAATTTTACCCCATGTCACATTTGCTCTAAAAGATTTAGTTTTTGAGATATAAGCCAAAAACTGCATTTGACCCTTATGTTCTATTTTTCGCCATGGCGGCCATGTTTGTCGATGGATACAAACTTCGGATATAACTTTATAAACAAGATACCCTAAGGAACATTAAGTTAAAAGTTTGAAGGTAATTGGCCCAGTAGTTTCAGAGGAGAAGATTTTAAATGTTACCAAACATGATGAACAAATTGTGTAAAATTGTCTTTAAAGGGCAATAACTCCTTAAGGGGTCAATTGACAATTATGGTAATATTAACTTTTTTGTTTTTTGTAGATCTTACTTTGCTGAACATTATTGCTGCTTACAGTTTATATATATCTATAATAATATTCAAAATAATAACAAAAAACTGCAAAATTTTGTTAAAACTACCAATTCGGTGGCAGCAACCCAACAATGGGTTGTTCGATTCGTCTGAAAATTTTACAGCTGATAGATCTTGACCAATTGAACAATTTTACCCCATGTCAGATTTGCTTTTAAAGCTTTAGTTTTTGAGATATAAGCCAAAAACTGCATTTAACCATTATGTTCTATTTTTAGCCATGGCGGCCATGTTTGTTGATGGATCAAAACTTCGGATACAATTTATAAACTAGATACCCTAAGGAACATTTAGTTAAAGTTTGAAGGTATTTGGCCCAGTAGTTTCAGAGGAGAAGATTTTTGAAATAGTTTACGACGACAGGCAACGACGACAGACGACGGACGCCAAGTGATGGCATAAGCTCACATGCGACCCTTCGGACCCCGGTGAGCTAAAAACGAGATACAAGAAACACTTATGAACCACATTAACAAACGACAACTACTGAACATCAGATTCCTGACTTAGGACAGGTGCAAACAAATGCAGCGGTATTTTTAATGGTACCAAACCTTCACCCTTTTTCTGAAACAATAGTGTAACATCACAACATAGAAAGAAACACTATAAAATATCAACTGAAATAGCTTAACTCAATCAAAGGACATATTAACACCAGTGAACATACACTAACAGTGATATTGTTTGCCTCAAATTACATCCGAAATTCGGCTTTTTCCCCTGGAGAAAATTCCCAATTACTAAAAAATGATTATGATGTCTTGATAGGCTAACTTAACTTTTGTTGTAAGACGTCAGAATTATTTGGACTAACCAGAGACATATATATATACAGAGATTGGCAACTTATCGTTAAGGCTATCATAGAGCTGTCAACATCACGTGTGTGCACGAGAGTATATATGTCTCTGGACTAACTCAGTTATTCAAAAGAATGTCAGCTGTAAAAGTGAAACTAGGGTTCCATAGGAAGACCGATTACACGAACTGATTTGACCAACAAATTAACATCTATACAGGTTACAGGTAGAACGTAGCCTGGCATCCCGGACCGATCTTTCCTGACAAGTTACAAGTTGTGCCAGGACCGCAGGCTAAGGGAGCTACAATTTGATTTTTATGGGGAAGCTAGGATGAAATTTGAAAAAAATAGGCAGGACAGGAGTTTTGAGTAAAAAAAAAAGGCAGGATGAGACACTAGTCCAAATAATTATGACGTCTTGAAAGGCTATTATATTTTTTTTCTTTGACGCCTTACATCGAATTTTTTTTCTTTGACGCCTTACATCGATGTAAGGCGTCAAAGAAAAAAAATATAATAGCCTTTCAAGACGTCATAATTATTTGGACTAGATGAGACACTTGCAAAAAAAAGTCAGGACGACAATTTAATTAAAAAAGTCAGGATAAACTAAAAAAAAAAAAGGGCAGGACTGAATAGAGTGAAAAATAAAAAGGCAGGACAGAGATTACAGCTAAAAAAAATGCAGGACAATATTTTTCATCCTAGCCCCCCCCCCCCCCATAAAAATCAAATGGTAGCTCCCTAAAGTAAAACGGTGGTGTACATTATTTTTTGTTTTTGATTATTTTGGCAATTTTTGCAAGGACCAGACTCTGCAAGTGTGAAGTGTTATATGCGTCCTTGCTGATTGTATATATATTTTCATTACTGGGTGTTCATTGTAAATATTCCAATAACTATACATTTGGAAACGATTGATAATGTTCATGTGTTATACCTTCCTCTGACAACAAGATAGATTTTTTCAGACGACAAAATAAGGGAGAAAACCCTTGCAAGCTCAAGGGAGATAATGCACCCATGCCGAACGTGAGCAAGCACCTGCTCAGATTTCCAACCGAGATATACAATAGCTGCCTGGAACACCTATTTAATTCTATATTCTACTACTCCTGGGATCACATGGTAAACTGCTAGTCAATATATGAAATAAGGAATTGATGACACGTTTCTACGGTAGTGTTTTATAAACAAAAAGGGGGAGGGACGTCCAATAATACCAGTTCAGAATCCGTGGCAAAATAACATTTTACAATATTTATGCTACTCACTAATGAAATATCAATACACAATTATACCAGAATGTACATAGATAATTTTCCCATATGTCCATATGTTAATAACATAAAAATTTCAATAATCATTCGTCCTGAACATGCATGAAATATTTGCCACTGGATGTTAAGGTTCATGTGGACCCTTTGACTAAAATGGCTGCATTTTCACCTCAAAATTTACTCTGAGTACAGACAAACCTGAGTATCTGGATAAATTTTAAGGCATAGCATGCTCTAGATAAATGAAATTCAAATATATTTTCTCTTTACTGTGACTTGACTGTTAGTGTTGCTCTCCACCTATCGCAATTTATTCAAAGTTCTGTCCAAATTGCAATTTGTTTTATAAAACCAAACTGTTCAACTGGTCAGAAATTTGAACAAACTGCTGTAGAAAACCACAGACAAGTCGTGAAAATGCAAGGTGTTAAAATAAAGCATACTTACAATCCTATTAGACTTTAATTCCACTACAACATGTTCAATGATATTATGAAAAATCAGTCTTAACAGTTTGTAGAGATTTTTTAATGTTATTATCATGCTAAAGGTGATAGATAATAATTTTTAATTGAGATAAAAATGTCCAAACTAAGCTTTCATGCAACTTTTCTTTCGACAAGTCTTCTATCTTCATAAGAATCAGACATCATTTGAATTAAAACATCTTATATTCAGTAAAATATATATGAAATTTAAATACGTTGTTAATTAGTTTCCATGGGAGATAACCTAAAACATTATTCTTTTGAATATAGAGAACTTTTCGAATGAAAAATTGATTATCTCCCATGGAAACTTCCTAACAACATATTGTAATTTCATACATATTTTGCTCAAAATCTTTTGTGTCAGATACATATTCATGAAGTGTTTCCTGCGGTCCTTGCAAAGAAGTTTTTTTCTTTTTCCTTTACAGAAAGATCTGCACATTCATGTAATCTGGTAATTAAAATAGTCTGCAAAAATGATGGCTGAGGAAATTTGTTGAATTAACTGTATATAGAAACCTGTGCAACTAAAAAGGTTGTAAGGCCTTGCAGATATGTAAATGTTACATGCATTTTGTGTAAAATTAAAAACTATCCTGGTTTTTTTAATGTGCAATATTTTACAGGTGTAAAATAAACTAAGTCTAGGTTAGTCTATGAAAAGATATATACTATGAAATTTAGAGCGAGGGGCTTGCAAAGTTAAATCTTTTAGTTGTTCCCTCAGGTAATAATTATTTTGTATTGACTAATCTGGATAATTGAGGGACAATAGATATATTTGCTCAACAATTGGTGTTTTAAACAGTGTAAATGAGTGGACAGTACATGTATTAAATACAACTCTGGAGTTTATTTCACCAATTCTTTAGGGATGGGAATAGAATGAATCTCAAAATCTCAAAAAGTTTTTATTTTTAATACACAAAATGGATAGCTTTTTATGTATCTTAATCATGTCACAGAACATTGCAATTAGAAGAAACCACTTAACAAGCAATATCAGGTTTAAAGTAGCGTTGTTCAGTCTGTAAAAAAATGCAACTCATGATCTGTTGTAATCAACTTGATTGAAGATATAGGGCATAGATTGAGCGATTCTACATTTGTACTGCAACCATTAAAAGAGGGTTCCAAGCCTTTCTAATCATTTATTCATATCTAATTATTAATTTCAATTTTGAAATTTGAAATTTGATTATCTAGTTGAATTGCTTCAACCAATCGATATTTGATCATAATCAATCATTAAAATGTCAATTACATACAGGAATACACAATGATTCCACATATATCACATCCTTTAAGGCACGATTCCTTGGAAAAAAATATCACTCTTTTTATGTCCCCGCTGTAGCCTTGTCCGTCTGTATGTCCGTACGTCCCAAAATTGGTTTCCGTTCTCTAACTTTAGTTTGCCTCAACCAAATGTTATGAAACTTATGCACAATGCTAATTACATGTACCACAAAACACAGATCAAGTTCTAATTTTGGTGGCGTCACTTTTACCGTTCTTGAGTTATGCCCCTTTACAAATGGAAAAATTGCTGAATTTTTCGTTTCCGTTCTCAATGCTAATTACTACAAAATACAGATCGAGTACAAATTTGGGTAGCGCCACTTTTACAGTTCTTGAGTTATGTCCCTTTATAACATTATATGCAAGCGGGGGCATCATCTGTGTCCCATGGACACATTCCCCATTTATTTTAAAATCTATTTCAAATGTATTAAGAACAAGGAATTATATGAATCTGGAATCTGGAATAATTTTGAATTTTGAATTTTGGAAAATGTATGATGAAAATTAACCCACTTATTGAGGTTTTGCCATGTATATTTCTTAAAAATTTTCAAGAATTCAAAATTAATCCTGATTCAAATAGTTCCATGTTTAAAGTACAGACATGTTAATAAAAAATCTTGTTTAAATCTTTCCATTTTTTATTTCAGATGATATAGTAGCAACTACCATGGGCATCCCAGGTCTGACAACATTGATAGATGACAACTTACAGCTTCTAGAAGACTATCAGCTTCATCATTCTAAAGTTGTAATCGATGGTAACAATCTCTACCATCTTCTCTTCTATAGTTACAATGTAGGTTACACACATGGAGGGGATTACGATAAATTCTCACGAAAAATAAAAGAATTTTTTGACATTTTAAAATCATGTAATATAGAACCGTACATTATTCTTGATGGTGGGTATGAGCCAGATGATCGAAAACTTAAAACAACATTAGAAAGAGCAGGTAAAAGGATACTCTTATCAGGAGCAATAATAAACTCTGAACGGGGGAAAATTCTACCTATCCTGTCGTATGAAGTGTTTATGACTGCATTAGAGGATCTTGGTATTCCTCATGTGACATGTGACTTTGAAGCAGACAACCAGATAGCAGTATTAGCCAATGAGTTCAAATGTCCAGTTATTTCCTTTGACAGCGACTTTTATATTCTTCATCTTACCAATGGATTTATTCCATTTGATAGTGTCAACTTTGAAGTCCAGCCAACTGTGACAGACGTTGAAGGCAAACAATTCAAATATCTTCCCGTCAAAATGTATTTCACACAAAACTTTATTTCATGTTTTCCAGAACTTGATAAGGAAGTTTTACCTCTAATGGCAACAGTGCTTGGAAATGATTATGTAAATATTCACACATTTGAAGAATTTTATTCAGCTTTGAAAATTCCAAAACATGCTCCTTTAGGCATTACTGTTACAAGAACACATACCAAAATGATGAAGATAATGAACTGGCTGGAAAGTTTGAAAAGCATTGAAAGTGGGGTTAACAGGCTTATATTGTCAGTTAAACCAGAGAAACGAGATAGTGTGAAAGAATTGATTAAAAAATCAATGGATACTTATTCTAACATTGCCACTTACAGTTCATTCAGTCTGAAGGATTTCTTCACCAATAAAGAAGAGTCATCGAAGAATTATAAAACATTAAGTTATAATAGAAACACAATTCCATCTTGGTTCATAGAATTTCACAGGCAAGGGAAAATGCCACCTTTCATGCAGAATACATTGGTTCTTCATAGGAACATCTTACCATGTCAAGTCGAGGATTTGAAAATGCCTTCATCGTACAATTGTTCTACATTCTTACGTCAAATTTTGTATAGTATATTATTGAGGGATGATTTGAAAAATTTTGCATGTACAGAAATTACAAAAAAATATTGCGTTGAGGAGTATGATAGACAAGATGGACAGAAAAATGTAAAGAAAAATATAATTGAAATTATCCCTTTGATGGAAGGATATGGTGACCTCCCAGGGTTAGGTGAAATGGAGGATATAAAATGTAGCAGAAAGCGAGAACTCTTGTGCAAGGTTTTTGATCTAAACTTTGATCAAAGTAATGAGGAAATTATTAGTGATGACATAATTTTGTTTATAATGGCATTCATATTTTGGATAAGAAATGCAGACCCTAAAACAAATCTACATTCTATAAAAACACTTCTTGTCTGTTGGTTTTCCTTGGCATCAAGAACATTTGCTGAAGAAATTGATCAAAATGGTTCCACAATAAATTCAGCATTTACCAAATCAACTCCACAACAGAGGGAAAAAGTGAAGAAAAATTTAGAAAAGTATTTTCATGCACCTCAACATTCTATGAAGCATCCTATTGATATTAGTATCATTCATGGGTTTGCACAGTTCCAGTCTTGCATTTTGTCAACTACACATTTGAATCAAATATTGGGTTTTCCTTTTCCACCTGTAAATCCTTCATCGATCTTCTGTGGCAGTTTTCTGTACAATTTTTGTAAGGATTTGCAAACAAGAACAAATCCAGATCTTTTTATATCAGAAATGTTAGTAAAGCAGTCGCCTGCTCTTTCGTTATTTCAAAATCTACTATCATTTATTTTGTCTAGAGTAGATGAAGATTGTCTAAAAACTGTCACATCAACAAGTAAAAGGTCCAGAAATAGAAAGAAAAAGAAGTCTGCTACGAATGTTGACAAAAAAATTGACAGCGATGATGATGATGAATGTTCAAGTGAGACCACTGATAAGAGTACTGTAAGGAAAGTGAAAACAAATATCAAAGCTGCTTGTGAACTGTCTAACAGATTTAATTTTCTAGATATTGACGAATCTGATGATACTGATGGTTGATATCTAACAATAAAGTAACTTCTGTAATTAAAAACGAAAGAAAAGAAATGATTTTCTTTTGCTAATGTTACATTGTAACTTGGCTTACCGTATGGGCAGGTATAAATGAGTACAAATAATTGCAGAACTGGGCATGCCCAAAAAGATATTATATTAGACTAATCAGGCATGCACATTTTTGCAAGTTTTATTCATACACAATTAGCAAAATGCTGTATTATTCCTTTTTCATGATAAATAGAAGTTTAATGATTTAAATTCAAGTGCACAGTTTTGCGATTTTTTTGGCATGATTATGCAATGATTTCATTTAAGTGCACAGTTTAACAATTATTTTCAAATTCTGCAATGATTTAATTCAAGTTCATAGTTTTACAATTATTTGCACAATTCTGCAAGGATATATTTTTATACGTCCGTTTACGGGATGTATTATGGTACACCTCTGTCTGTCCGTCCGTTCGTCTGTCTGTCCGTTATCAACATGTCGGACAATAACTCAAAAACGATTTAACATATTTGCATGAAACTTTGGTGAATTGTTTATATCTATTGACATGAGCTCCCTTTCGATTTTTATAAATTTTAGATTTTATGTTTCATGTTACTCATTGAAAAAGGGGGATTTTCCAGTTTTCGGACAATAACTCAAAAATGCTTTGAGCAGTTTTCATGAAACTTTTATAATATCAGCAACCCAATAGTCATCTACCTAGGAGTTCGACCATACTCAATATGAAGTTGCATGCATGTAGTTAGTTTGAAGTTTAACTAAAACTATTCAGTATTCAGCAACACAAAGGCAAAATTATACATGACCGATGAAATAAAAAAAAATGGTGAATATTAAGTCAAAGAGACAACAATCCAATGAGGATAAAATATCACCAAAGGGTATCCATGGTTCTTACATCAACAGCCATGGCACCTTCATACCAAAGGGTAAGCTGAAGATGGTCCCTAAACAGCAACAGAAACCAATCCGTCCCCCAACCTACACCAAGAGCCATGCTGTCTATGTGAAAGATGCTATGCAGTAGTGAGATGACAAAAAAAAAAAAGTTTGTTTTCAATAGATGGTGAAAAAAATTATTTGTTTTTGATTGGCTGTGGAAAAAATTACAAGTTATTTTGGCTCAATGTAAAAAAAAGTTTGTCTCAGAAAAAAATCCATATCCCCCCCCCCCCGAAAATCAAATGGTTGCTGCCTTACATGCTTCAACTTAACATTATCAAGCTATGAACAAATATAAAATTAATCCCTTTCATAAAAACCAAGAAAATTTTGTTGAAAGTTTTCTACATTAGGTCTCACTGACAGATGGAATGACAGAATAAAAAAGACAAGCATTCTGAAAGTATTGCATGGCAATACATAGTCCCCTATCGGGTAAAAATTCATTATTATACTGGAACAAAATGCTAACTTGTTCTATAACTTGTCATGGTGTAAACAAAAAGAAAATATCAAGTCAATATCTTCAAGCATGACTAAAAACAGTGTGGAAAACTGAATATATGAGTGATTTTTTTCAGGTCCAAGGACCATAAATCTGCACAAAAGTATCAGACCGAAACAAAAATTTGAACTTGATCTGTAACTTGTCATGATAAAACTATATACCAATTGTCAATCAATATCTTCAAGCATGATGAAAAAAAGTGTGGAAAACCTATAACACTCTAACATTAGATATGATTAATAGTTCTCTAAAATTAGATATGATGTAATACAATGTATTTGATTTTTTTGATTTTTGGTGTTTTAATGCCACTTTAAAGCACCGCTTTTGGGCTATTTCGTGGCGGCCAGTTTTTATTGATGGAGGAAGCCGGAGTGCCCGGAGAAAACCACCGACCTTCAATAGGAAAACTGACAATCCTAGTCAATTAAGATTGGAGTCTAGTGCACCCGCACGAGCGGGGTTCGAACTCACAACCTTAGTGTTGACTGGCTAGTAATACAATGTATATCTATTTTCAAATTACAATCAAATATAATTAATAGTTCCAAATATTTTTTTCTTTCATTTGTCACAAACTAATATAGATTTGTATATAAAATTATCTATAAAATGTCAACAACTTTTATCTACACAATGTAATGTAATGAAATATATACCTTAATAAATATAGATTATTATCTAATTAAAGGATTTCACTTAACAAAAAAAAAAATATATATATATGTGTGCAGCATTCAGAAAATTAGTTTACACAAAATAACATATAAACCTGCCACAAAATTCCTCAAACAATGTACCAAAGAATATCTTTTAAAAAATGAGTTATCTCCCTTTGTACAAAAAAATTCAAACTTCGTCGGTAGGGGACTAAAAATATACACCTCATGTAAGGGTTTCCCTAAATATGCATGAAATGTTTGCCACTGGACATTAAACAAATTCACACTGAATAAATTTTGTAAAGCTCAATGAGTTATGTTCAAACATCCATTAACTATCATATATTTACCCTGTAAGTAAAACAAATACAGGTAAAGGTGTTTCTTTATCACAAGATTGACAGAACCTTTTATATGGTTTTCTAAGAAACAAACCATTCACCTTTTGTTTTTGTGTGGGAGGTTACATGAAGGTTTTTTTTCTCATAACCTTCAGTTAAAACAGTTCATGTGTTGTGACAGTCAGTGATGTAAGGTACACAGTACATTTGTTGTGACAGTCAGTTATGTAAGGTACACAGTACATGTGTTGTGAAGGTCAGTGATGTGAGGTACAGTACATGTGTTGTGACAGTCAGTGATGCAAGGTACACAGAACATTTGTTGTGACAGTCAGTGATGTAAGGTACACAGTACATGTGTTGTGACAGTCAGTGATGTAAGGTACACAGCACATGTGTTGTGACAGTCAGTGATGTTAGGTACACAGTACATGTGTTGTGACAGTCAGTGATGTAAGGTACACAGTACATGTGTTGTGACAGTCAGTGATGTAAGGTACACAGCACTTGTGTTGTGACAGTCAGTGATGTAAGGTACACAGTACATGTGTTGTGACAGTCAGTGATGTAAGGTACACAGTACATGTGTTGTGACAGTCAGTGATGTAAGGTACACAGTACATGTGTTGTGACAGTCAGTGATGTAAGGTACACAGCACTTGTGTTGTGACAGTCAGTGATGTAAGGTACACAGTACATGTGTTGTGACAGTCAGTGATGTAAGGTACACAGTACATGTGTTGTCACAGTCAGTGATGTAAGGTACACAGTACATGTGTTGTGACAGTCAGTGATGTAAGGTACACAGTACATGTGTTGTCACAGTCAGTGATGTAAGGTACACAGTACATGTGTTGTCACAGTCAGTGATGTAAGGTACACAGTACATGTGTTGTGACAGTCAGTGATGTAAGGTACACAGTACATGTGTTGTCACAGTCAGTGATGTAAGGTACACAGTACATGTGTTGTCACAGTCAGTGATGTAAGGTACACAGTACATGTGTTGTGACAGTCAGTGATGTAAGGTACACAGTACATGTGTTGTGACAGTCAGTGATGTAAGGTACACAGTTCATGTGTTGTGATAGTAATATTAGAAAGACAGTCCATTTGTTGTGACATTGATTTAATAGAAATCATATGAGTTGATAGAATGGCATCAAACACAGTTCCCATGTCTTTAGGGTGACTGGAAGTGGTACTTGTCTATATTGTGAGAGGGAGATCATTTGTGTTAATATTGGTGCAAGGGAGACCATTCACATGTGACAGTAATGTAACAAATAATTATTGTTTGGCAGATCCCATGATTTGACATGAATGTTAAAATTGAAAGCTGTTTATTGCTGTAAGGGATGTCATTGAGACCGCCTTTATTTCCCTGTGTAAGTCGAGTGATGTTAGATTGTCATTGTTTTTAAACATAATAGAACATTCTAGAATAATTCTTTACTATACTTAGGAATAAGGTGAGGATTCTCAGTGTATAAGGGAGCTACCATTTGATTTTTATGGGGGGCTAGGATGAAATTTGAAACAAATAGGCAGGACAGGAGTTTTGAGTAAAAAAAAAGGCAGGATGAGACACTGGCAAAAAAAAAGTCAGGATGACAATTTAGGTAAAATAAAGTCAGGATAAACTTAAAAAAAAAAAAAGGCAGGACCGAATTGAAAAATAAAAAGGCAGGACAGAGATTACAACTAAAAAAAAATGCAGGACAAAATTTTTTAAAAGTATGGATTTAAGAGAACTACCAAGAAAACTATTTAATGGCCTCTTATATTCAGGATCTGGGTTTTTTTTTTTGTGGTTGTAATGAAAGGATGACAATCCATGTTTATGGTTTAGTGGTAATATGAATGTTGGCATTGGCATAAGAGAAGGTCAATGTTGTATAGGCAGTCTGTGCATGTTCTGACAATTATGTAATGGAGATAGTCTAAGACATACTGTTACAGGGGTGATCCACAGTTATTTATAGTTTCAATCTAATTTGAAATACAGACTTGTGTCCACACTTTTTCAACAAGAAACTGACAGTTCTCAGATTTAACTTTTGATTTCAAGACTTTTTCAGGATTTAATGATTTTGACCTAATGAAACACACCTTCAACAATTTGAAGGCAGAATTTCATTGGTTGCTACTTTACTGGGATTTGATGTATTAAATAAGATTAAGATAAGACATTGATGTAACAGTTGCATTTTAATAGACAGTCTGCAATGAAAATGAGTCATGTTATGTGTTGACTTGTGACTGACATGAGAGCTACTCTTTTGTTGTGATAATGATTTTGAGTGGAACTCAGCCGGTAGTCAGCCCTTCAGATTTTTTTAAATCACATCAAAATTGATTGAAAATTAGGCTGAAACACCATCAAACTGAAATGATAATTTGCTGTATTGATAAATTGTGGATTTAAAAACTTTTTCCTTTGAATGTTCCTGGTGGAAGTTAATAAATAAAAGCTCTTCAAAGGCATTCATGATACTTGTAGCTGCACTGCACATGTGTTTTATTAAGTCTCCCAAACGAAGTTTGGGAAGACTTATTGTTTTTGCTCAGTTCTTATTATTATTATTATTATTCTTCTTCTTCTTCTTCTTCTTCCGCCGCTTTTAAATTTGAACTTGTCCGCACCCGTTCTCCAAAACCGCTAGTCAGATTAACTTATGGTTTCACAATATGTTAGACTAACATGTCTAGTGGTGCAATCAGGGTTTTGTTTGTGCAATGGGGTTTATAAAGGGGTACTTTGAGGGGCAAAAAGAAAAGAGGGTTTTACTATAGAACCCTATGGGATTTTATTTTTTAAAATTTTCAAATGATTATAAATTAAAAACCGTTTGTGATAGACACAATCTTTTTAATTGAAAATGTTCTAAATGATAAAGCCCATTAAATGAAATACAGGGTTAGTCCCCAGGGGTCACCCCCACCCCCTGCCATTTAAGAAAGTTCTAATACCTTGTAAGTGGTCAAGATCCCCACCCCTAAACCATATATATTCTGGTTTGTCATGCTAAGATGGTTTGAATGATATACAGGGTTAGTCCCCAGGGGTCATCCCGACCCCCTGCCATTTAAGAAAGTTCTAATATCTTGTAAATGGTCGAGATCCCCACCCCTCAACCATATATATTCTGGTTTGTCATGATAAAGCACATCAAATGAAATACAGGGTTAGTCCCCAGGGGTCACCCCCACCCCCTGCCATTTAAGAAAGTTCTAATATCTTGTAAGTGGTCAAGATCCCCACCCCTAAACCATATATATTCTGGTTTGTCATGCTAAGATGGTTTGAATGATATACAGGGTTAGTCCCCAGGGGTCATCCCGACCCCCTGCCATTTGAGAAAGTTCTATCTTGTAAATGGTCGAGATCCCCACCCCTAAACCATATATATTCTGGTTTGTCATGATAAAGCACATCAAATGAAATACAGGGTTAGTCCCCAGGGGTCACCCCCATCCCCTGCCATTTAAGAAAGTTCTAATATCTTGTAAGTGGTCAAGATCCCCACCCCTAAACCATATATATTCTGGTTTTTCATGCTAAGATGGTTTGAATGATTTACAGGGTTAGTCCCCAGGGGTCATCCCGACCCCCTGCCATTTGAGAAAGTTCTAATATCTTGTAAATGGTCGAGATCCCCACCCCTAAACCATATATATTCTGGTTTGTCATGATAAAGCACATCAAATGAAATACAGGGTTAGTCCCCAGGGGTCACCCCCACCCCCTGCCATTTAAGAAAGTTCTAATATCTTGTAAGTGGTCAAGATCCCCACCCCTAAACCATATATATTCTGGTTTGTCATGCTAAGATGGTTTGAATGATATACAGGGTTAGTCCCCAGGGGTCATCCTGACCCCCTGCCATTTAAGAAAGTTCTAATATCTTGTAAATGGTCGAGATCCCCACCCCTAAACCATATATCTTCTGTTTTGTCATGTTAAAGCACATCAAATGTTATACAGGGTTAGTCCCCAGGGGTCACCCCCCACCCCCTGCCATTTAAGAAAGTTCTAATATCTTGTAAGTGGTCAAGATCCCCACCCCTAAACCATATATATTCTGGTTTGTCATGCTAAGATGGTTTGAATGATATACAGGGTTAGTCCCCAGGGGTCATCCTGACCCCCTGCCATTTGAGAAAGTTCTAATATCTTGTAAGTGGTCAAGATCCCCACCCCTAAACCATATATATTCTGGTTTGTCATGCTGAGATGGTTTGAATGATACACAGGGTTAGTCCCCAGGGGTCATCCCGACCCCCTGCCATTTGAAAAAGTTCTAATATCTTGTAAATGGTCGAGATCCCCACCCCTAAACCATATATATTCTGGTTTGTCATGATAAAGCACATCAAATGAAATACAGGGTTAGTCCCTAGGGGTCACCCCACCCCCTGCCATTTTAGAAAGTTCTAATATCTTCTAAGTGGTCAAGATCCCCACCCCTAAACCATATATATTCTGGTTTGTCATGTGAAGATGGTTTGAATGATATACAGGGTTAGTCCCCAGGGGTCATCCTGACCCCCTGCCATTTGAGAAAGTTCTAATATCTTGTAAATGGTTGAGATCCCCACCCCTAAACCATATATATTCCTATTTGTCATGTCTCGAACATTTGAATGACGTATTCGGTCAGTCCCCAGGGGTTCCCCCCACCCCCAATGTTCTAATATCTTGTAAATGGTTGAGATCCCCACCCCTAAACCATATATATTCCTGTTCGTCATGTACTGAACATTTGAATGACGTATAGGGCCAGTCCCCAGGGGTTCCTCCCCACCCCCAATGTTCTAGTATCTTGTAAATGGTCGAGATCCCCACCCCTAAACCATATATATTCTGGTTTGTCATGCCAAGATGATTTGAATGATATACAAGGTTAGTCCCCAGGCATCACTAATGCATATAACTTTACTGGACCAAACCAATTTTCACTGGACGTTGCCCAATGTCAGGCGACCCTGGGAATTACGAATTATGGGAGCTTCGTTTGGGAGACTTCGTAACAGCATCCTGTTACAATCATTTCTTGTTGTGATTAGTTTTATAAAGTGTGGTTTGGATAGGCAAAGGGAGAGTTGTGTACACATAAAACTGGTTTGACCTAACCACATTTTGTGCCTGTACCTAGTGCGGCTATCTGGACATGTGTTGATTACTGGTTTGACCTAACCACATTTTGTGCCTGTACCTAGTGCGGCTATCAGGACATGTGTTGATTACTGGTTTGACCTAACCACATTTTGTGCCTGTACCTAGTGCGGCTATCTGGACATGTGTTGATTGTGTTATTGTCAGTCTTTGTTTGTTTGTATGTCTGTTTTGGAGGGGTCTGGTGTTGAAGGTTGATATGGTCAATTGTACTTTCCACCATTTTTTGGTGGTTCTTGTTTTAAAAGCATACACACAATCCATTGGGATTGGTTAACAATGGATATTTTACCAATGGAGTAACTGTATTTTCAGTTTGGTAAATAAACAATAAAATTACTCAGTCTTTAAGAAATTAAGATTGTTGAACAGAGACTGGCCAAGTAGTTCCTTGAAAAACTTATAAATATGTGTATGAAGTTTGACACAGACTTCACATAAACAATACACCTTATCGCTATTCCCAGCTGACCCAAGAATCTGTCCCGCTTGAACTATTGACGTCATACAACAATCACTTTTCCATTGTGGCGTCAGATATTTTGTATTATGACGTCAAAATTTTACGGGAACCTGTGTGATGTCCAGAAAGGGCAGACAAATACTAGTAGCGATAAGGTGTATTACAAGACAATGCACACAACGTGACCTAATGATTGATTGATTGTTGGTTGCTTAATGTCCAGTGAAAATATTTTATGCATGCTCAGGACGAGAACAAATAAATCACTTGAAAATGAGGGTATATTGAATAGAGCCAGAAATTTTGCCTTGCAACAGGCCACCTATGGATCCCTCAAAGAGTTGTTACAAGGGTTCTTAATGTGCAGAAAGTGTGACCTAAAAGATCATCACATAATAAAATACACATGAAACACGAAACATACTTTAATACTATTAAACTTTAACAAACACATGGCTATGACTATAGGACAATAAATACACCATTGCAGAAATAACAATCAGATCCTATTTCTTCCTATATAACCTCTATGAAAATCTTAAGAGTCAAAAGAAAAAACATCTTACCCCATGGATTTTTTTAGAATTGTGTAGTATGAATATCTACTTTAAATGTTAGAAAAAAAACAAAATTTATAATTTGTTTAGAAAAATAAATCTATTTTATTCTACTATAATGGTAGAATATATACCTAACCTAATATCAGATTCAACTATTCAACAAAAAAAATCTTTGTTTATCAATATGTATAAATGCATTCTTCATCTTAGTATGACATATACCGAAGGATATATCAAAACTTTGTAATTAAAACTTTTTAAAAAGACTAAATCTAAAAAAAATTAACCATACTAAGTCAAATTTCGAAAACTAGAGATTTTCAAATGAAAGTCACAATATTCCCTTACTTGAGGGCCTCATGGAAGATTTGTTTGTTGTAATGAACAGTGTTTATCCATTTAAAAAAAAAAAGATTACATCATTATTATTATTATTATTATACCTCTTGTTATTTTTAAATGCATAATATTACGATACAATGTTACAAATGTAAATCCAGATTTTTCATTTATGGACTTTGTACCACAATTGATCACATGATCACTAAAAAGACCATGATGTCAACAAAAAATTAATAAAGAAACTTTGACAGATGCTGTTTCAGCATTAAATAAGTATATTTCAGTAGAATATTGATCTATGCACCTTACACATGTATATGATATCATAGTGTTGTCAAATATTCAATATGCTTTTTAATATTACATATTTTCCTAAGCCTAGAGTCAGACACCTAAATAATAATTTAAAATCAAAGATTTTTTTAACTTAAAATAAGGTAAACTGTCAACGTAAAATAATACTTTACTTTGAATTGTGAATAGGAACTTGTGTTGTAAATTTACAAACGTAATGCCCATCATTTTTTACCCTACAATACAATATTATAATGTGATATTTTTTTAATATAACAAATAATAACAATCTCTTTAAAGAGAACGTAGTTGTCATTGAGAACAGAGAAAATCTTGTGAACGTAATACCAAAGATTTTATGGAAAATGTTTCCAATCAAAAAATATCATTGTCTGATACAAAAATAAAAGAACATAATACAAATGTATTAACACATACATATTTACATGTTGTAACTGTGCATGATGCTAGAAAGCCAAAAAATATACATGTATATATGTAAGATACAAAAGTGACTGGCAGGATAAACTTCTAGAAATGACACAGGCACTTGCATACCTGCCAACTTTTCAAAATCTCCATGGGGGATTTTAAGCACAAGAGGAACTTATGCTTTTCTTTTATTGTCATAAGTGTTTTTTAATCTACTACTATATTGTTTGAAAGAGTATGTATTTTCTTAAATACCCTGCCACCCTAAATCTGCCTCTGGGGATATCCCCATAAATCAGGATAGTTGGCAGGTCTACACTTGTCTCTGAAAAAAATTACCTACTAACTGATGTTGTTAGAGAAAACTTTTTAAACAAAGCTTGGATATGTTAATGAAAAATATCTAATTAAAAATCCTCAAAAGAAATCTATTGCATTTTCATACTTGAGACAACTTTAATTTCAACAAGGCCAACAAAAAATTCTGTTTCCTCTACCTTCCCTAAATTTTCCTGCCTACCAGTAACAATTTTTTTTTTAATTATTTGGGTTAACACAGTTAAGTCGTAACATTTTTCTCTGAGCATTTTTAAAGTCCAGCTACTCATTTCACAAAAAAAGTTTATGAGTAAAAATACTTGTAAGTCATGAACATTTCAGTAAAACTTACTATTTTAGTCGTAAAGAGCTCCAGATAATTTATAGCCTGTATAGTCTATGTAAAATATTTGTCAAAAATTATTTACCTACCTACCCTATTTTTTCTGCCAGGAGGCAGGAAACAGGTTGGTTTTTTTTTTTTGCCTAATAGTAAACATTATAAAAAATCTATTTTATAAATGTAGCTCTTCTATTTTTTAGATTGCTTTCTAACTTACTCATAGGACAACAAAAAATTGTAAACAAAAAAAGTTCATTACTTTGAAATACATTTGAAATAAGCCAGATCAAATAATTCAGTTCAGATTCTTCAGAATAGTTCTTTGTAAGATTTCATAACAAGACTAATAAGACAAACAAAATACAAGCAAATATAAAAAAATAGCACTAAATACAAAACGGTTACAGATACATATAAACAAAAACTAAAACAAACCAGATCTACTAAATTCAGACTTATTTGGTAATAGGAGCCACAATTTTTAACTGTATACGCCATGTGCAATAATTTTCCAGATCAATGTGATCTTATACATCTTCAAATACAGGCATTTCGTGTTTTTTTTTTCCTTCTATTTAGCAAATAAAAGAAGTTATACCGAAAAAGATTGCATTGCTTAAATCCCATTCAAAGTGATCTTTTTCAAGACATCTATGCCTCAAGGAAGAAACCTAGGAAAACGTTTTTAAAATATTATGTCACCAATATATATTTCTTAATAAAATGCTTCGCTGGGCGCAGCTTGATACGACCGCAGAGGTCGAACCCTGAACAGTTGGGGCAAGTATGGACACAACATTCAAGCTTGATACAGCACTGAATTTGGATTGTGATTAAATATTTGACACAGCATAGGTTTCTGACACAGAAAGAATGTGGTCTAAGAACTTCAATTTTTTTAATTTACCTATTATGGTCCAATGTCCAAAATCAAAATACATGGTTAGATTCAGCATATCAAAGAACCCCATATATTCAATTTTTGTTGAAATCAAACAAAGTTTAATTTTGGACCCCAACTTGGACAAACTTGAAAACTGGTCCCATAATCAAAAATCTGAACACATGTTTAGATTCAGCATATCAAAGTACCCCAAGAATTCAATTTTTGTTAAAATCAAACTAAGTTTAATTTTGGACCCTTTGGACCTTAATGTAGACAATTTAAAAAACGGGACCCAAAATTAAAAATCTAAAAACAAGGTTAGATTTGGCATATCAAAGAACCCCAATAATTCAATTTTTGATGAAATCAAACAAAGTTTAATTTTGGACCCTTTTGACCTCAATATGAACCAATTTGATAGCGGGCCCACAAATAAAAAATCTAAATACATGGTAAGATTCAGCATATCAAAGAACCCCATATATTCAATTTTTGTTGAAATCAAACAAAGTTTAATTTTGGACCCCAATTTGGACCAACTTGAAAACTGGGCCAAAAATCTAAAAACATGTTTAGATTCAGCATATCAAAGAACCCCATATATTCAATTTTTGTTGAAATCAAACAAAGTTTAATTTTGGACCCCAACTTGGACCAACTTGAAAACTGGGCCCATAATCAAAAATCTAAACACATGTTAAGATTCAGCATATCAAAGAACCCCAAAAATTCAATTTTTGTTAAAATCAAACTAAGTTTAATTTTGGACCCTTTGGACCTTAATGTAGACCAATTTAAAAAACGGGACCCAAAATTAAAAATCTAAATACACGGTTAGATTTGGCATATCAAAGAACCCCAATAATTAAATTTTTGATGAAATCAAACAAAGTTTAATTTTGGACCCTTTTGACCTCAATATGAACCAATTTGAAAAACGGGGTCCACAAATAAAAAATCGAAATACATGGTTAGATTCAGCATATCAAAGAACCCCATATATTCAATTTTTGTTGAAATCAAACAAAGTTTAATTTTGGACCCCAATTTGGACCAACTTGAAAACTGGGCCAAAAATCAAAAATCTAAATACATGTTTAGATTCAGCATATCAAAGAACCCCATATATTCAATTTTTGTTAAAATCAAACAAAGTTTAATTTTGGACCCTTTGGACCTTAATGTAGACCAATTTGAAAACTGGATCCAAAATTAAAAATCTAAATACACGGTTAGATTCGGCATAACAAATAAATAAATGTGGTCAAAGATTTTACAAATCTAATGCGCCATACTGTGCAATTAAAGATTACTTCTTGAAATTTTTCAATATTTGAAATTTGAAAAAAAAATAATATTTGAAGAATAATTCTTTTTAATTTCTGAAATCTGAAATGAGAAAAAATTGACCCCCCACAATTTCTTTTTACCCCCCCCCCCCCCCTTTTTTCCCCCCAAACCATAATTACCCATTTAAATTTACCATAGTGCTAACTTAATCTATTTTATAATAGAATTAAAAATATAGTGTCAAATCTTTCATATGGATTTTTTTGTAAAAAAAAAAGATGCAACATTTGCAGATATTTTTACTGGTCTTCCTTTATAAATATGCATTTCTTTAAACATAATTTAAAAGCAGTGTAAGGGAAGTAACCAAAACGTTGTATTTGGATTACCTCCCTTACACTGTTTTAAATTATCTTAATTGTTCATTAACCATTACTTTATACATAATTTAAAAGCAGTGCAAGGGAGATAATTTCAATGATGTATTTGATTTATCTCCCTTACACTGCTTTAAATTATGTTTTGTACTAAAGTATTTGTCCATTAACCAGGACAACCTTGTTTTTCCCCCTTTTTTGCCCCTAATTCTTAAACGGTTTGAGCCATAACCCCCCAAAGCAAATCCTAACCATCCCTTTGTGGTATGGAAACTTGTAGTACAATTTCAGAGAGATCCATACACTGTTCCACAGTTATTGTCTGGAAACTAGAAAATGCTTATTTTTGGCCCCTTTTTGGCCCCTAATTCCTTAACTGTTGGTACCATAACCCCCAAAATCAATCCCCACCTTCCTTTTGTTGTATTGAACCTTATGGTAAAATTTCATAGAGATCCATTCACTTAAACTAAAGTTAGAGTGCGAAAACTAATGCGTATTCGGACGACGACGCCGGACGACGACGACGACGACGACGACGACGACGACGCCAACGTCATACCAATATACGACCACAAAATTTTTTTTGCAGTCGTATAAAAATGTGGAATAATAGATATTTATAATCACTTCATGCAATTCCGCCATTACATTATATTGTCATTAAACCTACTAATGTATTAGAAAAGTTATTGCAAATGTTACATTTAAAAGAAAAAGAACAATCCGTTTCTATATGATATAGTATACATCATAAAATAAATATTTACAAAAATCTCTGCTTACACATACATCATGTTGAAATAATGTTCTCTTTTCTTATCAAACAAATAAATGAAATAAATAATATGCAACATGTTTGATTGAATTTTGTCAGGTTTCCTCTGTTTAACTTTTATGATAGACACTTTCTTTAGGCCATATCTTAGTTCTCAGAATATGAAGACAAGGAAACAAAGTAATTTGAGATCAACTTACTAATATGTATAAATGTTCATTCACAACCATCAATTATAAACAGTAACCGGAGCAAATTAAGAAAGATATCCAAAAAAAACTTAGAAGAGGTTTTCAAAATGTTTCTTTTAAAAATTGTTCCATCTAATGTTAACTTTTTCAATTGAAATTTCAGAAAGACTATGAAAATCAAAGGAAATTCTATCGAGAAAACTGAGATTCCTGTTGAACCTATATAAATAAGAAGATGTGGTATGAGTGCCAATGAGACAACTCTCCATCCAAGTCACAATGTATAATAAAATGCTTCGCTGGGCGCAGCTTGATACGACCGCAGAGGTCGAACCCTGAACAGTTGGGGCAAGTATGGACACAACATTCAAGCTTGATACAGCTCTGAATTTGGATTGTGATTAAATATTTGACACAGCATAGGTTTCTGACACAGAAAGAATGTGGTCTAAGAACTTCAATTTTTTTAATTTACCTATTATGGTCCAATGTCCAAAATCAAAATACATGGTTAGATTCAGCATATCAAAGAACCCCATATATTCAATTTTTGTTGAAATCAAACAAAGTTTAATTTTGGACCCCAACTTGGACAAACTTGAAAACTGGTCCCATAATCAAAAATCTAAACACATGTTTAGATTCAGCATATCAAAGTACCCCAAGAATTCAATTTTTGTTAAAATCAAACTAAGTTTAATTTTGGACCCTTTGGACCTTAATGTAGACCAATTTAAAAAACGGGACCCAAAATTAAAAATCTAAATACACGGTTAGATTTGGCATATCAAAGAACCCCAATAATTCAATTTTTGATGAAATCAAACAAAGTTTAATTTTGGACCCTTTTGACCTCAATATGAACCAATTTGATAGCGGGTCCACAAATAAAAAATCTAAATACATGGTTAGATTCAGCATATCAAAGAACCCCAAGAATTCAATTTTTTGATGAAATCAAACAAAGTTTAATTTTGGACCCTTTTGACCTCAATGTGGACAAAGTTGATAACGGGGCCCAAAAATCAAAAATCTAAATACATGGTTAGATTCAGCATATCAAAGAACCCCATATATTCAATTTTTGTTGAAATCAAACAAAGTTTAATTTTGGACCCCGATTTGGACCAACTTGAAAACTGGGCCCATAATCAAAAATCTAAATACATGTTTCGATTCAGCATATCAAAGTACCCTAAAAATTCAATTTTTGTTAAAATCAAACTAAGTTTAATTTTGGACCCTTTTGACCTTAATGTAGACCAATTTGAAAACGGAACCAAAAATTAAGAATCTAAATACACGGTTAGATTCGGCATATCAAAGAACCCCAATAATTCAATTTTTGATGAAATCAAACAAAGTTAAATTTTGGACCCTTTGGACCTCAATGTGGACCAATTTAAAAACGGGGCCCAAAATCCAAAAACTTAATACACGGTTAGATTCAGCATATTAAAGAACCCCAAGAATTCAAGAATAAAACCCCATTGAAATTGATCAAGAAATAAGCAATTTATACGAAGTATCTTCTTTTGCACAATACTGTGCAATTGAATATTTCTTGCTATTGTGCAATACTGTACAATTGACAATTTCTTGCTATTGCGCAATATTGTGCTATTGGATATTTCTTGCTATTGCGCAATACTGTGCAATTGAAGATTTCTTGCTATTGCGAAATACTGTGCAATTGAAGATTTCTTGCTATTGTGCAATACTGTGCAATTGAAAATTTCTTGCTATTGCACAATACTTATTATATAATAATTTACACATCCTGTTTGGTGTGTATCTCCTACCATATCATTATTATTTGCTTTTAAATATTAATCAGAAATAACCAACTTAAAATGGAAAATTTTAAAAGAAAAAAAAAGGAAAAAAAGAAAAAAAAAGAAAAAAAAAATTCCCTCCCCCAAATTTTTTGAACCCCCTTATGATTCATCACCCCCAAACTCAATCCCAGCCTTCCCTTTGTGGTATGGTACCTTGCAGTACAATTTCAGAGAGATCCATACACTTGAACACAAGTTATTGTCTGGAAACTAGAAAAATGCTTATTTTTGGCCCCTTTTTGGCCCCCAATTCCTAAACGTTTCAGGCAATTACCCCCAAACTCAATTCCAGCTTTCCCTTTGTGATATGGAACCTTGTAGTACAATTTCAGAAATATCCAAACACTTACACACAAGTTATTGTCATGAAACTAGAAAAATGCTTGTTTTTTGCCCCTTTTTTGGCCCCTAATTCCTAAAATTTTGAGGCAATTACCCCCAAAATCAATTACAGCCTTCCCTTTGTGATATGGAACCTTGTGGTACAATGTCAGAGAGATCCATACACTTACACACAAGTTATTGTCTGGAAGTTACAAAAATTCTTATTTTTGGCCCCTTTTTGGCCCCTAATTCCTTAACTGTTGGTACCATAACCCCCAAAATCAATCCCCACCTTCCTTTTGTGGTATTGAACCTTATGGTAAAATTTCATGGAGATCCATTCACTTAAACTAAAGTTAGAGTGCGAAAACCAATGTGTCTTCGGCCGACGCCGGACGACGCCAGACGACGACGCCGACGACGACGACGACGTCGACGCCAACGTCATACCAATATACGACCAAAAAATTTTCAATTTTTGCGGTCGTACAAAAAGTTAATAACTATAGGTCAAAGTACAGCCTTCAACACGGAGCCTTGGCTATGTTCGGTTTGCATGATTTTAAAAAAAATTCAACTAGAAACTGCGAGTTCCTCTGATACTAACACAGGATTATCTGCATTTCAACGACAAATCAAAATTTATTTTTCATATTGGTCTTTACTCCCTTAGGTATAAAAATAAGAAGATGCGGTATGACTGCCAATGAGACAACTTTCCACCTTTTGGAAATTTCAAGACTTCAAAACATTTTAATTATGACAACAGGGCATTGTCTATCTACATATTTGTTAATTGATACATAAATTGACAATCTTTATATCTCATTGAGTGAAAAATTCTAAAATTCCAAATTATAAAGGGGAGATAATTTGTATAATTTTAAAAGTTATAAAGCCTTCAGAAAATATTTTTACCTATCTAAACATAAATATTTTAAATAACCTAATTTAAAACTATGTGAAATGCAAATGAATTCATTTAGCTTTGATAATAAACTTGTAATTCTTAACATAAATGTCAAAATAGCATATTTAAAGAAAAAAATATCAATGGTGTCACCAATAAACAAAATATTATAACAATTTTAAAGCTCTCTGGCTAAAATTATACAAATTGAAATGTGTATTATACATCTTCATAACACTGGCAAGTAAAGACACTCTCTTCTTTAGTCATTCCTATAAAAATTATTAATTTTACAGATCTTAAGGATCATTAAAAACTTAATTAATTGAGTTTAAGGCTTTGAATAATAAAATTGTAATAAAATTTGAACTCAGTCCGAACTCTCAAACATAAAGATGAATAAATATTTTTTGGCAGTGCTTGCTAGTTATATTATATCCATGACTATGTTTAACTAAGAATTTATTAAAACTTAGTCCGCACTCAGCCAAATGTGAAATTTCACAATATTTTACAGATAAAACAATAATCATACATTGTATGTACAAAATTATATATTACATTAATTATTTCAAAACTTTGCATGTGGCTAAAAAACAATGCTGATTTAATTTTTATTTTTCAAGTTACTGTAAAAATATTCATTGCCAAAATCACACTATTGCAATCAATCAAATGTGATATATTTTATGGAAAATAAATCAAGTCTCTTTTTTTACTGGCAGTTTGAAAATAATACTATTAATCAAGTATTAAAACAAATTATAATAGTAGTTTTATATATATTGGTTCTTAAAGTCCTATGCAATGTTCTAAAACAATTGCAGAAAATTGTAAAAACCATAACACACAAGTTTTATAATACACTGAAAAACTCTAATAACTCAATCTAAGCATGCTAAGAGGAACTTTATATAAAGGATAGGAAAATACATTTCTGATAAGATATCAAAATTATCTTATCTAAATCCTTTTTCATAG
Source organism: Mytilus californianus (assembly GCF_021869535.1). Lineage (NCBI taxonomy): Eukaryota > Metazoa > Mollusca > Bivalvia > Mytilida > Mytilidae > Mytilus > Mytilus californianus. Next base: position 79,129,680 of record NW_026262701.1, on the reverse strand, counting down.
ATAGAGCCCAAAGAATGTGTTTTCATTTTTTTTGGCACTGAATAAATGAATGTGTTATTTTTGAAAATCTAAAGGTATTTAATAGAAAAATGCTTTGTTGGAAAAATAAAAATAAAAATATAAAAAAACAGTTGAATATTTTTGTATTTGAAATACTGAAAGTTTGAGCTGTGAAATTTCAGCTATATTTTGATTCAGCATAGAGTTACATCACAACTTTTCTTTCTTCTGTTTGTCGTTCACTTGCAGTGTCCATTTAATAATATCAGAATGACTTTTCATATGTACATTCAGTTCTGCCTTGTTAATAGTCTCAAATCCACACTGGCAACACCTAAATGTTACCCAGCATGCAGCAGATTGTGGATCAACAGTGGCATTCATACCTTCCAAGCGATCTTTTAACTTTTGGCGAATTGTTTGGAAAAAGGCTCTAATATCATCCTTCTGACATTCGTACGTATCAAGTCTACTATCATAATCTATAGCTGCATTAATAACTTCATTTGTAAATTCATAACTGTAATTCTGGTCACTAGCATGTCGCCACATGTGGGATTTTAATGATGGTAGATGATGGCAGACATAACCACAGATATTACATTTATACTGCTCCAATGGCTGTTGTACAAACCGTTGATCGTTGATATGTCGCTTCATGTGAGATTTCAGACTTCTGTTTGAGACTGCTGGGAAGTCACACAGCTCACATTTAAGTGTTTTTGGTTCATCATGAATTTTAGCATGATTTTCAAACCGAGTAATGCTGGTAGTATTATATTCACATTTGGCACATTTGAACTCTTTGTTATGAATTTTTGCATGCTGCTTTTGTTCTTGTGGACCAATGGCAACAAAGTCACACTCATCACACTGAAAAGATTTCTGGTAACTGCACAGTTGTTTCTTGTGATTTTTTAGTTCATATTTCGAAATGAATTTCCGATCACAAACCTCACATTTGTATTGTTTCTTTTCATTGTGACCCCGAACATGATTACGGTAACTCACCGGGTTTGTTGTTTCATAGTCGCAATCATCACAAACAAAAACCTCTTTTTCCGTATGAGCTCTCATGTGAGCTCTCAGCTGACTTTTGTAATTAAAAGCTGATGTACATAACTTGCACTGATATGTACGAACTTTACAATGCTGAATCATGTGATCCTGTAGTGATTCACTTGAGGTAGCAATAAAATCGCACAGAGAACATTCAAAAGGCTGTTTAGTTTTGTGTAATCTCATATGCTGTTTGATAACAAATGTGCTAAGATTTGAATAATGACACAACTTACAACGATATCTGACTTCTCCTTCTTCCTCCCTTCGTTCTACATTCCCCATATTTTCTATTTCTGTTAAATCTTCCAACAATTCTCGTTTCATGCGTTTCTTACTTGTTTTTTTCACACCTGGAACTTCTTCGAGTTCAGCTTCTGTTTTTGATCTTTCTCTTAGTTGCTCAATAACAGCAAGTAATGATGACGAAATACCCTGCTTTGGTTTGTCCTCTGTTTCTGTTTCTATGTTAGTATCTGACACTGAAAATTCTGATTTTAAACTCATAGGACAAGCAGGATTTTCATTTGGTCCTTTTTTCAAAAGTGAAAGTAGAGTAACAGCTGATTCGGTCATTGAAGTCGATGGTATACGTTTACGTTTCCTTGTATTTTCTTCTTCCTTTACAATCTCCATGTCACTTTCATTGCTTGATGTTTCATCATCAGTGTCAATAACTTCCTCCATTTTGTCATATTCAACAGATGATACTGTAACCTCTGTCCCAAAATCCTGAAAAATTGTGCTTTCTTTTAAGTCTTCCTCTGATCTTGGAAGTGTTTCTATTATTAGTTTATCCATTGTTGATGCTATAACTGTATTAGTATCTGATCCTACACCAGAATCACTTAGTTCTGACTGGCTGACTTCAGACACTGCACGAGGACTATTTTGTTGACTTTTTATACTTGTGTAGCTGATAAGATTTGTATTATCCACTGATTCCACAACAACATTTTTCCTGTCTTCTGAAGAATAAATTTTCTGGGTTTCAAGGTTCTCCGGTTGTCGTTTCAAACTGACTGTTTCAACTTCAACATTTTGTTGAATAACTTCAGGCTGGTTAATGTAAGTCTCACTTTCTTGACCATCTGTAACACTAAGAGTTTGCACAGAACTAGGTGCCAATTGTCCTGTGGTGACCTTTGAACTCATCAGTCCTTGGTCTGGTAACATAAAGACTACCTTCTCAGCATGATTCTGTGGTAAAGACGTAATCCCTTTATCATAAGTGTGCATTGTGTCCAAAAATACTGAAATGACAGTTGTTCCTGTGGAAGTTTGTGTAGGAATCAAAATCTCTTGGATACTATCTGATGTTGATGACGGCTGGTTGGAAGGTAAATTGTCATTTTCTCCATTTGTATCTTTTTGTTTGGCTCTCATTGCTAACATATTTGCCAGAAATGGAGCCACTGGGCTAACAGATGACATCTTGTTAATTTCCTGAGCTTTCTCAAAAACTACAGTTTTTGTGTTATACATAGGAAGATTACTTCCTTGGCTCTCGACTGATGATACTGCTGTTGATACAACTGGTTTTTCTCCTTCTACTCCTGGTTGAAGTAATATTTCTTCATAAATACTCAATGGACCATTCTGGAACATAGGATAATCAATATCTTTATTTCCTGAATGTTTCCAGATATGAGCTTTGATTGTTCGCTGATAGTCACATGTATAACCACAAATCGTACACCGAAATTTAGCATTTGATGTGTTATATACAAAAGGCAAGCTTTCTGAGCCCTGATTTGTATCATTTGTTACAACTGGATTAATTGGTTCTGGCTTCCCTTCAAATTGCTTTTTATCCTGGTAATTGACAGCAGGTATTCTTTCTGCATCTTGTGGTGGTTTTGGAATTTTCTGTAGTTTTATAGTCTTGGGTAACATGGGCAACTTTTGATCTAATTTCTTCTGCTGCACAACCATCTCATTCATGATTTGTGGCTGTGTTTGATTAAGTTTTGATTGTTCAGGATACTCCAGTGACTTGTCTGTGTGAATCTGTAAATCTGGCCTATGTGTCAGCATGTGAACTACAAAAACATAGGCTTCACTACAAGAGAATTCACATTCTACACATTTGTATTCTGCCTTGCCTTCAGGTGTTGTTGTCTGAGGTTGCGGCTTTATATTCTCTGCAACTTCTTTTGAGGTGGGAGACGAATGTTTTTTCATTTCACCAGACTCTTCCTGCTCAATGTGGACAAGCATGTGCTCTTTCATCTTCAAAATATCACCAGACACAAACCCACATTCAGAACATTTCATCATTTTTCTTTCAATGGGTATATTTTGAGCTGGTTCATTTTTCATATTTTCAACTGTTTCTGCTTTCTTCTGTGCCTCTATACTCTCCCGATGTGTTTCAGCATGTGCACAAAAATGTTCAAAACTCTTACTCCTGTGATTACACATTTCACACACATACATTTGTGAGCACTGAGTCTTGTGTAATTTCAAATGTTCTTCAATCTCTGTCTTATTAACAGCCATGAAACTACACACATCACACACATACAGCTTATCAACATTGTGAACAGACTTCATGTGTGGTTCAACATCTGGTTGATAAATGGAAACTTTGCATATAGGGCATGCCACCATCTTCTGATGAAGTTTAACATGATTGGTTAAATGTCCTTTCTTACGAAATGTGGCATTACAATGAGTACAAACAAAAGGCCTCTCATTTGAATGAACCATCAGATGCTCTCGTAAGGAGTGGCTACGCTTTCCAGCATAATTACAAAAGGGACATTTATATGGTCTGCTAGCACAATGGACCAGATCTACATGTTGTTTTAGGTAATGTTTGTTATGGCTAGAGTAATCACATTCTTCACATTTATGAACTTCCTGACTAGTCAATAAAGACGATTGTAAGGTTTGAGCTGACGATTCTGGTGTTGGCATGGAAACATATAAGTTTGGTGGTGATTGTGACGTTGATGTAGTAGGTGTTGTCATGGAAGAAGCTGATGTAACTTTAGAAATGTTTTCTACAATAATAATTGGACTGTTCATGAATCCTTTCTCTTTAGCAAGTTGTTCCACCAGTTTCTGAGGTGACTGGACATTTTTGGATGTATATAGCGTTATAACAGGGTCCGACATCTTTACCTCTAGGGAACTGTCATGGTTTTGAGATTTCTGTACTTGATTGACTACTTCCTGTAACTGACTGAGATTCCGACTACTTGTAAACTGTTGAGATTCTGAATTTTGATCAGAAAGCAAAGATGGCTGGACTATTCCTGTCAAGGAACTGACAGCTTGTAAATGACTACCACTGGATGACATCATTCAAGATGAATTCAGATCTTTATAAAACTTTTACAGCTTACAATCTGCCACCTGAAAAAAATAGAAATAGGTTTTATATATTTTTTTAAGGGTGCAGATAGAGCAACTAGAAAAATAAATTATTACTTTATACAACCAATCACATTACAACTAATGCCCAAAATGTAATCATGAAGTACAATATTATGTGTATGGAAGATGTGAAATGTCATAGATTTGTAACTCACACAAATAGAATTTTATTATTATTAGTCATATTAAAGCATTGGCAAAAAAAACAACTTAAAGCTTTTTAGTTTAAATATGTTTTTTCCCCAGAATTCCACCATGTCCACCAAAAAAACTTGAATGAATATTTTAAGAACTTGTTTAAACTACTACCATTCAAAACATAATAGGGCTCAAAAGAAGCTGATAATCAAAATTTATTATTCTTTTTGTCCCCCACATGTGCACGTCTTAGGGAAATATGGTTATTGTCTCCGTCAGTCCTATTTCTATTTCCTCCAAAACCCATCAATACTCAAGACCATTTGAGATAAAGCTTTCGAACTTGGTAGGACTATTTTTCTTTATATTCTCTTGATCTTGCTATATCATCAGTTCGATTTGACAATTTTTTGGGGAGTAATGACTGAACATTTTTTTTTAGTATTGTAACAAGACAGCTTGTGAACTCAACTCCCTTGTATTGTTTTGACAGAAAGCTCTCATACTTGGTAAGATTGTTTGTCATCATGTTTAGTTTTACATTTTTGGCCATACCATTTTAAAAGTTGGCCATATTATACAGTTTTTTATCCAAACATTTTATAGGGAGTTATGGGACTTTTGACTTTTTTAGAGTATTGTGACAATAACACATTCTTAACGCAACTATCCTGAGACCATTTGACAGAAGCTCTCATATGTGCTAATATTTTTTGCCATCATGTGTAGTTGACCATTTTATACAGTTTTTTATCCATACATTTTTATGGAGTTATGGGACGTTGACCATTTTTTTAGTATTGTGACAATAAGACTTTGTGATTGTAACTTCTCCGAGACCATTTGACAGAAAGCTCTCATAATTGGTAAAATTGTTTGTCATCATGTTTACTTGACCAATTCACACTGTCTTGTTGATCCAAATTTTTTTTACAAGAATTTTGGGACCCTGACCATTTTATGAAGTATTGTGACAATAACACTTTACTAGTTTAGTGACTTTGTGAAAGCAACTCCTCTTACAGAAACTGCTGATATTTGGTAGGATTGGTTGCCATCATGTGTAGTTGACCATATTATACCTTTATTTTGATCAGACCATTTTTACAGGAGTTATGGGACTTTTACCATACATGTATCTTGACTCAATATACATGTATTAAAATTAAATCTCCACACTTGCTCATTTTTTTTTTTTGCTTGGTAGCTCCCGCCTGACCAAGCAAAAAAGAAATGACCAAGTGCAGAGATTTAGTTTTAATTAGATTATGTGTAAAGAAGACCATGTCACTAGACAGTACAGAAGTCCATTCCTATACCTTGGACATGTTAGATAAGACTAACTGGCTTATTCTCTTACAATGTAAATCATATACTTAATTACATTTTTCAGAAAAATATTTAATAATATTATGTATTTATTACATAATATTTTGCAATTCTTTAAGGGGAAAAAATACAATTTTACTGTTTAGATTTATTTGCTTGTATGCATTATAAAGTATACCAGTAGATATTTGGTGGTGTATTTCAATTTATCTAAGTCAGACTATCTTCACCATGTGTTGCTGGTTGTTGTTTGGCTTTGTATGTCAATTTTTTTTCAGAGGAGTCTATCATGTGTGGTTTGTTGTACTGTTCCAGTGGCGGATCCAGAAATTTTCATAAGTGGGGGCCCACTGACTGCCTAAGAGGGGGCCCGCTCTGGTCATGCTTCAGTGATTCCCTATATAATCAACCAAATTTTTCCAAGAAAAGGGGGGGCCTGGGCCCCTTGGCCCCACCCTCTAAATCCGCCTCAGTGTTCAACATTCATTGGTAATTCCTGTTATACTTTAAATTTTAATGTTTTTTTTTAATTTAACTTCTGCATTGTTTTCTGTTATTAAAAGCTGTGGTGCAGTTTATCATAATGATGACAATCAAGTCATGCAATAAAATGCATTCAATTTTCTGTATTTTGTATATTTAATAACCAATAAAATGCTCCGCAGGGCGCAGCTTGATACAACCGCAGAGGTCGAACCCTGAACAGTTGGGGCAAGTATGGACACAACATTCAAGCTTAATACAGCTCTGAATTTGGATTGTGATTAAATATTTGACACAGCATAGGTTTCTGACACAGAATGAATGTGGTCTAAGAACTTAAAAATTTTAAATTGGACATTCATCTATTATGGTCCAATATCCAAAATCTAAATACATGGTTAGATTCAGCATATCAAAGAACCCCAAGAATTCAATTTTTGATGAAATCAAACAAAGTTTAATTTTGGACCCTTTTGACCTCAATGTGGACAAAGTTGATAACGGGGCCCAAAAATCTAAAATCTAAATACATGGTTAGATTCAGCATATCAAAGAACCCCATATATTCAATTTTTGTTGAAATCAAACAAAGTTTAATTTTGGACCCTTTTGACCTCAATGTGGACAAAGTTCATAACAGGGCCCAAAAATCAAAAATCTAAATACATGGTTAAATTCAGCATATCAAAGAACCCCATATATTTAATTTTTGTTGAAATCAAACAAAGTTTAATTTTGGACCCTTTGGACCTTAATGTAGACCAATTTGAAAACGGAACCAAAAATTAATAATCTAAATACACGGTTAGATTCAGCATATTAAAGAACCCCAAGAATTCAAGAATAAAACCCCATTGAAATTGATCAAGAAATAAGCAATTTATACGAAATATCTTCTTTTGCACAATACTGTGCAATTGATTATTTCTTGCTATTGCGCAATACTGTACAATTGACAATTTCTTGCTATTGCGCAATATTGTGCTATTGGATATTTCTTGCTATTGCGCAATACTGTGCAATTGAAGATTTCTTGCTATTGTGCAATACTGTGCAATTGAAAATTTCTTGCTATTGCACAATACTTATTATATAATAATTTACACATCCTGTTTGGTGTGTATCTCCTACCATATCATTATTATTTGCTTTTAAATATTAATCAGAAATAACCAACTTAAAATGGAAAATTTTAAAAGAAAAAAAAAGTAAAAAAAAATTCCCCCCCCCAAAATTTTTTGAACCCCCTTATGATTCATCACCCCCAAACTCAATCCCAGCCTTCCCTTTGTGGTATGGTACCTTGCAGTACAATTTCAGAGAGATCCATACACTTGAACACAAGTTATTGTCTGGAAACTAGAAAAATGCCTATTTTTGGCCTCTTTTTGGCCCCCAATTCCTAAACGTTTCGGGCAATTACCCCCAAACTCAATTCCAGCTTTCCCTTTGTGATATGGAACCTTGTAGTACAATTTCAGAAATATCCAAACACTTACACACAAGTTATTGTCATGAAACTAGAAAAATGCTTGTTTTTTGCCCCTTTTTTGGCCCCTAATTCCTAAAATTTTGAGGCAATTACCCCCAAAATCAACTACAGCCTTTCCTCTGTGATATGTGGTACAATGTCAGAGAGATCCATACACTTACACACAAGTTATTGTCTGGAAGTTACAAAAATGCTTATTTTTGGCCCCTTTTTGGCCCCTAATTCCTTAACTGTTGGTACCATAACCCCCAAAATCAATCCCAACCTTCCTTTCGTGGTATTGAACCTTATGGTAAAATTTCATGGAGATCCATTCACTTAAACTAAAGTTAGAGTGCGAAAACCAATGTGTCTTCGGACGACGCCAGACGACGACGACGACGCCAACGTCATACCAATATACGACCAAAAAATTTTTGCGGTCGTATAAAAAGTATTATGAGGGTGTGGATGGGGGTTTACAGAATAGGGAATAATGGACAAAAAATGTAAAGAATTGAGAAAATGGACCAAAAAAATAAAGAATAGAGAATAGTGAGGTGCTTAAATATAAAGAATAGAGAATAATAGGCTAAAAGTATATAGAATAGAGAAAAATGGACTAAAAGTATAAAGAATAGAGAAAAATGGCCTAGAAAATTAAAGAAAACAGAAATGAAGGAACCCCCCGTCCAGACCCTCTATTGTGTCATGTATGACAAGTAAACCAAAATACACCTTTTAAAACCCAATAGTGTTTGTACATGCCTGATATTATGCCCCTAAAGGATAGTAAATGATAGGATCCATAGATTATCCCAAAGTCACCATAACTTGCATGAAAACATACAAAATATAGTTAGCCACTTCAATTGTGATTATTTAGAACATGTGTAACAATTTTTCTTTATATACAAGCCAATGCTTAACTAAATTGTGTTAATCAATTTTTTCGTAATTTCAATTTCACATGATTTTTTTGTGCGATCACATAATAAAATTATATTATGGTATGCAAGTTTAATCTTATTTTCAATTATGTGCATAACAAAGACCCACATTTTTGAGATCTATTACAAACAATCAATTTGATTTCCATATAAACATGATTAAGAAATCAAAGTAATTAATTTGAAATTGATAGTAAGTGTTGTGTACAGTTAATTGTGCTTAAATAAAGTTGATCAGATCAATTAATTCTGAACTGTCATTGTAAGAGTTTCTGATTGAAATGTTGGAATGTCTTTGTACATGTTGTATATAACTCAAAATATCTTACTGTATTTTAATTATGGAGATCAAAATAATAATATTATATTACTCAAAATTTCAATTTGCTTTATATCATGTATATATACATGATATATATTTATACATAAAATGTAAATTGCAAATAAAATATGATAGTATTTTACATTATTTAATTTTACAGATTTATTGTATCATTTCATCATGTGGACTCACCTCAAAATTGTGCACATACAAATATGAAAATATGATAAAATTCACACAATTTCATTTATTTTTCTGTTATATTTTTACTTCTCATAATTTGATGTACACAAAAGTAAAGAGTTATAATTCTTGAACTAATTAGTCTGTAGGTAGAGTTTTCCTTGACCTAATGCATAGTCCATGCATAGAAGATAGTATTTTAAAAAAAGTAAAATTGTAATTTTTAATATGTTTGTTAATAGCTACTGCTTACTTAAAAATGACTTATTTGGATTTCTCTTTTAGTGTTTTCGTGCAACTTTTTTAGTTAATTTCTTGACTTTAAATGATAGACGGTAAATTTTAATCTCTACACTTAGGCCCCTAAAAAACCTTCAACAATACATGTATGCCACCAATGTACATGTAACTTCTTTTCATTTTTTTTTTTCAAAAAGGTGCAAATGATATCATGCAACATTTGTGTATCTGATTGCTAAAATGTATAATGGCATGTACTAAGTCAATAAAAATAAAACTTGCAACAAATATAACATCCAGGAGCTCATCAGGTAGCACCTGCTTCACATTAGTTTACTGTATATAACATTAACAAATGTCGAAATGATACATGTAAGTTGCAACAAACTAACATGGTCATGTTTCTCCCTGTAAAACGGATAAACCAATACACCGACAAACTTTTGTTTATTCTTTGCCAAATATTAACAATACAAAATCAAATAATTGTCTGTTTCATGCAATGTCTTTACTCTGTCCCTCCAAAACAATATTTGTGTCATTACCGACCGCATCAACTTTCAAAAACGTGGTTTACAAATAGTCATTGTTTTTCATCTTAGATTACTGCAATATAGTGAAAAATGGTTGAATATTTTTTAAAATGGGTTCGTGAATAGAGCAAAATCAACTTTTCTCTGGATTTTTGTGATGAACTCTTACATTGTAAGCAGAAAATTCAGGGATTCAGGTTAATGAATGTCCATGATGGCGATCAAAATAGTCACGTGATCTGGTAGTACGCCAGAGAAAATCACATGGCATTTTCTCTCGCGTTGGCATGAAAACGAGAGAAATAATATTTTATTGATCAACTTTTCAAAATATGGAATATTGTAAGATTTCATTACGTCAAAAAGATAATAAGACTGTAACTGTTAGAATGAAAATTGTTTCAAAAATTAAAAAAAGTATCACGTTAAACTGGAATCCGCTTGTATATAACGCTATGCTCAAAGTGTAGTAGTCAGCAGAGAACCAGCTTAGGTTAACAATACTAAAAATCAGTTTCGGAATATATTCCGGAAAACGTACGAAAAGGAAAGATTGATGATTGATTGATTGATGTTTAATGCCACTGTCAGCACTATTGGCTATTTTCGAATAGAAAAGATGGGTTAATCATAAATTGATGAAGCAATTGGAGTAGCATCTCTTAAGTTGTTTGTTTCACAGGGTTACTCGGTTAGCGGATATACAAGAAATTGTATTGGGGTTTTCTTCGTATTTCCTGTCTATCTGCTTGATTTGTATTGAATTATTACGTTGGCACCAAGATTCGGTGGCGGATTCGGAGTGGGGATAGAGGACGGATCTCCCTTTTAATTGAATAAAACGGAAAGCATGTCATTTTTTGCATTAAAATCGTCTCCACAAATGTTTGCTATAAAGATGCACGGCGGTACATATTATCATTTCCCCGTGGAATAACGCTCCCTTTCAGAAATTCAGGATCCGCCCCTGAGAGTTTTTTGTTTAAACTAGTAAAGTGCAATTTACTCTCCATATTCGTATACAGAAAAATCCTCGAGGGGATTTAAAAAGTCTGTATTTTGTATTTCCCATCCTGCTTTAGATTTTAAGGACATTTTTCCTTAGCTTTAAAAATATCTCTTATTCTGTAGAATTCCATGAACATGATTTTGCTAATACATTTTTGTCTCGCCGGTGACGAAAGTCGCAGTATGCGAGACATATGTATTACTATCCGACGACGGCGTCCGCGGACTCGATGTAAACTATTTGTATCATAAAGCTTTTTATTTCAGATGGTAGAGGACCTGGATGTTTCATACCTTGTATGCAGATACCTCATGTGACGAAGTTTCCGTCTGTAATATGTCCATTGTCCATTACTTTATTTTCATGGTTCATGTGAATTTCTCACTTATTATGACGGTAATAGGAAAACTATATTTGGTATATGGGTTCCTTGCAATGTCTACATGTCCGTCAGACAGGATTCACCTGACATCTACCTTATTTTCATGGATCAGTGATCAATTAAGGTTAAAGTATCGTGATTGGGTTCGTTTCTCAGATACTATAAGCAGTAGGTCAACAATATTTGGTGTACGGAATGATTGTAAGGGGTACATGTCAGTCTGGCAGGTTTCATCTGACCTTGACCTCAATTTCATGGTTCATTGGTCAATTTTAAGTTTTTGTGTTGGTCTGTTTTTCAAATGCTAATACCAATAGGTCAGCTATATTTGGTGTATGGAATAGTTCTAAGGTGTATATGTCTGTCTGGCAGTTATTATCTGACCTTGACCTCATTTTCATGGTTCATTGGTCAATGATAAGTTTCTGTAGTTTGGTCATCTTCTGAGATACTATAAGTAATAGGTCAATTATATTTGTGTATGAAATGATTGTAAGGTTTACATATCTGTCTGGCAGGGTTCATCTCAGTGACCTTAACCTCATTTTCATGGTTCATTGGTCAATATTTAGTTTTCCTGGTTAAGCATCTTTTTATATATTATGAACAATAGGTTAACTGTATTTGGTGCAAGGAATGATTGTAAGGTGTACATGTCTGTCGAGCAGGTATCTTCTGACTTTGACCTCATTTGCATGGTTCATTGAGCAATGTTAAGTTTTCAGCAGTTTGGTTTCGTTGTTTGATACTATAAGCAAAAGGTAAACTATATTTGGTGTATGGAATGATGTTAAGGTGTACATGTATGTATGCCAGGGTTTATTTGACCTTGACCTTATTGTCATCAATCATTGATAATGTTAAGCTTATGTGATACTTGCTGTAAAACCTTTATTTTCAAGACTTTCAACATTAAGTCAATTATGGTCAGTACAGGTGAGAAATTCCAGCGTGTGCACTTTTGGTCTGTAATAAGATGACTTTTTTATCCTGTACATCGTTCATTTCTGTATTGTATTACATAATTCATTTATTTTCCACACTGAGTTATTCTTTATACTTTTGAACCCCATTGTTCTCTTTTCTTTATTATGAGTTTTTTTCTCATTTTTCTCTATTCGTTTACCCCTCTCCCCTACCCCATTATTCTCTATAAACCCCACCCAGACACTCATTTCCTTCCTAAACGATTTTTCTATCAGAATCATGCATAGGTTTTATAATCCACGACACCCTTATCTTTTCCCACAGGTAAAAGCAAAGTGACTGTCAAACGTATCGTGATATTTGATTCTAGAAGAATTCAAACAGATTGAAAGCGTAGTACATATTTTTAATAAGAGGCGGAAGATACCGAAATGAACACCCAAAACTCACAAGTAGAGATAAACGATCAAGGACATGATAAAAACATAAGACGACGAAAACAATAAAAACAAAAGACGACGAAAAACAAACAAGTTCACGAAACAATACATAGAAAACGAAAGACGACAATAGAACGATCTCATAAACACTTCATATACACTATATAAAAAAACTAAAGACTGAGCAACAATAACCCCACCAAAAAAACTAGGCCGGTGATCTCAGGGTAAGCAGATCTTGCTCCACTTGACTGGCACCTGTCGTGTTGCTCATGGTAAGTACAGATTCGGTTAATTAGTCTAATTCGGCGATGTCACAATCAGGATGAAATTAAGGTTACGACAATTGGAACATGTATGTGGTCATATGTGACCCAGACAGATATCCCATAACAGTCAAACAACTGGTGAAGGCGTCCGTAAATCTTTCGAAGGGATGACTTCAACTTTACGACTTTGTTCGGTATCTTCCCTGTAAGCAGCAACCCTGTATCAAGAAAATCATGATTGGAAACAAATTAAAGTTCTGGAATATCGTATCAACTCAACGATATATAATACTCTATATGCAACAGCTAGGGTCTGGATGAGGGTCCTTCATTTCTGTATTTTTTAGACAATTTTTCTGTATTTTTTATACTTTTTGTCCATTATTCTCTATTTTTTATATTTTAGCACCTCATTATTCTCTATTCTTTATTTTTTGGCCTAGTTTTCTCTATTCTTTATATTTTTTGCCCATTATTCTCTATATTCTGTAAACCCCTCATGCAAGCGCTGATGAAATGTTGCTACATAGAAATGTAAAGTTCACAATTGGAAATCTAAACACGATCCCTATTGTTGTAAAATTTTGTTCCGTCAACCGACCCTAATTGTCAATTTATAGATGTAAGTCAAGATGTAAGGCTGACTTAATTCACTGCATCTGTGGTATCCTTTATTTCAAGTTCGAAATGATATATATGCGTTCACCTTTGAATTATTTAGTGAGAAGACATTATTTATATAGAGGAACGTAACGTAAAAGGATAATGCTATAGTTTCTTTTCATTCTTCCTTAGAAGATCAAGTAGGATTAAGTAACAAGTCGGAAAGACTTAATTGGTTTTCTTATAAAGGAATGCCGATTGTTTGTTGAAAAAAATCCTCCAAACGTTACAAATTTATTGTCATTCAAATAATAAAGCATCTTGATGATGGCATGCAGTCTCAGAGAATTTTTGTTTGAATTAGAGTGTTGTTTATTTTTTAATATAATTAAACCCATCCTAAAATAAGATATTTTTTAATCTACGTTGGTCGTTCTTTTTAATGAAACAAAGTAGGATTAATTCTTTCTTTAATTAAAAAAGGAGATAAAGATAAAGCGATCTATAATTGACCAGTATCTTTGAAAAAATAATACAAGAAAATTGTTTTTAAGTCATCATGATATACAAATTTATTATGACAATTAGCACGGTTTCTGAAGAAAGAGGTCAAGTGAAACCCAACTTATTATTAGCCGATTCAGGACTTGGCTAAATCGTTGGCAGATTGAAACTTATGGAGGTAATTCTTTTAGATTTTTTAAAGCAAATTCATTGATAAAGTCTTCTATATCAAAGATTAATTCAGAATAATTATATATCAGTTATCCAACATAAGATGCAAAACAAAGGGTCAATAAAAATATAGAATCATGAGAGAGAAAAAGCGAAAAAACATAGACAAAAAAGACAAAAAAGGCACCCCTGGGTGTGCGGGTATCATCAGCTCAATTAGTCAATGTTTCGGTAATGACATGATTTATAACTGACAAGCTTTTCTCAGTTTAAATATTCTCTGTTTGAAATGACCAGAAAATTTTATCTAAATTCCAAGCGTCTAAATAAGATGTCATGATTACTTGGAAATATAATTATATAGATGGGTTGTGATTTTCTTATGAAATATATGAATGGGTAGGGATTTTTGCATTAATCAATATATGAGTTGGGAGGGAGGGGTATTTAAATCTGAGCCATACGTCTGTACCCAAATTTGTATGTTGAGACCCCACCTCCCCGTGAAGAAAGAAGACTTAAAAGCAGATTGATATAAAAATAAGAACAACTATAGGTCACCGTACGGCCTTCGACAATGAGTAAAACCCATACCGCATTGTCAGCTATAAAAGGCCCCGATATAACAAATGTAAAACAATTCAAACGAGAAAACCAAATGTACAAAATAATGAACGAAAAAACAAATATGATATAAAGCAACACACGACAACCACTGAATTACAGGCTCCTTACTTGGGACAGGCACATACAGAATGTAGCGGGGTTAAACTGGTTTAAAGGCGCGACCCTCCCCTTAACCTGGGACAGTGGTGTAACAGTACAGCATAAGAACAAACTATAAAAATCAGTTGAAAAGGGCTTAACTCATCAGATGGACACAAAGCAGAAATATACATCTAATAAAAAACAGAGGGGACGTGACAGGGAACTTAACTTGTTCCATAGAATCACCAACAGCAAAATTGCCATACCATATAATGACATCCTAATTAAAAAAGCAAAGCAAACACCATGCAGGTCTATAATCACGAACAAACATACAGACAAATTTTCTTTCTTCGGCCAAACTATAAAAGATAGAAACAAATTATCCATTCCAATAGCTCACCAGAGAAATTCTCCTTTATACTTACCCATACATACGTGCATAATCCTTAACGTGTCACTCTATACAATTAAAGAATACTAAATTGAAATATTGTACTTGCCTATATAAACACAACTTGAATATAAAAAAAAATGATATGGTAATTAGAAAAACAATACTGTGAAACCATGCATGCGTCAGAAATTAGTCATCAACCAGTTGGTTTTTTCCTGTAAATAAAGAAGAGAGAAGAGGCATCCTTTGGTTTCAAATGTTTGGATTTGCCAGTTCCTGATGAGCAATGATGAGGGTTATCCCAAAAAAATCGCTTTCAGACGCAACATATTTATAAAGTGTTATTTTCATCTATCATGTTCTAATATTCTTGAATCTTTGTATATATAATATCATCAATCCTAGAATCCTTGCAAAAGGGAATCTCCACTCTAACATTCACGAAAAAATCATAGTCTTCCCAGAGACATATCTCGAGAGACATATAATGAGGGGGCGGACAGGGTAAAGGGAGACAGGGAGAGAGGGGGTGGGAGAAAGGAGAGCACGGGCGGGAGATAGGAGAGAGGGGGCGGGAGAAAGGAGAGAGGGGGCAGGAGAAAGGAGAAAAGGAATTGAAAAGGGAGACACAAATGTACAAAATGTATATAAAAGTTAATAAAAGTGAGCTGGAAAACAAGTCTTTTATTAAATTAGTTAATAAAAAGCTTCATGAAAGTGTTAATAATTGTCGTAGTAACGAAAACGACCTCATAAATACTCTGAGTGTCGTCACTCATTCATTACGACCTCTTAATCTTATATTCGGAGAAAGACTAAAAACTAACAATGTCCAGGATATTATACTGAGTCTACATGGATCTTCAATCTGTCGATACCTCAAAATTATCATTCAGTACACATTCAACATCCAATGGATTTAGTTTAAAGATGTCATAAACAGCAGAGAAAATCACGATCTTGTGCAATGCAACGATGCAGGTCCTATATCGTGGCATTGCACAAGGACATGTTTTTCTCTGCTGTTTGTGACATCTTTACACTAATTTCATTGGATGTTGAATGTGTACTGACTGATAATTTAGTCTTAGATGTATGATTTTGTTTTATTAGCTGTAAGTGGCTTTGAACTAGCTGTCAGTAACTGTGAGTACTCTCAGATCTGTACATGGTGTCTTTGTGTTGTTGGGATGTACAAGTACCCGGCCACGTCCATTCTATGTTTTTATACGACCGCAAAAAAATTTGCGGTCGTATATTGGTATCACGTCGTCGTCGTTGTCCGAAGACATTTGGTTTCCGGACAATAACTTTAGTATGAGTAAATAGAAACTATGAAATTAAAACACAAGGTTTATAACCACAAAAAGGAAGGTTGGGATTGATTTTGGGGGTTATAGTCTTAACAGTTTAGGAATTAGGGGCCAAAAAAGGGCCCAAATAAGCATTTTTCTAGTTTCCAGACAATAACTTGTGGAACGGTGAATGAATCTCTCTGAAATTATACCACAAGTTTCCATACCATAAAGGAATGGTTAGGATTGACTTTGGGGGGTTATGGCTCAAACCGTTTAGGAATTAGGGGCAAAAAAGGGGGAAAACAAGGGTTTCCTGGTTAATGGACAATTTAAAAGCAGTGTAAGGGAAATAATCCAAACACATTTAAAGTACAATGTTGTGTATGTTTGGATTACCTCCCTTACACTGCTTTTAAATTATGTATAAAGAAACGTTGTATTGTCTTGATGTGATTATTTGTCAATTTATATTTAGAAGTTACTATTAATTAATTTTAGCCATGATTATGTATGTCATTTTCTATTTTAAGACTTTTATGATGTGTTTAAATGGGTAATTATGGATGCAAATTCCATTGGAAATTTTAATTCAGATTACTAGTGACCATATCTTAAGGGTAAAAAAGGGGGGGGGGGGTGAAAAAAAAAGGGGGAGGGGTCAATTCGCAACATCATAGTGTATTGCACAATAGCAAAAAATTGAATATAAATTCAAAACATATAACCAATTCTAAGTTCTTCGACTACAGTTATTCTGTGTCAGAAACCTATTATGTGTCAAATATTTTTAATTACAATCCAAATTCAGACCTGTATCAAGCGCGAATATTGTTTCCATTTTTGCCCCAACTGTTCAGGGTTGGACCTCTGCGGTCGTATCCAGCTGCGCTCGGCGAAGCAATTTATTGTTATATGTATTTCTATTTGTATCCATCTGATGAGTTAAGCCTTTTTAACTGATTCTTATAGTTCGTTCTTATGTTGTACTGTTACACCAATGTCCCAGGTTAGGGGGAGGTTGGGGATCCCGCTAATATGTTTAACACACCACATTCTGTATGCATGTATCTGTTCCTAGTCAGGAGCCTGTTATTCAGTGGTTGTTATTTGTTGCTGTGTTACATTTTTGTTTTTGGTTCATTTTTTGTACAGTAATAAGGCAGTTAGTTTTCCCGTTAGCTGAATATGCGGAAAGGGCTTTGCTCATTGCTGAAGGCCATACGATTATCCATAGTTGTTAATTTCTATGTCATTAAGTCTCTCGTGAAGAGTTGTCTCATTGGCAATCACATCACATCTTCTTTTTTATATGTATAGAGACACATGTCAAAAAGGGGACTCGGCCAAGTGGTCTAAGTAGTTGCTACTGTAATCACTAGCCAGTCAACACTGAAGTTGTGAGTTTCGAATCCCGCTCATGCGGGTGCACTCGACTCCAATCTTAATTGACTAGGAGTGTCCGTTTTCCTATCGAAGGTCGGTGGTTTTCTACGGGCACTCCGGCTTCCTCCACCAATCAAAACTTGCCGCCACTAAAATTATAGCTCAAAAGCGGTACTTAAAAATGGCGTTAACAACACATAAATCAAATCAAACACATATCAAAACCTTTTTTTTTAGACAAATTGCTTCAAAATTGACTGATATGCAAAGATTTTGACAGAAAAGGGATGACGTTACTGAATGTAGAGTAACGTTATTTTTTACTCCGAGGTATTGAAAAAATATGTAATGGGATCTGAATGGTGTTTGTTATTTTGTTGTCATTTCCCCTGTCCGGTTTCGTAAATTTCTTATCAATTTTACTAATTTAATTTTATTTCGACCTACATGTAACCTGGGAACAGTATATCTATATATATGTTCCTGATGTAACTGGGTGCACATTCAGCTTAGAAAAAAAACATATCTTCAACTTAACCCTATCAAACTAGACAAAGGTAATGCCACTCTACTTTCATGCAAGGATAAAGTGCTTTAAAAATTTGATTAAGTACACTGTGATTTTCAAGTAGTTTGAATTGATTGATTTGAGGTTGCAAATTGTCCGGTGGCAAATATTTCAGGCATTATCAGGACGATACAATACAATTTGAATTAGTTGTGTCTAAAAGACACATTTAATTTAATGCAGCCATCAAAAAAGGTTATTTATAAAAACATTCCATCAGTTGTAAAAGTGATAAATAAAATAATACATATTTTTAATATAGCATTTACTCTGTATGATTTAAACGTGTGAGCTGTGTGCGTAGTTGCGGACTATATGCATGTAAACAAAAGTATCTCTTTAATTTATTTTTTTGCGTTCGGAGCGCTTTTTTGGATTAAACTTCATCAAAGCACCGATTATTCATTTATTGTTGGCCACTGTTTTTTTAATGAATCGTGTGCCTGATTGTAAATTTCGAAAAATAATTTGTTTTGAAATACCGAATTGAAAGAAAAATATGTAACGGGATCTGACAGATCTAATTTTATTTCGGCCCATCGGGTGAACATTAAGTGTTGACATCCCAAAATGTCAATCCTTTGTTAACTTTTGCCTCATTCTGATGTTGCTGTCCTGTGTAAACTACGCTTAGCGCTTATACGATTACAGTGTTGGCAATTTATTTTATACAAGCTTCCGGAACCATATTTTCTGTACAGTCCAATAATGTTCAGAAACTGGTTACACTTGGAACATAGAAAAAGTTGTGCGGCAAAATAACCAAGTTCAGAGACAATTATTCTTCTTTGTTAATTCCATTCCAACAAACCATTTTCTGTCTGAATTTCCACGGCTGCTTGTACTATGCATCAAGTTTCGCTAAATTGTATCCGTATAACTATTCTTTTCCAAATGAATTCTTTTTTTCTATTTTGCAAGCAGCGTTTTTAGCAACCATTTTAAAACTAATGGGTTTCTTAACGAAATTGCACTAATAGTGGCACAACAATTCCCCGTATTTTCAAACATTATCATGCGGATTCTATAATTTGGATTTCTATTTTGAAAAAAAAAATCATCGAGAAACGGCGTGCATCAGACTTACAAATTCATTGCAAACAGAAATCTTAACATTTAGTGAAAAATTTATTGAGATTCTTGAAGCAGAAGAAACAACTCTTCTATCTCGTGAAAGGACAAGACGGAGACGAGCCATAAAAACAAGACATTTGATCGATTTCTTTTAAAATGAGCTTCCTATACATTAGTTTTTCATTATTTAGAGTGGGAGACAAGAGAAGAGGGGCGGGAGAAAGGAGAAAAGGGGCGGTAGAAAGGAGAGAGGGGGCGGGAGAAAGGAGAAAGGTACCCCCCTGTCCGCCCCCTCATATAATAAATTATATGTATCTGGTCTTCATCAACAACTTAATTCCTATTTTTTTAACTTGTAGTTATATTTTTTGTGATATTGTGTAGATATATTCACGAATTCCGGGATGTTTTACACTCTCTTCTGATGATATACTCTCGTTTTATATTTGGAAGAAAAAGACAAAAGGAAGAAGTGGACAATGTTGGTCGTCAGGTGATTTCCGAATATGATTTCCGATATTGACTCGCATATTAATAAAACCGCTTCCGGTTTTCTTTCTTGCATCTTTGCTCTGCCACGTTGAATTTACAACAAAATTTATTGAAATGCCTGAGAAACTGACGTCCGTTTTGTCAAAATTCTATGATGAATACATGAACAATACACCAAAGCGTTTGAAACTTGTAGATGCATATTTATTCTACATTGTATTGACAGGTGTTTTCCAGTTTATTTACTGTTCACTTGTTGGAACATTTCCTTTCAACTCCTTTTTGTCAGGATTCATCTCCAGTGTAGGATCATTTGTTCTTGCAGGTAATTTTAAAATGAAACATGCAAATCTCAATTCGTTTGCATAAAATGAACCTTATACAAGTTATAGTCCTCATTCCGGGTGTGTTAAAATTGTGCAGCTGAAGATGATATGAACATGATGTCGATGACAGGCTTATTTTGACCCTTGTCTGTAAAGAATAATTGATATTGTACCATCAAGGGTCATGCAGGGCGCATACAGGATAGCTGACAGTCTGGAATATATGTATAAGCACAAATACAGTAACCGATGCAGATGATAATGACAAACAAAAAGGATATGATAATTTCTATATTCCTCTTTTCTTAAAGTATTTACATTTTTGTAGGTTAGGTTTATCTATTTTTAATTTAAGCTGGAATAGTCTGTATTATGTAATAACAGTATTTGTAGACGTGCAGATAGCATATCAATTTTCAATAAGCTTCTGACACTTTGAATTGCAAGAAATCAAGAACAAGCAATAATTAACTCTTTGATCCACCACAGTTTCCAACAGATATGATATAACAGCTACAAAATGTGTATCCATTGATTTTTATATGTGTCTATAAGCCATTTAAGTAATACTCTATCAAAAACAAGTGAACCAATTGTTACCGGAGAGCATGATTTTTATTACAAAATCATCTTTATCTCCACTGGGACTCGAACCCGGGACCTCTGTGTTACAAGGCAGCAAGTTAACCGACTGAGCTAAAGAAGTACTTCTCTAGCTCAACCGCATACGGCTGGCTAAGTATCTACTACATATACCAAGAGAAGCAATACCTTCACACTTCCCCCACCTCAAGAGTCATTATACTATACTGATGAATGATATCTTCATTTTACTCTTCCCTGGCTATGTAATTCTTTTAACCGTGGGTTTTTATTGTTGGGCGCCAAATGTTACCGGAGAGCATGATTTTTATTACAAAATCATCTTTGTCTCCACCGGGACCTCTGTGTTACAAGGCATCGTGTTAACCGACTGAGCTAAAGAAGTACATTTGTACTTCTCTAGCTCAACCGCTTACGGCTGGCTAAGTATCTACTACATATACCAAGGGAAGCAATACCGTCACACAATGATTACCAAGTGGATGTTTTTATCTATATAAAGAAAATATTAAAAAAAATGTGTAGATCATGATTCATACCAATCAACAGACAATGTTATTTGAATGTAGTCATAACTGTCAGACAGATTTTGTGAACTTCAAAGTTTTTCCAACTTATGAAACCAATAATTATCAGAAAACAGAAGGCTACTGTACAATAACACCATAGTAAATTATGCATCTGTAAAATTATGGAGAATTCTTTATTTTCTTTATTTTTATTTCAGTTTGTTTGAGACTGCAAGTAAATGCACAGAATAAAAATGAATTCACAGGAATAAGTCCAGAAAGAGCCTTTGCTGATTTTATATTTGCCAGTGTCATACTGCATTTGGTGGTGATGAATTTTATCGGATAAAGGATTTCAGGTACAAATTTAATTTGAAAGATAGTTCAGTAAAGTGAAATATTGTAACATTTCCAGCTTAGCAATTGAAGCAGCATAATAATTTTGAAGTCTCTGCTTTTCCCCATCGAGGGTATGCACTTTCATATTCAATGATTTTTTTTCCCTCGCAAATGCAAGACATTGGCAGGCATGGATCCAGCCATTTTTAAAAGGGGGTGTTCCAACACATCAAGTCATAAAAAGGGGGGGTTCCAACCATATTGGGACAAAAGCATTGGTTGTCAAACAAAAAGGGGAGTTCCAACCATATTGGGACAAAAGCATTGGTTGTCAAACAAAAAGGGGAGTTCCAACCCCAGAACACCCCCTGGAATCCGCCACTGCATTGGAATCCTATATTCCTTCAGCATTTAGCTTTAGGTTCAGTCTGTAGTTAAGGGAGAAGGAAACAAAATTATGATGTTATTATTCAGAGAATCTATTGTTTATTAAAATAGTAATAAAAATCTCTCCATGTTAAAAGAATGTCAGAAGTAATTATTTTTATACGACCGCAAAAATTAATAATTTTTTGGTATTGGTCGTTTATTGGTATGACGTTGTCGTCGTCGTCGTCCGGCGTCGTCGTCGGCGTCGTCCGAAGACACATTGGTTTTCGCACTCTAACTTTAGTTTAAGTGAATGGATCTCCATGAAATTTTACCATAAGGTTCAATACCACGAAAGGAAGGTTGGGATTGATTTTGGGGGTTATGGTACCAACAGTTAAGGAATTAGGGGCCAAAAAGGGGCCAAAAATAAGCATTTTTGTAACTTCCAGACAATAACTTGTGTGTAAGTGTATGGATCTCTCTGACATTGTACCACACGGTTCCATATCACAAAGGAAAGGCTGTAATTGATTTTGGGGGTAATTGCCTCAAAATTTTAGGAATTAGGGGCCAAAAAAGGGGCAAAAAACAAGCATTTTTCTAGTTTCATGACAATAACTTGTGTGTAAGTGTTTGGATATTTCTGATATTGTACTACAAGGTTCCATATCACAAAGGGAAAGCTGGAATTGAGTTTGGGGGTAATTGCCCGAAACGTTTAGGAATTGGGGGCCAAAAAGGGGCCAAAAATAAGCATTTTTCTAGTTTCCAGACAATAACTTGTGTTCAAGTGTATGGATCTCTCTGAAATTGTACTGCAAGGTACCATACCACAAAGGGAAGGCTGGGATTGAGTTTGGGGGTGATGAATCATAAGGGGGTTCAAAAAATTTGGGGGGGGGGATTTTTTTTTTTCTTTTTTTCTTTTTTTCCTTTTTTTTTTCTTTTAAAATTTTCCATTTTAAGTTGGTTATTTCTGATTAATATTTAAAAGCAAATAATAATGATATGGTAGGAGATACACACCAAACAGGATGTGTAAATTATTATCTAATAAGTATTGTGCAATAGCAAGAAATTTTCAATTGCACAGTATTGCACAATAGCAAGAAATCTTCAATTGCACAGTATTGCGCAATAGCAAGAAATCTTCAATTGCACAGTATTGGGCAATAGCAAGAAATATCCAATAGCACAATATTGCGCAATAGCAAGAAATTGTCAATTGTACAGTATTGCTCAATAGCAAGAAATATTCAATTGCACAGTATTGTGCAAAAGAAGATACTTCGTATAAATTGCTTATTTCTTGATCAATTTCAATGGGGTTTTATTCTTGAATTCTTGGGGTTCTTTAATATGCTGAATCTAACCGTGTATTAAGTTTTTGGATTTTGGGCCCCGTTTTTAAATTGGTCCACATTGAGGTCCAAAGGGTCCAAAATTTAACTTTGTTTGATTTCATCAAAAATTGAATTATTGGGGTTCTTTGATATGCTGAATCTAACCGTGTATTTAGATTCTTAATTTTTGGTTCCGTTTTCAAATTGGTCTACATTAAGGTCCAAAGGGTCCAAAATTAAACTTAGTTTGATTTTAACAAAAATTGAATTTTTAGGGTTCTTTGATATGCTGAATCTAAACATGTATTTAGATTTTTGATTATGGGCCCAGTTTTCAAGTTGGTCCAAATCGGGGTCCAAAATTAAACTTTGTTTGATTTCAACAAAAATTGAATATATGGGGTTCTTTGATATGCTGAATCTAACCATGTATTTAGATTTTTGATTTTTGGGCCCTGTTATCAACTTTGTCCACATTGAGGTCAAAAGGGTCCAAAATTTAACTTTGTTTGATTTCATCAAAAATTGAATTATTGGGGTTCTTTGATATGCCGAATCTAACCGTGTATTTAGATTCTTAATTTTTGGTTCCGTTTTCAAATTGGTCTACATTAAGGTCCAAAGGGTCCAAAATTAAACTTAGTTTGATTTTAACAAAAATTGAATTTTTAGGGTTCTTTGATATGCTGAATCTAAACATGTATTTAGATTTTTGATTATGGGCCCAGTTTTCAAGTTGGTCCAAATCGGGGTCCAAAATTGAACTTTGTTTGATTTCATCAAAAATTGAATTCTTGGGGTTCTTTGATATGCTGAATCTAACCATGTATTTAGATTTTGGATATTGGACCATAATAGGTGAATGTCCAATTTAAAATTTTTAAGTTCTTAGACCACATTCATTCTGTGTCAGAAACCTATGCTGTGTCAAATATTTAATCACAATCCAAATTCAGAGCTGTATCAAGCTTGAATGTTGTGTCCATACTTGCCCCAACTGTTCAGGGTTCGACCTCTGCGGTCGTATCAAGCTGCGCCCTGCGGAGCATTTTATTTTATATTCAAATAAATCGTTTTGAATTTCGAGTTGCATTGGCAGCTGCCACCTTTCTCAAATTTTCTACTCATTACATTCTGTTTCCATTGGCATCAGTGTAAACACAAATTGCATATTAAACAATTCGAACAAAAAAAATTACAGAGTTATCATAGAGAATCAGATATATATAGGGTTAGTTCTAAATTTTAGCCAAAATAATAGGCAGAGGAAATCCACAGCCGAGTCCATATCACAGTCGTAATGTTAGCCTACTGATTGAGTACTCACTTTGAAAAAATGTTGCTGTTTTGGAAATTGTCAGTAATTGTAGTACAACAATGAAATGAATTTTTAACATAAAATTTTGTCCTTCAAATTCAGACAGTAATCAATGTAGTACACAAATTTAAAGTAACGAAAAAAACAGGCACTTGTCTCTGAATAATAGAAATACTGATAAATATATATATAAAGTGCCTAGATAATCAACCAAACAATGTTAGAGTAGATCTGACCTTAATATATAACACAACATTTTTTAGAAAATGACAGTCAGCCACGAACTTCTGTTATATTTCGATTCCACGGTTGTCTTTCCCACTGATCTACATTAAATTATCTACAAAATGGTGTACAACACGCCTATTTCTGTTGTTGGAATCATTAGTAGCAAGCCTTACAAGTAGGTTAACTATAAATTATTTCTCCATCTCACAGCCAAATGCCAATGTTGACATTGCACAAAATGGTGGTAAATTCAAAATTGAAAACTGTATTTTGTGTGTACAACTTTCATGTGGAATACATTTTAAAAAGGAAATGCTTACACTATTTCATACAAACAATTGTTTGTATTGAACACACATTTATCTTAGGTTTATTTCTTTTTTAAAGTTTTTCCTCTGTGTACTGGCCTGAGAATGATTTTGTGTACTATTTTATTTTATTTTCAGATGTTTTTGTAGTACCAATGGTGTCTTCATTGAATGGAGAGGATAAAACAAAGACATCTATTCATCAGACTTTAAAACTTAATCATTAATATATTTGTTGTAAATTTGATAGAATAAAACAGAATAAAAGTTGTACATGTATAGCTTGATTTTTATTAACAGAACTTTAAATACTACTTTTACATAAACATTTTCACCTGTATTATAAAAATGAAATTCTGCTGTTTTTGTCTTGCTGCAACACAGTTGCAGAAGCTAGAGTTAGGTGTGCTGTTTTTCGTCATTGGTGGTGTCAACCATTTGTAAGGTCAGTTTAAAGATACAACTTATAGCAAGTCAACTTTTGGTATTCAACTGTATTAGCATTGGCTTTTCTTATTTGTGTAGAAATTAGTTGGCTCCTTACTCTCAGTCAGGGTCCATTGACTTTAACAGTTTTGAATAGATTACAAGTTACAGTTTTGCATAGATTACAAGTTACAGTTTTGCCCTTTAAAATTCAACATTTGCATTATTATTCATAAAATTAAAATTACATGCAGGCGAGACATCTCTCTGTGTGAAGTCTATTTTATACACACTGAACCTTCATTATCTATTAAGTGGTCAGGAAATGTTTAGAACAGCACAAATAAAAATAAAGATTACATGAACCATTTAAAAAGAGATACCAGCGTTGAAGCTAAAAAGTGTCACAGATTATGAATAGCGGTAATATTTTTATATGCCAGTCAAAATTTTGACGGGACGTATTATGGTATACAAATGTCGTCTGTCTGTCCGGCATAAACATGTCGCACTGTAACTTGAGAACAATTTATCCAAATTTCAGTTGTTTCTTATGATGGTCAAACCTGTATACTTTTTGGTGAAAATAAGATTAAAACTTTTTGAGTTATTATGGTTTACAAATGTCGTCTGTCCATCTGTCTGTCCGGCGTAAACATGTCGCACCGTAACTTGAGAACAACTTATCCAAATTTCATGAAACTTAACATAAATGTTTCTTATGATAGTCAACCGATCTGTATACTTTTTGTTGAAAATAAGATTTAAACTTTTTGAGTCACGGGACTTAGTAACTAAAACAGGTGTGTGTTTTTGTACGCCCTTCAAATTTTTGACGGGACGTATTATGGTATACAAATGTCCGCCGTCCGTCCGTCTGTCTGTCCGGCGTAAACATGTCACACCGTAACTTGAGAATGACTTATCCAAATTTCATGAAACTTAGCATAGTTGTTTCTTATGATAGTCAAACCATCTGTATACTTTTTGGTGAAAATAAGATTAAAACTTTTTGAGTTACGGGACTTAGTAACTAAAACAGGTGTGTGTTTTTTTTCACATGTCGCACCGTATCTCAAAAACAATTTATGATTATTGCTTAAAACTTTACACACTTCTTAGTTATATTAATCTTAAGATCTGTATACTTTTTGGTGATGATTCAAAATTTTATTTTAGAGATATTGAGTATTTTGTTAAAAAAGGGGGAGGGGTTTTTCACATGTCGCGCCGTATCTCAAAAACAGTTTATGATTATTGCTTAAAATTTTACACACTTCTTAGTTATATTAATCTTAAGATCTGTATACTTTTTGGTTTTGATTCAAAATTTTATTTTAGAGATATTGAGTTTTTTGTAAAAAAAAAAGGGGGTTTTCGCATGTCACGCCGTATGTCAGAAACTATTTATGCTTATTGCATAAAAATTCACACACAAGACGACGGGCGTATCATGCGGTCATGGCGTAGCTGTTTATTTTTCACATGTCACGCCATATCTCAAAAACAATTTATGATTATTGCTTAAAACTTTACACACTTCATAGTTATATTAATCTTAAGATCTGTTTACTTTTTGGTGATGATTCAAAATTTTTATTTTTGAGTTATTGAGTATTTTGTAAAAAAAGGGGAGGGATTTTTCACATGTCGCGTCTCATCTCAAAAATGATTTATTATTATTGCTTAAAATTTTACACACTTCTTAGTTATATTAATCTTAAGATCTGTATACTTTTTGGTGATGATTCAAAATTTTATTTTAGAGATATTGAGTATTTTGTTAAAAAAGGGGGAGGGGTTTTTCACATGTCGCGCCGTATCTCAAAAACAGTTTATGATTATTGCTTAAAATTTTACACACTTCTTAGTTATATTAATCTTAAGATCTGTATACTTTTTGGTTTTGATTCAAAATTTTATTTTAGAGATATTGAGTTTTTTGTTAAAAAAAAAGGGGGTTTTCGCATGTCACGCCGTATGTCAGAAACTATTTATGCTTATTGCATAAAAATTCACACACAAGACGACGGGCGTATCATGCGGTCATGGCGTAGCTGTTTATTTTTCACATGTCACGCCATATCTCAAAAACAATTTATGATTATTGCTTAAAACTTTACACACTTCATAGTTATATTAATCTTAAGATCTGTTTACTTTTTGGTGATGATTCAAAATTTTATTTTTGAGTTATTGAGTATTTTGTAAAAAAAGGGGAGGGATTTTTCACATGTCGCGTCTCATCTCAAAAATGATTTATTATTATTGCTTAAAATTTTACACACTTCTTAGTTATATTAATCTAAAGATCTGTATACTTTTTGGTTTTGATTCAAAATTTTATTTTAGAGATATTGAGTTTTTTGTAAAAAAAAGGGGGTTTTCTCATGTTGCCCCATATGTCAGAAACTATTTATGATTATTGCATAAAAATTCACACACAAGACGACGGGCGTATCATGCGCTCATGGCCCAGATGTTTATTTAGATATTCGCACATGCTATGATGCTATCCGTTTATGGCATTGTACAGAAGGTTTTAAGCATATTTGCAATCTTGATGAAGGTGAGCTATTGCCATCATTTTGCATCCATTAATTATCACATTTTCATCATTTTGTCTTGTGTGTTTTAATCAAGATGAACCAAATTTTACAGTAATAGAGTTTTCCAAATCTTTTTTTGTCTGTTGGTCCTTGAAGAAAATCTGCTGGTCCTCACTTTTATTTCCAATGCAAAATACCAAAATTGTGTTGGTCCATAGCAAATTTTGGTAATCAAAATCTTTGGACCACCACTTTTCGAGAACTCAGAATATTGTGTGGAATATCATTTAAAACAGGTCATGCTGGTGGTACAAGGTTATAAATAAAAAATAATCTGTTATAGAACAAAAAACAAACTGAACTCCAAAGACAAACCTGTCTAGGCACTCCCTAGGTGGCTAAAACCAAAGACATGAAAATCTGTATTTGCTACATGCAGCATTTAGGAGTATGAGCAAAAACGGGTGATGTGTCTAGGTAAGGTAGCATGTCTTCTTGTGGACTTTTACTCTTAAAAATCAGTCTATGTGTTGGTGGAATACAAAGCAGGGTTCATATTCATATAACATGTTCTTGCCCTAAAAACATGTAAAACTTGCCACCAATCTATACATCCATCAAACCTTTTGTGAACATACATTGTATTTGTACTAAATTTCCTTTTCAGTGGATATATTAAATGGACTTTATAAAACATTTAATTCTTATTGATCAGCATGGAAGATTAGTGTTACATAGAACCCTTGTCCATCATTCTATTCTGCTTAATAATAACTTTCCACTGTCCTGGTTACCTAAAATGGCCAGATTTTTGGTATGCAGTTGCTAAATGAAGAGTGACAGTTATGACTAACTTTATTCTGATTTTTATTTAAATTAGTAGTGAGGTCCTGGGACTGAAGGAGAAAAATCACTTAATTATCTTTTGTACTAGTTGACTTCATATCAGAAAACTGAAATAGGAAAATAAACTAGTTTAGTCAATAAATAGTGAAATGTAAATCAGACTGACCTGCTAATTTTATACCAGATGTCCTGTACGGGTACACTTATTGAGATGGCTGCAGACCACTTCATATCTGTATGTAAATTTTAATAAAAAGCAGCTGTTAATCTCAGTAACCCTGCTATTGTGTTACTGACAGCTCAGACACATCCAAGTTAAGTTTTGTATCTAAATTTAGAAGTTTTAAAATTTTATTCAGGAATGATCACATTTACATTTAAACCAAAAATGATTTCTATTTCAAACTTTATTTTATGACCATGCACTGAATTCAATTGTTTAAACCAGAGGCTCCACAAATCCTATCAATTTTGCATAAAATTGATACAATGCAATGAGCATATTTCAAATAGTTTTCCAGAAAAAATGCCAAAAAATGTAATATCACCCTTCAAGGGCAATAACTCCTAAAAGGAGAAGACTGAAGATTTCAGGCATATTGACTAATTTGTAAATTGGGTGTCCAGCTGATAATTTTAGCTTTTTGAGTTTCTCTCCATCTCTTTAGTTTACACGAAAAAAACCCACAAAATTGTAAAAAATTATCATTCAATGGCATTCAATTACCCCTACTCCTGGAAGAAGTCAGATGACAATTTTGGTCATGCTGACTTATAAGGGAATCTTGTCCTGCTGTTCTATTTTGATATTTAGTTTCTTTTAATATACTATAGTGTCTTAAAAAAAACACAAAAATAGGTAAAAAGTGTCTTTCAAGGGCAATATAGCTCTTATACGAGGTCAACAGATGATTTTGGCCATGTTGACTGAATTGTAGAAGTTGTCCTGCTGATCATTTTTGCTTCTTACAGTTTCTCTCCATCAACTATAACTCATGCAAAAAATTCAATAACAGAAAATGGTTAAAATTCATCATTCTAGGGCAATTACTCCTATAAGGATTAAACCAACATTTTTGACCTTATAGTGGATCTTGTCCTGCTGTTCAATTTTGCCATATTACAGTTTCTCTCCATCTACTGCATTTTCTATGAAAAAGATAAATGTGTAAACAATTGTTTTTCAAGTGCTATACTCCTATAAGGAGTTTAATGACGTTTTTGTCTTGTTTAACTTATTTGTAGATCCTGTCCTGCTGATAAATTTTGGCATTTAGTTTACCTATATCTATCATATTTTAAAGATGAGAGCCAAAATCGCAAAAACTATAACTGTTATCAAGATAATAGTAAATACCTTCCTTTTACCCCCTGTGTTCTATTTTTAGCCCTGGCAGCCATGTTGGTTGGCTGGAGAAATCAAAGGACACATTTTTGTCCAGCTTGCAACAAAAGTCGCATAATGCGAGACAGGAATTACTTTCTGATTACATCATAAACCATTTGTTTAAAGACCTGGATGCTTCATACTTTGTATACAGATGACTTATATTATGAAGTTTCTGACTGCCATTGTCCTGGACCTCATTTTCATCGTTCAGTGACTGCTTGAAAGCTGCACATTTTTTTTGGTCATGTGAAATACTCATTTATTATGAGTAATAGGATAACAATAGAAGTCTACTTTTTGTCAGACAGGGTTCACCTGACCTCAACCTCATTCCATGGATCAGTGATAAAGGTTAAGATTTCAAGGTTAAGTCGGCATCTCCGATACTATAAGCAATAAGTCAAATATATTTGGTGTATGGAATGATTGTAGGGTGTAAATGTTGTCATGCAGGGTACATCTGACCTTAACCTCAATTTTATGGTTATTGATCAATGAACCATAAAATTGAGGTTAAGGTCAGATGTACCCTGCATGACAACATTTACACCCTACAATCATTCCATACACCAAATATATTTGACTTATTGCTTATAGTATCTTGTTGAATTTTCTGAATTAGGTATGTTTCTCAGATACTGTAAGCAATAGGTTAACAATATTTGGTGCATGGTATGATCATAAGGTGTACATGTCTGTCTGACAGGGTTCATCATACCTTGACCTCATTTTTATGGATCATTGATAATGTTAAAGTTAAGTGATACTTTTAATATATAACCTTCATATAACAGATTTTTAGCCATGATAAGTAAAGCATTAGTGTGTGCACTCTTATGTTCAAACTAGATACCAAAAAGATGATTATGGCCAAGTTTTGTTTGATTGGCCCAGTGGTTTCAGAGAAGATTTTTATACGCCCGTTTACGGGACGTATTATGGTATACCGTTGTCCGTCTGTCCGTCCGTCCGTCGTCAACATGTCGGACATTAACTCAAGAATGCTTTAACCAATTTGCATAAAACTTTGGTGAATTGTTTATATCTATTGACGTGAGCTCCCTTTCGTTTTTTATAAAATTTAGATTTTACGTTTCCGAGTTATGGGGTTTTATTCATTAAAAAAAGGGGGATTTTCCAGTTTTCGGACAATAAGTCAAGAATGCTTTCACCAACTTGCAAGAAATTGTGGTGAATTGTTTATATCTATTAACATGAGCTCTCTTTTGATTTTTATAAATTTTAGATTTTACGTTTCCGAGTTACAGGGTTTTATCCATAAAAAAAGGGGGGATTTTTCAGTTTTCGGACAAAAACTCAAAAATGCTTTCAGCAATTCTTATGAAACTTTGGTGAATTGTTTGTATGTATTGATGTAAACTCTCTTTAGAATTTTATAAATTTTACATTTAACATTTCTGAGTTATGGGGTTTTATTCATTAAAAAAAGGGTGATTTTCCAGTTTTCAGACAATAACTCAAAAATGCTGTCACCAATTCTTATGAAACTTTGGTGAATTGTTTATATCTATTGATGTAAGCTCCCTTTTTATTTTCATAAATTTCTAATATGGCATTGATTGATTGTTGGTTGCTTAACGTCCAGTGGCAAATATTTCATGCATATTCAGGACGATTGAACTTTATTTGTTTATAGTCTTGACAACAGATTTACTAAGTGTTGCACAACAGCAAGAAATTTTTAATTGAATATAAATTCAATTCATATAACCAATTTAAGTTCTTTGAATACATTTATTCAGAAACCTATAATATGTCAAATATTTAATTACAATCCAAATTCAGACCTGAATCAAGCTTGAATGTTGTGTCCATTTCTGCCCCAACTGTTCAGGGTCGGACCTCTGCGGGCGTATCTAGCTGCGCTCAGCGAAGCAGTTTATTGTAAAGGTTACTGGACAAGTGATGAGAAAAGCTGACACTGGCCCTTTGAGCCTGGTGAGATAAAAATTAACTACTTCCAGCCAAAAAAGTTTCAAAATTGTGATACTCTGCACATTCATTTCATATAACCTCTTAAACTGAAGGAATCCAAGAAAACTGACTTATAATTTTCTCTTTTGAAATGTTTTACATTTGTCATTCCGAGGCCTTTTATTGCTTGCTGTAAAATAACTAGTACTATGAGTGAACTCACAACCCTGCAATACTTTTAGTACATCTATAATATAAATTAAATTGATTATCTCACCTGTAAAAATGGAACGAGATTATATTCCATTATGCACCTCTTCAGGTAGTCTTTTACATAAAGTTTATAAAGTTTCAGCAATATCTGTCAAGCCATTTATGAAGAGTTACTCTTACAAGGCAAATGGACAGACTGATTGACAAGGTAATTCCGGTATATACACCCCACCAAAATAAACCTCTGTTTGTTGAGGAGAGGGTTAAAAAAGCTACACAACCTTTCCATGCAAAACCTGATGATTTCTCCATATTTACCTTCATCTTACTGTTACATAAGTTGATAAACATTTAGAGTACGTTTTTCATAAAAAAAATAAATAATATATTAAAAGATGAAGAACACTTCTAAAATTATACTTCATCAAAGTCTTGTTTCAATGTAAGGTTCAAGTTATCATCATTTAGAATACTGTGGATTCATTATTATTCGTTGGATACCAATTTTCATGGGTTTGGTGGATACAGGTGAACCACAAATTCAAATGTTCAAAGATTACAAATTTTCTATAAAAATTGTTTTTAAAAGTATCTGCAACTCAATTTGGATCTTTCCCTCATTACCTGACACCACAGACTCATTTGGGTTCTAATCGGAAATAGGATTCTTGGGTTATCATCAAGAATCCTAACTAGGTTTATCATCAATAAAACCTGTTTTCTGCACTGACTTGGGGCTATTTTTAGCATCTATGACCTTTCTTTACCTTGGTTGTAGTGATCTAAATTTAAGTAGGATTCTTCTTAAAATTCACAGAAATTTCAATGTTAGCTGGTAATGTACTTAGGTCACAAAGTACAAAAAACAATCATGTGTTATGAAATGTTCCCAGGCAAAGCAAGTTAAAACTTTGTAATTTTTACTACTAAAGGGAATCAGAAAGGGCCAGCCATTTCCCTACATAATACAAAATGTATTCTATTACTTTTTCAAGTCAGAAACAAAAAACTAATTTATTATATAATAAACTGTTAACACAGAGATATGTTTCGCCTATTTGTTATTTTGGAAATGCAAATGTTGAAATTAAAATAACAATAATTTAACATGTAAGTTATGCAAATATTCAGTCAATGAACCATGACTAAAGGTACAAGGCAAAACAATTTCCATGGAAATGAGATGTGTTAATGCTAATACAACTGTATACCATATACTATTGACTTTTCATTAGTCGTTCCCTTTAAAGAAACCTAAACACAAACATTAACTTGTAAACTAAGCAAAAGTTTCAAAGTCAATAGACCATGACTGAAGGGGCGGGGCCAAATAAACTCCATGGAAATGAGATATGCCAATGTTTATACAACTGCATACCAAATATCATTGACCTACCACAAGTGGTTCCCCATAAACTGACCTAATCACAAACTAATACATGAAAACTAAACAAAGTTTCAAAGTCAATAAACCATGACTGAGGGGATGGGGCCAAATAATCTCCATGGTAATGAGATGTGCCAATGCTAATTCAAATGCATACCAAATATCATTGACCTACCACTAGCGGTTCACCATAAACAAGACCTAATCACAAACTAATACATTGTTGATGCCGCCTTCGCTGCCGCCGGAAACAGCATACCTATGTCTCGCTTTTTGACTCCGTCAAGGCATGACAAAAACCATGATAGAATAATAGTCCTCCTCTACTTCATAGATGAAATCTATAAGATATAGTTGCTGAGCTTCCAAAGGCAAAATGATGGGAACATTCATGATAACAGATAACAGATAAAAACAACATAACCTGGAAAAAACAGTTGTTTATTTGACCTGATTTTTAAGATAATCAATCATTTATTTATAATATACATGTAAACTGTAAATTCAAAACATCAGGATTATCTATGGTACATTCTGTCCAAATTACTTTCTAGTAGACATGTCAGTATTACTGTAAATTGTAATTTATAATACAGACTATACAGGCTCTGTATACCCAAAATGTATATCTTTTAATATGGATGTGTAAAAAAAGATGCATTTCATACAAATAAACAGAATTCATGGTATTAAATTATAACTTTTACA
Source organism: Mytilus californianus (assembly GCF_021869535.1). Classification (NCBI taxonomy): domain Eukaryota; kingdom Metazoa; phylum Mollusca; class Bivalvia; order Mytilida; family Mytilidae; genus Mytilus; species Mytilus californianus. The sequence goes on along the minus strand of NW_026262701.1, from coordinate 79,094,563 downwards.
AAGAACCAGAGATCCTGAGTACTGTTGGAAGGTACTCTCCTTGACAGGGCACTTCAGTATATCATTATATAGAACTTGATATTTTGATAATGCAACCTTTCATTTTGTAATTTTCTGTCTTTTTATTCTTGCCTTACAATCATGTCCTAAAATGTATTAAATTTTAACCACTATACTTTCAATTTCGTGTAATATACCTGAACTTATTCAAATTATAAAAAATTTTAACAGCAAAATTTGAATTTATGTAATTAAAAATATCAAATGTACATTGAATTCACAGTATACAACTTGAATAATTTACATAATTTACCTATATTGTGGTTATAAAATACACCTACATAGATAATCATACTGATTTTAATAACTTGATGTGGTTTTATTCATAACAAACATATACTATAACTAACATTTAGAAAAAAAAATATAACCAGTTTCAACTGAAACTTCAATTAACATGGTTTTTATTTAATGGTCTATTTAAAAATTCCAGTTTAAAATATTTATAGCATCAAGGTAATCAACAGCAAGTATTTGAGGGTGTTTGAATAGTTCTGTTCCTTTTTTACCTGAATTGTTTTTAAAATGAACTTTTACAACTTTTTAAATCTTTTTTGAACAAATTTCTCTTTGAGTTTTTTTTAATATGTTTTAAAGTCCCTTTACAATTTTAATTCAACTCCTGAAAGTTTTAAATTATGAGCAATTTCAATTGTGCATCTACAACTTAAAAGTTTAGTTCATAATAATAAATGATACTTAATGCAGCAATTGCTTATAAGTTGCAATTTCTAAATGAAAAATAAAACCATAAAATTTAATAAACCTTATTGTCTGAAATGATAATACAATTCATATACTCATATATACATACAATTATTAGTACATATCATGCATAATTTACCCCAAAAATGATTGTACAAAATATAAAAACTTTTTGTTTAACAATGTTCATAGATAGTTTTCAATTTAAACATTTTGAGCAAGAGTTACCTCCCTTCTGTTGTCATTTTTGGAGTCTACGAACATAAATTCCTTCATAAATCAACCACATTCAACTTGTTATACAAACAGCTAGACTTTAAAAAAAGTTGTTTTCTGAAAATTTTCTTTTATGTCAGCCTTCTTAATTTATCACTACGATCTAGTAAGGTTTCAATTTGGTTAGTCAAATGATTAACACCTCCAAAATGGTGGACAAGGGAATAAACTCACACTCAAACTATGTCATGAAATCTATCTTCATTTAGTTCTTAGTAAAACTACAAAATCATCATTACAATCTTGCTGAAGTAATTAGCATTAATTGACAAATCAATAACTCTTTGAACAAAAATCTATGAAAAGTCTTTGTTTTTGAGCCAAAAAAATATCTGCACTTAAAACATACAGGACCATTAAACTGTACTGTTCAATTAATTTTTGTCAAGTGGTAAATATTTATATACATCCAAAGCATGAAATATTCTGCAATTACTTTTACAGTAAACTGAATTTTCTTTCTAAATTCAGGTGAATTTAATCATTTTTGTCGAAACACCACAAATCAAGATGACATTAGCACAGAAGTATGAGCTAGTGTTTTAAAATTTTTAGAGTTAGCACATATTTTAATTCATATACACAATTTGTAAACTTAAATGTTGATTTGTAATGAATGTTAACTTACGTCTAAAACTATTTTCCATGGAAAAAACATAGTTAAAGTCACTTTAGCTGACATGACAATATTGAAGTACAATGTTAGCATTAAAACAAAAAAGCACTTTTTTACAAGTCTAGTTATGGTATTATGAATATTCTATGATGTAAAATGATAATAAAATCAATCATAACGTTATACAACAACAAAATATAAAGTGTGCCAGTATGGCATATTAAATTTACAACTGAAACCAATTAATTGGTTAAAATATTTACATCTTCTATGAACATTTTTTTATAGTGAAAAAGGCACTTTCTTACATAGGATTTTTAGGAAAAAAGGAGATTATAACATTGACGAACAAGCATATGGACAACAGAAGCTAAGCTGAGGATTAACAATATGTTATTTCATAATTTATTATTTATTTATGATTAAAAGTGTCTATGCTTTTAAAGTTAAAATTATGTATATTTACAATATCACAGAGAAAATTTCACAAACATTAGTGTATGTACATTCAGTCACAGATTATTCATATATAAGTGTACTGAAAAATGTTTAAAGAGTTTCATTTGTATTATTTTTCTACTGAACTTTGCATAAAGCACATTCTAATTTGTGTTAAAGTGGGAATAAATTACAATCTTGTGCTTCAACATTTTACATTGCTCCATTGGGGTAAACACACCCAACCATGGTTGACCCCCCCCCCCAAAAAAAAGACACAAAGATGAAACACAATTAAAATTGAGTTAGATATTAAGAAACAATCAGTACTCTCTTATTTCATGTTTACAACCACTCTTTGATTGGATATTGAGATTTTTAATAAAAATATGCATGCCACATTTTAAAAATACAGAAACCCATATCATATGTACATATGTGGCTAATATGGTAAACTTAAGATAGGACACAAGAAAATGTTCACCGGTGTAGAGCAGAAATGTTCAAATATAATAAATCAACAATATATAATAAAACTCAATTTAATAACTTAAAACTATTTTCTACTGATATCAATAACTGTGAACATTTTAATTGGATTTTTTTTTAAACAATTTTATTGAGTTACATTTTTTTATTTTTTAATTTCCACTTCTTATTAATTGGCTTTTTATCTTTAATGATTATTCTACTGACCATATCCAAATTTAAAATAAACAAGAGTGGACACGCTGAAATGTCTCGCCTTCTTTACTAACCATTGATATTATGTTGATAGTCCTAAATGAAAGCTTTACTACAACTATTACATAAACTTAACATGATCAAAGAAAATGAAGTCAAGGTCATATAAACCAAACAAGAAATACATGTACACCTTACAATCATTCAATACACTAAATATAGTTGACCTATTGCTTATAGTTTCTAAGAAACAGACTTAACCAAGAAAACTAAACATTGACCAATGAATCGTGAAAATGAGGTAAAAGTCAGATGAACCATGCCAGGCAGACATGAACAGCTTACAATCCTTCCATACAACAAATATAGCTGACCTATTGCTTATAGTTTAAGAAAAACAGACTGAAACACATAAACTTAACACTGAGCAATGAACTGTGAAAATGAGGTCAAGGTCAAATAAAACCTGCGAGACTGACATGTACATCATAGAATATTTCCATACACCAAATATAGTTGACTTATTGCATAATAGTATAAGAAAAAAGACCAAAACTCAAAAACTTAACTTTGACCACTGAACCATGAAAATGAGGTCAAAGTCAGATGACACCTGCCAGTTGGACATGTACACCTTACAATCATTCCATACACCAAATATAATAGACCTATTGCATACAGTATAAGAAAAACGGACCAAAACACAAAAACTTAACTATAACCACTGAACCATGAAAATGAGGTCAAGGTCAGATGACACCTGCCAGTTGGACATGTACACCTTACAATCATTCCATACACCAAATATAGTAGACCTATTGGATAAAGTATAAGAAAAACAGACCAAAACACAAAAACTTAACTATAACCACTGAACCATGAAAATGAGGTCAAGGTCAGATGACACCTGCCAGTTGGACATGTACACCTTACAATCATTCCATACACCAAATATAATAGACCTATTGCATACAGTATAAGAAAAACAGACCAAAACACAAAAACTTAACTATAACCACTGAACCATGAAAATGAGGTCAAGGTCAGATGACACCTGCCAGTTGGACATGTACACCTTACAATCATTCCATACACCAAATATAATAGACCTATTGCATACAGTATAAGAAAAACAGACCAAAACACAAAAACTTAACTATAACCACTGAACCATGAAAATGAGGTCAAGGTCAGATGACACCTGCCAGTTGGACATGTACACCTTACAGTCCTTCCATACACCAAATATACTAGACCTATTGCTTATAGTATCTGAGATATGGACTTGACCACCAAAACTTAACCTTGTTCACTGATCCATGAAATGAGGTCGAGGTCAAGTGAAAACGGTCTGACAGGCATGAGGACCTTGCAAGGTATGCACATACTAAATATAGTTATCCTATTACTTATAATAAGAGAGAATTTAACATTACAAATAATCTGAACTTTTTTTTCAAGTAGTCACTGAACCATGAAAATGAGGTCAAGGAAATTGGACATGTGACTGACGGAAACTTCGTAACATGAGGCATCCATATACAAAGTATGAAGCATCCAGGACTTCCACCTTCTAAAATATAAAGCTTTTAAGAAGTTAGCTAACGCCGCCGCCGCCGCCGTAGCCGCCGGATCGCTATCCCTATGTCGAGCTTTCTGCGACAAAAGTCGCAGGCTCGACAAAAATTGCTTTTAATTAGTCAAAATAGCTTAACATATAAATTTTGATACTTCTGAAAGTTAGAAATAATAAAACATGAGGATCCCAAAAGGCTGAATCGCTCACCTGGTAACAATATACAATTTTGAAATTTATTTTTACCTATATTGCAATCATGGCAGATAGAACTTGACCTACTGATCATTTTTACCCTTCTTATTTTGATGAATCTACTTTACTCCCTTTGTCCTATTTTAAACAACAGCAGCCATTTTTATATACTTGTATACAATTTAAAAACTAGATTCCCTTGGGAACATTCAGGAAAAGTTCAGTTTGAGAGGAGAATTCTTTAATGAAACAGTTTACGAGGACTGATGCTAATTGATGGCAATAGCTTGAAGGCCCTATGGGCCAGGTAAGCTAAAAATGAATAAAAGTGTGGACAACATCAAATGTCAATCAGACAAGTAAAATTCTATTTATTTTATTTCCTCCAAATCAATATTTCAATTTATCACAAAACAAAACTGACAGGTTATTTAAAGATTTGTATAAATTTATTTTCATACAATCCAATCTAGTTGCATTTTATTTACAACATTTATCAGACTTCCAAAATGTAGGGATTTTTTTTTTTAAAGGAAAGCATGAAAAAATTTTAATTATAGAAAAAAATATAACTACTGGAAAATATCACATTTCAAAACAATATTTTAAAAATTTAATTATATTAACAAATAATATACATCTTTTTAATAATTTACAATTGAGTTTCTCCATTAAATCTTCTTTGTGCTGCCATATAATGTAATTCTCTCCTTCTAAGAGGATCTTCTGTTGATGTATGTGTATAATCTCTAAGAGGATCTCCTGATGATGTATGTGTATAATCTGGCCTTCCAAGATATTCTTCTGTTGATGTTTGTGTTTGTAAAATATTATTTTTATTTTCACTGTTTTCTACACTATTCAGATCACCCTGGTTTGTACTATTTTTGTCTAAATATTTCCTATAAATATAAAAAAAATAGTAATATTTATAATTACCATCATAGACCATTTCAAAGATTATTGTGTCCATTAATTGAAGGATGGCACAGTACTAACCTTATTCATATATTATAAAAAAGGACAATCTTAATGTCCTACAGTTAATTCCAAACAATATATTAAGGAAACATTTCCAATAAAAGAAGAATGTGTCAGAGGACACGAATGCCCCCGTTCAAGCTTCAAACAAATGAAAATGGGACGGACGGATGGAAAGACGGAAGGAAGGAAAGACGGTCGGTCAAGGGTAGTAATTAATGCCCCCATCACCTAGGATGGGGGCATGAAAATAACTGCCTTCAAATGCTGATATGAGTTTAAAGTCATTTTAACACAACAATATGTAAAATGTTTTTTCAACTACACTCTTTTAGTAAATTACTAAAGCTTAGAAAACAAACAGCATTACATTCCTATTCAGGCTCGACAAATCCTCTGGTATTCAATAAAATAGACAAATATGAATATTTCTCTTTTTTCCTATAACTTCTTTCACTTATATGTAGAGAATATTTACAAATAATTTCATTACTCTTGACTTTAAAGTTTTATCATAAGCACCATCAGATCTGTTCATCATTTCAAATTAACTGTTCTTTTGACATATAATTCCACTAAATTCTATTAAATTTACTTACTTTCTAGCCATTTCCAACATAGAATTTTTTCTATCACTTAACATTTCTTCCCTCTCTGAGGTTGACTTTGAGAATCTCCCTCCAAAAGTTGAAGGACCTGCAGCTGGTTCATTAATTTCTTCCCTTGTTAAAAATATAAAAATATATTATAATTTACAGGTTGCTGAGTATGAAAAGAAAATGTCCATTTCAGTAAGTTTGCAGTATGATTTATAATTGCCACACATCTCCTTTCAATCACATAATTGTGTCACCAAAAAAATCTGTAATTTAAAGAAAATTGTATTTTGGAATTATAAACCCTTATCAACACCTAAAACAAAAATTGATATGTTGTTGTGCTAAGCATACCTCCAACTCATAAGTCAAAGTTTTGGGATTCAGGAAAAAGGTGTTTGACTGATATGCTCGAATGTTACAACTCATCTCTATCAAGCTGATTATCAAATATGTTCAGTAGTACTTCAAAAAAGTAAGAAAAAATGTTATCTTAATCCACATTTTAAAAAATTTCACCATCAAGAAGTCAGTGTCTGACAAAAAGTATTCACATGTTACAACTCATCACTGTCAAGCTGCTGATTATATATGAAGCTATATTCAGTAGGAATTTACTTGAGAAAAGTGTGACAGAAATATTTGTTGAACATGACGGACATACAAGGTGAATGCAATATAGTCCCCACTCCTAGAATGGGGCAATACATAAATAATGTTCAAGGGCTAAGGGAGACAGTTATATTGTCCTTCACGGTATACTAGTTAGTAATGTGTCTCAGTATTTATATGTTGAATATAACTTTCAAAAATTATATCTTGTTTGAACTAAAATCTTGAACATAAAAGCAACTGTAACAGCACCTCTGACTCCTTGTTTAGGGATTTGCAAGATTTTGAATTACATAATTTATAAAAAAATTAATTTGTATTGAAGTAACTTTATAACAACTACAAATGTTGTACCTGTTTTCCTCTAAAAAAGGAACATTCTCATCAATATATGATGGTCTATCATTCTGTTCTTGGTACAAATTTTCAGCTAATGCCATTGCTCCTGTCTGTGATATGACTGAAGGAAGCAACAATTGCTAAAATTAGAATAACTTTTCAATTAAGTTAAGTTTATGAATAACTATAAAGCAAAAACATGCACTGCTTTTTATGTTTTATATTTTTTTTTCATAATCTAAAATTTCAGGGATTCGAAATAAATTTTCAAAAAAATAGGACATTGCTAAAAGATATCTGTACTAAAAATCTTACAATACTAATGGAAGTAAAGTCTCATAATCATGTTATTGAAGAACTATGAAAAGATATATCATTGTAAAAATTAAACATTATAGCGCCGCAAACAAGCACTTCTCCATATCAGCTTCAAAAAGAGAATTCATTTCTTCCTATGATTCTGAAGTAGTGTGAGCCCTATAAATCTATATCAATTCTTTTACAAACAATTCTAAATTGAAAACAATGTTCAAACCTATGATTGCGTTGGATAAAAACAGCAATTTTTATATGTGTGCATGCAAAACAAATTTCTTGGTAGAGGGGTCTAAATACAGCACAAACAACATTTTCCAAAAGACCAAAAAAGTGAAAAAGTATATTTTAACAAAACGCATTTGACTAGCAGGTCGAACAACAGATGCTCTTAAACCCTGCTGACTGCCATGGCGATTGCCAAATAAACGGATCACCAGATGTAACAAAATGGATCTTAATTATTAATTTAATATCAAACAGAAAACAATAAACTTGCGGAAAAGATGGTTTACCCCAAACATTAGGTGCAAAAATTGGTACACCATATCCGGATTTCAACAATTAATGTCTCTTCAGTGATGTTAGGAATTGAAAGGATATTTGGAAGGCCATATAATTTACCTCAATTTAGGATTGACTCTTGAATTTTGAACAGTCGATTTAATCTTTTTTACAAGACATGGGAGATGAAAATAACATGAAAAAATCATACCATGGAAATTTGGTAATCTTAAGATATTTCACAAGTTGTTTCCCAATACAGTGATTCCAATTATTTATCTTATTAATACATGTACATCAAAATTTGCACAGGTTTAAGATTTGCATCCCTAATATCGGGAAATTTAAAAAATTACTCTAAAATTAATGCATAAAGTCACCTTTTTATTATTGCGTCTCCTTGAGATAATATCTTAAATCCACACATCCCAGGCTCCAATGAGTAGTTCTTACAATAAGGTCAAAATAGATATATATAATACAGTCTAGATCAAGGCTTCCTAAACGGTCATATTTGCCGGAAAAATGTAAATTTATCGGACATTGTTCGACTGGGCCAAGCATGAAAGGGACATCCTATGTAGGTTTGCCATTTCAACGTTCACGTGATTCCGAAAAAATCAACCATTTTGACTTAACCTTGTGCCTTAAACAGACACACTTTTCCGGTCATTAAAGTGATAGTACTCTATAAACAAGCCCTACTATAATCCCCTCTCATTACAATCAAGGTTAATTAAGTGTCTAACGGGTGAGATTTACCTGTGATCATCTGTGTCAGGTAAACTATTTGTGCCAAACATCGATCGATCTTTTTGGAAGTTATTTTTTTATGTAAATTAAAAACATTCCTGGTCTAAATCTAACTACTTTTTAACAACAGATTGAGACTATCAGAAAAACGTATTTAAAACGATAAGATCATAATCTACACACTAAAGATAAACTTTTTTGTACCGGACATTGACCGGCCTATTTATTTAAAAGTTATATTTAAATTTCAGAAGTTTGCATCTAATCAATTTAGCCAAAAAGATTTAGATTATCAGAAATACATATATGAACATGATTTGATGAAAAAATAATAAAGGTAGTAATAAAGGTTGTCAGCGAAAAATCGTCAGAACCATGTTGTTTGAACTAGTACAAGTGTGCGCATGTGCACAGGTGTGAGGTTTTATTATGCATCCGAATTTTTCAAAAATGCTAAAATTATCATTGATACCTTTATCTAACATTCATTTCAAATATTTTCCTGAAGAAATAACCTGGAAAGAGCTACTTAAACTCAATCTTGCTTTGTAAACGTACACTGATTTTACGTATCCGTCTCTGGTCCATGGTTTACCATCGCCAAGTCAACATCCGGCATCATACCGAGAGTAAACACTACAAGATATGGGCTAAAATCTTTCCGTTATAGTGCTGCACAATTATGGAATGAGCTACCAAACCAAATCAGACAGGAAACTTCTTTAATTCAATTTTCCAATTTAATACAGACCTGGAATGGCAGCTCATGCCAATGTAATGCTAGCGATTAGTGTTTTATGATTTGAGCTTAGCTTAGCTTTTTTGCTGCTTTTTATGCTAAATTAGTTTGCTTTGATTTTATAATTTATCTGCATGAACAGCATTATTTTATTTTGCTTATGTGCTTGACTGCTTGCTGTCTTATGTCTTATAATATGTTTGTTTGTCTTAATATGTGTGTTTGTTTGCATGTCATTTTGTTTGTGTGTAATGTATTATAATGTCGATTTTAAAAGCTCACTAGAGCTTGAGTTACTTTGTATGCAATGTATCAACAATAAATAAAACTTTGATTTGATTCGATTTTAAAAAATGTTTTTTTTAAATCGAAAGCAAAGTTTACGACAGCATAATTTTCCACAAATAAAGAGTCTAAGGCAGATATGAGTACGCTGATATTGCACACTTCGAATGATGCACCGTCAATTGAACAGTTTACGTCAGAACATCGAATTTATATCAAAAGTCAAGTTTAAAATCGTTTTTGAGTCAATCTTTGTTTATTTGAAGCCCAACTGATTACAATGCTTGCCTTTTGTTACAAAGTCTTAAGGAACTGAAATCGGGATAAGACAAAAACTGTTCGGCTGGCTGAAATATTTTTTTGAAGCCCTGGTCTAGATATAACCTATATACAAACCTGATTTTCTGGTTCTTCCTCTGATTCGCTATCTCCTATTGCTGCTCTTGTTACCAAAGTACCAGGCTAAATAATTCAAATAAAAAAGTTCTTAAAATGCTATATTTTAAGCGATACTATGCTCCTAAAGGGGTTAAATTGTGTCATATATAGATAACTGACAAAATTTCAAGTAAGGTGAAAACTAGGGATGCCAATACTTCTCATCCTTAATAATTTGTGCAAATTTATGTGGTTTAAAAGAGTTTGGACATCAGGGTTACATACCACTCATATGAGCCACCCAAAAGGTCCTACATGACAATGTGAAACTCCAAATATCAATGAAATCAACACATAATATTATAGATGATCAATACTTAAATTTTTTTATCAAGATAATGCACACATTTAGATAGATGATTAGTTTCAGAGGAGAAACATATATCAATCAAGCAAAAATAACCTGTTTGGCTATTGAGTATGAAAACCAGCACTTAAAATCAATGAGATAAAAAATAAAACAGATAGGGCAGCACTATTTTGTCCATAATGTTTCTATGTATGCTATTATTTCATTTTTCATACTTCATATACATCATAGCATTTTTTTTTTAATAATTCTGTTGCTGTTTCATCCTATTTGTGGGTACCAATTTTCAAGAATTGAGTAAAAAATGTGTATTCTGTGATATTTTGTTTTTATGGATTTGCCAAAGCCTGCATACAAGCTTATAGAATATTAATACTTTGTTGCACATTTAAATTTGTGGTTGCTACCACACATTTAGTAATGAATCCACAGTATTGAGACTTTGATGTGTTCAATTTTATGGCAGTTTCTGTTGAATTTCATTCAAAATTTGTCTAGACTTTGATCAACTATGAATTCTGGATCCTTCTCCAAAATTGAAACCATTTATTTTACTGTATATAAATAAGTATACACAAGGTTTTGTACATATTATGAAATGTTATAAGATGTAGTTGGCAGAAGACTTCATAAAATTGTGTCTCATTCCTTTTGGTAATTATATATAAAAAAAATCAATAATCTAAAGACAATATGATGACTTCAGATGCAAAGTTTGTTTTTTATGTATTATCAGGTTGCTGTCACATCTCCTCTTATTCATACAAAAAAACTTCAAAATCTTTTGAAGCCAAAAAAGCTACCAAAATGCAATACAAGAATGATCAGATGAATCTTACTTACAGGGGGAGCCTCAAGTCGTCCTTCTAAAATATTTTCTATAGTAAAATCTACTGATCTAGTATTCCTCAGATCTTCCGTTACTAAACTTAATGGCATATGTGGGAACACAGATAATACCTGTCTTGCCTATAAATGTAAATACAAAAAAATTAGGTTATCAATGGCCTAATATCACAAACATTATGTGGATCAAGAATGCAGATGCCGAGTTTCATATTCTTTTTTCCACCAGCATATTCAATTTCTATAAAATTGACTACATAGTTCTGACCCATGCTTTTTGCTTGTCACATTATCTAAATAGAACAATAGAATAATAGAATAATAGAATAATGAATTTTAATGATGATAAATAAATAATAGTATTGAATAAAATGCTTCGCTGAGTGCAGCTGGATACAACCACAGAGGTCCAACCCTGAACAGTTGGGGCGAAAAATGGACACAATATTCGCGATTGATACAGGTCTGAATTTGGATTGTAATTAAATATTTGACACATAATAGGTTTCTGACACCGAATAACTGTAGTCAAAGAACTTAGAATTGGTTATATGATTTGAATTTATATTCAATTTTAGCTGTTGCAAATTGACAACAACAACAACAACAACAACAACAACAACAACAACAACAACAACAACAACAACAACAACAACAACAACAACAACAACAACAACAACAACAACAACAACAACAACAACAACAACAACAACAACAACAACAACAACAACAACAACAACAACAACAACAACAACAACAACAACAACAACAACAACAACAACAACAACAACAACAACAACAACAACAACAACAACAACAACAACAACAACAACAACAACAACAACAACTTATCCCCCATTTTTTTTTGCTTTTGTGAAATACACTATGCTGTTGCGTATTGATCCCCCCCCCCAAAAAAAATTTTTTTTTTAACCTTCCCCCCCCTTTTTTTTTGCAAAAAAAAAAAAAAAATATTTGAAGAAATTTTCTTTTAAATTTCTGAAATCTGATATGAAAAATAAATTGCCCCCCCCCCCCCCTACACAATATCTTTTTAACCCCCCCCCCCCTTTTTCCAAAAAAAAAATTCTTTCCCTCAAGATATGGTCATAATCTCAATTAAAATTTCCAATGGAGTTTGCAACCATAATTACCAATTTAAATACATCATAAAAGTCTTAAATAGATAATTTTAAAGCAGTTTAAGGGAGGTAATCCAACATTGAATAACATTGTACATTTGTTTTTGGATTACCTCCCTTACACTGCTTTTAAATTGTCCATTAACCAGGAAACCCTTGTTTTTTCCCCTTTTTTCCCCCCTTCCTAAACGGTTTGAGCCATAACCCCCCAAAGCCAATCTTAACCATCCCTTTGTGGTATTGAAACTTGTGGTATAATTTCAGAGAGATCCATACACTTAAACACAAGTTATTGTCTGGAAGTTACAAAAATGCTTATTTTAGGCCCCTCATTCCTTAACTGTTGGTACCATAACCCCCAAAATCAATCCCAACCTGCCTTTTGTGCTATTGAACCTTATGGTAAAATTTCATAGAGATCCATTCACTTAAACTAAAGTGATTGTGCGCACACCAATGTGTCTTTGGACGACGACGCCAATGTCATACCAATATAAACATTTTTTTGCGGTCGTATAAAAATGTTGCATTTAATATATGGCATGTGTTGATATGAAAGTTTATTACAATACCATGTGATATATGTTTTACCTACTGTAAATATGTTGGAAAAGATGGAACAAAATATATCGGCTTAGGGGAATGAGAGGCAATCTAATTAATTAAATATGGGTGGTTGTATTTTCCTTAGACTTTTGGAAGATTTATAAGTAAAATGACAGTTTTTATTTTATGGGTGGTCGGGGTTTTAATAAAGTGCTTCCCATGCCCACCATGTGTTAAATCCTGAAACAGCCCTTAGTTTATTTTACCATGTTATCTAGCTGTGAAGTCTGTAAGGCTGGTAGTCTGGCTCCACCATGTGGTAATAACTGTGTATGTGTTACTTCTACAGAAAAGCTGGGTAACCAACTCACATATCGGGATCCTGAAAGTTATCGAAAGAAATTTAAATCATCATTTAATTACACATATATATATACAATAGAAAAATATGCTGGATTGGCAAACTTATATATAAACTGGAAAAATGATGGGTAACTTGAATATTTTTTTGTTGTGATTGGTCATACTTTTATGAGGCAAAAAAAACTTGACCAGAAATTAATAGGGTAGGTAAATAGATAAAACAATTTTGTTTCTTTCACTTATTTTATATAGGATACAAATGAAATGGTTCTGGACTAAAAGTGTTTAACCAAGAATTTCCATAAATGTGTTAGGATAGGCATGAAAATTTACACAAGGCTGGAAACACAACTATATTTTTTTGGGGCCTAATCATCATCAAAGATGAAGAAATAGGTGGTAGTTAAATGGTTGGCTGTGAAAGTGAGTAGTTTTTCATATACAGGTACCATTTAGAGGGGAGTAAATGGTTAGTAGCCTGAGGATTTGGTTGATGTTTATCACTCACCATCAAAGTGGAAGAAATGGTTGGTAGTCTGGGGATTTGGTGGTGGATGAGGTGGGTGTGGCACGTTAGGCCTGGCATCTCCTGTTTCATCTGGAACATTTGCGTTAGGATCACCTTGGGGACCTTCACTGAGTGACATCCGACATGTTGGACATGATGTGTCCTGCTCTAACCATGACAACAGACAAGCACTGAAAACAGAAATAACTTGAATGTTTATAAATATTTTTTTTTAACTAACAGTGGTCCACTATGATACAGTTTTGAAATGTTAAGACTCGTTAATTTTTCTAAATTTGGTATTGCCAAGAAATTCCATGGATTTTATCAATTTCACGGTCATATATCTCAATTATGAGGAAATGAAGACATGATTGAATGAATGAATGAATGATATTTCTAAATATATCAAAACATAAATAACGGACTTAAAATACTTAAATGTTTATCAATTAAGTCTACATTTGTTTAACAATATAAAACAAAGAACACATAGATTATTAAATAATCAAAATAGTCGTTTGTTAGATAGTTATTTTCAGATTAATTTTTAACTAAAAAATTAAATGTATAATAACCTCTTGTATAACAAACTACTATTTTGGTTATTGAATATTCTTTTTTAATTTTGTTTTTTTTGTATAACAAATAACGTATGTTGGATAGGTTGATACGTTTTGCCTAGCAATAGATAATCTACAGTAATATTATCATTCCTTTGGTAATTTCTAGTCTGATCCCATTTCAATGATTGGCTCTAATGTGAAAGGTGAAAGGTGATATGAAGGAAAACTTTATTCCCAAAACTTACTTGTGAAAGAGATGCCCACATGGTAATTTTCTGGATGATTCCATTCTCTCCCAACAAACAGCACAGTTGTCATTATGGTCTTTGATTTCTTCTTCTGTTGCCATTGGAAACCTTTTCAGTTTAAAGTATTATATTGTATAAGAAAACAGTGATAACTTTAGTGAAGAAAACTTTTTTTTCAGGAAACACAATCACAACTTTCTACAAAACTTCTTTCTATGTTTGCTATGGTTCCAATAGAAAAGAATACAGAAATAGCATTTACTCATTTACTAAAATCTATATAGAGAATAATACAGTAAATGCAGAAATTATAGAGAGCTTTTTATTAATGAGAATAATGCGCCTCCTTGAGTATGGCAACAATAAGAACTCACATTCTGATATCAGATACATATATCTGTATGTGGCTTTCCTTAAAATTGCAACAATTTCAACTTGCATTTTGGTTCATTCTTCAAAAATCCCAATAATTTCTGAATTTACAGCTAACACTTACTTTTATTGACATCTATATGGTAAACTCAAAATGTTCAATTTTAGGATGTTTTTCATTGTAGGGATAATATTTCACTGATATATACTCCTATATAACTATTACATCAAATAAATTTGATACTAAACTCAAGAAATTTCATGAGTTTATTTTTGCAGAAAATGAATTAAAACTCTGTTTGGAGAGATTTTACGACATGTTTCATAGGAGGCATGTAAAATGTTTTAAGCTGTTCCTTTATATCCTGACTAAAGTTGACTTTTTTTTTGCAAAAAATAGCAGAAACAAAACAAGTTAGCCTTATATGAGAAAGAGAAAATTGTCCATCCATTTAAGTTGTTACTATATCAGGGCTTTTCCTATCATGATTTCCTTGATAGAAGGTTGCTGCTCACAAAGAAGCTATTAAACCAAGAGTTCAAAGTGGTGAAGTTGAAATCATCCCTTTCAAAATTTTACAGACACCATCATGAGTTGGTTGACAATTATGGAATATCTGTTTCACAGATGAAGACGGACATGTTCCAATTGCAATAACCACAATCCCGTCCTCTTGTCCCCGAATGTGACCTACCGAATTGTTTGTACTAACATGAGCAACATGACTTGTATTAACATGAGCAACATGACAATGCTACCTGTGGAGCAGGATCTGCTTATCTCTCCGCAGCACCTGAGATCAGCCCCGGTTTTTGGTGGGGTTCGTATTGCTCAGTCTTTAGTTTTCTATGTTGTGTTTTGTATACTGTGTTTGTCTTTTGGTCTTTATCGTTTCTGCCATGGCATTGTCAGTTTATTTTTTACTTAAGAATTTAAGTGTCCCTTTAATGTCTTTTGCCTCTCATTTTAGGTGTTCAGGTCAAACCAAAGAAATTCAAAAAGTTAAAATCTCGAAAAAACTGGCTTGATTTTTAAGATGAATATATATTTATAAAAAAAATTATATTCTGTATTGTAATAAAAACAAACTGTAAGAAATATAAGTATTAACGGGAGATTAAGATATAAGAACAATGTTTTCCCATCAACCAAACCTCCTTCCCCTTATTGTCCTATGATTTCTATTTACCTAGCTTCAATATTCTTTACAACTCTTCTGTAATTCTGATGACGATTCAATCTTCTTTTAAATTCATAAAACAGAAATCTTAACTGCATACAGATAACTAAACTAGCCATACTCAGGAAAATGTTACCCCATAACTGAAAATTGAAAATAAAATAGATTGTGCTTGAATTTTATACAAATAGCACATTACACATAATATATGAAAGTATAAACAAACTGTACATAGACTTAAAATAATACGTATATTTATAATAAAACTGAAATTACATGTTAAACTCCTGTTACAAATAAACTTATCATAGATACCTGGATTAAAATTGCAGATACTGCTTACGTTCTTATCTTGAAAATTTAGGCTGTGCAGTTTTTATAAGGCTTTCAAACAGAAATTCAATTCTTAATTTGGGGTATTATGGTGTGCAGACTGACTGGAGGTTGTTTGTTTAAGTGGCTGCTCAAGCTGTTGCCATGCAATAAGAACTGTTCAAACAATGACCAGTTTTTAAAGATGGAAAAGAGTGCACACGCTGAAATGTCTTGCCTGCTTTACTTATGATTGGATTTATGTTGAAAGTCTAAAATATGAAGGTTTTACTACAAGTATCACATAAACTTAACATTGATGATCCATGAAAAAGAGGTCAAGGTCAGATGAACCATGCCAGACAGTGTTCCAGCTAGGATTTCAAAAGGGCAGGGAGCCAATCATGAAAAGGGCACTTTAGCACGATGATTGATATTTCAAAAAGGGCATGTCAAACATTGTCTTATGTTAACTGCAGGGGTTTCAGCTAGGAGTTTTGAGGGGGTTTAGTCACTTTTACGCTAGATGAAAATCAACCTTATTTTGGGTAACAGTATTAAAAGGACCATGCAAGGACGTATATTACTAGCTCAGTCTTCCCTAGAACATTTTTGATGCATGGTAGGTCTAAGGTTAAGTTGCAATGCAGAGAGCAGCAGCGTTTTGTAGAATTATTTTTATTTCATTAGTGAAATGAATTGTGCATGTCAGTTAAAATACTACACTAGATCTGCAATACAGTCAGGAACAATACCTTACATATTCTCCAGGGGCCAACCTGGATCCCAAAACTTTTTTCCAAGGACCCAGTAGAAATTTTAAGGCCCTACCAGGGTATTTTTACTACAGGTACATACTTATTAATAGTCTTGAATGTTCTTATAAAGGCAATAATATATGTTTGAAATGCCTTGTACATGTAGCCCAGTGTTTCTGATTATGATAGAAATAATAAATGAATAAAAATAAACCACATTGAGTTTTTCAGAATTAAAATCCATTTAACCATGTCTTTTCAGACTGTTAAACTTATATTTGTAATATTATATATAAATAAAATGCTCCGCTGGGGCGCAGCTTGATACGACCGCAGAGGTCAAACCCTGAACAGTTGGGGCAAGTATGGACACAACATTCAAGCTTGATACAGCACTGAATTTGGATTGTAATTAAATATTTGACACAGCATAGGTTTCTGACACAGAATGAAAGTGGTCTAAGAACTTATAATTTTTTAATTTACCTATTCATACATGTGATGGACTGTGAAACTCAGATCAGGAGATTGGGAAATTTTGGTCAGGAGATTAGGACTCAGATCAGGAGGTTTTTAATCGACATAAATTTTGTCGTAAATGTAACCGTGTGCTGTAAAAATGGTCTTTTAAAGTGTGTTTTCTTCAACTTTCCATCCAATTTATTATGTTTATAGTACCCTTGTACTTATAAAGTTTCTCCATCTTTATATTTTACATGTTCAATCTAACATTTTTTTTTTTCAGTATGTTCTTTAAATTTTTTACTTCATATTCTATAAAACATTTATTGCAACCAGAACATTTGTTTAACTATCTGCAAATAGCTTTTGTTTGCATACTCAGAAAATCATTCTAACTGTAAATCAAGGGTCATAGTTATTATATAAATTTCAATTTAAGCCTTGAAAGGAAGTATAGAATCCTCAAATAATTTTCAAATTATTATTTTTTTATTTGTCCTAAGACATTTAAAATCATTTATTTACCATCCTTTTATGATTATTTGTTCAATTTATATTTTATTTATATTCTTTTAAAAATTTTCATTATTAAAAGGAAAGTAACTTAAAACAGGATAAATCAAGGGAAGTAACCCAATAAATACACAGTTTTTGTTACACAACGGCAGTTAGCCTGAGGTAAAAAATCATTGATTACCAGTATGTTTGACACCCAAGCTGACAATTGAAGCCATATAATTATGCATGTTAATTGATTTACAGGTAAAATATAACTTCAGGTAATGTGAGTTACACCAGATGCCTGAGATGATATGTTGGGCAGAAATTTTTCATTCATGAAAAATTTCATACACGGGATTATAATTTTCCTCTTCAACCGGAGGTCAGGAGGAGACTCCTGAAAACAGGATTATTGTACACCTGTCGGGAGGTTCACATGTATGCTATTCAAACCATATCATTATTATTTGCTTTTATATATAAATCAGAAATAACCAATTTAAAATGGAAAATTTTAAAGAAAAAAAAGGAAAAAAAAATCCCCCCCCCAAATTTTTTGAACCCCCTTATGATTCATCGCCCCCACACTCAATCCCAGCTTTCCCTTTGTGGTATGGTACCTTGCAGTACAATTTTAGAGAGATCCATTCACTTGAACACAAGTTATTGTCTGGAAACTAGAAAAATGCTTGTTTTTTTGTCCCTTTTTGGCCCCTAATTCCTAAACGTTTAGGGCAATTACCCCCAAACTCCAACCCAGCTTTCCCTTTGTGATATGGAACCTTGCAGTACAATTTCATAAAGATCCATACACTTACAAACAAGTTATTGTCCTGAAACTAGAAAAATGCTTGTTTTTTGCCCCTTTTTGGCCCCTAATTCCCAAAATTTGGAGGAAATTACCCCCAAAAATCAATCCCAGTATTCCCTTTGTGATATGGAACCTTGTGATACAATGTCAGAGAGATCCATACACTTACACACAAGTTATTGTCATGAAACTAGAAAAATGCTTGTTTTTTGCCCCTTTTTGGCCCCTAATTCCTAAAATTTGGAGGCAATTACCCCCAAAATCAATCCCAGCATTCCCTTTGTGATATGGAACCTTGTGGTACAATGTCAGAGAGATCCATATACTTACACACAAGTTATGTCTGGAAGTTACAAAATTGCTTATTTTTGGCCCCTTTTTGGCCCCTAATTCCTTAACTGTTAGTACCATAACCCCCAAAATCAATCCCCACCTTCCTTTTGTCGTATTGAACCTTATGGTAAAATTTCATTGAGATCCATTCACTTAAACTAAAGTTAGAGTGCGAAAACTAATGTGTATTCGGACGACGACGACGACGACGACGACGACACCAACGTCATACCAATATACAACCACAAAAATTTTTTTGCGGTCGTATAAAAATATATAAAACCCCCCCTCCCCCCTCCCTTTTCCATTTTACACACCCCTAGATGTAGAGTATTAAAGTATTATCAGTTTCACCCCAAGAAAGTATTCATTTTTAATGAAAAAGACTTAGCAGTTAATCAAAATGAAAATCTTACTGTCTATAAATAACAATGAAATGTAACTGTTTCTTGTTAAAGGGGTTTTCCGATATAGATATTCAATGAAAGGTACAGTCAAGCATTGTTTTTACTTTCTTCTGGATTAAAACTAGTTTAAAAGATCAATTTAAAAAAAAACCTTTGACATAACAACAGACGATCTACGGATACATCAAAAGCAAATTGTCATCTTTTGAGAAATATTGAAATTTTAATGCTGACTGACCGAATTTAATGAGAAAAATTATTACAATGGTCAATTATGAAGTTTAATTAACGGATTAATGACCCATCCGATGTCGATAAGTGGTTTATCTGTAATCACAACTTATTACACCTGGCCTGCTGTAAATGTTAATTAGCTGAGGGTCATAAACTTGTCATAAATATGAAGACAGGTAGAATTAAAAACCAATTGTTCAGAGAACAATTGAAGGTCTTTCCACCAGTAAGGATCTATTTTGATATGAAATATTAAAATTTGGTTTTAAATGTCATTTCCAGAGTCAAATGACAGCTTATTGTACGCTGATTCCAAAAATATATGGTTTCTATACAAAAAGATATAAATAAGGGAGATAATTTTTTTACTTCCGGTTTGAAAAATGTCACTTCTGGTATTGTTTGATAGTTTACTTGACACTGATTCCAAAAATATATTGGTCTATATACTTTTACATTAATTAAATACAAAAAATAGCTACTTCCGGTTTACAAAAGGTCACTTCCGGTTGACTTTTTCAAGTTCAAATGTCTTGCAACCTAATGCAAAAACGTCCCATGGCTTTATCATGTATACTTATGAGGTAAAAGCAAAGGTCAAAATCTAGAACGTTAAATTTACCTATGACCTTGAGCTCAATTTCAAGATCATAAACCAAGGACCTTAAATCAAAAGACCCTAGATCTTAATTATATATGATAAATGAGTTATATCACCATACGTGTAATTTTAAATATAATAGGGGAGAAAACTCCCATTAAATGTCTCCGTACGCTTTCAACTCAAATTTACCTGTTACGACATGTCGCAACTAACAATTCTGTAAAATATTTTGTCGATATCTTATAAGATTTCTGAAAATTAGTGATAACAAGCCAAAATCAAAATTTTTAACATGACCTTGACCTTTGACCTTGACCTCATTTTCATTTATATTGACCAAGGACCTCAAATAAAAAGGCCCTAGGCATCTATCACTTATGGTTTACCAGTTAAAAATACATTTCATTTATATCAAATACAAAAGGGGAAATAACTCTCATATGGAGTCTTCGTAAAGCTTCGGTCTATATAAAACCTAACATCCTGAGGATATAACGAGCAATTTGGAAAAATTAATTTGTCGCTTTCTTTTACGGTTGCGGAGGAGATTTCATAACAAGAAAAACAGTGTTTGGGGAGATAACTCTTACAAAGAAAAGTGTTCGGTTAAACAGGGTCAGTTTCAAAAGCGTATAGACTGTAAGATATCATATACCAAAAAACTAAGCGACAACTTTTGAAACAAAAATACACCGCAAGAAAAAAATTAGGCGGAAGAAAAAAAAAAAAAAAATAGAACGTCAAATTAAACTTTGACCTTGACCCCAATTTAAAGGTCATGAAACAAGGGCCTCAAATCAAAAGACCCTAGGTCTCAATTATATAAGATGAATGAGTTATATCACCTTACATGTAATTTTGAATATAAAAGGGGAGAAAACTCCCATTAAATGTCTCCGTACCCTTTCAACTCAAATTTACGTGTTACGACATGTCGCAACTAACAATTCTGTAAAAAAAATTGTCGATATCTTATAAGATTTCTGAAAATTAGTGATGACAAGCCAAAATCAAAATTTTTAACATGACCTTGATCTTTGACCTTGACCTCATTTTCATTTTTATGGACCAAGGACCTCAAATCAAAAGACCCTAGGCCTCTATCACTAATGGTTTTCCAGTTACAAATACATTTCACATATATCAAATACAAAAGGGGAAATAACTCTCATATGGAGTCTTCGTAAAGCTTCGGTCTAAATAAAACCTAACATCCTGAGGATATAACGAGCAATTTGGAAAAATTAATTTGTCGCTTTCTTTTACGGTTGCGGAGGAGATCTCATAACAAGAAAAACAGTGTTTGGAGAGATAACTCTTACAAAGAAAAATGTTCGGTTAAACAGGGTCAGTTTCAAAAGCGTATAGACTGTATGATATCATATACCAAAAAACTAAGCGACAACTTTTGAAACAAAAATACACCGCAAGAAAAAATTAGGCGGAAGAAAAAAAAAAAATAGAACGTCAAATTAAACTTTGACCTTGACCCCAATTTAAAGGTCATGAAACAAGGGCCTCAAATCAAAAGACCCTAGGTCTCAATTATATAAGATGAATAAGTTATATCACCATACATGTAATTTTGAATATAAAAGGGGAGAAAATTCCCATTTAATGTCTCCGTACCCTTTCAACTCAAATTTACGTGTTACAACATGTCGCAACTAACAATTCTGTAAAAAAATTTGTCGATATCTTATAAGATTTCTGAAAATTAGTGATAACAAGCCAAAATCAAAATTTTTAACATGACCTTGACCTTTGACCTTGACCTCATTTTCATTTTTATGAACCAAGGACCTCATATCAAAAGACCCTAGGCCTCTATCACTTATGGTTTTCCAGTTACAAATACATTTCACATATATCAAATACAAACGGGGAATTAACTCTCATATGGAGTCTTCGTAAAGCTTCGGTCTAAATAAAACCTAACATCCTGAGGATATAACGAGCAATTTGGAAAAATTAATTTGTCGCTTTCTTTTACGGTTGCGGAGGAGATCTCATAACAAGAAAAACAGTGTTTGGGGAGATAACTCTTACAAAGAAAAGTGTTCGGTTAAACAGGGTCAGTTTCAAAAGCGTATAGACTGTATGATATCATATACCAAAAAACTAAGCGACATCTTTTGAAACAAAAATACACCGCAAGAAAAAAATTAGGCGGAAGAAAAAAAAAATAATCAGAAGAAAACCAATAGGTCTTTCCACGGAAAGGTGGAAAGACCTAATAATTGTATTTTCATCAAAATATTACAGCAATAAAGCATGGACTTACGAAAAAGGGCACAGGGCGTCAGTAAAAGGGCGGGCGGACCACCCTGTGAAAACGACCTAGCTGGAACACTGCCAGATAGACATGTACACATTGCAATCATTCCATACACCTAATATAGTGGTCATATTGCTAATAGATCCTGAGAAATAGACAAAACCATAAAAAACTTAACATAGACCAAAAGAACCATGAAAATGAGGTCAAGGTCATATACCCATCCACACATGTACACCTTTCAATCTTTCCATACACCAAATATAATTGACTTATTGTTTGTAGTGACTGATAAACTGACAAAACCACGAAAACTAGATATTGACCAATGAACCATAAAAATAATGTCACGGTCATATGAAATATGCCAGACAGACATGTAAACCTAACAACTATTGGTTTTTCAAGAAGAAATTTAAAGTTCCCATTGAATTAACTCCACAGAGAACAATAGCTATTGTATTTATTCAATAGGACAGTACACTTTGCAAAAATTTAAATGGACAGGTAATCTCCAACTGATTTTGGGGAAAGGTATGATAGCCTTGGGAATAATAGTAATAGCAACGTTGAATCATTTACTTTGTCCCAAATGAAACTGTACACTCTCTTTAAAAATCAAAATCAGACACCTAAATAAATTCAATACTGATACTTTTAACTGGCTCATTAAAATAGAAAACTTACAAGCATATGAAGATGATGGCCAAAGTCTATTGATATGGCTGATAGCTCAAATATTAATTCTGTGTAGTAAATATATATAGATCTATTTTCCCATACTCCATCAACATTCATCTCATACAGGTGAATCACATATCTAAAATTAGAAAAACAGGGAAGTTGCACATGATTTTGAAATTAATTTGCATGTCATTTTTACATATACTTTATAATATGCATGGTGTGTCCCATCAACCTAAGAAAGTGATTTTTAAAACAAAAAATAAACATTTGTTTTGTTACTGAACTAGCAAACTTCAGTTCAGAAACGTTTTAAATTATTCATAAATGTGAAATTTGAACATATCATGAAAATGTACTTCCATTCAAATGTCATATTTCAGACTGCAACCTATAAATTATGCATATATATGACTTTAGTATAATTTTGTGTTACTTTTTTTCATCTGAATTTCCATGATTACATGCACTACTCATTTTTTTTTTCTAGATTGTAATTAATGTATATTTTGCTCTAACATTAAATTAACTACGCGAAATAAATTTATACAGAAGAATACATAAAGAACTGTTGAACCAACGCCTCCCAAGTTTTGTGCTGGAAGAGATCCTTTAAGCTAAATGATGATACTGTGGATTCATTTGATTGCATAAAAACAGTTTTTTTTGTAGATACTTCATTCCAATGTTTTGCCATACATACATGTACAATCCAATAGGAAGTTTGTACTATGTTGAACACAAGATCGTGGTTTAGGTTTACCCATGTAATCCAGGAAAATCGGTACTCCAAGAATAATAATAAATCAACAGTACATCAAATTAAGACATAGCTAAAGAAACCATGAATGTAATCATTATTACCTTCCTAAGACATGCAGACATCTAATTGCTAGGATAAGGCACTACAAATAGAGAAAGATATATTTAATTTACACAGCATATATAATCATATAATGCAGTGTATTAGCAATGAAAGTCAATATTTTGAATTGGAAATATCTTTTTTTGTCCATAATTGTAGTTCGTTCAAATTATCTGAGTATATATTTCATTTGAAAAATTGTTTGATACATGGAAAAATGTGAAGAATGTTTACAATAATGTACTATGTTTTTGTTCTCTCAAAAGGAATCATGAGGTTTGAAAAATATAGCTATTAATCCAGTCTCATAAGGTCATAATTGGCAACTCTAGATCACCTTCAATTGTTTATTTCTACTTTATTTATATTCTGCATAATTCTAACAGTAAATGACGATCAGACATTTACAGCAACTTAAGTTGTATTGTCCCTTTGACACACAATAAACAAACAAAAGCTTATCTTGTCTCCTTTTAGTTAATGATGCCATCTACACACTTAATAATTCAGACCTTCATACTTTACCTCTGCAGCCATAAAAGCAAAGATTGTGATTCCTGCATGTAATCCAATGTAGGTGCAGGCACATAACAATACCATACAACTAAATAGTATAAATCCTAATAAACTCAGCAGCTTCATGTGCATCAATCGTGGTGTTGTTGGAGAAAATGACAACTGAAATTGACATATGTAATTAAAATGAAATTAGTAAAACAGTCAATTCAGAAATTTTTGCATGCATTTATTATTGCAGTCGTTGAACAGGGACACAAATGCAAGATTAATTATTGCAATTTCAGGAAATGCTTATAAATAATGCTATCTAAATGTTTATTTTTCAACACAAAAATTTTTGCAATAATAAAAAATAAAAATATTGAAAAACTTCTGAATTTGCTATATAGTCTGATATTGCCCTATTCAAAATGTACTAATAATTTCATAGGTGTTTTTTAAGAGGCATTCCTTTGAAAAGAACATGATCATGTAATAAATATGAGGTCATATGGTAACATGAAAATAAAATATACCCCATTTAAAAAAAAATCAAATTAAAGGAATTTAAATTAGTAATGGTGCACAAGTCTTGAACAACAAAATTCAGTAAGATGTTACTTGCACTAATTTTTTTGTGAATATCTAACAGTATTGAAGCTTATCATCAGAACACAACAGTGGTGGCCTTCAAATCATCAATTTTGTCTACTGTGGATTCATTTATTTTCGTGGGTATCAATTTTCGTGGATTAATGAAAACTTGCATATTCGTGGATATTTGATTTCGTGGTTTTGTCAATTTCTGTATGCAAAGCCTATTGAAAATATGTTATTCGTTGAACATTTGAATTCGTGGATCATCTGTACCCACGAAACCCATGAAAATTGGTATCCAACGAATAATAATGAATCTACAGTATTTTGTATTTTTTAATCAAATCATGAGTGAAAATTAGTTGGTTTACATGTTACATTAATATGTGTATAACATGAATCAGCTATGATATATCTCGCCTCTATGTAGAAATGATCTTTAGGGCTATTCCATTAAAATGTATGTGGGAGGGTAGGAAGGGACTTTCAAAATATCCCTACAACCAAGAACCATTTTTTAGATAATTTTGCATAATGGTAATAGACACATACTGAAAAGAGACCCAAGACCCATGACCCACATTCAAAATTAAACTTCCCTTCCTACCCTCTCACATATATTTTAATGGAATAGCCCTTATTAAACTTACATATTCAAACCTGTCTTTAGACAGCTGAGTCAAGAGATGGAAGAACCCAAGAAAGCTGAACCAAGCAACCCATACAAAGACTTCCTCCATTGTCTGGACATTCATCACTCCAAAGATGAAAATGAACTTGTAAAACAAAAAGTTCCAAAACTTATCCTTCAGATGCTAAAAGAAAGAAATAATATTTATTAATTCCTTGGACTTTTTAAAACAAAAAAAAAGAAACTTCATAGTATAGACCTCCAAAATTCTTTTAAAATCTTTAAAAAATTACAAATACAGAAGAGAGAACAGCAAAAAAAAATAGGTCACTAAAACCTGATTATCTACGTGTATGTTTGGTTAAGCACAGTTACAGTTTTAATTTCTTTTTAAGGATTCATTTTTTCATTTTAAGTTTATGAAATCATGATTTTAAGACTTCGGACTTGAAAAATCGGAAAATATGCACTATGTTAGATAAAATATAAAATTCATTAAAGTATGAACCTCAAAGATTTTTTAATTGTACAATATATAAGGAAATGTAAATGTGATTTATGCATGTAATTCTTCAACATTTATTTAAAACACAGACATGACCGATCATTTTGTTTGTGTTGAACTATTTAATAGTAAAAAAGATTTACTGTTAAGAAACTTTAACTGTGTAATCCTTATCAATCAGTCAAAATACACAAAACAGTATATGAACATTACCTGTTTTTCTACAACTCTCAACTCTCCAAATACAGCTTTTTGAATCAACTTGGCAAGAAGAATTAGACAGCAATATGCTGTGTTTACAACAGTCTGTAAAATAAATACATCTAACTTAAAAAATGTTAAAATAAATTGAAACATCAGAACATTAACACATACATGTACACAGTCATATGACAGTAAGAATAGTTATATAAGAAATAATCATGCAATATGTCTTAAGATCTTTTATTGTTTAAAATACAATATGGATTTTGCTCATTGTTGAAGGCTGTACAGTGACCCATAATCATGATAATGATCATATCTTTGTCCTTTGGTCTTTATGGATAGTCGTCTTATTGAAAATCATTTTTTTATATGTAACAAATGGAAAAAAATTTAAAAGGTTACTGAACCACAGTGCTGGGAATGCTGAAATTTGAAATTCACTAATTTTGTTGCTTATTTTGTTTTTTTACAATAATATGATCAAACAGTTTAAGTACATGGTCTACAGTCGACTGTTTTTTAATGTCATTATGTTATAATTAATATTGATGTGGCTTGAACAATTGGGGCTGCTTTATCCTTGAAGTGCCCTTTTCAAATCTGAATATTTATATTGCATAGCTTAAAAAGAAATCACAATCCCGTCCTATTCTCCTTGAATGTGACCTACCAAATAAGACTTATCAACAAGTTTGTACTAACATGAGCAACACAAGAGGTGCCACATGTGGAACAGGATCTGCTTACCTTTCTTGAGTACCTGAGATCACCCCTGGTTTTGTTTGGGTTCATGTTGCTCGGTATCTAGTTTTCTATGCTGTGTTTTCTATACTGTTATTTGATCTTTTTCACTTTTTTGCCATGGCATTGTCAGTTTGTTTTTGACTTATGATTATCCCTTTGGTATCTTTCGCTCTCTTTTACAAATAGTGGATAATCTTTTCTTTAACGAAAATCCAAAGGTTTAAAGACTAAGTTTTAATTCTTGAAATTGAAATCAGTTTTATACAATTTATTACATTCAACTGTAACTCAATGTAGAAACAAGATTTCAATACAGCAAAACTGAAAGCAAACATTTTTGCCTGTGTGACTGCAACTGAAGTCGTGGTCTTGACCATGAACTTTCCCCTTTTGGAGAAATGAGATATGCCAATACTAATACAACCGCATACCAAATATCAAGGACCATCCACTAGTAATTACTCATAAATTGACCTAATCACAAATTAATACATTGTTGATGCCCCAAATTTTGGTTTTCATGAGATACAGTTGCCGTATTATACAACTGTTCATCTATGAACAAAAAGAACGTGGTTTTGGTTGATTCTGTCACAAATTTTGATAAATTAAGTTAGCCATTTCTACAAATGATTTGTTGCCAAAGGTTTTTGAAGAAATCCTCACAAAAACACTATAGCTGGAACCATTCTATATATGTATGTGGTCGGTCAGGAAATCATGAACTCATGTTTGAGATTGGCCTTATCAATGTTCAAGTCCTTCTTCTTCTTCTTCTTCTTCCAGGTAAGGAACCGGATTCAAAACTGAATGTTATTGGTTCCACGCGAAAACTTTATAGAGTGTCGGGCAACACAGAAAGTTCTCTCTTGGCTATTTACAAATTACATTAAAAACGTTCGCAATATTATACAATTTAAATTATGTACAACTGGTGTTTCCTACTTCCTTTCAGAGCATGCCTTAAGGGCAGCTCTGAATCCCTCAAAGGTGTTGGCCGATGAAACTGATGTTGGTAAGTTGTTCCAATCCCTGATGGTCCTCTGGAAGAAAGATTGGCCGTAGGCGTCTGTACTTGTTCTTTCTTGGTAGAAGCCGTTTTTACCTCTGGTCCGGTTATCATTTGGGATTAAATATTGGTGACGGTCTATGTCTATAAGATCATACTGGATCATGAATAGCATGCATAGTCTGTTTGTTTTCCTCCGTTCTTCTAAGCTTTCCCATTTTAGATTTTTGACCATATTTGTGACACAGCCAGGTGTTAGGTCTGTGTAGTTGTTATTCACAAATCGTGCTGCTCTTTTCTGTACCTGTTCAATTGCCTTGATTTTATTTTGGGTTGTTGGGGGCCATACTGTGCATGCATATTCCACTGCAGGTCTTACCATGGATACATATGCAGCTGCCTTTACAGGTTTTGTACAGCCGTTGAGATTTCTACATATAAATCCCAACGTTCTGTTACCTTTGCCTACTGTATTGTCTATGTGTTTGTCCCAGTTTAGGTTCAACCTTTCCTAGACGTTTTCATTTTTACGTGCCTACCATGAACGTACATGTCAAAAGCTCCTTAGAGCTTGTGTTGTGTCTTTTAACTTATGCCGAATCAAAATAAAGTTTTCTTATCTTATTCTTATCTTATGTAACACCCCACTCCAACATTGAAATACAACAATGTTAACTGGTTCTAACGTCACTATTTCTGACTAGAAATACGTTTGAAGTAAAGGTACAAATTATAACACAAAAAAACAGTGTTCAATAATTTGACAAACTGCCAAATGTTGATGGAAGCTCCTCAATGACCCTTTTTGACTAGATGAAACAGTCTGACAATCAGACTGGCTAAAACATGAAATAGGCAGACTTGGTGAAATTTTGGTGGTCAGGACAGACAGTTTTTGTGAATTATGCAAATATTCCATACCAACAATTTCACTTGGGATCAAATATACTCACTGTGTTATATTGGCAGATTTGTCTTATAAGCCTACTTGGCTGTACTATTCTCTTATGTGTACCTACCCAAATGCACCATATTTCTGAAGTTAGTACATAAACTACATTCCACCAAAAACTATCATAAGGTAGCTGAATGTCAAATTCACTTGATATTGGTTCCTTTACTATATCTGGATCATTAAATATTTCACTGCTTTCTTTTGAACCACCGATGTTAACATTATGTTCGATTTCGGCTCCGTTTAGTTCAGAATGAGTGTTTGTTTGAAAAGCAAGAACACATTGATAGGCATAAAATACAGCACATGACAACAATAAGACAGAAAGACTAGTGTATGTACGAAGACTAGGCAACGGTATCCGTTCTAGAAGTATCACCGGCATTTTGGTTTATTTGTGTTTATAGGAAAAGATATCAAACCATTCTAGTGTGTCACCTGTCAAATTATTGCGTCAAATTCGACTTGGAATTTTGTTTGTTTTGGCGGTGTTGTAACCTTTTCTGTTATCAACCATGTCAAAAATAGAGACTTTTCATTAACTAATTTAACAAATGAATAAAGAAAAATAAAAGTTAGTAGAGAAAATACACTTTATTCGAAAAAAAAAATCCACAAAAATAATAGAATATAAATTATAAGAAATCGAGCGCACCTGATATATGGATTTACACAGTTTCGTATATACTCACACCCTCAATTTCAAACAAAATACATTGTAAAGCTCTCAAATCAGTTATTTGACCTTTCACATTTAAAGTTTTGAAGTTTTAATCAACAGATTTTTACATGCGAAACTATATTTTCCGACTGTCAAAAAGCTGTGATTACGCAACGTCTTGTTTTGACTGTTAACCGGCTAAACGACTGAAGCAGTTGTCAGCTTTGTAGATTGATTCACATAGAATGAGGGCTTTAATAGGTGATGCATTACTCTTGAGAATAAAGGAGGTGGTAAATATATGTCAATGAGACATCAAAAGAACAGCAAAAATTACCAAATGACATTTAGAGGACAATTATCTGATTATATATGTTACATGAGGGTAGTAGTAATGCCCTTTACTGTCAGGCGTCAAACGGTCATTTTCGGCTACCGTAAGCGTCTAATTTGTTAGTTTTATCGTGATTCGTCAAAATATCCTTATTATGATTTGTCAGAGATCTCAAATAATTATCGTTACCGTTATTTTTTAAAACAATTTAAAGTGATTCGTCAAAATCAGTCAATTTTTTATTGTCTAAAAGAAAGTGTACGTTTTATCGTCATGCACCAAAAATTACCGTTAACCTAATCGGCAAGAATTTTTACCGTTATTCGTCATGAAAGTACTCCCATTGGGACCCTCTTACATCAGAGTCAATTAGAAATTATACCCAAGATAAACAAATAGAAAATTATGCAAATATCATGCTGGTAAACGCATTCTAAGCATTCCCTAACAAGATTACTACAAACTGCACAGTTGCTGACAACGTTAACAATCTATATGAACAAAATGTACATTTGTGTTCATATATTCTCAGGTTGTTATTTTAGAAAATCTCTATTAAACATTTATTGATCAGAGTTTCCCATAATATTTTATTGTCTGACATCAAGGTGTCAGACAATTGGAATCAGTTTGAGGACTTCCATTTCAATTGATGTAGGCGTTGCAATGTGTGTAATATGAATTTTACCATTTTAAAGTTTAATTTTAAATTTAATCAACTGTATCCAAGATTACCTCCATTGACCTCTGTTTTATGTCGCATTTTCAACTTTTCACAGAATTTTCACTCATCTAATAATATTTTTTCAGTTGTTTTTCAGGACACATAATATTTTAGTAACCTTTGAAACAATGTCTGTTGTTCTGTTAAATATTTTTAATAATTTCTCTTATCCTTTTGTGTATGTGGTGGAATTATAGATTATTGCATGGCATTTTCCAATTTGGTCCTAGTATCAGCCAGAGACTCCCATGTCAAGCCAGAAGGCTAATCTAGGTCAAGGGCTGATACCAGGGCCAATATGGAACATGCCATGTAATGATCTATTTATCACATATTTTCATTATTGTTTTTGATTGACATGATTGACAGGTTTACCAGAACTTAAATTCGGGGGCTTAGTATGGATATTTGAGGGCAAATATCAATATTGGCCCCGAGGACAAATAATTGACTGAGACTTCCGGCTATTATTGAACATTAAAAAACGTACATATTAGTACAAAACATTTGATAATTTTTATTATTAAAGTCAAAACTTTTAAACTAGTATGCCCAATAACTAGGTTTTTGATTTTTTGTCTAGCCTGCGACTTCTGTCGCAGAAAGCTCGACATATGGATAGTGATCTGGTGGCAGTGTTAACTAAACTTCTTAAAAGCTTAATATTTCAGAAGGTAGAAAGAAGACCTGGATGCTTCATACTTTGTATATAGATGCCTTATGATATGAAGTTTCCTTCTGTCATATGTCCATTGTCCTTGACCTCATTTTCATGGTTCAGTGACTACTTGAAAAAAAGGTTATGATCTTTTGGTTATTTTTGTGGCTGGGTCGTATGTCTCATAGACATGTAATCTGCATCTCCTTTTATTCATAGTATTATTCATCCTTGATTTTCATATGATGAAAACATAATCTTTCAATCAGTTTATTTGAGGTCTGGAGCTGGCATGTCAGTAACTGCTAGTAGTCCTTTGTTAATTTATGTATCATTGTCATTTTGCTTAGTTTCTTTTGTTACCTATTCTGACATCGGACTCAGACTTCTTTTAAACTGAGTTTTACTGTGCATATTGCTATGTGTTTCTTTATTCTACATTGGCTAGAGGTATGGGGGGAGGGTTGAGATCTCACAAAACATGTTTAACCCCGCCACATTTTGCGCCTGTCCCAAGTCAGGAGCCTCTGGCCTTTGTAAGTCTTGGATGTTTTTTGTCGAGCCTGCAACTTTTGTCGCAAAAGCGAGACATAGCGATTCTACATTCCGTCAGCGTCATCGTCGTCCACAAATATTCACTCTGTGGTTAAAGTTTTTGAAATTTAATAATTTTCTTAAACTATCCTGCATTTCAACCAAACTTGGACAGAAGCTTGTTTATGATCATAAGATAGTATCCAGAAGTAGATTTTGTAAAAAAAAAAATCCTGTTTATCCGTATTTTACTCATAAATGGACTTAGTTTTCTCCTATTGAAGGTCGGTGGTTTTCTCCGGGCACTCAGGCTTCCTCCACCAATAAAAACTTTCCGCCACGAAATAGCCCAAAAGCGGTGCTTAAAAGTAGCGTTAAAACACAATAAAAAAAAAATAAATCAAATCTTATTTTCAAAATGTTTATGGTACCCATTTTACCACAAATGTTCACTACAAAAAGATATCAATGCATCACACAAAGACAAGAACATGACAAAGATTTTAAATGCCTCCTAAGGCGAAATTGCGAACATAACCAATGTGAATATAATCCAACCATGACAACATAAACTTTCTTTAAACAAAATATATGTTTATTTTAGGTGGAGGAACTGGTTTTGTAGGCCGTCATTTAACAAAAGCTTTACAAGAAAATGGTTATAAAGTAACAAAAGTTTCCAGAAAGACAGGACCAGACACAATTACCTGGGTAAAGAATAAGCTTTATTAGTTTGTGGTTAATTTAAAGATCCAAAGATGTGGTATGATTGCCAATGAGACAACTCTCCACCAGAGACCAAATGACGTAGATATATATATAATCATAGATGTTCTGTGAAAAGTTCCAAATTTTAATTAATTGTTGTACATATATATTGAATTCTTCATGCTCCATAAGCAAAATTAGTTTGTTTGATTGGGTTTGATATAAAAATTAAGAGATGAGGTATGATTGAATGAGAGAACAATCCACCATTAAGCAATGAGTAAAACCCAAACCATGTAGTAAGCTATATAATACACCTTTCCACTCTCCTATCAATCATCAGTAAATTCACCAATCACATGTGGTAAATGTAACACATGTATAAACATTTGATTGCAGCACATGTTGTCGGCCATAACCTCTGTCAAACATTCTTATCTAAACAGTTAATTTGATCTAACATTTCTTTAAATTTTCACAAATAAATGTCCAGAATTTAGTTTTTTTGGAATGCAATCAATGTAAGAGGGTAGCAGAAGGTCAAGTTGACAACTTGAAACAAAATAAAGACTTTTTTAATGAAAGACAGTTATAAATAAGTCAATTACGGTAAAAAGGAATAAGGGGCCAAAACAAGCATTTTTCTAGTTTCAGGACAATAACTTGTGTGTAAGTATTTTGATTGCTCTGAAATTGTACCACAAGGTTCAATACCACAAGTAGAAGGTTGGGATTCATTTTGGGGGTAATTGCCCAAATTGTTCCGGAATTAGGGGCCAAAAAGGGTCTAATTAGTTATCAAAGGTACCAGGATTATAATTTAATACGCCAGACGCACGTTTCGTCTACATAAGACTTATCAGTGACGCTCAGATCAAAAAGGGTCTAAAACAAGCATTTTTCTAGTTTTCAGACAATAACTTGTGTTTAAGTGTATGGATGTCTCTTAATTTGTACCACATTTTAGGGTGGGTAACATTTTTTATTTTTTTTGGGGGGGAGGGGCATTTTTTTTTCCTCAAAAGAAAATTCTCTTCAAATATTATTTTTTTTGGAGGGTGGTAAAAAAAAAAAATTTGGGGGGTAAAAGAAATTTTTTTTGGGGGGAGGGGGGGGGGGGGTCACAATTTATTTTGCTAATTCTTTGTATATAGTCTGAAAACAGATTTACTAAGTATTGCGCAACAGCACAGTGTATTGCACAACCGCAAGAAATCTTCAATTGAATATAAATTCAAATCATACAACCAATTTCAAGTTCTTTGACTACATTTATTCTGTGTCAGAAACCAATCTAATTAAAATTAAATCCTTTAATTATTGTGTCAGAAACCTATATTGTGTCAAATATTTAATTACAATCCAAACTCAGACCTGTATCAAGCTTGAATATTGTGTCCATTTTTGCCTCAACTGTTCAGGGTTGGACCTCTGCGGTCGTATCCAGCTGCGCTCAGCAAAGCAGTTTATTTTAATATTAAAAAAGGGTCAGTACAATGTGCAAAGATTCCTGTGAAGGACAAGAATTTTTAATAAAGACGAAGCACAATGGACAAATGATCAACTGATTTTCTTGTTTTCTTTGTATTTTACTTAGTGATAGGAATTTTCATTATCATTAAGTTATTTATGGATATAAAAGCAGACAATCTGTTGAAAGTTTTTTGATAAACAATGTAATAGGTACTGGAGCAATGATGCTTGTTTTACAAGTTGAGCATAATGGTGTGTTTGTCTACACAGTAAACACACTTATCAGAATTCTTTAGACATTCTTAATTAAACCTGTAATTTATCATAATAATTTATCATATTAATTATGTAATGAATTATTCTATATCTTGTTGTTAAACTATATTTCTGGGGAATGGGGGTAATTGAATAGCTTCAAATCTGCAACACTTTAATTGTTTCTTTTTATTCAGTATAAATTGACATAATTTCTTCAAAATTTCATACATTTATCTCTCATTTCCAACCTTTGGGAGTAATTATCTTATCATACTTTCACACAAAAGCAAAATATGTACAAACAATTGCTCTTTATTCATATTTGTTAAAAATTCCTTACTTTGTTATTATTCAATGTTAATAACCGCCATTTTGTTGATTAGCTTGACCTAGGATGCTGGGTTGCCATGTGTTGCTAAGGGAGGCGGGGCATACCAGTGAATAGTGGAAAGGTGTATTGACATTTGTACAGCCGTATAATTAACCGTAAATTTCAACATGAAGCTATAGAACATTTTACCACTGATCTTGTAATGGCACGAAATTTGATTTATAAATAACTTTGAAAAGAGCAATTGCTAAAACCACATATATAAAGTACTCTAGAAATAGCAAATTTTCTACAACTATTTCAATTGATACCAATAAAAATAAATGAATCCACGTTATTTTAATATTACGCGGTAGATATTGTATTTTTTAGAAAGATATAAATAAAAACGGAATACCAGATGATGTTACAGCTGTAGTGAATTTAGCTGGAGCTAATATACTCAATCCTCTCAAAAGGTAAGACATACACTTATCCTTTGCTACTGGAAAATAAGATATAACACTCTTAGAGTATTCTGAATCTTCAGAGAAGATAGTAATGTCTCTAGTTTCTCAAAAGTTAAAATGTTGAACATTTAAATCTGTTATGTATATGTAATTCCCACACTTTCAAACAAGTCTTCCAGCCCATTCCTCTACCTTTTTATGACATTTGAAAGAGGTAGGACATTTCCAAAGCTAAAGCCATAAAAAAATAACTAACTTCAATAAAGTATACACATTTTGGAGAAAAGGATGTCGCGAACCGCGATTTATTTTCTTTTCATCTTTTGAATGTGCTCCATATTTATTATTATGTAACTTAAGGATCCGTTCATTGTATTCATAACTCCGTTTATTGTCTATTATTTATGTAATTTAATGATCCGTTCATTGTATTCATAACTCCGTTAATTGTCTATTATTATGTAAGTTATTCACATGACATATCATCAATGGAGAAACAGAGTTGTATTGTGTATAAAAGAAATAGATTTGTAATTTGAAAGTTAGAGTAAAATAAATGTTATATAGTGATTCTGAGTTGTGTCTTAAATAATTCCAATGTTTGTGTTGACAAGGACTTACGCAACAAAGCATGAGTTGCTGAAGATGGTGCACTGATATTTTTTTGTGGCTACAATTGAAACAAATATATATTAATGAATCTTGAAACACAACTTTAAAACATCACATTTATCACAAATGATAAAAACAATACTGTTATGTGTAATAAGACAGGACAAGTATTCTCATATCTGTTTTCCCAAAGCGTCTCAAAATATCACATGAAGATCCACAAATATTATGAAGGAAATACTAAGATAGTTAAACATATTTTATTGTTCTAAAGGACAGATGGATCAGACACAAGTTTTTCAAATAAAGATATATGGCAAATTGTGTTGAATGTGTAGAAATGGATATCAAAACAACAATCTACTAATCAGTTCAACCATAATGTGAATGAAGAAATATTTTGGATAGAATCAAAGTCAACTACTGATAAGGATCCTGACTTGTATTTTGCACTTAGTTATTATTGTACATTGACTGCATATTTTTTATTTGATTGCGACTTTTACACGGCTTTTTGTATTTCTTCAGGTGGAATCAAGCTTATAAAGATGAAGTGGTCAATAGCAGAGTAGAAACAACAAAAACCTTAGCTAATGCAATAGTATCATCTAAGATCCCTCCTAAAGTATTTGCTACAATTTCTGGTGTTGGTAGGTATATATAGTGTTGTGTACATACAACTGATATTACTATATACATGTACTTATTTTGAAAATGTATAAAGGAGATCATGTGTGAAAGTCAACCAAACAATTACCCATCAATTCATGTATATTAAAACAACAACAAGAGATCACAGTAAATTCAGAAATTTTTGTGAGATTTTTGTTAATGCAAATAATGCAACTGGGTGAGTATTGCAATAATTAGAACTCACATTCTGATATATGATACATATATATGTATGAGGCTTTTCCGGAAATCGCAATAAATCTTCAAAAATTGCAATAATAAATGCACGCAATAATTTCTGAATTTACAGTACCACACAACCTCTTTTCATGTAACATTATAATAAGATATTGGACATTGTCACATAGTAATTAACATTGGAAATAGTTGTTTTAATACTTAGCCAAAATATTGTTTATTTAATGCTATTTTCAATCATTGATAAAATTATATTATCTGAGTTATCTCCACTTATGGCTAATTTATATTAAAAAAAAATGAATCAACCAAAACATAATCTGTATTTGTAAAACAGTTGTAATAATAAGATAAGACACATGATTTCTTCATTTGGATAAAAAGTCTTACAAGTGAATAACATCCCTCACAAACAACACTGAAAAGGCTCTATGCAATGGAAGATTGAACCCATGACATATAAATTTGAATGCAAGTAATAATGACACCAGTCTTAAATTGTATCATATAAATTTTAAATGTTTAGAAATATTTGAATTTGAATTTTTCAAAAATTAAAAGATAAATTTACAAATGAAAACTAGAACTTTGAGTGAGCTCACAAAAGGATTTCCCTGCCCTCAAATTTGATCATTTTCAGTTAAAAATGTTAGATGGGATCATGTTCCTTCCTGCACATTCTCAGGTAATGTTCTACAACTGTGTAAAGTTAAGCTGTTTAGGAGTTATGCTTACAAGGCACATGGACAGAGGGACTGAGTGATTCAGAGAGTTTGATAATAATGATTTTGATTTTATAGGTTAAGTTTTGATCAAATGATGCAGGCCCTTCTTTAAAAGCTATAATGAACAATTATCATTGTGAATATAACCAGTTACAAGTCAAAAACATGTGAATAAAGGTTTAGCAATATCAAAGCACAAAGTTTAATTTTATTATGTTCATTTGATTTACAGCAATATACAAACCAAATCCCACATTGGAATACACAGAGGATAGTGATGTAGAACCATACGATTTCCTGTCACAGTTAGTAGTAGACTGGGAACAGGCAGCCAAATTACCAGAATCTCATAGCTGTAGACAACTTACGGTTAGATCAGGTAATTTATACTTTGATAACTTAAAGTGACTAGGAACAGGAAGACATGTTACATAGCTGTAGACAAGTTACAGTGTTCTCCCCAGGATTTTTGGATAGCACCAGGGTAATGCCTGCTGACAGCTTGGTGAAATATTTCATACAATCAGTTGCGTCGCTTAGCTCTATTTCTAGTTACTGTAGTTCTTATGTCTCTTGTTTTGTTTTTATACTGTGGTACTGTATTATTTAGACATTGAGTCGGAAAATTATTGGTAAAAAAGAAGAAAATCAAAAAACAGTTTGTATACTTTAATATTTTTTTAAAATAAATAAATTATGATTCATATTCATCTGAATTTAAAGTAATTAAATTTTTTATAAAATCCAAAATCAATGAAAATAAAATATCATTCAAAAGAGAACAAAAATGTTCAATTTAAAAAACTTTCTAGTTTCTAGAAAGAAAGTTGTATGTGAAAGGATTCCTGTCATAAGAAGATATAAAATTAACAAGAATAATTGCAAATATTTTTTTATTATTTGAACCAGTTTCTATCTTAGATTTTAATAAAAAGAAATTTTTCATAAATTTTAGAACATTTTGCCATAGATTTCATGTAAATATTAACCTTTCTTGTCTTTGGTGATAATGAAACATATATACAGACTAAATACTGCACTGAAATCTAAATCTTTATTTGTCATGAACCATTTAAAAAGAATTCCTAAATCTATAAATTTATCTTTGGTCTAAAGATCTATAAGTAACCATATTCAATGTCAACAACTAAGTCTCCCTATTTTCCCGCCTAAATGACAGGAAGTAGATATAAATAGATTTAACATGTGCTTATGGATAAAATTGCAAGATTACTTCTGTTATTCATTAATTATGGCTATAGATATCCAGTTTGAAGGTACAGTCATGCATTTTATTTATAAAATAGAATAGATTGCAATTAATTGTAAATAAACTTGAATATTCTACGTGAACTAACTGGGTCATGTGATATGTACAGACAGATACTACAGTTTGAAACCCTACTATCATGCAATAACTATGTCATAATTAAAGATAATATTGGCCATGGTTTAATCAGAGACATATAATACTATAATATAAGAATTGAGAAATGTATAATTGTCAATTATACGAAATGAGCCACCTTTATGATGTACAAAAAATGTACCTATCGGGTCAAGACACTGTTTGTGTACAAAGTATTTGCCGACTTGTCACAGGTCAGTGCTTGGGTGGTGAGTGAAGCCATAAAATAGTTATCTGTGATCATAAAGTTATGAACTCTTAATTAAAACACAAAAGAATCATGTTACAAGTGTTAATTACATCTATTTAATCCAATCAACAAGGTTAACCTCATAAGGTAAATCGATCACGTGGTGAAAACAATCTGTGTTGAACTGGTTTGAACTGGTCAAATTTCACCTGGAATTTTATACCCCATGGAAAAGATTTAAGAAGTCGTTTAAAACTTTACCGATTTACGATTTTTTTACTGAAAATTTTAGCACCACGGAGAAAAAATATACATCGCGGTAAGAACGATACCACCACGGTAAAAAATTATACATCGCGGGCCCG
Source organism: Mytilus californianus (assembly GCF_021869535.1). NCBI lineage: Eukaryota > Metazoa > Mollusca > Bivalvia > Mytilida > Mytilidae > Mytilus > Mytilus californianus. The sequence goes on along the minus strand of NW_026262701.1, from coordinate 79,054,674 downwards.
CGGTCTTTTAAGGGCCTGGGGAGAACACTGAGTTACGGTTAAATCAGGTAATTTATACTTTGATAACTTAAATTGACTGGGAACAGGAAGACACATTACATAGCTGTAGACAAGTTACAGTTAGATCAGGTAATTTATACTTTGATAACTTAAAGTGACTGGGAACAGGCAGCCATATTACCAGAATCTCATAACAGTTATGGTTGAATTAAAAGTAATATGTTGGTGGCTCGGAGGAAAGTTATAGACCCTAATTGAGAACCAGTTTCCATGTAAGAATATTGCAACTACAAACATGTTATAGTTTGATAATTATAATGTGAGTATAAGTCAGTCTTGGAACAGGTTTAAACATTGCAAGAATTTTGTATCGAAATTTACGTGTTACAGTTAGATTTTGTCAAACTTTTATGGCTTATACTGACCTAAGTTATAGACTGACTTGCAATAAAATAGATGTAGCTTAAGTTAAGTAGATTTAGTTAAGTTTACTCTGATCCCTATTTTGCAAATATGTACTACCGGTACTTGTTACTCAGTTATGAAGATGATATAGTAAAATGCTTTTGTGTCCTAAATGATAGATGCAATAAAATTAGTCTTGCAATTAATAATCACTGATCTTGTGACAATGTATACCAATTTCAAGGTTATAGGTTAAAGGTAGAGATCACAGTAAGACATATTAGAAAAAGCTTGTAAGAATGAAAGAACTAAATTGTTTAAGATCACAAAAATAAAAATTAGTAAAAAGCTAGCTGAATGATGAAATGCTTCTTGGTTAAATTAACCTTGAAAGGTCTTAGGTATTTTTGCAAGAGGAATTTCCCTTAAAAATAGACAAAACATCAATGTTCATAGTTCATATCAAGAACATTCCAACTTAAGGTGGTTAAGACAGAATATATGTAGGACTCTAAAGTTTGATGGGGACGCTAAAACACAATGGTCACGCTAAAGTGCGATGGCCTATGCTAAAGTGTGATGGTTTGATACGCTAAAGTGCGATGGTCTGTGCTATTTAATGGAACACGCTAAAGTGCGTTTTTTTCCGCGAAAAGTGTGTTTGGACGTTTGCAACGTTAAATAGTATTTGCGATGCTACAAGCCTTTGTACAATCAAAAATGGACATGCCGGTAAACGAGAATGTATGTGCAGATGAAGGTTTTTTACTAGACAAGAAAATAGAAACAAATGATCACAATCCGGAACGGGGCGGGGACAAACGTGTTTCTGTCAGGATACTGAAAAAAAAATACTTCTCATAAACATAGAAACTGAAGATAGTAAGGGGAAGGTGTTTACCGTAAAAGAGAGCGAAAACGGCAAAACACACCAAGTGTCAAAGTATTTCATTAGTCCAAATTTAATTTAGAAACACCTTCAATGCTTTTAATCCCATGTCATTTACTTGCGTGAAATAAAAGCTACTTTTTATACGCCCGTTTACGGGACGTATTATGGTATACCGTTGTCCGTCTGTCCGTCCATCGTCAACATGTCGGATATTAACTCAAAAACGCTTTAACCAATTTGCATAAAACTTTGGTGAATTGTTTATATCTATTGATGTGAGCTCCCTTTTCGTTTTTTATAAATTTTAGAATTTACGTTTCCGAGTTATGGGGTTTTATTCATTAAAAAAGGGGGATTTTCCAGTTTTCAGGCAATAACTCAAGAATGCTTTCACCAACTTGCAAGAAATTGTGGTGAATTGTTTATATCTATTGACATGAGCTCCCTTTTGGATTTTTATAAATTTTAGATTTTACATTTCCGAGTTACAGGGTTTTATTCATAAAAAAAGGGGGATTATCCAGTTTTCAGACAAAAACTCAAAAATGCTTTCAGCAGTTCTTATGAAACTTTGGTGCATTGTTTATATCTATTGATGTAAGCTCCCTTTAGAATTTTATAAATTTTACATTTTACATTTTTGAGTTATGGGGTTTTATTATTTAAACTAGAGGCTCTCAAGAGCCTGTGTCGCTCACCTGTATTTACTGATGCTTTGGAAATCATGTAAAATAAGGTTAAAATCATAATTAATAGTATTAGATATTAGATATTATAATGATATCCAAGTTAATAACAAAAAACTGCAAAATTTTTGTAAAATTACTAACTCAGGGGCAGCAACCCAACAACGGGTTGTCGGATTCGTCTGAAAATTTCAGGGCAGATAAATCTAAATCTGATGAACATATTTGCCAACTGTCAGATTTGCTCTAAATGCTTTAGTTTCAGAGATATAAACCAAAAACTGCATTTTACCCCTATGTTCTATTTTTAACCAAGTCGGCCATGATGGTTGGAAGGCGGGGTCATCGGACAAATTTTTTAAACTAAATACCCTAATAATGATTATGGCCAAGTATGGTTAAATTTAGTTTCAGAGAAGAAGATTTTTGTAAAAGATTACAAAAATTTACAAAAAATTGTTAAAAATTGACTATTAAGGGCAATAACTCCTAAAGGGGTCGACTGACAATTCTGGTCATGACAACTTATTTGTAGATCTTACTTTGCTGAACATTATTGCTGTTTACAGTTTATCTCTATCTATAATAATATTCAAGATAATAACCAAAAACTGCAAAATTGCCTTTAAATTACCAATTCAGGGGCAGCAATCCAACAACGGGTTGTCTGATTCATCTGAAAATTTCATGGCAGATAGATCTTAACCTGATGAACATTTTTACCCCATGTCAGATTTGCTCTAAATGCTTTAGTTTCAGAGATATAAGCCAAAAACTGCATTTTACCCCTATGTTCTATTTTTAGCCATGTCGGCCATGTTGGTTGGCAGGCGGGGTCATCAGACACATTTTTTAAACTAGATACCCTAATGATGATGGTGGCCAAGTTTGGTTAAATTTGGCCTAGCAGTTTCAGAGGATAAGATTTTTGTAAAAGTTAACGGACGACGCCGGACGCCAAGTGATGAGAAAAGCTCACTTGGCCCTTTGGGCCAGGTGAGCTAAAAAAGGGGAGATTTTCCTGTTATGGGGTTTTATTCATTAAAAAAGGGGGATTTTCCAGTTTTCGGACTATAACTCAAAAATACTGTCAGCAATTCTCATGAAACTTTGGTGAATTGTTTATATCTATTGATGTAAGCTCCCTTTTGATTTTCATAAATTTCTAATATGACATTGAGAATTAATTCAACTTTATTTCTTTATAGTCTGAGAACAGATTTACTAAGTATTGCGCAACAACACAGTGTATTGCACAACAGCAAGAAATCTTTAATTGAATATAAATTCAATTCATATAACCAATTTCAAGTTTTATGACTACAATTATTCAGAAACCTATAATATGTCAGATATTTAATTACAATCCAAATTCAGACCTGTATCAAGCTTGAATATTGTATCCATTTTTGCCCCAACTGTTCAGAGTTGGACCTCTGCAGGCGTATCCAGCTGCGCTCAGCGAAGCAGTTTATTAATTTTCTAATTGAATTATTAAAAAAAAAAAATTTTACAATAGGGTTTCGTCATGTCTGTGAAAGAGATGGATACTCGTCAACAAGACAGTAACATAATGACCAGAGGTGTAGCATCATAATATGATTGCCAATGAGACAAGTCTCTGTCTTAAGCTTAATGTCATTTATGTAATTAACTATAGGTTACCGTATGGCTAACCCTGCAGATAGTATTCTATAACGACCAAAGGGCATCAAAACGACCAGTGTAAAACAATTCAAACTAGAAAATAATGGTCATCGCACTTTAGCGTGTTAAACCAACGCACTTTAGCGTGTCATCTGATTGCACTTAAAAAAACAAACAACCATCGCACTTTAGCGTCTGACACCATCGCACTTTAGCGTAGACCATCGCACTTTAGCGTGACCATCACACTTTAGAGTCCTACATATATATTGTGAAAGGCCAGAGGTCAAATGACAGGTCAAAAGAAAGGTAAAGCTTCTAGTTGAATGTTAGATACAGTAGGAAATTGGCTTAAAAAAAAACACAGTGCAAAAATTGGTAGAAATGCTTCATATATTACTTATTGTGGATTCATTTATTTTTGTGGATACCAATTTTCGTGGATTGAAGAAAAGTTGCATTTTCGTGGATATTTAATTTCGTTGTTTTGGCAAAGTCTGCATACATTCCTTTAGAAAATTTGTCATTCGTTGAACATTTAAATTCGTGGTTCCCCTGTACACACAAAATCCACGAAAATTGGTATCCATCGGATATTAATGAATCCACAGTATAATAAAATATTTTATAATGTAAAAAATATTCCAGTATATTTATTTAATTTAACAGGAGTGGTACTTGGAAGAGATGGTGGAATGATTCAGCAGTTGTATTTTCCATTTTATTTAGGTCTTGGTGGAACCATTGGTTTACGTGGTGACCAATGGTTGCCATGGATACATGTCTCAGATCTAGCTGGAATTTTCATGCATGCAATAAATAATGATAATGTTCGTGGTATACTAAATGGAACAGCTGAATCAGCTACAAATGCAGACTTCACAAAAGCATTTGCAGGTGCATTATGTAGGCCAGCCATATTTCCAACACCTGGTTTTGTTATGAACATTGTTTTTGGTAGTGAACGTGCTAAAGTTGTATTAGAAGGACAAAATGTTAAGCCTAGAAGAACATTAGAATCAGGATATGAGTATAAATATTATGATGTAAAATCTGCATGTAAAAATTGTGTTAGTTGAAGTGCGAATAAATTAAAAATTGTTTTCTATGTTATCTCAAAGTCTATGTTTGAAGGCTAATTGACCTAGACTATTATCTTTTGCATGTTTATCTAAGGAAATATCATATATATGTAGTAATAGGATTTGTCTGACTGAAATGAAATCTAAAATCTCAAGAAAATCTTCTTATTATAAATATCCACAAAGCAGCAGTCTTTAAACTAAATAGTTCATTTATTTCTTAGACTTCAGTGGGAACATATGTGCTATTGTAGTGGAAGTGAGCAACATCTTAATAAATAATTACCATCTCAATTACCAAATAAATGGAGAATGTGTCTATGGGACACAGATGTATATATAATGCCCCTGCTTGCATATATAACGTTATATAGGGACATTACTTAAGAACGATAAAAGTGATGCCATTTAAATTCAAACTTGATTTGTGTTTTGTGGTAATAAGCATTGTGTATAAGTTTCATAACATTTGGTTTAGGCAAATTTAAGTAAATGACTCACTGCCCAAATTCAAACTCTGTCTGCATGTTGTGGTTCTCAGCATTGCATATGAGTTTCAAAAAGATTGGATGAGACAAACCTAAGTAAAAGTGTGGAAACTGAAAGATTTGCAATTTTCCAAGTTATCAAGGGGCATAACTCTTAGAACTGTTAATGACATATTGCCGAAATTTAAACTCTGTCTGCGTGATGTGGTTTTTAGCATTGAATATGAGTTTTATAAAATTTGAATGAGGCAAATTTTAGTTAGAATGTGGAAATGAAAAAAATTGGCAATTTTCTTAGTTATAAAGGGGTATAACTCTAGAACAGTAAGTGACTCACTACCCAAATTCGAACTCTAACTGCAAGTTTTGGTTCTTAGCATTGTGAATGAGTTTCATAAAATTTGGATGAAGAAAACTTAGTGCGGAAACGAAAATGGGACAGTTGGACGGTCCAGGGTAACACTTAATGCCCCCGTTGCCTATGGCGGGGGCATAAAAACATAATGGTGTATTATTGACTTACAAGTCAATATTTTAACTTCTTGAATTTTATTCATATAACCTTTAGTGGAAACAGGTTGTGCATGTATTCCACATGTGATTCATTCATTAAAAAGAAAAGAATGTAAACATTGAAAAGTAGAATTAGTGAGACACTAGAAATAAACGTTTCTTTGACTGATCCCGCCCACAAAAATCATTCTTATACAGGTAGAACGATGATTTACATAAATTTTTAACCTATCACATGAATCAAACAGACCTACAAAATCTGTTTGCATGTGTTCGCTATCTATTTATATATATATGTTTATATCAAGTTATATGACTGTCATCAGTCTCGGAGGTCATCTCGATGGATAACTAAAGGGTGTCTGGTCTATAATACTCACAAAATGCTGATACATTATAGCAAGCCCATGCATTGTTAATTGTTTCTTTTGGACTTTGTAATTTGGATATACGCTTAAGTATGTTATAAATAAAATATTAGAATTTGGGTCAAATTGATGAACATGAATTTGACAGCTAATGCCCCTGTTAGTTGTAACATTTTTTTCAGGTGATGAGTATACCTGTTGAACATTATACCAGAAAATTTGTAAAGATTTTATGTGTGATTCAAAGGGCATGAACATGATAAAAATTTCCCTAAAGTTAGTTAAGCTACAACCTTTACCATGACCTAATGAACCTCAAATTCAGAAAGGTTTTCCTGCTCCATAATGGGAAATATGTAAAGTTTAACTTGTTAAAGACCAGAGGTATAACTCAAACGATGTTACATGTACATGAAACCACAATTTCTCCAAAATTGAAGTTTTAAATAGCTTATGCAACATAAACATCAATAAAGGTCTTGCTCTTCTTTCTCAAGTATTATTGCACGATAAAATTCAAAATATTTAAAAACCAAAACTTGGAGCCTAGTAAGCACAATATGAATAAAATGGTCTTAATGTTTTCAATCTTTCTGAATAAACTATTTTATCCACCATATATTTTGTTTCAATAAAATAGATGTACTGTACATGGAACATTCTAGAGATCTATATCCCCTTGGTTTACTATGACTCTGTAAGTTTCTTTTCTTTAACACTTAAGTGGATTCATTATTATGATGGTGTATGGAATGATTGTAAGGTTTACATGTCTGACTTGGCAGGTTTCATGTGACTTTAAATTCATTTTCTTGGTTCATTGGTCAGTGATTAGTTTTTGTCGAGCCTGTGACTTTTGTCGCAGAAAGCTCGACATAGGGATAGTGATCCGGCGGCAGCGTTAGAAAACTTCTTAAAAGCTTTATATTTTAGAAGCTAGAAGTCCTGGATGCTTCATACTTTGTATATAGATGCCTTATGTTACGAAGTTTCCGTCTGTCATATGTCCATTGTCCTTGACCTCATTTTCATGGTTCAGTGACTACTTGAAAAAAAAGTCAACATTTTTTGTAATGTTAATTTCTTTCTTCTGATGAGTAATAGGATAACTATATTTAGACTTGCAAGGTCCTCATGCCCGTCAGACAATTTTTATTTGACCTCGACCTCATTTCATGGATCAGTGAACAAGGTTAAGTTTTCATGGTCAAGTCCATATATCAGATACTATAAGCAGTAGGTCTACTATATTTGGTATATGGAATGATTGTAAGGTGTACATGTCCAACTGGTAGGTGTCATCTGACCTTGACCTCATTTTCATGGTTCAGTGGTCAAAGTTAAGTTTTTGAGTTTTGGTCTTTTTCTAATACTATATGCAATATGTCAGCTATATTTAGTGTATGGAAATATTTTATGATGTACATGTCAGTCTCACAGGTTTTATCTGACCTTGACCTCATTTTCACGGTTCATTTCTCAGTGTTAAGATTTTGTGTTTTGGTCTGTTTTTCCTCAACTATAAGCAATCGATCAACTATATTTGTTGTATGGAAGGATTGTAAGGTGTATGTGTGTCTGGCAGGTATCATCTGACCTTGACCTCATTTTCATGGTTCATTGGTCAATGTTAAGTTTTCATGGTTAAGTTTGTTTCTTAGATACTATAAGCAATAGGTCAACTATATTTAATGCATAAATTGATTGTAAGGTGTACAAGTCTGTCTGGCATGGTTCATCTGACCTTGACCTCATTTTCATGATTCATTGGTCAATGTTAAGTTTTCTTGGTTAAGACTGTTTCTTAGAAACTATAAGCAATAGGTCAACTATGTTTGGTTTATTGAATGATTGTAAGGTGTACATGTATTTCTCGTTTGGTTTATCTGACATTGACCTCATTTTCTTGGATCATGTTAAGTTTATGTGTTACTTGTAGTAAAGCTTTATATTTAGGACTATCAACATAAAATCAATGGTTTAGTAGAGAAGACAAGACATTTCAGCATGTGCACTCTTGTTGTGGTTTGGTTGGTTTTTCAGATACTATAAGCAATAGATCAGCTGTATATGGTGTACATGGCTGTCCAGAAGGTTTCATCTGACTGTGACCTTTTTTTCATTGGACAATGTTAAGTTTTGGAGTTTGGTCTATTCTCAGATACTATAAGCATTAGCGCCACTGTATTTGATGTCTGGAATGATTGTAAGGTGTACATGTCAGTGGGCAGGTTTCATATGACCTTGACCTCATTTTCATGGTTCATTTCTCAGTGTTAAGATTCAAGTTTTCATGGTTTTTTCAGTTTATCAGATACTATAAGCAATAGGTCAAACTGATATTTGGTATATGAAATAATTGTAAGGTACACATGTTTGTCTGGCATGTTTCATCTGACCATGACCTCCTTTTCATGATTATGTCTTTTTCTCAATACTACTATTCACTAGGTCAACTTTATTTGGTGTATGAAATGATTGCATGGTGTAAATTATGTCTCACAGTATTCATCTGACTTTGATCTCATTTTGATGGTTCATTGGTCAATGTTTGTTTTAGTAATTAAGTCTGTTATGTCAGATGCAATAAGCAATAGGCTAACTAAATCTGGTGTATGATATGATTATAAGGTGTACATGTCAGTCTGTTCAGGTTTCTCTGGCCTGACCTGATTTACATGGATCATTGATTATGTTAAGTTTAAAAGCCTGTCCTCAACCAAACTGTTTTTTTTTTAAAGACCACCATTTGCATTGATCCACCAGTAAAATTTCAAACTATCAAACAACAGGAAGTGGACACACAGCAGCTGAAAAAATTGCCTACACACAGCAACTCAACATTATCAACCTCCAGACCAAATATAAAATTATTCACTTCCATAGAAGCCGAAATAAGATTGATAAATATTTTCTGTGTATCAATCTTATTTCAATAGGCTAACTAAATCTGTTGTATGATATGATTATAAGGTGAACATGTCTGTCTGTCAGGGTTTCACTGGCCTTGACCTGATTTACATGGATTATTGATTATGTTAAGAAATAAGATTGATAAAAAAAAAATTCTGTGTACAATGAATGTGGTAAAATTTCAAATTATTGGCAAACAGGAAGTAGCTGCACCGCAGAGCTAAACATTGCTTAAACACTACAGCCCAACCACATCTAAATATAAATTTATTCCCTTTCATAGAGGCCAAGAAAGTTTTTTATCTGAAGTTTTTCGACGGAAGGACAGAGTCGAGCCATCACTGTAATGCTTTCACACTTGGCTATTAAGGTAAAAAGACACTTGAATACAATTTTTCTTAGTTGTCAGTTTATTTATGGATCTTTTTTGTTCTGCTTCATACATATACAAATACATTAACAATCAAAAGCATCTCCATTTTTTACACATTGCCTGAAATTTACAATATGTACATTATATTTAGCATGATATAAATTAGAATGTAAACAAAGGATCACATATATAAAATAAACTTAACAATTTGTTGACAGAATGGCAAACACAAATATAAAGCAAAATAAAACTTCAAAGAAACATTTCATTCTGTTTCATCGATTGATAAGAATCAATTTTTCTTATTTTACTTCGCATTTATTAGCACTACAGTGAAATCAAAAGTTTCAGTGTCAAAACTAAAGTATAAATAACTATTCTCTTTATTCATTTGTAATAGTTCAAAATAATACACCAGTTACGACAACTGTGTATTTATATTAATGCAAAGCCATTAAGTGTTCTTTTAAAGCAAGCTTACCTAGAATTTATAAACCTCCCCTATTTACCTACAAGATATTCAACAGTTATCTACTTAATTCAGTGGAGCTTATTGAAATATAATATCCATAGATCTCAGTTTCCAAACCTTAATATTAATAAAATATTTGATTTTCTAATAAACAGCTGAATTCAATTATAAACACATTGTACCAAGATTCAAAACTTAAACAGTACTAAAATATATATCTGTAAAATACAGATAAATAATTGAAGGCGGTAAAGGAATGTATATCTAGAACATCAACACCAATGAATTCTATCAAACAAAATGTTATATATTACGTTCTCAAGGAACAACTTATTTATTATTCAGATTATGCAATGACTATCCTATATAACTTTTTATTTGGGGATCTCTGAAATTTCAATCTATTCCAAATAATTTCTATGTAATTTTACCCTTGGACCAGTGCATACACATATTTTTTCCTAAATAACAGCACTGAGGACCAATAGTTTTTTGCTCAGAAATTGTCTTTTAGGTCATGGTCAGTGTTTTATTCTAGGTGAAGAGTTTCCAATTTACTTATATGTTTATACTGTGTGGAAAAAGTATTCTGGTATGCAGTTTTCTGTGTATAAGTTATTTTCCTAGGGTGAACAAATGATATCCATGGCTAATTTAAGCATATAAGAAATAATGTTTGTAAAGGAAGGAATTCACTGCAAGACTAGCATCAGTGAGGCAAAGGGAAATTTTCCAAAAATATTCAGACAAATATAATGCTGTCAATATTTTAATATAGAAATTAATGATTATCCTTTAAATAACAGTTTAGACTAAAAATAAAGACTGCAATATTAAACAGATTTATAAGTCAATACAAAAGGGACTATTTTCAAATCACATGCATATGATAAATAGATTGATACTTAATTGGAACTATATCTGTTTACATTTAAAGCCACACTGACTGACTGATTGATTGTTAGTTGTTTAACATTAGCCAGCAAATAGACATGCATATTAAGACAAAAGATCGGAAAAAGAATATTACAATTATCAAATCAAACTTCCTCTGTACAAATAATTCTTCAAATGCCTCAAACAGCTCGTCATCATTGACATTCTTCTGTTCTGCTGGTATACCATAGCATTCATATTGAATTAAATGTTGTAACAAAAACAAATATATAAAAGACACAGATGGAATGTTTATACATGTAAAGTAGCACTTTTAAGCATACTGCGGATTCATTATTATTCGTTGGATACTAATTTTCTTAGATTTCGTAGGTATAGGTGAACCACAACTTTTAATGTTCAACGAAGTATTAATTTTCTATAGGATTGTATGCAGACTTTGGCAATACCAGGAAATTAAGTATCCATGGAAACAACATTTTTCCCCAATCCACGAAAATTGGTACCCACGAAAATAAATCATTCCACAGTATTAAATATTATTTTTTTTTATCTCTCAGCACTTGATCTTTATCACATTTATTTCGCCAAAAAATAAAATTATATTTCTTTAAAACATTAAGAATTGAACATAATTTTTTGTGTTAATGAAGGGATAGATGAAAAGTTGTATACAGTATATGTTCAACACTACAGTGGAATCTAGTTAAACTGAACCATTCAAATTTTTGTGAATCCTCAACCAATTTTTCATCTAAAATGAGAACATCAATATCCAAATAAGTATTTACATTTGTATAGCCCTGCACATTATCTACATTTTGTTGAGATAGTTACATGTAACCTAAACATTATGACTACACACATCTGCAGTCTATAGTGCCTTGGGTTTGATTTGTTCCTACTGTGCATTTATGTGAACTCATTGCAAATCTTCTACTACCATGCTCATGAGCTTAGACAATAAATTTAGTCCTATTAAGAGTTCAATGCATACTGGTTTTATGGTTGAATTATACTAGTATGACATGCAATTAGCATTCATGTAAAATTCATTGTAAGATCTTTTCAGAAGAATAATATATGATTGAAGGAGCTCTTTCGAAAATATATCATACATTATTCCAATTACCAATAATTTTTCACAATTTTTAAAATATAAATACAATTGCTAAGTACCTATACAAGTCATTATTTATTTATTCAGAAATTTAAGCACATTCCTTTAATTTAATTTATTTAAGAAAGATCTTTACACAAGAACTTTAAGTACAGTTCTGTATTCCAAACATGTAACTACTTTCAATTTATAACTGGTGTGTCTTATCCTAGTATTGAATAATCTTCTTTCGACTCCATGATTAATTTGGACCTGAAACAGTACTGCATGCTCTAGATTGGAATATTGTACAGGAGAAACCAGATATAATAAACAAGGGTTTCATTCAAAAATAAAGAGTTTGTTAAAAACACTTATAACAAATTTAATTTCAATGCCAATGACTGTGAAAATGAAAATGAAAACAAAAATATTTCAATACAATGTAAATCATGTATGAATAAGTAAATATTAACAACCATACACTGATTATGTTGTTTTTTTTCACACTGAGAAAACAATTCATTGCAAGCATTATAATGCCTATGTAGGAGTTTTACAAGTCATGAAAAATGGCAGTTACTAACTAATATGCCATACAATGCTTGTATTTTAAAGTGATTGTGATTTTATTGAGGACAATGCACTCAGTCAGAACTCAAACAGATCAAAACATGATGAAACCATTTTATGTAACTAATGAAAGAGCATGCTTGGGCTTCAAACCTATGTGGCATTAAGGGGAGCTAAGCAATGAAAAATAAAAACAAATGTGTTAAGAGAGTTATACTTTATTTGATTCTTAAACCAAATCTTTCCTGTCTCCAGAAAGTCAGAATTTTCAACACTTTCTGTCTCCAGAAAGTCAGAAAATTCTAACAGTATTATGTCTGAGATCTGACTGACAGGACCTCCATAAAAATAATGATTTTAAAGGTAATTTTTTAATTGTTTGGACTTTTAGGAGTTATTAGCTAAGAAACAAACACATATCAGATTTTTGATCAAAGATTCGTTCGTGCTAAATTTTACTGCATAAATGACAAAATTTCATTACAATTGAATTCTTCTTTCACACAACCATGTATTTCATTCTTTATGCTCTTTTGAAATTTTGATACTTTTTAACTACTAAATTGGGTTTATACCTAATTCTGAAATAACAGCAAATCTCAATAATACTAAATTTTTGCATAAGTAACTTATTATCAGGTTTCCATCTTAATTCAAACCAACATGGAATTGCTTTTTGATAGCACAAAAGTATGTATAATAAATAAATGCTGAAAATGATAAAGACCGCTGAATTCAGTTTAAAGATACATCCAAACATCAAAAAAGTTTTGAAATTTCTATTGCAGACTAAAAAAAAGGCTGATATCTCGATCAACAAACTCATCCGAATGTGTCTGAAAATGATCCATTTAAAAACCAATCGGTATTTCATCAGCAAACATTTCTACAATTCTTCACATCCCATCTGCCTGCAAACTTTTCTAAATATGCTCAAGTATACATTCCCTCATATAATGTTAAAGAATATATTAGCCACTTTGACATGTTAACAAATAGCAACATTAAGTCTTGGACACCAATATCACATGATGAGCAATAATTACTACTTATTTCATTCACAGATCCTATGATGATCATGTGACACAAAGGAAGCTTGCACTAGATGAAGAATGAAGGTTGGTAAAACGTTTTATCATTGCCACAATGTCGCAGGGAATGAATTGACTTCGCCCATGTCTGTAACAGTTTGTCCATTATGACTATAAGAAATCTTAATCCTCATACGCAGTGTTTGCTGAAAAATATAATTTTCAATATTAAATTTACTGGTCAAGTTTTCTTTAATAACTGAATAAGATATAGATCTGGTATTTAAAATTTTGTAGACAGAAATAGTTTATCTTATTCATATTTGTGGTTGGATTTTTATGTCATTGTTTCAAATTGTGATATTCTGAGAATGTGATTTTAGCGAACTGATGTTAAATTTCTGAATCTGTCCCTTACAATTGGTATATTTTTTAGAGATAACTCTTGCTTTCACTTGCCTCTTCATCATTATCAATGCTTGACAGAAAAAGAACAATACTACAAGCTTCTTGTTTAGAAAAAGTATTCCACAATAAGGAAAAATCATCAATTAAGCTTAAAATAATTTGTCTTTTCCTTTCAACACTAGGTTGTGAGTTCAAATCTCACTTGTGGCAAGGTGTGATAGACTACAACCTTAATCGACTAGCATTTCTCTCTGGGTACTCCGACTTCCTCAACCAATAAACACTGGTTATCATGATATAGCCACATGTGCTTCAAGTGAGATTAAACAATGAATCAATCTTTTCCTTTCTCTACGGAGTTCTGTCTCTAGTAACTATATCATCCATGCCAGTAAACATTTTTTCTTTTTTCATTTTTTTTTTTCTTCAGATTTATATCATAATCATCAATTTTCAAAACTTGCTCTGCCTCTTCAAAAATATTTCGTAAATATTACTGAATGAAGACCTATAATAAACTTTGGATCAAATGCCTTTATTTCAGGTAGATAGAAAGATTTGATTGTAAATATTTTTCAATAAAATAGTACATCTTGCAAATTATCATACAACTTTCTACTCAATATCTACAGAACCATGAGTTAATTCATCACAGGTTCCCCAGCACTATAAGTTACCATAATTTATCAAATACTTAGCATTAATATGATAGTTTTTGCATATGTGTAAAGTGCCTGAGTAAACTAGCCATTAATTCACAACTTCACATGGTTTATCTGATATGGGGTTATCAGTCTGGGTGCGTTTGTATATTGGTAGGATATGATAAAAAGATTAATATATGTACTTTTCCATACGGGCCTAGGTTTCATCCCTCCACCCATATCAGCCTTCGACACACGTCTCTGAATGAAATGGGGTTGAAGGATAATACCTGGGCCGATATGGAAAAGGCCATGTGTAAATCTGTATATATTTAACAACATTATTGAGATTCCAGTAAAATATTTTCTCTGCTGCTTTGTTGATGAACTTACCTTAGAAGGATTTTTTACTTTAATTAATTGTGTAACTGAACCAGAGTTGGCTGGTGGTACAGAATTACCCGATGGAGGATTTAGTTGTAAATGGAATGACTGAAAAATAAAATATCAGATGATGTAAAAAAATTATTATTTAACACACAAGTTTGTTTGCATATTTTCTACAGAACATGAGAAAAATAAACTGTTATCACAGAGCAAAAGTTTCAAAGTCAATAGACCATGACAGGGGGTGGGGCCAAGTATTCTCCATGGAAATGAGATGTGCTAATGCTAATACAACTGCATACCAAATATCATTGACCTACCACTTATGGTTCCCCTTGAACTGACCTAATCACAAACTAATACATGTAAACTAAGCAAAAGTTTCGTTTCAATAGACCATGCCTGAGGGGGCAGGGCCAAATAATCTCCACGGAAAAGAGATGTGCCAATGCTTATACAACTGCATACTAAATATCATTGACCTACCATTTGTGGTTCACCATAAACTAGACCTTATCACAAACTAATACATTGTTGACGACGCCGCCGCCAACGCCAGAAACAGCATACCTATGTCTTGCTTTTTGACTCCGTCAAGGCGAGACAAAAATCCAAAATTGATTTATATCAATTATTTTTAACATGGTTTTTTATATACTGTCACATCACTTCATTCTTTTTTTTTTTAATTCTTCATCCAACATCTATGATTTTTTTAAAGTATTAACTTATGGAATTTGAGTAGAAAAGAAGAACATTTTATCTCCATCACATATTTTCCATCAAATAACAATTCCTAAATTAACAATTGTGAATTTCTAATAGCCAAGTCTAGTTAAATTCACACAACAGAAAATTCCTTAAATAAACTCTTTATATATATATTTGATACCTTAGGTACTGCAGCTTGAAAGACAAATTCAGACATAGGACTTTGTGTGGAGTTTGTAGCTTTGATATTTATTGATGTGACGTCTGGATCAGAGATGTCCTTTTCAATCAAAAATTCTACTAGTAAACCATTCTTGTTAAATGCAGTCATTGGCGGGAACCCTAAAAAAATATCATAAAACATATCTATATTAAGTTTTGCAGCTAATTCTTTTTATCCTTTTATCTCTATATAAGATTTTTTTTAGATATATATATACTGTCAACCAACTAATTTTCACGACTTTCACGAGTAGAACTAAGGTAAATATATCATCACCAACTTGTCAAACTTGGATCTTCTATCATATGTATACACAGTTAAGTTAGAAAATAGCAAAAATTATTAATACAAAATAGGCTAGAAAGGGCTCACAATGAAAAAAAGTTGGTTTACAGTATTTATGCCTCCACTTTTATTTTTTATTATTTAATTTAAGATATTTGTCTATAATAGAATCCCATGTTAAGTTTCTATTACACAATATGACATCTGCAATTTATTATTAATGACAGGGCGTTACACATAAGAAGATATTGATGACAGATAAATGAGTTGAAACAAGCCCAAGCAAACCATACTTCAATTGATACATTCCTTGTTTTTTAGTCAGGAGAATTAAAACTAGAATCACAACTCACTAATGTGGTAATGCCAGGGTTGAAGAAGTAGTGGATATGGCCTTAGCTGGTATCTAGCCAATAAGATGATTGTCAAACCAAATACACCTTTCTGCTAAGCTTCAGGGAGACATGAAATCTAAACAAACCCAAAGTAAGATAAAACTTACCATTTCCTCCATTCATTTGGTTACTAATTGGAGAGCCACCTAATAAGTCCATCAAATCATTACCCATTGGCACTGGTTGTGTATTAGGTATGGAAACCGGTGCTGAAACAAAAGTATAATTCAATTTGTGTACTTATAAAACATTGAGAAAAAACAAATGAGTGGTTATAACAACTGATATGTTGGTGAAATCATTTTTAAAAAATTCTCATTAAAATTCTGTGGTCAGAGATCAAAATAAGGGGTAGTCAGAACACTTTATCATTATTTAAGTCCATCAACTGGACCTGTCCTCTGAACCACATCGGCTATGCCTCCTTCAGAGATCAAAATAAGGGGCAGTAAGGACACCCTTTATCATCATTTAAGTCCACCAACTGCAGCTGTCCTCTGTGAACCACACTGGCTATGCCTCCTTCAGAGATCAAAATAAGGGGCAGTAAGGACACCCTTTATCATCATTTAAGTCCATCAACTGGACCTGTCCTCTGTGAACCACATTGGCTATGCCTCCTTCATAGATCAAAATAAGGGGCAGTAATGACACCCTTTATCATCGTTCAAGTCCATCAACTGGACCTGTCCTCTGTGAACCACATTGGCTATGCCTCCTTCATAGATCAAAATAAGGGGCAATAAGGACACCCTTTATCATTGTTTAAGTTCATCAACTGGACCTGTCCTCTGTGAACCGTATTGGCTATGCCTCCTTCATAGATCAAAATAAGGGGGCAGTAAGGACACCCTTTATCATTGTTTAAGTACATCAACTGCAGCTGTCCTCTGTGAACCACATTAGCTATGTGGCATTCAAAACTACTTTTACTGGTAATAAAGTTGTGATTTCAGATGAGAAATATTACAGGTAAAACCAGTAACCAGTGTCTTATTATTTAACCAACTAACCAATGTCAGAACATAACTTTTAAGTTCTTAGGGCACACAATTCAATGATCCAGAAAATTAAAATATTGTAAAAGTACATACCAGTAGATGAGGTAACATTAGCAACATCTCCTAGTATATCTAACAAATCATTAACTCCAGATTTAGGAGGTGGTTGTGTTGGTTGTGTTGGAGAACCCACATCTAGTATATCCAATATATTTTGACTCTGTAATTAAATAAACAAATTGAATTGATTGAATTGCAAAACAGGTGGAAACTAAAGGACAAGTGGGTTTAATTATTTAAACATAGCTTATATCCATGTAAGGCAGAAATTTTACCAATGTACCACTAGTTAATTCCTAAATTCCAAGGGGTTTTTAAGTTATAAAGGAGAAACCAAGAACAAATGCACAGGGGGTGGCTAAGTAGAACTAAATTTTTTACCATAACTTTCAATGTATGGTCTTCTTATTTGTATGGGACACATCCTAGTAGTGATGAATAATAATACAAAGTTTCATTACCAAAATCCAAGGGAGAGTTTATAGTTTAGAGAACTGAAAT
The DNA here is from genome assembly GCF_021869535.1 of Mytilus californianus. Taxonomy (NCBI): domain Eukaryota; kingdom Metazoa; phylum Mollusca; class Bivalvia; order Mytilida; family Mytilidae; genus Mytilus; species Mytilus californianus. The sequence goes on along the minus strand of NW_026262701.1, from coordinate 79,036,620 downwards.
GATTTGTGATTGAATGACGGAGGCCAGAAACGATTTGTAATGGGACAATGGAGGCAATGAGGCATAACCTGATTACTGATTACTTCCACATAATTTGTAGGGCTCTAATGATAAGGATACTTATATTTTGAGATCTTATTCAATCTTGGATTTCCTAATAATTCAAAAATAATCAGATATCTGGATTGAAATAAAATACATCAAGAGAAATGTTCATTTAGATCATAACAAGAAAAAAATTTAAATCATTATTCTGGCTTCATAACTACATGTATGTTACTATGATTTCATCTATGATAAATGAGCAAAACTATAAAAAAGAAAACCTTTGTTCTATCTTGAGAGAAACAGACAAAGTTAATGAAGAACTCATGAGTTTGTATTTTTTTTTTTTACAACATAGAAGCCATGCCAGTTTATAGTTGATACAAGATTTAAATCAAATTGCTACATATTCATTCCAGTGAGTAGAAAAAGTAACAAATCCAGTTTGGCTTAGGGCTGTTCCATTAAATCATACATGGTACCCAGGGAAGGCACTTTAAAAATGGGATAACCGTCTATAGAGGCAATTTTTGAATTTTTTTTACATTTTCACTGTATAAAAAACCCACCCATAGATGAGATTTTGGAATGCCTTCCCTGGGTCCCAGGTATATTTTTATGGAACAGTCCTTATTTGTCAAGTTGACCATCAAACAAACATTATGTATAGCTGACTATGCGGTATGATCGCCGTACAGTGACCTATAGTTGTTAATTTCTGTGTCATTTGGTCTCTCGTGGAGAGTTGTCTCATTGGCAATCATACCACATCTTCTTATATTTAACTTATCTGTTTTTTAACAATTTGTACTGCCTGTTAAAAGAGTAGCAATCGTAATTAATAACCAATCAAATCACGGAACAAGTAATAAATGGATGACTGAAGTACAAGTTTGTCCAGCTTGTTTCTATATTTACAAAAGCTAATAAAAACTTCATGGTTCACTTAAAGAAATTTTGTATATAAAGTACAAATTCAAATAACTTAGTTGTAAAATTCTTACACAAGGGAAATTACTGTTTACATTTGAAGGTTAGAAATATAACATCAAGAATGAATATAAATTTAAAACCAAATAACATCTCTTTACCTCTTGTAAGTTCTTTTTATTTTCTTTCTGTACATCTCCTTCGTCAGAGACACCATTTAATAAGTTTTCACTACTATTTTCATGCAATATGTTTTTACTTCTACTTGTTTCTATTAAAGGCATTTGTTCTAGTAATGAGAACCTGAAAGAAACAGATGTTAAATCATTATATTTGCTGAGTACATCAGATGATTATTGTGTTTCTCATACAATTCAAAGGAGCGTTATCCCTTTGATGGTTAATACATAGTTGCAAAATAATTCATCAGTTGGTTTGAGAAATACATTTATATATGTTGATCTGTTAAGTAAACAGTTAAAAATTACAAATTCTCAGAAACATATAATCTGCACACAAACATTTTTCTTATTTTATTCACTAGTTAATCACAAAATATTTTACCCAGTCACATTTTGTATGTGCCTGACCCAAGTCTGGAGCCTGTAATTCAGTTGTTGTCACATATCATATTTGTTTTTTTGTTTGTTTTGAACATTTATCATGTTGTTAGTAATTAATGTTTTATTCGCTTTACATTTGTCATTCATGGGCCTTTCATAACTTGCTATGCAGTATGGTTTTGCTCATTGTTGAAGGGTGTACAGTGACCTATAGTTGCTAACTTTTATATCATTTAAATTTGGTCTCTAGTGGAAAGTTGTCTCATTTATAGCAATCAAACCACACCTTCTTATTTCTATATTTTAATGTAAAGAAAAATAACAAAGATAATAAATGATAGTAGTACCTGGTCACATCAAAAACAAATTTTACAATACTTACCGTAAACTATCAAATTTATTGAAAATTTGTGAATATTCTACAGATCTCTGTTGCAATTCTACATTAACACTTTTACCATACACACTCATTATATCTTTGATTCGCCTATAAATAGAAAATACAAATAAAAGAAATGCGACGAGTCCTTTCAACTCAAAAATAAACATCATCGCAAACAGTCTGCCATTCATTTTAACCTGAAAGGCAGCCATGAGAGTTTAAAATTATTTTTCATAACCCAATTAAGTAAAAATTTCATAATTACAAAGTGTCTTCTTGACAACACAGCTAACTGCATTGGAACAAGCACTTGTTAATAGAATTTATAATTAATCAACAATGCACACATTATTGTGTTATGCATACCGCCACGCGCAATTCAATGTACCGGAAAACAGGAAGAAATTGTCTGACAAATCTGAAAAGCAGTCACACATTAAAACTCATCACTGTCAAAACCCTGCACAAATTTTAAGTCACTCTGTTCAGTAGTTTCTGACAAGGTGAATGCAATATAGCCCCACTCCTAGAGTATACGTTAATCATATTCATTGTTTCAGGAAGATTTTAACTGTGTGTTATAATTATAAGAATACCCCATGTGTAAAAAGGCTAACTGAATTAAAAAATATGTTATAGCCAACCCTTCTTGAATGATTTCTTATAATAAAACCATCTCCAACCTTCTAACTTACTATTTGATGAGACATAAATAAATGTAATACATTAAATGACATACCCAATAGATGTTCTAAATCTAGAGCTGAGTTTCATTAAAGCTGTAATAGCATATTCTTTAGTAATTTCATTCAAGTTGTGGTTTGAAAGAACTTTTTCCAACTCTGTTACAACTTCATCTTCAGATGCCTGATAATAAATTAAAGAATAAACTTTGTTTTTCAAACCTTACACCATGCATGTTAACTTTCTCTTTACAACTTTAATAAGGAATATTTCCATAAGTCTCTTGACATATAAATGTGTGTGTAATAAAGTTGTTAAGTCAAGCTTAAACATTTGTAATAAAGTTATATTATAGTAAAAATCCATTTGAAAGGAGACCCATACATAGTATATAAAAAAGGCCATCAGCATTGCACTCACAATATAAATTATGTATTAAACATCATGTTTTGTTGCTACTTGCTAGAGATGCCAAAATAAAAATAGTTCTGCCATTTGACATTTTTGGTTAAGCATGGATAAATTTTGGATGAAAACTGTTTAAGTCCAGAACACCTTCCTGTATCTTCAATGAAAAGTTTAATAAACTGTTATCACAGAAATATGTCTCTCCTTTTTGTAATTTTGATTATGCAAATGTTGAAATTAAAATAGCAATACTTTAACATGTTACATACGTTATGCAAATATTCAAAGTCAATGAACCACGACTGAGGTACATGGCTAAACAATCTTCATGTAAATGAGATGTGCCAATGCTAAAACAACTGCATACCAAATATCATTGACTTATTATAAGGTGTTCCCTTTAAACAAACCGAAAACATAAACATTATCTTGTAACCTATGTAAACATTTCATAGTCAATGAACCATGAAAAGGGGGTGGGGCTATATAATCTCCATGGAAACGATACTTGCAAATGCCATTAAATTTGCATACCAAATATCATTGACTTAACATTAGCAGTTCATCTTAAACTGATCTAATCACAAACTAAAACATGTAAACTAAGCAAAAGTTTCAAAGTCAATAGACCATGACTGAGGGGGTGGGGCCAAATATTCTCCATGGAAATGAGATGTGCTGATGCTTAAACAACTGGATACCAATTAACATTGGCCTACCACTAATGGTTCCCCTTGAACTGATCTAATCACAAACTAATACATGTAAAATAAGCAAAAGTTTTGAAGTCAATATCAATACACCATGACTGAGGGGGCAGGGCCAAATAATCTCCATGGAAATGAGATGTGCGAATGCTAATACAACTGCATACCAAATATGATACTTTTTTTTGATAGACCTACCACTTGTGGTTCACCATAAACTAGACCTAATCACAAACTAATACATTGTTGACGCTTACGAAGCCGGAAACAGCATACCTATGTCTCGCTTTTTGACTCCGTCAAGGCGAGACAAAAACTAGATCTGTCCGAACATTTTTAGGAGTGCAAATTTTGAAAGTCCAAAGCCCGTAATTTCTGCAAAAATCTGCAAAGCAGAACCAAACGTCAAATCAATCTGTAACTCATCATAGTAGACTCACATACTTAAAATCAGCTCAATATGTGAAGGCGTTTAGAAAATAAAATGCTCCGCTGGGGCGCAGCTTGATACGACCGCAGAGGTCGAACCCGGAACAGTTTGGTCAAGTATGGACACAACATTCAAGCTTGATACAGCACTGAATTTGGATTGTAATTAAATATTTGACACAGCATAGGTTTCTGACACAGAATGAAAGTGGTCTAAGAACTTAAAAAAATTTTAATTTACCTATTCAAACCATATCATTATTATTTGCTTTTATATATAAATCAGAAATAACCAATTTAAAATAGAAAATTTTAAAGAAAAAAAAGGGAAAAAAAATCCCCCCCCCCCCCCCCCCCCCCCAATTTTTTGAACCCCCTTATGATTCATCACCCCCAAACTCAATCCCAGCCTTCCCTTTGTGGTATGGTACCTTGCAGTACAATTTCAGAGAGATCCATACACTTGAACACAAGTTATTGTCTGGAAACTAGAAAAATGCTTGTTTTTTGGCCCCAAATTCCTAAACGTTTAGGGCAATTACCCCCAAACTCTAACCCAGCTTTCCCTTTGTGATATGGAACCTTGCAGTACAATTTCATAAAGATCCATACACTTACACACAAGTAATTGTCCTGAAACTAGAAAAATGCTTGTTTTTTTCCCCTTTTATGGCCCCTAATTCCTAAAATTTTGAGGAAATTTCCCCCAAAATCAATCCCAGCCTTCTCTATGTGGTATGGTACCTTGCAGTACAATTTCAGAGAGATCCATATACTTACACACAAGTTATTGTCTGGAAACTAGAAAAATGCTTATTTTTGGCCCCTTTTTCCTAAACGTTTTGGGCAATTACCCCCAAACTCAATTACAGCTTTCCCTTTGTGATATGTAACCTTGTAGTACAATTTCATAAAGATCCATACACTTACACACAAGTTATTGTCATGAAACTAGAAAAATGCTTGTTTTTTGCCCCTTTTTGGCCCCTAATTCCTAAAATTTGGAGGCAACTACCCCCAAAATCAATCCCAGCATTCCCTTTGTGATATGGAACCTTGTGGTACAATGTCAGAGAGATCCGGATCCATACACTTACACACAAGTTATTGTCATGAAACTAGAAATTTTTTTTTTTTTGCCCCTTTTTGGCCCCTAATTCCTAAAATTTGGAGGCAATTACCCCCAAAATCAATCCCAGCATTCCCTTTGTGATATGGAACCTTGTGGTACAATGTCAGAGAGATCCATACACTAACACAAAAGTTATGTCCGGAAGTTACAAAAATGCTTATTTTTGGCCCATTTTTGGCCCCTAATTCCTTAACTGTTGGTACCATAACCCCAAAAATCAATCCCCACCTTCCTTTTGTGGTATTGAACCTAGGCAGGAAACAAGTATTATACATTTTTAACACGTATATATATATTTAACTTGACCTATGAACTTACCTGCACTGGTTCATCTTCTCCACATTCTCCAGTCAACAGATATTCTCCATATTCACCTATACACCAAACTGACACTTGAATTAAGGATTGTTCATCTAAGTGATCTTTAAAGTTTTTAAAAAGTTGTTGCACAATATATGGATGGAGTTCTTTCATTTCTGCAGCTAACTGGATGGTTATTGAAACCGTATCGTCTCTCACATAATTACCAGCCTACAGAATTAACATTCCATAATCAATAACTAATTAGCAAATGAATAACTTTCTTTTTTGTCTGTATATTTATAAATGTTATAGTAAAATACTTTTTTATATACTTTGTAATGATTAAAATTTTCTACAGTTATTTTAAGAATGAGATGATCTAAGTTATTTACAATAATGCCTTATTTTTGTCTTCCATTATTTTACGTGAATTTCTTTCGTGACAACATAATATTTCCGGACTGCAATTTAATCCTCGTGTAAAGTGTCTGTCTTTTACATTTCTGAAAATGATTGAGTTTTCGCATTTCATCTTAATTTCTTTATTTGATGGGGTTTAACCCCTTTTTCAAAACATTCTAATTAGAAAGGAGATTATTTTATAGAGTGAAGAAAGCATAAACTCTAGTAAAGCATGAGAGATTCAGTAAGCTAAGGACAGACCCTATCCTACGTTGGTAGATCTAGGTCATCTTGCCATTGTTGCAAATAACAAGAGGTTCATGATCCCATACTATAATGGTGATAGTATATGATGTACTTTTATTTTATTCAATATTTGTTCAAACAGTTATATCTTGTACTCCACTACTCTTATTAAAGTGACAGCAGAAAAGAAAAAATCTGTACTTGTAACTTAATATATAGAATTACTTTCATTAAACACAATTAACAAAGATATATTGACTTACTGTTATAAGAACTTTCATCACAGTATCTATATGCCACCTCTTTGTAGGGGAATGACTGAAAAAAAACAAAACATTACTATCTGTTACTTTGGGCATTTATGTACCTTCTTGGGCTAAAAAATTATAAATTAGTTTTGTTTAAATTTCAAAGTTCAGTTTCTAGCGGGCTGTAAAACAAAATATCTCAGGGCTGGAGCTCCATTCATATCATGGGGTACCACCAATATAATTTGTTTTCTATAATGAAACTGATGGAATAACAGCTGATGATCCCATTTATTAGAATACATTTTTCAAATTTAAAAATAAACAAATCTTTTCAAACATTTCCTGGTATCAAGCTAAAATGCAAAACTCACATTAAAAATTCACATCAGTTTCGAAACAAACTGTTTAATTAATGAGCTTAAAATAAAGCTCAATTTTCTTCTGATTTCTTACTTGTAGTGTGTATGCACTTACTTTTCAGCAGCCATTACAATTTTTGAACAGATATCAGGTTTAAATTCTGGTTCACACGTCTCCAAGAAGTGTAACAATTCTTTCATCATTCCTCTAACATTGCTTGTGTTTATAAGGGCAAATGACAGTTCAACAGCTCTCCTGTAAACAGATATATATTGTTATCTATTGGTTTATTTTTCAATAATGTATAACAAAATTTGTATTTAACATTGAATTATATATATACTGTTGTGCCGTATATTACTCTGAAATTAAGTTTTCTAAGCTTAAAATTGAAGTCCCCAAAAAATGACCTTCAAAGCAATAAAATGATAAACATGTCCAATACCCAAGCAAGTTTGAAGTTAGCAAAAATAGTAATTTGAATTTCAGGGAATAATTATTTGTATTATAGATGAATATGTGCAACCATTGACATGAACCAAAACAGGTCTATCAATAAATAAAATCAACAACCTCTTAAAGTTTCTTGTTACACTGGTCTTTCAATTTATGATTTGACACAACAACACTGCTTCCTTTTGTATGGTGTCTACTTGAGGAATTCTATCAACAAAAGACTTGACATAAGTTCAATTCATTGCATAAAAAATGTGGAAATAATTTACTTTTTAATGGAAACATCTGGATCCTTGAGACAATCAACAATTGTTGTTCTGTGTCTCTGGACTGCATTGTAATCTGCCTGTACCACTTTAAGTAAGGTGTTCAACGCTACATATCTGAAACAAACAAGTCAACTAAATCATACATGGATTTACGGAAAGTAATTAAGTAGATTGTTGTTGTTTTGTTGTGATTTCTACTTTATACCAATCTGCTTATTTTCACAGCTGAAAGTATTATTTGACGAGAAATTGCTATGCACAGAGTGAAATCTTGTGTATGACAATTAAATCACCGATTGCTTTATTATACTTTTTTTCTGTTTTAATGGGTGAAATAAACTGAAGTGTCTTTTAAAAATTTCTGGCATATAATCTATCAATTACCAGTGAATTGATTGTACATTGTCATTTTTTAATTTTCAGTATCAATTTGGGCAGATTGTCAAGTTCAAGAGTACAAATTTGTATTGAAACCATGTTCTAAAACAAACTTATTCATTAAGAAAAAAAATAAATGGTGGCGAAAACATGTGCAATACTCAAATGTACATATATGTATAATGAAACAACTCAAAATTCGTTCTGTACATTATTTTTCAAACTCCTTTTGTAGAATGCAAGGTAGATCAGTCTAACAGACAAAAAACATTTGAAAACAGTCACTGCCTACAGAAGAACATTTGAAAACAGTCACCACCTACAGAAGAACATTTGAAAACAGTCACAGCTTACAGAAGAACATTTGAAAAGTCACCGCCTACAGAAGAACATTAGAAAACAGTCACAGCCTACAGAAGAACATTTGAAAAGTCACAGCCTACAGAACATTTGAAAACAGTCACCACCTACAGAAGAACATTTGAAAACAGTCACAGCCTACAGAAGAACATTTGAAAACAGTCACCACCTACAGAAGAACAATTGAAAACAGTCACTGTCTACAGGAACTCATAACTTTTCAAAGAAAAATTAAAACTTCCATCTGCAGCATAACTCTTTTCATTGTAACTTGTTGAAATGACCAAAAATGTGAAATGTGTATCCCATAATGGTCACTCATTCAAAATTGATCATTAATACAACCTCACTTAAATGTATACACAAGCCCTACCCAATTGTATTGATACAGTTAAATCAATATTTAGTTCTGTGTAATCACCACAAATCAGTCTGATTAAAATGTATAATAGAAGGTGCATAATGCAATTATCCAAAAGTGTTTTCCTAAAAGTCTCACTGAAATTAGGTCTTTTGCTTATGAATTGGGAATATAAAATGCAGAAAAACAAATTAACAAATTGGCCAACAGACCTAATAAAATGCTTTGTTGAGCGCAGCTGGATACGACCGCAGAGGCCCAACCCTGAACAGTTGGGGTGAAAATGGACGCAATATTCGCGCTTTATACAGGTCTGAATTTGGACTGTAATTAAATATTTGACATATAATAGGTTTCTGACACCGAATAACTGTAGTCAAAGAACTTAGAAATGGTTATATGATTTGAATTTATATTCAATTTGCTTTTGTGCAATACACTATGCTGTTGCGAATTGACCCCCCCCCCCCCCCACATTTTTTTTGCAAAAAAAAAAAATATTTGAAGAAATTTATTTATTTTAATTTTGAAATCTAAAATGAAAATAAAATTGTACAATTTTGTTTTTGGATTACCTCCCTTACACTGCTTTTAAATTGTCCATTTACCAGGAAACCGTTGTTTTTTCCCCTTTTTTGCCCCAAATTCCTAAACGGTTTGAGCCATTACCCCCCAAAGCCAATCCTTACCATCCCTTTGTGGTATGGAAACTTGAGGTATAATTTCAGAGAGATCCATACACTAAAACACAAGTTATTGTCTGGAAGTTACAAAAATGCTTATTTTTGGCCCCTTATTCCTTAACTGTCGGTACAGTAACTCCCAAAATCAATCCCAACCTTCCTTTTATGGTATTGAACCTTATGGTAAAATTTCATAGGGATCCATTCACTTAAACTAAAGTTATTGTGTGAAAACCAATGTGTCTTCGGACAACGACGACGCCAACGTCATACGACCGCAAAAATATGAAAATCATTACATACCCCCCTGCTTACTAAATAAAATATATAAAAATCGAAAGGGAGCTCATGTCAATAGATATCAACAATTCACCCCAATTTCTTGCAAGTTGGTGAAAGCATTCTTGAGTTATTGTCCGAAAACTGGAAATTCCCCCTTTTTTTAATGAATAAAACCCTGTAACTCAGAAAAGTAAAATCTAAAATTTATGAAAAACGAAAGGGAGCTCACGTCAATAGATATAAACAATTCACCAAAGTTTTATGCAAATTGGTTAAAGCATTTTTGAGTTAATGTCCGACATGTTGACGACAGACGGACAGACGGACTGACGGACAGACGGACAACGGTATACCATAATACGTCCCGTAAATGGGCGTATAAAAATACAAGCAAGATGTATATTAATTTAATAAATCTTACCTAATATTCTTATCATTATTCAACAAAAATCTTCCTAAAATATTAACAGCTAACACCTGCAAAAATATATTCATTTCTATTAACTTGGAGCAGTTTTATTCCAGTATGAAATATAAATATGAAATTTCTCTCGATATTTGCCCTTTATGAAAATATATAATGAGATTTTTAGAAAAGAAAATGTACTAGTAACACACTCAATTTTCACTATCAATGAAGTGAATCTTTTGACAGATGAAAATGGATTAAAGATGTGATTCTGATCTTTTCAACTTCTTTATATTTTGTAGTCCTCTGACTTTTTCCTAGGCTATGCATTAAAATGGTTTGCACAGTAACCCATATATTTCTCAATATTTTTATAAACTTGCGTATTAAATATATGTCTGGTAAAATATTTTGAAACTACCTATTTCTAAGGGCTATTCCATTAAAACCTACATTATCCTACAACCAAGAACCATTTTTTAGATAATTTTGCATAATGGTAATAGACGCATACTGAAAAAAGACCCATGACCCACATTCAATAATTAAACTTCCCTTCCTACCCTCCCACATACATTTTAATGGAATAGCCCTAATGTATCCTTCAAATAGTTTAACATGCATTTCTTCCTATACATTTGATATGCAAAATCTACAAACTTTTTTAACATCAAATATTTTAATTTTTAAATTCTGATATCTCATATTATTAAAAGACAAAAACAGATCTTTTTTTCTTTATTTCTATTTTCGATGTTTTACCCATATATCTATTGAATATTCCTTACTTCAAACCTTTTTAAATCATAGTTTACTTACCCGAAGACCAGCTTCAGACTTAATACCCATTATAGTAAGAACAATCTCATATAAAATGGCATGACCAACATTTTTACTTGTGTCAGTATTTGTAGCCACCTGTCAATGTAAATAATTAATATCTTTATATATTGTTTCACAATTTCTGTTACTTTCTGTGAGGTATGTAATAATGTATATATTTGAAACTAGTACTAAGATGAGGTTTTTTTGGCTACAAATAACTTAGCTGGTGCTGAGTCAAAAGTGTATGGAATTTTTAACACCGGTGTAAAATTCCTTACTAAGAACTTCAAATACAATTTTTTACATAATGGGGTACAGAACTAAATTATAATATACTTTGACATTGCCAGGGTATATGTACAAGGATATGCTTAGCCTCTTTGCCATGATATTTGCCAAATTGTATAGGTATTTTTACCGTTCACAGAGACATTTGATCATTTGTATGCTTTATTAAATGCATTTGTTTTTATCCCCATGTGTAAATAGTTGAGCTTGGGGAGGTGCTATTTACACTTGGGTAATAAACCAATCAGATTGTAAGATTCTGTTATAAGAAACAAAGAGTTTTACAGGGCTCACATATAAAGCAATTGCTAGTTTATGTATAATAAAAATCTATACATTTTTGCAGGGTTTTTGTCTTCACAAGGTGTTTCCACAAAATTTATGTTATTTACTGTTCAAACATACCTGTGCTAATATATCATTCATTGTTTCACTCGCCTCAGTGTCATTCTTTCCTAATCTCCGTAATAATCTTAAAATCTTAACCTAAAAGAAATTACGCACAACTATATAAAATCAAAGTGCTTGTGAACAATGGATGGTAAAGATTGTTTTCATTTTGCAGTATGAAATAAAATTTAAACATCGCATTGTATTTAGCATTGGAAGGCAAGGCAATACTATGAATTGGAGTTTATTCTTTGTCCATAACTTTAGTCAGAACAAATCTTGATAAAATATATTTCTACTTCTCAATTATCATATGTTTTTTTTCTTAGCCCAAATAACAAAACAGAATCTATTTGTGTTTTGTTCTAATGTCAAAACATACCAACATTAAACCTTAATATAACTAAATCATAAATGTATGTTCCTGGAACGAAGTATTACAAGGCTATATGCCTTTTGGATACTATATATATATATGATGTTTTTTTGTAATGTGAAGTGCGTTTTTTGATTGCTTGTTTAGTGATCCTCAGAATATTTTTGTAAGTGTTATTTTGTTCTTATGTTTTGTGATGTAGAGTCAGATGGTTTTATTGTAGATGTACAGTAGATAAGGCTGGATGCCAGGTTGATATATGTTGTCTTTTACAAAGTAATTTACAAAGAAAAAATTTCCTTTAATTAATGGTACTAACCTGTAAGAAAGGATCACTAACACCAGAAACATCATGTTCAGGAGAATATCCTGCCATAATTAGATTCTTTAGTATTCTAACAAGCTGTGGAACAACCTACAATACATATAGCTTTTTAAATTTTTTGTCAAATAGTATCATTTCTTTAGTAGCTGTCTTTTTCAGATAAATAAAATCGTGCATAAACTAAGTTCTTTTGATCTGAAAAGAAATTAAAGAAAAATTTATCTCTTACATATCAAAGCTGCCATCATTAACATTCTGCCGAGTTAAATAATTTGGGTTGTTGTTTATGTTTGTCTCCATGAACATTTATGGAAAAGGTCAAATCTGCAAACCTTTATAAACTTTTGTCCTCTATCCCTCAATTGTGATATCAAAGAATGTGATGCAACACGAAATTTTGAATTGCAATGTGCAACACAACAGGTGTCACTGAGTTTGCTAGCTTCATGTCTATCATTCTTTGATTTTCTGTGTAGTATTTTGTTTTATACTGTCTATTGATCATTTTTTATTTGTCATGGTGCTGTCTGTTTATGTATGGTTTTTGAATGCCTCCTTGGGACCTCCTTATTTCTATGACCATGTGCTTTTATTTTTAAATTCTAACCACAGAGCATTCAATAGACTTCAAAGCAGCAGCTTTAATCCAACGTTATCAGTTGTTACTGATCTATTAATAGTATAAAAGTATAATAAGTAGGCTGCAACAGACCACTTTTGAGTTATGTCCTTCACTGGAAAAGTTCAATTATGCACACCTTTATGTTGTAATTTACCAGATAGAGGGGATCGCCTGTATCCCTGCACTATTAAAGTTCATCATGCGTCTTCGTGATCGTCATTATGCAGGATAAACTAGAAATTATGTTTGTTCCGTAGGTACTTAATCACAAATCCCTAATGACAGCAGTGCGAATTATCAATTATAAGAATTTAATTTGCCGAATAATTCATGCAATACAGCATTTTATTTTTTCAACCACTAGCTCAACATGGAAATGAAGTGACGATGCCCCTAAACGCACGAATGATATTCACTAAAACCAACTAACTTCAAAGTGGTCTATTGGTACAGAATCCAATAATAACTTTTAGAAGTCTAATGACCATTTACATAACGATAGAAACAAATCACAGACAAGATACCTTTCTAAAATGCTGCAGAGCATCTGGACTTTTCTCACACATCTCTGTTATTAAACATACTGCTGTCAACAACACTCCTTGAAAAGAAAGGGTAACACTGTTAAACTATGATAATACCTTGGGTATGGATACTGGCTAAATAACCATTTTCAAATATGTTCTTATTAAATAATAAACTGTCAACACTGAGATACAATTTATGTCTTGCAAGTGTGACCTAATCAAAATTTTAATAATTTGTTGACATTATCGTCACTCAAAATGGCACGCCTAAGCCTCACAGGTGAGACAAAAACAAAACAACATGTAATTAAGGTATTTATTTATTTATGTAAAGGTAAATTTTTCAAGTGAATAATCTCAATAAGAGAGAGAATTATTAATGCATCATATTCAAGTGAACTTTCTTAATAGAAAAATTTTGGAATACCTATAAAGGTCTATCATACTTATAATCTAAAGTCATGAAATGTTCTTTGATTTCAATCTATATTGGTCATGAACAAAAGACCAAAAGAAATTTGTACACATTGATCTATGTGCAATTGTGTGGTAATTAAGATTTATAAATAAACTACGGCAGAGGCATAAAAATAAGCATTTATCATTATACATGATTATCTTTTTCAAATTGTTCTTTGTATATTTACCATGATTCTTTTCATTAAGTAAAGTCCTGGTAGCTGGTATAAACATCTCCAGTAAATCTGGTACTTTTCTGATGATACAGAAGGCACACAGGATAGCCTAAAATACATTAATACAATGAAAAAAAATTCTTAGCAAAGCACATGTGGGCATTAAAACTATACTAAACAGAGATTTTGTCTTTAATTACAATGTATAATGAATGACAAGCATATATCCGTTTCTGATGGCATCGTAAGTAAACAAACAAATACTTAACAACAATAATTTTGACCTATGAATAACAAACAACAAAAATTTTGACACATGTAAAGTAAATATAGTAATTAAAAAAAAAAAATTTAGGTAAGAACCAAGGATCCGGAAATTTTCCCAAGTCATTTCGGTCATTTTTTTTTTTGTGATGTAATAATATCGTGATGCACAATAATGCATTTTTCTAAGGGTGACAAGTCTTGCACATGGACAAGTAAAGTCCTTTTTTGTGAAGTATTGGGTCAAACAAGTGTAACTGTACCTTGATCTAACAGTAACAGTGATGTCTCTGAGTTAGAAACTACACGAGGAGACGTTTTGTTGTTGTGTATTGCATCACTGAGGTCGTATGCATAACCCTTTAAATTTGCATAAATTAAAAGAGGAATAAAATACGGCATGTTTCATCATTTTGAAATAAAGTTATGTAAACCAATTAATAAACTGTGTTGAACTTCTTATTGCATGTACAAGATATCGTTTGTATTGTTCAAATTGCTGCTGTTTGGATGAGTGTAAGTGATTACCTAATACACAACAAGATAATGTGTATTCACCTGGTTTACGATATGAGGATCAATAAAATGCTTCGCTGGGGCGCAGCTTGATACGACCGCAGAGGTCGAACCCTGAACAGTTGGGGCAAGTATGGACACAACATTCAAGCTTGATACAGCTCTGAATTTGGATTGTTATTAAATATTTGACACAGCATAGGTTTCTGACACAGAAAGAATGTGGTCTAAGAACTTGAATTTTTTTAATTTACCTATTATGGTCCAATGTCCAAAATCAAAATACATGGTTAGATTCAGCATATCAAAGAACCCCATATATTCAATTTTTGTTAAAATCAAACAAAGTTTAATTTTGGACCCCAACTTGGACAAACTTGAAAACTGGGCCCATAATCAAAAATCTAAACACATGTTTAGATTCAGCATATCAAAGAACCCCAAGAATTCAATTTTTGTTAAAATCAAACTAAGTTTAATTTTGGACCCTTTGGACCTTAATGTAGACCAATTTAAAAAACGGGACTTAAAATTAAAAATCTAAAAACACGGTTAGATTTGGCATATCAAAGAACCCCAATAATTCAATTTTCGATGAAATCAAACAAAGTTTAATTTTGGACCCTTTTGACCTCAATATGAACCAATTTGATAGCGGGGCCTACAAATAAAAAATCTAAATACATGGTTAGATTCAGCATATCAAAGAACCTCATATATTCAATTTTTGTTGAAATCAAACAAAGTTTAATTTTGGACCCCAATTTGGACCAACTTGAAAACTGGGCCCATAATCAAAAATCTAAATACATGTTTAGATTCAGCATATCAAAGAACCCCATATATTCAATTTTTGTTGAAATCAAACAAAGTTTAAATACTGGACCCTATCTTGGACCAACTTGAAAACTGGGCCCATAATCAAAAATCTAAACACATGTTTAGATTCAGCAAATCAAAGAACCCCAAGAATTCAATTTTTGTTAAAATCAAACTAAGTTTAATTTTGGACCCTTTGGACCTCAATGTAGACCAATTTAAAAAACAGGACCCAAAATTAAAAACCTAAATACACGGTTAGATTTGGAATATCAAAGAACCCCAATAATTCAATTTTAGATGAAATCAAACAAAGTTTAATTTTGGACCCTTTTGACCTCAATATGAACCAATTAGATAACGGGGTCCACAAATAAAAAATCTAAATACATGGTTAGATTCAGCATATCAAAGAACCCCATATATTCAATTTTTGTTGAAATCAAACAAAGTTTAATTTTGGACCCCAATTTGGACCAACTTGAAAACTGGGCCAAAAATCAAAAATCTAAATACATGTTTAGATTCAGCATATCAAAGAACCTCATATATTCAATTTTTGCTAAAATCAAACAAAGTTTAATTTTGGACCCTTTGGACATTAATGTAGACCAATTTGAAAACTGGACCCAAAATTAAAAATCTAAATACACTGTTAGATTCGGCATAACAAATAAATAAATGTGATCAAAGATTTTACAAATCTAATGCGCCATACTGTGCAATTAAAGATTACTTCTTGAAATTTTTCAATATTTGAAATTTGAAAAAAAATAATATTTGAAGAATAATTCTTTTTAATTTCTGAAATCTGAAATGAGAAAAAATTGACCCCCCACAATTTCTTTTTATCCCCTCCCCCCTTTTTCCCCCAAAAAAATTCTTTCCCTCAAGATATGGTCATAATCTCAATTCAAATTTCCAATGGAGTTGGCAACCATAATTACCCATTTAAATTTACCATAGTGCTAACTTAATCTATTTTATAATAGAATTAATAAAAATATAGTGTCAAATCTTTCATATGGATTTTTTTGTAAAAAAATGAGATGAAAACATTTGCAGATATTTTTACTGGTCTTCCTTTATAAATATGCATTTCTTTAAACATAATTTAAAAGCAGTGTAAGGGAAGTAACTAAAACGTTGTATTTGGATTACCTCCCTTACACTGTTTTAGATTATCTTTATTGTTCATTAACCATTACTTTATACATAATTTAAAAGCAGTGTAAGGGAGATAATTTCAATGATGTATTTGATTTATCTCCCTTACACTGCTTTAAATTATGTTTTGTACTTAAGTATTTGTCCATTAACCAGGACAACCTTGTTTTTCCCCCTTTTTTGCCCCTAATTCCTAAACGGTTTGAGCCATAACCCCCCAAAGCAAATCCTAACCATCCCTTTGTGGTATGGAAACTTGTAGTATAATTTCAGAGAGATCCATACACCGTTCCACAGTTATTGTCTGGAAACTAGAAAATGCTCATTTTTGGCCCCTTTTTGGCCCCTAATTCCTTAACTGTTGGTACCATAACCCCCAAAATCAATCCCAACCTTCCTTTTGTGGTATTTAACCTTATGGTCAAATTTCAAAAAGATCCATTCACTTAAACTAAAGTTAGAGTGCGAAAACCAATATGTATTCGGACGACGACGCCGGACGACGACGACGACGACGACGACGACGACGACGACGACGACGCCAACGTCATACCAATATACGACCACAAAATTTTTTTGCGGTCGTATAAAAAGGGGAAACCATGAATTCTGTTGGTCTTTACAGAGAGAATGTATGGCTTCACTTGGGTAAAAATCGGAAGTTTAGCCAGGAAAACAAAAGAAAGGATAACGCCCATTACATTCTGTGAGTAAGATGGTTTCAAAAAATCGGAAGTGCAAAAAAAAAAAAAAAATCGAGATTGTTCATTCGCTGAGTATATTTCTTAAATAGGCTGTATGGCTTCAAATCTAAATTACGTTATATAGATTTAATTCCTTTTTTAAACATTTTTTTTTAATTCTGCATTCCTATAAATTATACGCTTTACCACTTTTGCAAATCTATTAATATCTTTATCTGCCATTTCCTACCGAAAAGTTAACAGTAAAATCGATCTTTCAAATAAGATTATCAATTAACCCATGTTGATCCCCATTTTCCATGCGCAAACTCAGTAAACATAAATCTATATTTAACAAACGTTGACCAAATCAGCTGATCGATTATAAATGGATTATATGTTTTATTTGGATAAAAATAGACAGATTCTCGGGTCAACAGTGTTATTTGTCTTCTTTAATGAATAAAATAATATCTGTTTGGGAAAATCTAGGTCAGAATGGTTAAAACGTTAAATTTGATGCACAGCAAATCGCCATATTGTTTTTATTGCTTAACAGGTGTTTACAGGTGAGATTTGTGTACATGGCCTTTATGGCTTTAATCAAGACAATAACGACACCCAAGCCGAATTCAAACTTCCTGGACATTGATTACTATCCTTACTATGTAAACAAACCTAGTGGCTTGAACCCAGACTTACCCCACGCTGTGACTCGACAGAGTCCTGTACATTGTTTTTACTTACATTATAGAATAAACAACAGACTAATGATAAATATTATTAAATCACTAACACAAATCAATAAAATTTTTATTTTGTCTCGAACAAATCTATTTTTCTTGATGACCTGAAAACAAAAATAAGTTCAAAATGGCGACCGATAAAACCCTGATCTCAATGAAATGACCGAAATTATTTCTGTAAAAAAAAAAAAAAAAAGACCTAAATCCCAATAAATCATTTCGGTCTTTTCAGTTTCCAAATCGGTCATGTCTGGCATATATGACCGTTTCCGGACCCTTGGTAAGAACTGAATGCATATTTTGTTAAATTCTGGACCAAAGCACAATTTTAGTGTATAAAAGTAGTTAAATAGTTTCTGTTTTTTTTTTACAAAGATTAAGTGCTATAGTAAAATAGTTTGTTTTTCAATTGCAAGTAATCCAAGTATAGAGTAATTTTACAACAAATCAGTATCAAGTGTATTGGATGATTATTTCATTGGAATAGTAAACAAACTTTATTGTGATCTTTCCATAAAATAAAATACAATTTCATTATAGAAAAAAATATCTTATAGACCATTACTAATACTAATTATACTGAACTAGGGCTTCCAAAAAATCTTTGAGCCAGCTGGACATTTTATGTCTTATCCCGATTTTAATCCCTTAAGAATTAATAACAAAAGGCAATTATGGTAATCAGTTGGCCATCATATAACCAATGATTGACAATAAAAAACGATACTAAACTTTACTTTGATATAAATTCAATGTTCTGACGTAAACAGTAGAATTGACATTTCATCATTTGAAGTGTGCAACATCAGTGTACTAATATCTGCCTTAGACTCTTTATTTGTGCAAAATAACGTTTTCAAAAACTTTACTTTCGTTTTTGAAAAGCACATTTTTTCTAATATCGGATGTTGACTTGACAACGGTAAAACAGGGACCAGAGACGGATACGTAAAATCTGTGAGCATTTACAAAGCACCATTGATTTTAAGTAGATCTCTCCATGTTATTTTTTCAAGAAAATACTTGAAATGAACGTTAGATAAAGGTATCAATGATAATTTTAGCATTTTTTGAAGAATCGGGATGCATTTATTTATAATCAAATTTCCCACCTGTGCACATGCGCACTAGTTCAAACAACATTCAAACAACGTGGTTCTGACGACCTTTTTAAATTTTTCATCAAATCATATTTATAAACATATTTCTGATAATTTTAATCTTTTTGAATAAAGTAATTAGATGTAAACCGCTGAAATGCAAGAAAATAACTTTGAATAGACCAATCAATGTCCAGTACAAAATAGTTTACCTGTCAACTGAACAGGTAAAGTTCAGCTGTCCGACAACTAATTAACCTTGATTATAGTGAGAAGGTATTAAAGTAGGGTTTGTTTTTATAGTACTTATTCATCATGTCACTTTAATGACAGGAAATGTCTGGCTGTAGGCAAAAGGACGGGTCAAAAAGATCGCATAAACTTCCAAATTTTTTGGTGAATTATGTTAAAATGACTGTCTCTTAAGAAAGCCTTGAAAACTAAAAGTAGATGTTCGTTTCATGCTTTTCCCAGACGGACAATGTCCGGACAATTTAAAAATGTCCGTAATATATGACCGTTTGGAAGCCATGTTAACTAAACCAGTTCATATAAATAAACTCCCCATTAACTTACATGAATAACATATTAAAATAAAGATTGTACATCATGCTTACAGGGGAAAGATGAGCAGGGGCAGGGCACAGTAGCCCAGGTTACTAAATTTTGGGCTGGGCCAATAACTTTTAATAGGTCATGCTATTCTTTCGTTTTGTAGCAGTTTAGGTCCTTGATGGAACTTGTTAGTTTATTTCCTTGGTCAATATAAAGCGTTTAATCAACCTGTTTAATGACTAAGATAGTGTGAATTGAATTTACCTTTTTCTTGATATAAGCATTTGATGACTTAATCATTTTCTCTATTTCTCCAGCCAAATCTCTGCTCATTTCAGTAGAACATATAGATCCAAGAGTACACAGGGCTAAACTTTGAATATACTGTGTCTGGTGACCCAAATCACTGAAATAAATCAATCACATTTAATGTCTTATCAAACTGTGAAATAATTTTTGCTACTGATTTTTAAGATTGTCTAACATATTAATGCAGAAAATATATAACATTTCTGATCATTTCTGGAGCTTTAATTATGATAGAATCTTCAAGAAAATCATAATGCTGAAATTGAAAACTGATATCTTAATTTAATGTGACGATATGACATGTGCAATCTTTGTTGAAGTTGAATATCTTTTTCAAAAGTAATATAGAAAGCTTACCATTTTCACTGTATACTTAATTTTTTGAACATTTTGATCAATAAATAAGCAACTTAATGCAGACTGAGTATCACTTACTTCTTAAGTGAATTAGTAACTAAAAGATGAACTTCCTGTTTTTCATCTAGCAAAAGCATAGCACCAAGGTAACCAATTCTTTTATCTGTAAATTTCTGTGATGCCACAATTTTCAAACATTCAAGCTGAAAATAAAAAAAATTAAAACTATCACTTACAAATATGCTTTTATTAAACTAAATTTACAGGATCAACCTCTTCAAATTCAAAACATTTCATGATGTATTTTCCGGGGAGATTATTTAATTTTGGCCAATCAGAATAAGATATTGACTCTGGCAGCTTTGTTATTTATACAATCAGAACAAAAGACAATCATTTGTAGAAAATCTTTCAATTTCATTCCAAATTTTTTTTTAAAATTGGCAATCTAGTTTGAGGGAGAAAATAAATGTGATTTTCAATGAGAACAAGAGAAAACTGACATGTCAGCAAGGGCCTCGTTTGCACATTTTTATGTGAGGCAAAGAGACTGATGCATACAAAGAAAATGCTCATAGGTGGTCAATTTTCATGAATTTTGACACCAACAATTAATTTAGGATGTGTTCTCGATTAATATATGTTTTGTTAAAATTCAAGCAATATGACATGTATTTTGGTTGGCATTTTCATAAATGGTGGGCAACCAATAATTTTGACAGAGAATCATTTTGTAATAGCAAATGATACTTTTTCATTTAAATCCTAGAAAGAAATATGATTCTCAGAATTTATCATTAATTTTTATAAACAAAAGTGCACATGTTGAAATGTCTCACCTGTTTTACTTATCACTGAATTCATGTTGAAAGTCTGTTAGTATTAGTTAATATTACTTCAAGTATCACGTACACTTAACATTATCAATGATCTAGGAAAATAAGGTCATCGTCAGATGAAGCATGCCAGACAGACATGTATAACTTACAATCATTCTATACACCAAATATAGTGGTCAATCACTAATACTAATAGAACCTCAGAAACAGATCAAACCAAAAAATCTTAGCAATGACCAATGAACCATGAAGATGAGATCAAGATCATATGAACCCTGCCAGACAGACATGCACACCTTACAATCATTACATACACCAAATACAGTTGACCTATTGCTTATAAGTATCTGATAAAATAACAAAATTACAATAAAATGCTCCGCTGGGGCGCAGCTTGATACGACCGCAGAGGTCGAACCCTGAACAGTTGGGGCAAGTATGGACACAACATTCAAGCTTGATACAGCACTGAATTTGGATTGTAATTAAATATTTGACACAGCATAGGTTTCTGACACAGAATGAAAGTGGTCTAAGAACTTAAAAATTTTCAATTTACCTATTCATACATGTGATGGACTGTGAAACTCAGATCAGGAGATTGGGAAATTTTGGTCAGGAGATTAGGACTCAGATCAGGAGGTTTTTAATCGACATTAATTTTGTTGTAAATGTAACCGTGTGCTGTAAAAATGGTCTTTTAAAGTGTGTTTTCTTCAACTTTCCATCCAATTTATTATGTTTATAGTACCCTTGTACTTATAAAGTTTCTCCATCTTTATATTCTAAATGTTCAATCTAACATTGTTTTTTTCCAGTATGTTCTTTAAATTTTTTACTTCATATTCTATAAAACAATCATTGCAACCAGAACATTTTTTTAGCTGTCTGCAAATAGTTTTTATTTATTTTTTTTTTCTCTTGCAAATAGTTTTTATTTGCAAACTCAGAAATTCAATCTATCTGTAAAGTTAGGGTCATAGTTATTATATAAATTTCAATTTAAGCCTTAAAAGGAAGTATAGAATCCTCAAATAATTTTCAAATTATTATTTTTTTATTTGTCCTAAGACATTTAAAATTATTTAATAACCATCCTTTTATGATTATTTGTTCAATTTATATTTTATTTATATTCTTTTAAAAATTTTTATTATTAAAAGGAAAGTAACTTAAAACAGGATAAATCAAGGGAAGTAACCCAATAAATACACAGTTTTTGTTACACAACAGCAGTTAGCCTGAGGTAAAAATCGTTGCTTACCAGTATGTTTGACACCCAAGCTGACAAGTGAAGCCATATAATTATGCATGTTAATTGATTTACAGGTAAAATATAACTTCAGGTAATGTCAGTTACACCAGATGCCTGAGATGATATGTTGGGCAGAAATTTTTCATTCATGAAAAATTTCATACACGGGATTTTTTCCTCTTCAACGGGAGGTCGGGAGGAGACCCCTGAAAACGGGATTATTGTACTCCCGTCGGGAGGTTCACATGTATGCCTATTCAAACCATATCATTATTATTTGCTTTTATATATAAATCAGAAATAACCAATTTAAAATGGAAAATGTTAAAGAAAAAAAAGGAAAAAAAAAATCCCCCCCCCAATTTTTTGAACCCCCTTATGATTCACCGCCCCCAAACTCAATCCCAGCTTTCCCTTTGTGGTATGGTACCTTGCACTACAATTTCAGATAGATTCATACACTTGAACACAAGTTATTGTCTGGAAACTAGAAAAATGCTTGTTTTTTGGCCCCTTTTTGGCCCCAAATTCCTAAACGTTTAGGGCAATTACCCCCAAACTCAATTCCAGCTTTCCCTTTGTGATATGGAATCTTGCAGTACAATTTCATAAAGATCCATACACTTACACACAAGTTATTGTCCTGAAACTAGAAAAATGCATGTTTTTTTTGCCCTTTTATGGCCCCTAATTACTAAAATTTTGAGTGAAAACCCCCAAAATCAATCCCAGCCTTCCCTTTGTGATATGGAACCTTGTAGTACAATTTCATAAAGATCCATACACTTACAAACAAGTTATTGTCATGAAACTAGAAAAATGCTTGTTTTTTGCCCCTTTTTGGCCCCTAATTCCTAATATTTGGAGGAAATTACCCCAAAAATCAATCCCAGTATTCCCTTTGTAATATGGAACCTTGTAGTACAATTTCATAAAGATCCATACACTTACAAGCAAGTTATTGTCATGAAACTAGAAAAATGCTTGTTTTTTGCCCCTTTTTGGCCCCTAATTCCTAAAATTTGGAGACAATTACCCCCAAAATCAATCCCAGCATTCCCTTTGTGATATGGAACCTTGTGGTACAATGTCAGAGAGATCCATACACTTACACACAAGTTATGTCTGGAAGTTAAAAAAATGCTTATTTTTGGCCCCTTTTGGCCCTTAATTCCTTAACTGTTAGTACCATAACCCCCAAAATCAATCCCCACCTTCCTTTTGTGGTATTGAACCTTATGGTAAAATTTCAATGAGATCCATTCACTTAAACTAAAGTTAGAGTGCGAAAACTAATGTGTATTCGGACGACGACGCCGGAAACGACAACGACGACGACGACGCCAACGTCATACCAATATACGACCACAAAAATTTTTTTGCGGTCGTATAAAAACTTAGGCTTAAATTAAAATATTGTTTGTTTGCAGTTTACCGACCGACCCTCGAAAATCCGCCCGACTGTGAAAATATTATTGCTTTTAATTTGAAGAAATTATTTTTATTTTTCTATTGACGCAATCCGGAACTTCTGGTCGTTTCCGGAATTGATTAAAAGTCTGGGTCGATTACACGTTTCAAGTTCGGTTTTTCTTACCTTCTTGTCAAGCGTACATGGGACCGTTTAATAATAAAGCACATGGAGATTGTTTACAGGTATCGATGAAGACATGGAGGAGTACTTTGCGCTGTCGTTTTCTGTCAATTTAAAAACAAATAACAACCAAAAAAGTTTAATAGTAAACTGTTTATACAGATTCAGACATATATCATTGGCGATTTGAGAACGCATGATGCAGAGGATATTCATAAAACCGACACGATAACCGTTTCCATCTCAAACAGATCGGGTACAGAATCTCTTGAGCCTGACTTTATGGAACCAATATCAGTGGTTAAAGAATTTGACAGCAGCCTGAAGTATGCCATAGTTTCTATAAAACGTTGTGAAGACAACAAGGATGAAACCACTTCTCCATGACTTCATGGATACCTGTAAACACGCCAGGAAGGGCACATTTGAAATTTATTATCGATTGACAATGCCAAAACTATAAGAAGCCACAGAAACTACACAAAGATGTAAAGAAAATGAATGGTTGGCTTGTAAAAATAAATATACTTTCTCTGTTCTCTCTTCTATTGCCATGACTATGCTCCTTTAGGATAAGGGGAGCTACCCCACTCATTGCAATTCTTCTCCCTTTTATAATATTAAATATACCCAAACAGTGTGGCTTGTGTGAATTTAATTAAAACATGTCCTTAGGAGCTATGCTGCCAACTTTTTTTATGCAGTCAAAACATTTCAGTACAGACCATTTACTTTTAAAGGGGTGCT
Source organism: Mytilus californianus (assembly GCF_021869535.1). Lineage (NCBI taxonomy): Eukaryota > Metazoa > Mollusca > Bivalvia > Mytilida > Mytilidae > Mytilus > Mytilus californianus. The sequence continues at coordinate 79,011,641 of NW_026262701.1, read as the reverse complement.
TTTGATTTCACCCCGAAGTCTAAGATTTTTTTGGTTTTAATTAAAGCCTGATCACATCAACATATCTTTCAAAATATAACCTTATTACATATAATTAGATATTGTTAGATTTATGAAAACAGTCAGATGTCAAATATATTTTTTCAAGTTGCCTTTTTTTTTTAAATTGAGGAAGATTCAACGGTTAATTTTTTTTTATTGATAACACACTTACATTGTCTTATGAATCTTTGATATCTACATTTTCCTAATGAAAATACTCTACTCATGAAAACTTTCTAGTAAAGAAGCATATGTCAGTGAACAATTTCTTTAAAACAATTCTAGTCATTCCTTGTTTATAAGATCTTATAAGTGTTCCAGTACTAGTATTTAATAATGTCATAAATTGGATAATCACACCATGTTATAGTTTCAATTTTGGTTGAAAAGTTTTTATCTGAAAATGCCTGTTCATTTCATGTTGGTTTTCAGCGTTTGTTGTTTAAAAAAAAAATTTCTTCACAAGAAACTTGGTTTGTGTAACTGCTTGTTTAAACTTCATTTTGGCTGATAAAATAAAATATTTTTCCTACCTACCGACCCTTCAGTCTGAAGGTACAGTCGGAAAACTGCAAACAAACATATTTTTAAGGTTGGCCTTATCATTTACCAATGAACCATGAAAATGAGGTTAAGGTCATATAATGAACTCTACCTGATGGACATGTAGACATTGCAAGGATCCCATATACCAAATATAGTTATCCTATTACTAATAATACACAAGTATTTCTCTTGTCAAAAACAATTTTTTTTTCAAGCAGTCCCTGAACCATGAAAATGAGGTAAAAAAAATATGGACATGCAATGTATGACAGACATAAATTTCGTAGCATAAGGTTTCTGTATACAAAGTATGAAGTATCCAAGTCTTCTACTTCCTGAAATATATTGCTTTGGACTAACAGTTAACGACTTTGCTGCCGCCAACAGATTGTAAACCCTATGTCTCGCATTTTGCAACTTTCGTCATATGTGAGACAAAAACTAAGTTTTTAACACAATTTTGACTTGAGGAAACAATTTGGAATGCATATTTTGCCTAAAACATTATAAAACATTATAAGAAGACATTTCTCAATTTTTTTATTTTTTTTCAAAATTAATGAACGGAGTACTAGTTTCACCAAAATATATAATGCTCATCTGCATTTTATGCACAGCAACTATACAAAATCTTATTGGCCTCCTACCTATACTTTTGGGGTTTTTGTATTTACAAAAGACATTTCACAAACTTGAAAAAAAAGTTTTTTCCAAAATTAATGAGCTGAATTTCAACAAAATAGAATATGAACATTGTCATATTATGCACAACTGTGCAAAATTTTATAGGCCTCCTACCTATACTTTTTTTTTTTCGCTTACAAAAAAAGACACACAGATAAAGTGAAAATTATAGGGCTTGTGCATCTTGATGCAGGGTCCTAACAATGTGTCTCGACATGCTCAATACTGCCACTGGGCTACTAAGGGGGAGTATGTACTTATGTATTAATTGCTTATACCTGTCCAAAATGTGCTGGATAACCCAGCATGTGGATATAAAGCAGTTTGGCAATATTCCTACATCTGTATGTATTGTCTGGGTCTCGGAAGGAATCCCTTATTGCGGCACATTCTTTTTGTACTACTGCTCTCTCATCAGCTGCTGTTCTGGCTGACCTGATCTCTCTAATGAGGTCCCTTAGCCGCTTGGGCGTAGGTGTAGTCAGTGACCTGTAAAAATCAGCAAATTTACATTGAATTAAGAGATCATAAACAATCGCTGTAATTTATAGATTAACACTTCAATCATTTAACAACAGGTAAAGTGTTTGCTGAATCTTGTTTACGATTGTGAGTCTTGTACATGTATAAACGGAATCTTCTAATAATCAACTTTTTTTTTCGCTGGATGAGCACCGAACAATCAATCACTTGAAGTTATGTTAAAATCAAAAGACATTTTACAAACTATATTCTTAATTTCTAAGCAATGTTTGTTGTCTTTCAATGCTATTACAATCCAAATTACCTCTGTTGCATTTTTTCGTTTCTTTTTCATTTGCTTTCCCCTATGTGCTTGTTTTCATTTTGTTTTTGTGATTAAAAATCAATATTTTTTATTAAATCTTATATTAACATCAATGATAAGCAAACAGAAAATACAGATAATGTTTTGAACTTGAAGCAACATGTGATTACAAATTCGCAATTTCTAAACACATTTTTAGAATAAAAGCCAATGTGGGGCAAATGTCAAGGAGACCATAATTTTGAAACTATACAAGTTAGCCAAAATAGTGTTACCTTCATAACATGTTATTGTAACTGAACAATATTTTAAGGATTTATTCTAATTTCTTTTTTCACAAATGCAAAAGATGTGCATTCATCAAAGACTGAGCAATCTCTTTCACTTCTAGTCTAAATAGCATGTATAATTATGTGAGGTATACATGTATATGAATTATTAATGGTGTTAAAATATGAAAAATTACAGTTAGCAAATTATAGAAAATATTTACACCAACACCAAATATAATTGTTCGGGACCAATTATACTAAGTTCAGTTGTGACTTATGTTGGTCTTTAACAATTTTAATTACTGCTACATGAATACAGACATGTACAATCTATTTTTTTCTGAGCCCAGTGAGGCACAGTTGTTTCTTCATAATAAAAAGAAAGAAATTGGTAAAATGTTTCATTACTCCAGCAAAAACATGCCAGAAAGTGAACACAGTATAAAAGGTCCAAGCAGTTCTTAGAGATTGTTTATTCTGATTGACATGATTATGAATGCATTATAATACGTCAATGTAAGCTATAAAGAAGCTTAAATAGCGTTCATTTAATTGAAAAGTTCAATACTAATACCGGTAATAGCTGCAGAAATAATAATCGATAACATTGTTATAATTGATTATGGAAATGCTGCTTCTGTTCAGTCATTTTCTTTTGAAGACCAGAAGGTTTCAAATTAGTCCCCTTTTCTTGTGTTTATTATGAGCACGCTTATTTCGTTGTGCGAAAATGTCTGATCAATAAAAAGCTTTTTAACCAATCTTAAAGTGTACAAACATAGTTTGACTGTTCTTATGACAAGAGAAAGATAATCATATCACACAGAATTCCTTTACCTGATAATGGTTGACATTTTGCAGGAATGTTTTTCTTTGAATGGACTGCAACAGGTTTACTAACAAACTCATGCAAGAATCATACTAGCAGGATATATACCTAAAAGTCACAGAAGCAAACATATAATACTTAATACACCTTGACCACTTTCTCACATGCATTAAATGTTTATACAAAAGGACCGTAAACTATATTTAATTTTTTTTGAGTAAAGAAACAACTTGTGTTTATGCAAAAATCGAAAAAAACGGCAAAGAGCGAAAAAAAAGACAAAATGTATCATATAACTAACCATTATTTAGCATATATTAAAATGTACGTTTTATAAACTAAAGGAGGAATGGATATGTTTTATTTCTTTAAATTACAAACACCATAAGTGCCCTTTGGTTTTTTCCTATTCACAAAAAAAGCCCTGAAGAGTCCATTTAAATCTTAAGAACAGACAAAGTTACTCAATATATAATTAACAATAAGCAAATATAGGAGTGGGTAGTAAACTACAATAACCATTGATCGTTTTACTAAAAAAGTGAACGCTGTAAAAATTATTTTTTGCAAAGCAGTGAAAGGGTTTTGGTGTTTGGCATTCAAAGGGTCGCTCAGGAGACATGAAAAAGACAAAAATTTGTTTTTGGTCTTACAGAATTTGGAAATGTTTACGAGCTGAGAAGTACTGTCTAATGAGAATCCGAGTCCGTTCGCCCTGATTCGCATTCGCTCTAGTACCTGAAATATTTGGTCAGATCATACGTTTTCTTACGTCATATGAATTCGTACTATGCATGCTTTTTCAATGGAAATTGTGACGTCACAATGCATTCTAAATAGCACGAAAACCCATGAGACGAGGATTTATGTTGTATTGATGCTACCAGATAATGATTTTTCTATTGTGATTTGCATTGAATATTCTTGCCAGAATATTCATCATGTTGAATGTGGACAGTATTTTGAAGAAGAAGTGTTCAGGAACTGGAGACCAAGTTATCTGTATGAATTTATCTTTTTTGAAACCTTGTAACATTCAATACAATCCAAACAGGTATAACAAGATCCAACTCACTCAACACCTTGAGATCAAAGAAGCCAAGCGACGAAAACAATTTCCCTTTAGGCCAAAAAAAAATATATGTCTGTTTACATTTACCCGACCGACCCTACTTTTGAGCGCCGACCCTTAGTCATTTTATTTCTGTCGTAAAGTGAAAAATAAACTGAACTCATGTCAAAAGTGAAGTTAGTGTTGCCAATAATATAAATCAATTGCCTGATACATCCCAATGTTCACAATCGTGAATATGACAGCTGTTTTAAGGAAATTCGCGACTCGTGTGATGAAATAAACACTTTGCCGCCATTTTTTTCCAACCAATAACAAAGGGATATAATCCAATCATTAAAAATATGGGTAAACTCGGCCCATGATTAACTCAGACCATGACAAGACGAAATCGCACGACTCAAAATCATGTAAAAAAAATAAAATAAAACGGAAATACCGACCTACCTACCCTATTTTTTTAAAGTATGTATCCTTGAACAGACATTTATTTTTTTTTGGCTTTAATGTCTTGTTTTAACTCATTCCAAGCTGACTTGTTTATTTAAAATAAAAAACAATTTCATTATTAATCCATCAAAAACAATAACTACAACAATCAGTGAGACCAAATACATCGTAATCATATCTAATCAGTATTCTAAATTACAAAACTTTGAATACTAAGGCTTTTCCACCTCAGAAATATATTACCTTAGCTGTATTTGGCAAAACTTTTAGGAACTTTGGGTCCTCAATGCTCTTCAACTTCGCACTTTATTTGGCCTTATTAATTAACTTTTTTGATTCGAGCGGCACTGATGGTCTTTTGTAGACCAAACGTGTGTCTGGCGTAAAAGTTTCAATCTTGGTATCTAAGACGAGTTTATTTACAATCAACAGTCATTAAAAGTAATTCTGAATGAAAATGCAACAATAAAGCCAATTAGCCTGATTAATGCTCCAAAGCAAAAACCTTTGGAAAATTTAGATACATTTTTAATATTTACCATTTAAATATCTGAATAAGATTACAAAACTTTAAATTAAACCATTAATATAATTTTTTTTATAAAAGTTAAGGCGAACTGACCCTGGTCGAATGGACTCTATGGGCGAACGGACTCAGGGTGAACGGACCAAGGGCGAACATGTAATTAGGGTGAACGCCAGAATGGACCCGATACCATCTAATGTAGTAATGAGAGGTCTTGTTGTGATATTTATCTGAGCAGGACTCCTGCAAGCGGTTTCTTTTATATGTTTGGCAACTCAAAATATTATTATTGCAGGATTCCTGCAAGTGGTTTCTTTTATATGTTTGGCAACTCAAAATGTTATTATTAACATGTTAAAGAAGACAATGACCAATCAGCATCCATACCAGACATAACTGTCGTTAGGACCACTATCACTGTACTATATCAATGTGAGCAAATCATGCCAAATGGGTGGGCTTAAAAAAAAATCCATGGCTGCAACATTTGTTAAAAGCTTAATTAAAATTTAGTTCGCCGACCGGTTATGCTAGGTAGGAGGGTCAACATCATTAATCAACAGGTAGAAATCTAATTACCGCATCATTTTGACAGTTAGTAAAGTTTCTGTCTATTCTGGTATTTGTTTATCTATCAAGTATACGGACTGCTTTTAAAATCTCCCAAATCTAGAAATAATCAGTCTTTCAGACCGGAAATTGTCAAGGAAAAAAGGTATCTTGTCATCTAAATCTATCAATATGGCTGTTGACCGAAGAACAAACTACGCGTAAATAAAGTAGATCGCTATATCATTAATGGTTCTGTTAATAAACTGGCATGTTAGTACATATGATACATGCATAAATAAGATATATGTAGAATTAAAAATGGAATATTTACTTTCTGTCCATGTAAATTATAATTATAAATTCCGGATGTAACAGTGTACAAACACCGGAAGAAAAATAGTGCCAATGTGGCAAACGCTACGTCATTTTACAGTGACACCTGTTCCGCTATTATCTACCCTTGATTTGCCCGCCATTTGTGTTTCTTTAAAAATGCACTTATAAATTATTTTATGTATTTTTTTAAGTGATATAAATATGCTTGTAATGCCGTCTCTGCATTTTCCAAATTAAAATCTTGCAATCTCACTCGTGTATCACCTACCACATATATTATCACGTAGTACATGTAGTTTTTTATTAAGTATGAACAAGGATTTGTATAGTACCTTTAGTACAGAACCACACTATCCCCAAGTGTGTCATGGTTAAAAATAAACATTGAACATCCATTACCGATCACACGATCATTACTAGTAGACATGCGTTTCTAATATATATGTAAAAGTTATTATGTACAATTATATACAAATAATTTTTTGGGTGTATCTAATGGCTTTTTTTTTTTTTTTTTTTTTTTTTATGTCATATTTTTTTATTAAAAAATAAAGTTGACTCTGAAATCGGAATCAATATCCGATTAATGACCTCATTAAGATCATTACATATAACTATAATGCTTATCCTGGCATGTTCAAATACCATGAGTATTATCATTTCCATCATCTAATAGTCAAAAATAGGGAAATCTGTTTTTCTTTCAGTCGAAGGGGATATATATCTTAGGAAAGGCAGCAACTTTTGATTTGACGAATCACTATAAAAAACAAAAGTTCTAAGATAAGATGAGATATTTTATTGGTTTAAAATCCAAAATTACAGGATTGATACCAATTTTGACAATAATCATTGACTATACATAGGCCATACAAACACATATCTGTCAACATTTGTATACAGTGTATATATATATATATATATATATATATATATATATATATATATATATATCTTGTTAAAGGGGTCTAAATACAGCACAAACAACATTTTCCAAAAGACCAAAAATGTGAAAAAGTATATTTTAATTATACAAAACGCATTTGACTAACAGGTCGAACAACAAATGTTCTTAAACCCTGCTGACTGCCATTGGCGATTGCCAAATAAACGGATCACAGATGTAATAAATGGATCTTAATTATAAATTTAATATTAAACAGAAAACAATAAACTTGCGGAAAAGATGGTATACCGCAAACAAAAGGTGCAAAGATTTTTGAACACCATATCCGGATTTCGACAATTAATGTCTCTTCAGTGATGTTAGGAATCGAAACGTTATTTGGAAGGCCATATAATTTACCTCAATTTAGGATAGACTCTTGAATTTTGAAAGAGTCGAAATAGGATGAACGGATCATATAAACCCGAAGGCAAATATAATACAAGCCCAAACGAAAAAATATAAACAAGTCTATATATATATATATATATATATATATATATATATGCCAATGAACGTCAACAAGTGACAAATAAAATTATTCAATTTAATATGTCAAAAGTCAGATTTATTGTTAACAATTGGCAAACATTTTATTGGTTTTCAATAATAAAGACAAAACCATTTTATGTATACTTGCAAATTTCATGCAAACTATTTATGAAGTGAGAAACAAGGACATTCTTAATATATGTTTACATATTATTTCTCACGGTAAACATTTTGTGTTATGACATCATACAAAAGATTTAAACTGTACTTAAATCATTTAATATAACTACTAAAATAACGTCATATGTCAGAACATAGTTTATATCATTGCTACCTCTATTTGGATCATTCAATTCACATACCATGTATGTATCTGTATATGCCCCACAAGGGCTCCGAATTGGAAATAAAATATGTTTAATGTTTAATGTTTATATGATGAACACGATGAACGTTCACTCGAAAGGTGCATATCACACAAATTAAGAGTTTCAAAAATGAAATTTTGCCGTGACTTGTTCAATCATATGGTAATCATGACCAACTGCGTATATACTCATATGGACCGACCATACGCAGGGGCGGATCATCAGGCGGGGCGTGGCAGGCGTGCGCCCCCCCTAAAATTTGCAAAGCTGGTGGTTGAGTTTGGTATCGATATATACATCGATGTCTAACCCCTCTGTAAAATCTATCCTACAACGCTTACTTCTAGATTTGGATGGAGTATAGAAGTATCGGCGATGGCATGCTTTCTGTGAGCTGTATTGACTGGTGACAATGTCCGTCTAACTCTTGATGTTGGTTCTCCACGATACTTTGTTGGTGTGAGTGGTATAAAAAAATATACCAATAACTGTGCCCCTGGCTTGCGCTTGTCAGATGTTGTCTACGTTTGTACTGGTGGTAGGTTCATGGGTAGCAATTGAAGCAACGGCTTTTTTGGAGTCCATCCACTGGGTGAAACGCTGAGCATTTCGTCTCCTGGTAGATGGAGGCTTCTGTTTCCTTTGTAGGACCAGCTTAGGGTTCCTGGATGTGGTGTCCGGGTCCTTGGCCTTGATCCAGATGAGTTGAACTGTAACATGGTTAGAACTAGCGGTAAATTTCCATTCTGGTTCGTTTCCTTCTTTAACATCATGGTGGCTAGTAGCGCTTTTAAATCATTTGGAATTTCCATAATGAGTGCTCACGGGGTTAAAGGTTCAAAGTATAAAGTAAAAATTACTAAGAAGTTATAATTATAGTAAAATAATTTTTACATGGTTATTATTGATTTGTCCTTACGAAACGCAATATGTCGACTTTGGAAAATAACTTCTAGAAATATCTAAATGAATTGTTAAACAATAAGTCACATGCTTAACTCAAAGGAACGTTGCATGGTCATTGAATCCTCTTTTTCTTTATCAAATTTCTTTTGGTGTTTAAATTTGATTTTATTACATTATAATTACTTAACAGCTCACAAATTCAAACCCAATTCCCCAAATTAATGTGTATATGGTAAAGTTTAAGTATTGCCATGATATGGGAAGCTCAAAATCATTCGGATGAAAGAGAAATCACAGTTTCTAAAAGCAAATTCAAAGCCAATTACAACAAATGAATTAATCATGTCCCCAAGACTTAAATATCAATAAGTACACATCCAGACGTCATAAGCAGTCTAGCTAATTTTGTAGATATGGCAAATTTCACGTTTTGTTCTTAGAACCGGAAAAATAATTCACAGGAATAGGACAGTGACATAACGGAAGAGAGATTCTTAGATTTCATTGAACAGTTTAGAAGTGTTCCGGTTAAGAAATGCTTACAAGATGTTTAAATGCTATAACTGTTTATTGCAGATAAATCTTATTCTCAAAATATTATATTTATGGTCATTTCTAAATACATCTAAATATTCTGTTATAAATCTTGCAGAAAAGATTATTTCAAGAATTCGTTTGAACAAAAAATAGACAATGAAAATTTAAAAATAAAATTACTTGCATTTCTTTAGAAGAGCGCTCTAACATTACATTTGAATTTTATAAAGAATTTTGTGTGTCACACTGACAGTCCTGCATCGAATACAGTAAAATAATAACCTTTGAAATAAAAGATAGAGACATTTTCTTTTTGGGTTGTACTTTACGGAACTTAAAATGAACGAATATAATCACGAGATGAAATTTACGGTAACAAAAAACTGGGACTAGTATCCTTCGGAAAACTGATTTCGAGGAGGATGGTTATGATGTCATGATTGGGAAAGAAGTCTATGCATTTTATTTAATAAACTTTAATAAAAGATTGCTGCATTTTGTATGGGCCATTAAAATTCTATTTGGGCAACCAAAATTTGATTCTCTGAAAAAAGAAGTGGCCCATTTTTTTTTCATTTGTACCACCAGGGTAAACAAATGAGTTTCGAGCACTGAGAATACTAACAATATATTATGTCCCAGCAAGAAAATAAGATAAAAACAAACACAACAACTGCTTGAAAAGGACGTTTATTTTAAATCTGTAGCACCATATTGATTCAGCCGGGTCTACTTAGTTTATTTGTCATTTTCGTTGGTGAATTTCTAGTCCTTTTCTTTGGTCTTTAAACTTCAAAGAACCTTTAACTGTAAAGCCGTATGGTTTTTTGACAATTAGCGTACCAAAGAACTACGGATTCTATGGTCCGCAAATTGTCAAAAATTATCATAAGGACCTAGAAGAGCTACGGTTCCGCAACAAACACCAAAGTATGATTGTGGTCTCTTCTGACGTTCTGTAGTGCCTGTGATCGCACATGTATTTAAATTCTTATTGAAAAGGCCAGTTTAAGGCCAAGATTTGTTTTAAAGCTGGCTGTGTTGGCCTCTTTTGTTTTAAGCCAGGATGCACTTCCCTTTTTTAATTTGACGGAGAATCTCTTTTTGTTCTTGATTTCCTTTATGGTTTCTGAAGGCAACATGGCGGACATTTTGATGGATCTTGTAACCTCGGATTTTAAAGAGTCTAATACCGTTATACACGCATTCAGATATTGATGCAGTGCAAATGCAATGCATCTTGGATATCTATTAAATATAAAAAAACATGTTCCTACCTTCAAGTATCAGATTTACTCCCGTTTGAGCACCAAGTTCTTCGAACACTCATTTTGTTTACCAACAAACTCAAGTTCAACCTTTGTTTTTAGGACGAAATGCGTTTAAACTTTTCATTATCTGTTTTGGAATACAAGGTTTGATCCTACCAATGGTTTCTACGTCCATAAATTCAGGATCCTTTGGTTCACACAAGAATTTCCACCATTCAAAAGTAACTAGGAAGCACATATACTCAAGTGGCCATGTTTCCATGTTTTTTCCGTGTCAGTTTTCTTGGTGCTCTCTATCACGTCCGCGTTATTAACATAAACGAAGCACCTGCAGGAATTTTGTCATTCTTGTTTTATCAAGTAGTCAGCAAAAGTAACATATAAGAGAAAAAAAAAGTAACAAAGATGCCAAGCCCAAACAGACGTTCACGATCCAGGTCTAGGAGTAGGAGCAAATCTCCAAAGAGGAGTCCAGCCAAGAAGACCAGAAAGACACCAAAAAAGCCAAGAGCAAAAGGTGGAGCCCTGAAGCCAACAACTTTATCCTTGATTGTTGCTGCGATCAATGCAATGAAGAATAAGAAGGGATCATCTGCCCAAGCCATCAGAAAGTACATCCTAGCTAACAACAAAGGGGTTAGTGCAGCTCGTCTAGGAACTGCCATGAAACTAGCCTTTGCAAAGGGATTGAAATCTGGTGTTTTAGTCAGACCAAAATCATCCGCTGGTGCATCTGGTGCAACTGGTAGCTTCCGTGTTGGTAAAGCCCCAGCTTCACCCAAGAAAAGGTCAAAGAAACCAAAGTCACCAAAGAAAAAGAGATCAAAGAAACCCAAAAACAAGTCAAACAACGCCAAGGCTAAAAGGTCGCCGCGAAAGAAGACTGCAGTTAAAAAGTCGTCGAAGTCAAAAGCAAAAACATCAAAGAAGCCGAAATCTCCTAAAAAGAAGGCCGCCAAGAAACCAGCAAAGAAGAGAGTAAAGAAATCACCAAAGAAGGCCAAGAAATCTCCAAAGAAGTCTAAGAAGTAGACCTGAATCGACAGATTAAAGAAAACCAAAGGCCCTTTTCAGGGCCAACCAATTTTTCCAAAAAGAGTCTTATATGTTGTATCAGTAAACAATTAAATACTCAAATCTGAAGACAACTTTGCCATTGATCGTTTGACATCAATTTCGTTTGGTTAAATCCTCTTCTCGTTTCCACTCTTCTTTCTACATGGCCACAAATATTTTTCACCTACTTTTTTTCCTATATATTTCGTATAAACACACATTTTTTCAAAATTATTTTGAAGGCATTTATGGTTCGTTCGACTTTTACAAATAAGGTTTTGAAAGACACAGAATTGTCTAAAGAATGTTTGTTTATTTGATGAACATGTATAGTAATTTTTTACAATTTAATTTGGTTGAAATATATAGCAACTTTCTTTACAGAAAATAATATTTGTGTTTATCTTGCGAGAAAATAAAAATGCTCCACAACAAATATACAACCAAACAAACAAATAAACCTATGAAAATTCTGCTTCTATCGGTACCAAGTTATTTAAAATCAAACTATAAATTACCCCAAAATAATATTTAAAAAAAACGTAATTTTATATAAAATATATAATGAAAAATCCCAAGTGACGAATACTTAAGGCCACACTCTGTATTTAGATTTCAAAAGGTAATACATATATATAAATAACTGGTTACTGTAAATCGCATATTTTTATTTTGAATTATGTATACCGGTATCACTTTGGCTAGCTGCGAAAACGTAGCTCTATTGTCCTTTGAAAATTTGTTTGCCAACAAATACTTTTTCCATATCCTGTTGGTAAAATACCAACAGAATGGTTCCCCCTCAACACATTCTCCATAACTTTAGTTTGTTTTTCTTATAAGGGGAAGGGAAATTTATATTTTACCCTAATTTTCTCCTCATATATCTTTTCCACATCCATTTTGGCTAAGAAAAATCCTTAATAAATGTTTTTTTTACAAGTATCATATTTTACAACTTTTGTCAATAAAATGTAAATTCAACAAAAGTATATTTTAACAAAACGCATTTGACTAGCAGGTCGAACAACGGATGTTCTTATACCCTGCTGACTGCCATTGGCGATTGCAAAATAAACGGATCACCGGATCTAAACTATTCATTTAATACCACCAAACAGAAAACAATAAACTTGCGGAAAAGATGGTATACCGCAAACAAAAGGCGCAAAAATTAATACACCATATCCGGATTTCGACAATTAATGTCTCTTCGGTGATGTTAGGAATCGAAACGGTATATGGAAGGCCATATAATTTACCTCAATTAAGGATAGACTATTGAATTTGGAAGAGTCGAAATAGGATGAACGGATCATATACACTCGAAGGCAAATATAATACAAGCCCAAACGAAAAAATATAAACAAGTCTAAATTGAAAACAACGTTCAAACCTATAATTGTGTTGGATAAAAACCGCAATTTTTATACGTCTGTATGCAAAACAAATTTCTTGGTAGAGGGGTCTAATATATATACAAGGTTTGACGTTGTTTTTAATTTAGGCTTGTTTATATTTTTTCGTATGGGCTTGTTATGCGTTTACTTTTCTACATTGGCTAGAGGTATAGGGGGAGGGTTGAGATCTCATAAACATGTTTAACCCCGCCGCATTTTTGCGCCTGTCCCAAGTCAGGAGCCTCTAGCCTTTGTTAGTCTTGTATTATTTTTAATTTTAGTTTCTTGTGTACAATTTGGAGCGTAGTATGGCGTTCATTATCACTGAACTAGTATTTATATTTGTTTAGGGGCCAGCTGAAGGACGCCTCCGGGTGCGGGAATTTCTCGCTGCATTGAAGACCTGTTGGTGACCTTCTGCTGTTGTCTGTTCTATGGTCGGGTTGTTGTCTCTTTGACACATTCCCGATTTCCATTCTCAATTTTATTGTATTATATTTGCTTTTGGATGACATGATGATGATGATGCCGATAAAGATAACGATAATTAAAGTCCAGAGACAATTTGAAGGTATATTCGAGATGAGAACATGTTAATAGATATAAGAAGATGTGATATGAGTGCCAATGAGACAACTCTCCATCCAAGTCACAATTTGTAAACGTAAACCATTATAGGTCATAGTACAGCCTTCAACACGGAGCCTTGGCTCACATCGAACAGCAAGCTATAAAGGGCCCGAAAAATGACTCGTGTAAAACCATTCAAACAGGGAACCCAACGGTCTAATCTATATAAAGAACGAGAAACGAGATATCGGTGAGCATAGCAAGGCAAAATTTTTTGACAATTAAATGCAAACAAATATTTTTTCCATTCAAAAATTTCTAAGCACTCTAAATCTGCCACAGTTAAGAGTCTGCAGGAAGACATATCAACTTATTTGGGCACATTATTCTGAATCCTAACCAACCAGTCTTTGCTCTTACTCTAGACTTGCTACATGTCCCTTCCTTAATATATTTTTTTAATTTTGCCCCTTTAACAATTTTACTGCTATATTAAACTAGGAGATTACCATTATACTGACATGCCCAGGTCCTCCACCAATATATAACCGGGGGTTTTCCGGCTATAGTAATTCAAAGACGGAATACCAATACTTTCAACTTTATTAGCAAGGTCCGGACAGTACCAGACCTAAGACCTAAACTGATTTCAAAATAACATACAAAAGTATAAATAAAACAGTATCTATAGAAAAGGATTAGTGTCCAACGGATTAACTTCTTATCGTCAAGGTGGTTTCCATTACGACAAACATATTTTTAACAATTGAATAAATTAAACACAAAGAAAGGTAAAAGGTGAGATAAACGGATTAACAAATTGTCACTTAATTTAGCACTTAAAATATATTGTCTGAATTGGCTTTATTTCTACTTCACTTGTGTCCAAATCTTCCTGGTTATTCTTTCTCCAAGGGTAATCAGTATACTGGAAGTTAACAGTAAACATATAAATTAGTAAGAAAGAAATAAAAGAAAGGGAATTGCAGCAAGTCTACTCTTACTCCTTAATGCCATGTGTTTATCACAGAAGCAGCAAATATCAATTTTAAAATCTTTGATTTGTTCAGCTGGGGATTGAACCCACGACCTCCAACACTCAAGACTGGTGCACCAAGACATTTAAAAAGCAATGAGACCAAGGTCAGGTGAATCCTGCCTGATAAGACACGAGGAACTTATAAGAATCTAAGATACCAAATTGTGCTATCCTATAACTCATAATAAGCAAGAAATTCATGTGATGAAAAAGCTATGGTATTTTAGAAGTTGCTGAACCATGAAACTGATGTTAAGGATAATAGATATATGCCAAATGGATAAATTAATGCATCTGTATACTAAGTATGAAACATTTAGATCTTCTACCTTCTGAAACAAACAGCTTATTACAAAAAGTTTACCTTGTAAATGCTACAACCGCCATAGTTTTGAGATTTTAGCAACTAATTGGGTTACAAATCATTATGGAAGGACAATAACTCCTATAACTTATTTGTAGTTCTTGTCTAGCTGATAATGTTTGCTTTAAAAGTTTATCTTTATCTATTGTAGCTTTCAAGATTAAAGCAAAAAAAAAATAATGGACAAAAATAGTCATTGAAAGGCAATAACTGCAGGTACTTTTTTATGCAATGATAAAGACCCCTCCCTCTTTCTTTCCACAATGAGTTTGTTACCTTGTGGAAAGGGAGAATGAGGGGCATTTACCATTGCATGAAAGAAGTTCCTGTGGCAATAACTCCTATTCAAAGTTAATGACAATTTTTGTCATTTCATATCTATTTGTATATTTTATTTTGCATTTATCCTGTTTAGATATCCTATCTACTATAGTTCTGCCAAAACACAAAACAAATTGTCAATTTTCACCATTTAAAGGTCAATAACCCGTTTAGGACTCTTATATATATGTAAGGTACAGAGTGATATTGGTTCCTAATGAAGCCTTTGGGAAATAAACTCTTCTGCTACTCTTATGCCAATTCTTTTAAATTTCTTATTTTCTATTGATGGGATTAAGAACTTAACTATTTGGTTCTGATTAGTCAAAGTTTCTTCTCTTCTAGAAATATGCTGCAGAATAATTAAGAATTCTTGAGGAATTCATATTTGATTATCAATTGAAATACATATTACCAGAAGTTTTGCATTACAATTGATGTACATTCTTTCTTTGTCTGTGAATCTACAAGGCTAAATATTCTAAAAATGGTTTGGATATAATGACCGAGACCCTCTTTACAATTATTCCTCGCTTGCTCCTGATCTATACATGCAAGCATTGCATCATGTCTTATCACTAATTGTCCACCATTACTGGACAACACAGATGTTTCTGTAAAATTTACCGTCTGACACCAGAGAGAAGGTCTGATGGCATAATGCAAAAGTGATACTTGTATGACATTTTTAGTTCAATTCTCCCAAAATCTCAGCGTTGCAGTATCCAACAAGACCAATACTGGGTCTGCCCCAGCATCGCTGCATGTAGCTGTTTTAGGTAACATGAATACTGAAGCATAACAAATCATTCCCTTATATTAAAGACAAAAAAATGTGACAAAATTTTCCTTATACAATGAGTGTTGTAAAATTTCGAATATCGGCAAACAGGAAGTGGCTACATGGCAGATGTAAAAAATGTTACTCATTACAACTAAACATAATTGAGCTGCAGCCAAAACATAAAATGATTAACTTCAGTACAAACCAAGAATAGTTTGAGAAAAATTTTCCTTTTATAATGAGTGCTGTAAAATTTCAAACTATTGGCAAACAGGAAGAGGCTGGAGGATGGATGTAACTATTGCTTGCTCGCTTCAACTTAACATAATCAAGCTGCAGACCAAATATTAAACCATTCCCCTTGATAGAAGCCAAGTAAAGTTTGACAAAAATATTCTTTGTACAATGAGTGGTGTAAAATTTCAAACAATGGCAAACAGGAAGGGGCTGCAGGGCAGATGTAAAAAAATTGCTTACTGATTACAACTCAGCATTATCAAGCTGAAGACCAAATAATCATTCCCTTTCATAGAAGCTAAGAAAACTTTGATGAAAGTGTTCTACCCAAGGTCTTTTGGATGGACGGAAAGATTCGAGCGGTTACTAGACCTGCTTTGCCTTTGGCAATGTAGGTAAAAATAACTATAAAGTCTAATTGGTACCTACAAACAATGTTTCAGGCATATAAAAGCCATTATTTTTACATATTAAATTTATTACTAAGGATTTTCATTTTCCAACATTTTGGGTTGAACTAATTAATAACTCTGCATTTAAATTAAAAGCCTTCAGTAAAGTATTATTTCTGCTTGTTATTTTCATAATGAAATTGCACATACAACTCAATTGGCTTCTTACTTTTATCTCAATACATGTGATGGAATGGATACAAAAATACACAAGTTTCATCCTACCTACATCACACAGTACAACCGATTGTTAATGTGTGTTACAAACATGAAGGCTACAATAATGCACAACTATAAAGCACAAAGAAGGATTTTTTTTCAATCTTTTAATTATTCACTTTTTGAATAAAATATGCTATAAGTTGCTCCATTTTAATGAATATTGGCAAATAAATCAGCACAATTAATGATAAAGTACATTTTTCCATGTTTTAAACTGTTTATTTTGGATTATGAACAGAATCTTTATGTATTTTCTTTTGCAATCCTCAATAAGATACTTGACGAAAATCTTAACCACATAATAAATGAATTTCATAGCAGATTTTCCCTTCAAACAGAAAGAAAAAGGAAAAATATGTTATTAATTTAAACAACACATGTTTAGCTGTTACTGTTGTATACTTCACTATCTATTGGTACATGTATTATATATCTCTTAAATAAATTGTATTATACTAATACAAATGTATTATACTTGATAATATATAAAATTCTAAGTAACTTTTATAAGAGTATGCACAAAAATTCTATCATTAAAGACAGTTTACAACACAAATAGAATTTAGCCAATAATCATGATAATGTGATGGTATTACTTATATTCTAGTTGATAAACTTATGCAAATAATCAAATGTTCACAGTTCTTTAAAAGATGCTTCAAGATTAAATTACAATCTATTTATGCTGCTAAACCAAACATCTGATAAATTCTCCTCATGATAACATGAATGTTTTTGTTTTTTCCTTAGTTGTGTTGGTAAAATTGTTAATGATCATAATTTTGCACATTCTGTACAAAAAAATAAATGAAAATGTGTTACATTAATGACATTCAGGTTCATCTTTCAAAACACCATTAATACCTAATTTTATCTTGAAAGCATAAATGAATTCTTTAAAAAGGCAATGGTCTGAAAAGAGAAGCGATAAAAAAAGGCTAAAAATGACTGATCCCTATATTTTAATCGAACTTTACATAATAAATAATTTCAACAACCGTCAATATTTCCTCACAATTTACATTACTATCCATACATGCATTCTTCTTTTATGACTATAAAGCTGAAATATGGCATTTGTTAATTGTTTTGCGACATAAAGTATCTATAAACAAGAGCTGCAGCCAATGCCACACCAAATGGAATCAGCCATCCTGTCCAGGCACTGAAAAACAAATTTATTATGTGATGTTAAACAAATTTTTTGTTCTTTTTGTTTTGAACTAAGTTGACAATTCATAAACAAAATTATAGCAACATATATTTCATACGAAAAGTAGAAGTCTGAAATCTTAAAAACAGGTATGAATAAATGAAGACCTGGGGTATACATCAATGATACAGTGACAAAATAACACAAAGACAAAAGATATCAAGGTCAATAGTTCATTTTACCTTTCTTCTTGTTAAAAATTAACTCTAGCATATGATTATCTGCTTGATTAAACAAGGAATCGTCATTGATTGATTCATTAACTGGTGTGTAACGCACCTTTCAGCACTATTGTACTATTTCATGTCAGTCAGTTTTTATTGGTGGAGGAAGACGGAGTGCCCAGAGAGAACCACAAACCTCCAGTAGGAAAAATGAAAATCTTAGTCAATTAAGGTTGGGTCAAGTGCACCTGCCACGTTCAGGATTCTAACTCACAACCTTAGTGTTGACAGGCTAGTGATACAGTAGTTCGACTACTTAGACCACTCGGCCCCCAGGAATCATGACCAAATATATATCTTATAATGGATTCAAAATCAATCACCACAAGCATTTATTTCAAAGTTTAAGATCTCAAAAGAGTATATTAGATGAAGCCTCTATTTCTAGGTTAAACTTCATATTAAGATTTAATGGCCATCATCACAATAAATCATTGCCATAGTTAAAAGAATGAATAGATAGGGAAGGAATGAAAAAATATATTATAATTGTCAATAAAATTCAATGAAAACAATCAGTTTCATATTAACTGAAAACATTTAGGGCATGCATTGACAAAAGATAGATCTTTAACATTTTGTTTGTTTAAATAAATAACCTATATGACTTGAATATTTAGTTTGTCAGACCATGTGCTCTATCTAGGCCTTAATGTGTTTAAAAGCAAAATCTCTATTGTTGCTATTTGAAGTGTATATGTTAATCCTTTATAAGAAAAACTTCTCAAAACTACTTTTATTTTACTTTCTCATATATTCTTGAACTTGAAATAATGTACTTAATATTGATACCAAATAGGATTCTTCCCACTCCTACTGCTATATATACTGAAATGTTTAAATGCAGGGCAGTTAGTAACTTAGTACGATACAATAATTAAATTATTAATTATTATAATTACCTCCCCTGGTTTGATGAAGGTGCGTTTATTGTTGTATTTTCCTGAAAGAAATGTCAAATATGAAGAAATATTCAAAATAAAGATTAATGTTTGGAGTGAATTAACATTCACAATAAATATATGTTTTTCCTTTGCTGTTGTTTTGTCTCATGGTTGTTTTTTTTGTTTTTTGCTATGGTGTTGTCAGTTGGTCATTGACCTATGTGTTTGAATATTCCTTTGGTATCTTCAGCCTCTCTCTCAGCATTGTAAGAAGAAGGGGAGAGTAACTGTAGATTCATTTCTTTTTATTGATACTTTATTTAATGGGTTTAACAAATTCCACATGAAAGCCTATAGGAAATTTGTATTTTGTTGAACACTTAAATTTCTGGTTAAACACTTTCCCCACAAAATCAACCAAAAATTAGTATCACAAGAACAATTATGAATCCGCAATATTTTCTAATGTTCAGATCTCAATTCAGCATAAATGTTTTGTATAGTTTTTTGTGCAGATAAGATGATATTATGATAAACTAATTAAAATCAGGAATTCTAAAAAATAATAATCAAAGAGTGACAGAAGAACACAATACCTATTTATCAGAGTTGTTTTGTCTGGAGTTAAATATTTTGATATTTAAATTCTTGGAATACTTTCTACTTATTATTACATTGACTTTAATTTAAAATAAAGTTGTAAAAATCCAAGATATTACATATTTCTCCGTGTTTTGAAACAACTTCAGTGACAATGTTTTCACATTACTTATTGTTATTTGACGTCAGAAAAGTCAAAATACAGTGTTTTTTAAATGTTGGTATTTATTTGACTTGGAAATCACAGTATTTTATTGCAACTTATGTTATAAACTGATTTAAACCATGTCTAAAATACTTGGAGACGTATCCAAGTGTGGAAAAGGTCAAGAACATCTTTATACGTGTAATTGTTATTGGAATTTAAATTTGTTCTAATTCATGTGACAAAAAACCTGTCATATATTTGGCTAAAACGAAAACATTATAAAATTTTTAAATTTAAGCTACATGTAATACATGTGCTCCAGCTAGAAATCAAAAGGGGCAAGGTGCCAGTAGAGGGCAGGGCACTTTTTTATGAAAGGAAAAGGCACTGCTCATTTCTTTTGTCTATGTTTCTGTGTGTATCACGAGTTCACATTCTTTTTTTTTACTGTATATGTTGTTAATAAAGATGCATAAGTTGTTGTTTTGATTATTTATTCTATAAAAATTTGCATTAGAAAATGTAATTCATACGACATGTTCATAAAACATGTCAATACACATTCATACATCACATCACTATAAACCAATAGAGGCAAATTAACTTACTATTCCCCCCCCCTTCCCCTTTTCCAAAAAAAACAACATAAACTAAACATCTCATAGTTTAGCATACATGTGACAGAGTTATATCAAAATTTTCGGCTAGAGTTTGGCCCTCAAAACTTTTTTTCATTGTTTTAAGGAATTATTTAGTAAAGCTTCATCAAGTTGATGTCATGATGGATTAACTTCACACTACCCATTTTTGTAGGATTGCAGCTTAACATCATCCTATCAATTGAACTCATAAATTTCTTAATTGACAATGTATAGAACATGGATTGCTAAAAGTATGATTATCAAAAATAAATTGCAATATATTTTTTTTTGGTATGTTCAAAGACAGTTAATATCCTTAAGGTAACATTCTTAAATAATTTTGTATTTAATTGGTAATTTATTCCTATTTTTAATACTAGATAATATTTTAGGAGCACAAATTTGTAATAAGCTAAAACAGGGGAAGTAACTCCAAAATTAATTTCTAACACGTTTAATGTTTGCTTGTCGCTCACAAGTTGAGATCGACAGCGTTTCTGTGAAGGCATAGTTGTATTTTGATGACTTAAATTCTATTCTAAAGTCATGAAAGTCTTCATTTATACACTCTTCTTGGAGATCGAAAATGCTGACCCAAGCTAAAATCACTCGCTGACACATTCATCAAATTTATGACAAAAAGGTACATTGTCTTAATTAAATTACCTAGTTATTAACACCTTTGATGTCTTATCCACTGTAATTGATTGTAATGACATTATTAACCTGGGGGCAATCACCTGGTGTCATATATGTAATTTAACTTTGTGATAAGAAATCCATGAAACAAAAGGCAATTTTACCAAAACGGCACAAGGGTTTTTGGGGAAAAGGCGTCAGGGCAGAAGGGCGCGGATGAAGGCACCCAGGGCGCGGCTGAGGGCACCCAGGGTGCGGCGCCCTTCTATTTTGGGCTAACAAGAACACTGTATGTGTATTATAAATACAGGTAAATAAATATTGTCTTATTGGTACCCAACAAAGAACTAAATGAAAAAGGCCATTTTGGGACGTCTTTAAGATCATGTACTATACACTGTAACTTTGGGACTTAAAATACTGTATATATGTAGTTGGATTTTTGGTGATGAGATGATAGGATTCAAGTAAGACACTAACTTTGTGAATTGTGGATGCATCCATCCACACACGACATGACACATTAATCTAACTAACCTTTATTGGTATGGATTTCCTATCATCCTGCAATAAAACCAATATAATTTTATCATCTTAAGTTTTGACAGTAAAATATTTACTGATCACATTTTCATTAATATTTTGTATCACTTCATGAACATCCCAAACAAAAGCATCAAGATTTATTTGTCCAGATCTATACCTTTTTTATATTAACTATGAAAATATAAGGATATAGTATATTTCTCACATACTTTTAAATTCAAATCCAATTAAATTTTCTGCACAAAGCAGGGTTTATATTCATATCACATCAAAATGTTCTCATCCTAATATGCATGTAATATTTGTCACTGGGCGTTTAACATGGCTCCATCCAACATTAATTCAGACAATTATATCTGACAAGATTAATATTTGGACTGATTTAAATTTTCAATGATTATAAAAGGCATTTCATGTGTATACCTAACAGAGTTTACACTCAATTTAAAATAAGTGATTATTTTTGTATTGCTATCTCTCTTGAACATGTTGAAAAATGATTTGTTATGTGATATGACAGTCAAACAACAAAAAACAACCAAATATGTGTCCTTAAAACACCATGCCTGTTCACACTATCACATTTTCAATTTTAAATATGGTTTATATAGTTATGTTAAAAATTAACATCATAATCATTATTAATAAAGATGAATACTAAGTTTCAAGTTGATGCCATGGTTAACTGTCTTAAACCAAACTTTAATCTAATATATAGGACTGACGAAAGCACAGACCAGAAATCATAATGCACCCTAATATCTTAGACAGGGCTTAAAATTTACAAAAGCTTGGTCTTCAGATTACATTTAACAAACCTCATGTAATGTTCCTATTATGTAATCTTTCATTAGATCTCTTGCGTCAGTTGAGTGGCCTACATCCTCAAATGCTTCAGTGGCATCTCGACCTTAAATTAATATGTATAAAAATTCATTCATATTTTCATATGTGAAATATATCTTGAAGAATGCAAATTGTCTTTAAGAGCTAAACAAATCTTGTGTGTGGCTGAAATTAAATGCCATATGGTGACCGTAAGATGTTTATTTTTGGTAAACATGTATTGTTAGATTGCTGCCACATTGACATTGATCCCACATCTTCTTTCATTCAACTACAAATTTTATGGTGAACTCAATAATTCAATACACCAAGTTATCTCAGTATAAAAGTTCTCTATGGGTAAGGATAAATTAGTTCTGTTTTGTTAATCGTCCCAAACACCCTCTATGGTATAATGTAAAGGCCAGGTCTTTCTCATACAGGTCATTCTAGTAAGTTCCTGCTTCTTTCATCAGCATACAATATTTAAAGGATCTAGTTTTAATAACAGTGAATATGACCTTAGACCTGTTGAGCCCAAAAACAATAGGTCTCTTTCCCATTCCCTATATCCTCCATCTGTATAAAATAGAAAAACAAAGGATATGGAGTATCTATCTATGACACAAAATCAGTACATGCAGAGCAAAAAACACACAAAAAGCAAAGGAACAGCATTTTTATTTTTATTCATCTCAGTCACAGTGAGGCTTTGAACACAGAGAAAAAAATGGTCACCTCACTGCAGGTTTAAGACAGCCCCTAGCAGTGGCTTGAGTGGAATTCTTAGCAAAAATAATTTGGATAGACTTTGTATGATGTAACACCACCAAATCAGGTTTCATTCAAATCAAATAAGGGAAACTATACAAAAGCTACCATCTGTTTCAGACACACAAGCAGGTAAAGTGATTATTATATGCTCCTAAAAAAATTTCAAAGAGCATAAAACAAAATCTGAATTATATTTTGGAAAAGTATTATGCTGCATAGTTTCCCAAGAAGTGATTTTTTTAAAAATTTGAATACTTCCTGAGTTATTTCATTTTTTAATCATTAAATATTGATGATTTTTTCTAATACCTGATTGCTCTAATAATACTTCTTCTCCACCAGGATGCTGAAATAAAGGAAATTAATATCAAAATCATATTCATAATGGAAGCAATCACTCATTAAAACAACAAATAACATGAACAGAAAGTTAATTATTTTAAGTACACTTATCACTTTTGTTTGACTAAAGTATTTACATGTCAGTCTGGAAATATTTAAACTCTTACTGAACCTCAAACAATCCCTGGTAATCAATTTTTCTTAAAACAAGTTTAGTGTCAAAATTACAACTTTATTTTGGGATTTTAACTATTTTTTGTATTATTTGGGGTATTCCAGGTACCCTTTCCAGATGAATAAACGGATAATAAAGCAAACTGCTTGTCATTGCATCATCTTCTGACATGCATTATTGTAAAAGATAAATTTTATCATTTAAAAATTTGTAGTTGATTTTGGTTTAATATTTATTTTGTTAATATCAAATTATAGCTATTCTACATTGTTCTAACTTAGAATCAAACTGTAACTTGTTTAACAGTGTTGGGTATGATGTAATGGTAAATATATAAAGGTCAAAATATGGAATGATCTAGACCTGCAGTTTGTCACATGCAAATATATCACTCAGAATGACTAAAGAATATTTAAAAACAAAGTAGCGATTTTACTATGAATGTACAATAATATTTAAGTTTTGAAAGAAGAATTTATATCTGTTGTCCATAGACCAATCCTGAGTTGTATTTTATGACTGAGTTACACCGGTTGACTTGAGGTCAATAGGTGTAAATGGTGTTTTTGAACAATCAGTTCTTACTGTGATGTAACACGGTGGCGGATCCAGAACTTTTTCGTAAGGGGGGCCCGCTGACTGACCTAAGGGGGGGCCGCTCCAGTCATGCTTCTGTGATTCCCTATATAATCAACCAAATTTTTCCCGTGAAAGGTGGGGGGCCTGGATCCTATGTTACAACATAATTAGCATTGTGACATAGGAAATGTATTCAGAAATGCATGAATATGAAAGAAGTCTATTATGTAATGACGAATGCATGCAAGTGTCTTGTAAAATTAAAAATTTTGAAAGAAACAATACATTATAAAAACATGAGATTAAGATTCATCAAAAACACCACTGGTCAGCACAAAAGAAAGGGTGAAATACCCACAAATTATCCTTTTCCTTTTTGTTTCATTTGTCCTACATCTTGACCTTTATGATTATGTGTCCCCAATGTCAAGTCTCTAAAATCTTATGGACATCGTTCCTTACCTCTTCAAGAAACTTTGAAACATCATAAACATTATCGTGAATGACAATTAGTGTCTTTGATTTATCTGTGTTGTTCTTTACGTCGGCTTCTCTAAATACTTTCGACATTTTGCAAAAGTCGAGATTTCGTGAATGTCCCGGAAATGTAAGAAAACCTATAAAATTTGAAACGGATGAAGAGAGTTGCTCCCCTTGATTTATTTTCCGGATTAGCATAAAATTCACTTCAAAATGTCCCAAAATGATTTAGACAATGCAAATCCTACAATATACGAAGTTGGTTCTGAGAGAGCGGTCCTACCAGAAGAAGAAGATGAAAGTTTTACAGACAAAATAGATGATAGAGAAGTTTTTGGTAAAGATAAATAATGACTGGATAAATGTTTACTAAATTAGAACCATGTGTAACACTTGTTGTATACATCTTATTCAAATTCCATCTTATCACTCTAATCGTTTGCTTATATCTGGGACTCTGAGCTTAGACTATTATACAAATGTATAATAGTTCCAGATTGTATTGCTCAAATTTTGGGCACCATGATTGGTTAAAATATCTTTTCTTATAAAAGCTGCAACTGGACTAATTTACCCCTGTATTAATCAATCAAACTGACAGGTCTGTCTTTTCATCCTTAAACACCAGAGCACATTGCCTTACATCTCAAAGCACCACCAACCCCTAAGGTAAACATGGTAAACAGTTAAATATGAACCAATAAAATAATTCAATTGCACAATAAAACAATACAATGATTTAGTTACCTTACTTTAATATTAATTGTGTTAATTTCCATTTATTTTTCATATTTTACGTGCATTTTGACATTAAAGAATAACTAGGGTTAGGAGCCCTTAGTTCAATGCTTCCTTATGCATGTGTTATGCAACTTTCTATCAACGAAAAAAATAAGAAAGCACAAACACTGGGATATAATTGCATCTATTGGGAGATATATATATATATATATAGGCCTGTCATATGCTACTGGAATGTTGTTCCACAGGAATGGAAAGGTTACAATGGGATATCATCTCTTTTGTTATAGTTTAAATTTACATGGTTTAAGTGTTAAAAATATACAAATTCACTATAGTCGTCAGGGGGCGGATCCAGGATGTTAGGTTAAGGGGGGCGCAAACATAACATTTTGCTGAGCTGAGCGAGGCGAAAAATTTTTTGAGGTAAAATTATCGAAATATTTTTTATTAAGCTGAGGACAACCCATGCTTTGCAAATTTTAGGGGGGGCGCACACCCGCCACGCCCTCGCCTAAATCCGCCCCTGGTCATGTCTGAAGAAATTGTAAAAACCATGAAATCTATGCATGAAAGTTGATGCCTTTGATAGCATGAAAAAAATATATATATATATATATTAATCTAAATTATTCTCTTGTTCAATTTCTAAAAGTTGACATACTTCATGTAATGTAGCCATTTACAAATCTCAAAGTTTTTTTCTTTCTCCCTACTAGTATAATGAATTGTCTTTACTGTAACATTGCTTAGTGCAATAATATGATAATTGTCTTTACTGTAACATTGCTTAGTGCAATAATATGATAATTGTCTTTACTGTAACATTGCTTAGTGCAATAATATGATAATTGTCTTTACTGTAACATTGCTTAGTGCAATAATATGATAATTGTCTTTACTGTAACATTGCTTAGTGCAATAATATGATAATTGTCTTTACTGTAACATTGCTTAGTGCAATAATATGATAATTGTCTTTACTGTAACATTGCTTAGTGCAATAATATGATAATTGTCTTTACTGTAACATTGCTTAGTGCAATAATATGATAATTGTCTTTACTGTAACATTGCTTAGTGCAATAATATGATAATTGTCTTTACTGTAACATTGCTTAGTGCAATAATATGATAATTGTCTTTACTGTAACATTGCTTAGTGCAATAATATGATAATTGTCTTTACTGTAACATTGCTTAGTGCAATAATATGATAATTTCAGATTTGATCCGTGTTATAAATGACCCTGAACATCCACTTACATTAGAAGAACTGAATGTTGTAGAGCAAAGCAAAGTGAATGTAAGTATGATATTATCAGCTGAATACAAAAAATATGATGCCAGTAATTTTAATACCTAAACCTGACATGTCTGAGGTATTAACATGTTTGCGGATGACTGTCTTCTGAGCTGTACAGTTCATTAATTATCTTATAATTAAGAATGCACTGTAAAATGGACTCATCTGTAGTAGGGACAGGAAAATATTTAATAACTACAAACAGATATAATTTATGGACAATTAAATGTTTTAATTTTACCGATGTTTGAATTAAATAAACTTATATCTTCAAGATATATTTTCAAGAGACTGTTTTAAGTCTGTTAGTGGTAAATATGTTATCATAAAATTCATTAAGGTGGTACCTAACACTACAGGGAGATACCTCTGTAAAAATCAGCTGAACGTTTTAATTACGTTGTATTGTTAAGGAAATATTAAGCTTCTCAATGATCAAAATTAGTGTTTGTCAAACTGCTATATAACCAAAGAAATTTTTCTGATAAAGTGGTTGGTTCAAATTTTTTGAAATTTTTATATTTTTGTCAAAGGGTCAAAGTAAACATTTTGTCAAAATTTTAGGAAAATTAAACGAGCCAAATTAATGTTAGTCAAGGTGTTGGGTACCACCTTAAATCATTCATATAACTGCATATATCAATCAGTGTTAACGTCAGAAATCCCTTATCAGATGTTTTCAGACGAGCAACAACAAAAATCTTAATGGAGCAAAGTAAAAGATCTGATTTCAATCAGATTGAGAATAGAAGTACTACATGTATTATATTTATTTCATTAAAATTGTTTGCACCAGAATGTTATGTAAATTTTTCTTTCAGGTTGATGATGATGCTAATAAAGTGACAATAGAATTTACTCCCACAATTCCACACTGTAGTATGGCAACATTGATTGGATTGTCTATTCGGGTCAAACTTCTGCGATCTCTGCCACCAAGATTCAAGGTAACAAAAATGTTAATATAAAAACACAGAAAAACAATGTTCAGAATAAATAGCATTCTTTGCTTCAAAAAAGTTATTGTTAAGTTTTTGATTTTTATTGGAGCAAGCAGTGTAAGGCCTTACATAGATTTCTATAAGTTGGGATCCTTTTATCTCGTATGATATAGAGAGACATGTATCAATGATTCAGTTAACGAAAAAAGAAAATTATCAGAAGTTTTTATTTGAAAATGACACATTTTGTGCTTTAGTTCAAAAATTTTGCTTCTCTTTTTAGCTCACCTGGCCCAGAGGGCCAAGTGAGCTTTTCTCATCACTTGGCGTCCGTCGTCCGTAAACTTTTACAATCTTCTCCTCTGAAACTTCTGGGCCAAATTTGACCAAACTTGGCCACAATCATCATTGGGGTATCTAGTTTAAAAAATGTGTCCGGTGACCCGGCCAACCAACCAAGAGAGCCGCCATGGCTAAAAATAGAACATAGGGGTAAAATGTAGATTTTGGCTTATATCTCTGAAACCAAAGCATTTAGAGCAAATCTGACTGGGAGAAAATTGTTTATCAGGGCAAGATCTATCTGCCCTGAAATTTTCAGATGAATCTGACAACCTGTTGTTGGGTTGCTGCCCCAGAATTGGTAATTTTAAGGAAATTTTGCCGTTTTTGGTTATTATCTCGAATATTATTATAGATAGAGATAAACTATAAACAGCAATAATGTTCAGCAAAGTCAGATCTACAAATAAGTCAACTTGACTAAAATGGTCAGTTGACCCCTTAAGGAGTTATTGCCCTTTAAATTCAATTTTTTACAATTTTCATAAATTTTGTAAATTTTTATAAAATATTTTCCACTGTAACTACTGGGCCAAGTTCATTATAGATAGAGATAATTGTAAGAAGCAAGAATGTTCAGTAAAGTAAGATCTACAAACACATCACCATCATCAAAACACAATTTTGTCATGAATCCATCTGTATCCTTTGTTTAATATGCACATAGACCAAGGTGAGCGACACAGGCTCTTTAGAGCCTCTAGTTAATGAATAAGACATATGAAAATGAATCAAAAATATCTAAAAAGTTGTAGAAATGTTTAGTAAAGGCAAACTTGTATAATAAATATCAAATTCTAACTCAACAAATTTGTAATCACTGTTTTGATTGGTCATATATTTTGAGGCGGTAGATTCCGCTGTTTACCAGTCTGTTAGTAATGGGGGCACCATTTTGAATTCTGGAATTTGTTGGTATGTGATTTCTTTGATAAACAATACAAGCAGATGACTCACCTGAAATTATCCTTTTTTTAGATCACCAGGCCCAAAGGGCCAGGTGAGCTTTTTCATCACTTGGCATCTGTCGTCTGTTTACTTTTACAAAAATCTTCTCCTTTGAAACTACTGGGCCAACCCTAACAAAACTTGAACACAAATATCGTTGGGTTATATAGTTTAAAAAATGTGTCCAATGACCCTGCTTGTTGACCAACATGGCCAACATGGCTAAAAATAGAACATAATGGTAAAATACAAGTTTTTGTTTATTATCTTGAAAACCACTATGAATGGAGAAAATCTGACAGAGCCAAAAATGCTTAAAATGATGAGATCTACTTTTTGTCTATTTCCATCAAAACTGTCAGACTGTTTCTTATAGGAGTTATTGGCCTTACATGACAAACTTTACCAATTTTTTCCGTTTTTTTGTAATATCTTGAAAACAATAATAGATAGATGACAACTTAAAAAAACATGATCAGCAAGACTAGATCTTCAAATAATTCAACATGACCAAAATCGTTAGTCGACTCTTTTTTGGAGTTATTGCCCTTTAATGATAATTTTTACATTTTTTTTTTGCATTTTTTGCCTATTATCTTGAAAACTGTAATAGATTAACAGAAACTTTGAAAAGGACAAAAATCGATAGAATTTTTAACTTTACCAAAATTTAATTAGTATCATGTTTTATTCAAAAATATGATAAAAAAAAAAATTCAAAATACAGGTTGTGAAAACTGTCAGATTTTGCATAGATTATACATGGAAAACTCAATTTTGTGTGATAGAAAGAAAACTAAAAAATAGAATTTCAGATAAAATATAAGAAGATAGCTCTTATGATGTGCATTTAGAAATTGAAAATTGAAATTAGGGTCACAATATTCGTTTTTTATACGACCGCAAAAAAATTTTTGTGGTCGTATATTGGTATGACGTTGGCGTCGTCGTCGTCGTTGTCGTCGTCCGGCGTCGTCCGAAGACACATTGGTTTTCGCACTCTAACTTTAGTTTAAGTGAATGGATCTTTATGAAATTTTACCACAAGGTTCAATACCACAAAAGGAAGGTTGGGATTGATTTTGGGGGTTATGGTAATAACAGTAAAGGAATTAGGGGCCAAAAAGGGGCCAAAAATAAGCATTTTTGTAACTTCCAGACATAACTTGTGTGTTAGTGTATGGATCTCTCTGATATTGTACCACAAGGTTCCATATCACTAAAGGAATGCTGGGATTGATTTTGGGGGTAATTGCCTCCAAATTTTAGGAATTAGGGGCCAAAAAAGGGGCAAAAAACAAGCATTTTTCTAGTTTCATGACAATAACTTGTGTGTAAGTGTATGGATCTTTCTGAAATTGTACTACAAGGTTCCATATCACAAAGGGAAAGCTGGGTTTGAGTTTGGGGGTAATTGCCCTAAACGTTTAGGAATTTGGGGCCAAAAAGGGGCCAAAAAACACATTTTTTTCTAGTTTCCAGACAATAACTTGTGTTCAAGTGTATGGATCTCTCTGAAATTGTACTGCAAGGTACCGTACCACAAAGGGAAGGCTGGGATTGAGTTTGGGGGTAATGAATCATAATGGGGGTTCAAAAAATTTTGGGGGGGGATTTATTTTTTTTTTCCTTTTTTTTCTTTTTTTCCTTTTTTGGTTCTTTTAAAATTTTCCATTTTAAGTTGGTTATTTCTGATTTATATTTAAACTCAAATAATAATGATATGGTAGGAGATACACACCAAACAGGATGTGTAAATTATTATATAATAAGTATTGTGCAATAGCAAGAAATTTTCAATTGCACAGTATTGCACAATAGCAAGAAGTCTTCAATTGCACAGTATTGCGCAATAGCAAGAAATCTTCAATTGCACAGTATTGCGCAATAGCAAGAAATATCCAATAGCACAATATTGCGCAATAGCAAGAAATTGTCAATTGTACAGTATTGCGCAATAGCAAGAAATATTTAATAGCACAGGATTGTGCAAAAGAAGATACTTCCTATAAATTGCTTATTTCTTGACCAATTTCAATGGGGTTTTATTCTTGATTTCATGGGGTTCTTTAATATGCTGAATCTAACCGTGTATTTAGTTTTTGGATTTTGGGCCCTGTTTTTAAATTGGTCCACATTGAGGTCCAAAGGGTCCAAAATTAATCTTTGTTTGATTTCATCAAAAATTGAATTATTGGGGTTCTTTGATATGCCGAATCTAACTGTGTATTTAGATTCTTAAATTTTGGTTCCGTTTTCAAATTGGTCTACATTAAGGTCCAAAGGGTCCAAAATTAAACTTAGTTTGATTTTAACAAAAATTGAATTCTTAGGGTTCTTTGATATGCTGAATCTAAACATGTATTTAGATTTTTGATTATGGGCCCAGTTTTCAAGTTGGTCCAAATCAGGGTCCAAAATTAAACTTTGTTTGATTTCAACAAAAATTGAATATATGGGGTTCTTTGATATGCTGAATCTAACCATGTATTT
This sequence comes from Mytilus californianus, assembly GCF_021869535.1. Lineage (NCBI taxonomy): Eukaryota > Metazoa > Mollusca > Bivalvia > Mytilida > Mytilidae > Mytilus > Mytilus californianus. The sequence continues at coordinate 78,979,739 of NW_026262701.1, read as the reverse complement.
AGATTTTTGATTTTTGGGCCCCGTTATCAACTTTGTCCACATTGGCCCGAGAACACAGTTATTTCGTAGTGCATTTCTTTTAGCCAATAAATTCAAATTAAAAAAATCGCACCTGCTCTATCTCAAAAAGATTTTTACAGTGTAGTGTACTACTATTGATACAAATAATATCAAAATTATAGAAACTTCTACCAGCTCTAACTCAAAATATTGACAGTTCTGTGTTAAGGGGGCTAAAATTCAGTTTGACAGCTTCAGACATTCTAATTTTTGACCTTTTTTAACTGGACCAAATCACTACTTAACATAAAGATTCAGCACCCAAATTTTTTTAACATGTAATTTCATCCCCTTACTTAATATTTCATGCATAAAATATCAAGAAATAAATTGGGAAAGTGTATCAAAAAAAAATGCAAGTTATACACTGTTCACACTAGGGACTATATTTGTAGACAACGAAAACCAAAGGACGATAACTGTGTCCTTGGACCTAATAGGATAGAAAGACTTGTCCAATTTTAATAAAACTTTGCATGACCTAAGCTTAGGCAATTATAAGATAGTTGGCCAAGTTTCATGGCCATAGGATATATATTATAGAAACTAGGGCCATTTTAATATTGAAATTTGGATGTTTATTTTTGACGTTTAAATCAAATATTTTCAACTGTCAAGATTTTGGCCTAAAAAATTTAAATACTGCAAAAATTTGCTTTTTAAATACTCTTGAATTTAATATAATAAGTATTAAAAGCAACGGAACACTCATTTGATTTATCAGATTTATTACAGTTATTCAAAAGTCAAATTTATATGAGCCTGTGCCTGAAAATAGAGATTTTCGAATTAAGGGAAGCCTTACATAAACATGCATTTTTTTCAACCAATTTGAAGTTTTTGAAGTTTTTTAACCATACATTATTCTTCCATATATATTAAATGTACTTTAAATGTAAAGAAAAGTTACAAAAAGCATACCACATGAGTATAAAATGGTCTAAGGCCATGTAAGACTGAGAATTATTTAGAGTCGATTTAGGCCGTAGCCCATATTTACATATAAAAATGCACACAGAGGCTATAAGAAATTGAAATTTGTTACTTTTTGCTCATTTCTATGCTAAGATGTCATGATACAAGAAGTCTAATTGCAAAAGGACTCTTGAATTTAAATTTTTTTGGCAGACAGTATGGTCTGATGACCAGTTTTTCACTTTTCAATGGAAAACTTGCATGTAGTTTTAGTCTCATTTGGCATATATTTGAACCACTTACTATCCTAAAGAAGAAAATTATGGTAGCATATGAAATGAATAGGGTGAACTGATCATTGTAAAGTGCTTTTTTTACAGATTTAGTGAAATATTTGTGATGGACTACAGATTTTATGTACAAAGCTCTTCACATTTCACATACATCAAACAGGCCGTTTAACCAGGGACATAAATACAAATATTCTGCACATTTTTTCTGTGATAATCTACTTTTCTCTAGATTCCCAGTTCACAAATGGTTAATTAAATTTGATTTAAGCATAGAAACACAAATATCAGGAACATAAAAAGCTGTCAGATAGAAAGTCAGCATGGCTCTTAGGCATAAAATGGAAACTGCTTTAAAATGCTTATTTTAGCCGTATAATGCCAAAATGGGACATTTTAACAGAATTTCTGTCAAACAAAGATGTAAATCCTTTACTTTTATTGAGTTTGACAAATTGAAACCAGCAAACCATTCAGGAAAGTTGCCAAAGTACAGAATCTACATTTACGGAATTCATCTCTTAGGCCCGAGAACACAGTTATTTCGTAGTGCATTTCTTTTAGCCAATAAATTCAAATTAAAAAAATCGCACCTGCTCTATCTCAAAAAGATTTTTACAGTGTAGTGTACTACTATTGATACAAATAATATCAAAATTATAGAAACTTCTACCAGCTCTAACTCAAAATATTGACAGTTCTGTGTTAAGGGGGGCTAAAATTCAGTTTGACAGCTTCAGACATTCTAATTTTTGACCTTTTTTAACTGGACCAAATCACTACTTAACATAAAGATTCAGCACCCAAATTTTTTTAAAATGTAATTTCATCCCCTTACTTAATATTTCATGCATAAAATATCAAGAAATAAATTGGGAAAGTGTATCAAAAAAAAATGCAAGTTATACACTGTTCACACTAGGGACTATATTTGTAGACAACGAAAACCAAAGGACGATAACTGTGTCCTTGGACCCATTGAGGTCAAAAGGGTCCAAAATTAAACTTTGTTTGATTTCATCAAAAATTGAATTATTGGGGTTCTTTGATATGCCGAATCTAACCGTGTATTTAGATTCTTAATTTTTGGTTCCGTTTTCAAATTGGTCTACATTAAGGTCCAAAGGGTCCAAAATTAAACTTAGTTTGATTTTAACAAAAATTGAATTCTTAGGGTTCTTTGATATGCTGAATCTAAACATGTATTTAGATTTTTGATTATGGGCCTAGTTTTCAAGTTGGTCCAAATCGAGGTCCAAAATTAAACTTTGTTTGATTTCAACAAAAATTGAATATATGGGGTTCTTTGATATGCTGAATCTAACCATGTATTTAGATTTTTGATTTTTGGGCCCCGTTATCAACTTTGTCCACATTGAGGTCAAAAGGGTCCAAAATTAAACTTTGTTTGATTTCATCAAAAATTGAATTCTTGGGGTTCTTTGATATGCTGAATCTAACCATGTATTTAGATTTTGGATATTGGACCATAATAGGTGAATGTCCAATTTAAAATTTTTAAGTTCTTAGACCACATTCAATCTGTGTTAGAAACCTATGCTGTGTCAAATATTTAATCACAATCCAAATCCAAAGCTGTATCAAGCTTGAATGTTGTGTCCATACTTCCCCCAACTGTTCAGGGTTCGACCTCTGCGGTCGTATCAAGCTGCGCCCTACGGAGCATTTTATTTTACTACAAAACAAAATAGGTAAATTTATAACACATTCCTAAATAAAAGTTACGATATCTGAGTTATCTCTCCTTATATGGCAAAGTTTAATAAATTGAATCAAACAAAAAAATATTCTGCATTTGGAAAAAAACAGTTGTAAAAATATGATTAAACACATAATCTCTTTCATTTAGATGAAAATTCTTACAAATGAACTACATTTTTCTCTCATAATTTGAACATTTCAATAAAGATCTAGACCAATTGTTTTCTGCTATTTTACAATCCAAGATGGCAGAAGATTCCAATCTGCATTAAATGGCAGTGGTTCATAGTTGCTGTAAGTGCATTTAAAGCATATATGTACAAATGTATATGTATTAAATCATGTCATTTTTTAATTGCAGGTAGATGTTTCTATAACACCTGGAGCACATGCATCTGAAGAAGCAGGTAATTTAATTAAAAAATTTGAATAAACCATATGTATATATATATATATCTTTATTCTCCTTAACCAAAGTATAATGGTATAGAGACATATACAAATAGGTTAACATACATATCATAAAATTTAATTACAAATGTAATGGAGAGACATAAAGTAGTTACCCAGGATATTCTAGGTATTCAATTATTATTTGTATAGATTTGTTTAAATCAGACCTCTCATTGGTATTTACAAGATCTTGATATTTTAAAATATTTTGTCTGTTTACAAAATGATGCTTTAAAAGCATTTGACTACTTTTGTCTATTGCCAAACATTCTAAAACAAAATGAAACTCCTCACCAATATCACTGGAATTACACAAAAGACAAATACGATGTTCTCTGTGAACATTTTGCCATCTACCAGTTTCAATTGGAATTTTTGTGTTTAAAGTTCTAAATGTACAACAAGATGCAATATTTTTGTCATCTAGAATATGAATTTATTTAACTCTCTCTTTATGGCCTATGAAACTGAAAGGTTCCACATAAAGCCTTTCCTTGGGCATCAGTATGATGTCACAACATTGGATCTTATACAAAATGAGAGAAAATTAGGCTTTTTGTAAAGGATTTAAGTGCAAACATCATCTTATTTAAAATTTTACCTGTTATTTATTTTTTAGAAAATGTGCACTTTCCAAGGGTTAAAATTTGCTCCAAGTAATGAAAGATCCAGGACCATATAAATATTCAAGTGAAAGGACCTCTCTCATAAAGTCTCATCCAAGACAAGACTGGTTGAGACTGGTTCTTGACCTTGGACCCACAGTAATTTCAACCATTATCTATAAAAGATGATACTTTCACAATAATCTGATCATTTTAGTTTTATATTTCCAGTAAACAAACAATTAGCAGACAAAGAAAGGGTGGCAGCAGCTTTGGAGAACAGTCATTTGATAGAAGTTGTTAATCAGTGTTTGGATGACCAAAAAAGAAAAATCGGATAATGAATTACTTAACCATTGACCTAAAGCCATGCCTTTTCATAGCTTTTTAGGCCAAGGGCTAACAAACCAAACTAACAGACTTTTGTTTTTACAAGTGATTGACTTGCATAGTATGTAAACGCTTGAGAAAAGCCAAGGACCTTCAATCATAAGAAAAAGTTTTAACACCCCCCTATATATAGGCTGATTTGCTGTTTACTTGCTTGAAAATACAGTAGAAAAATATAGTTTAACCAGTATAACTGTATTTTTATACATAAAGCAAAATGAATAAATCAAAATTATTTTGCAATACTATACTGCAAAATGTTTACGCAGACATTGATAAAACCTCATTAAGACATTTTTGGTAATTTATAATTATTATGATTGTAAATAATTTTATCAATAGTGACTTCAAGTAGTTATTGCCTTCACAAGTTCACATTGTCATTTTACCTCAGATCTTCATATTTATTGTCTTAAAAAGGTCCAGGCATTAAATAAAAATATTACATATTATAGATATAAGAAGATGTGGTATGAGTACCAATGAGACAACTCTCCATCCAAGTCAAAATTTATAAAAGTAAACCATTATAGGTCAAAGTACGGTCTTCAACACTGAGCCTTGGCTCACACCGAACTGCAAGCTATAAAGGGCCCCAAAAATTACTAGTGTAAAACCATTCAAACGGGAAAACCAACGGTCTAATCTATATTAAAAACGAGAAACGAGAAACACTTATGAACCACATCAACAAACGACAACTACTGAACATCAGATTCCTTACTTAGGACAGGTGCAAACAATTGCATCGGGTTTAAACGTTTTAATGGTACCAAACCTTCACCCTTATCTGAAACAATAGTGTAACATTACAACATAGAAAAACACACTATAAAATATCAATTGAAATGGCTTAACTCAATCAAAAGACATATTAACACCAGTGAACATACACTGAACAAATAAATATGATCTATGTTACAATGCAAATACAAAATAAATAAACTAATGGAAGAATAATTAAAGTAACATGTTATACCGCTGTGAAATGTTAAACAATTTAAGAAAACCAATATACTTGAACAAAAATATCAGCCATTTGCAATTACTTTAAACACAGGTAAATAAAAATAATTTTGTTCTTAGGTATACGTGTACAGTTCAAATAGAGAAAGGTAATATTTTTACAAAATAAATAAATTTGATGTTCATAGTACAAAGAAGTGAAAATTTATAGTAATACCAATATAGACCTTTATATGAAACAATTTTCAATCAATGAAAATTCTATTGAAAATAGTAAATTTAACTTCTAATTTATTTTACTCTGAAAACATTGTGTTAGTTTTTAGTGGTTTCTATATAAAATTTAGATTCTACATCATTGTCAGAATTTAAAAAAAACTTTAATTTTATGAGTGGAAAATATATTAAATTGAACATAAAATATTGAAATTAAAGTATATGTATATGAATAAAATATTAAGTATCCAACTATGCTGGTAGTTACTTTTTATGCCCCCGCCGTAGCGGTGGGGGCATTAAGTTTTACCCTTGTCCGTCTGTACGTACGTCCCAAAATTGGTTTCCGTTCTCTACCTTGAGTTTGCCTCAACCAAATGTTATGAAACTTATACACAATGCTTATTACCACAAAACAACAGATCAAATTAGAATTTTGGTGGCGTCACATTAACCGTTCTAGAGTAATGCCCTTTATAAATGGAAAAATTGCAAAATGTTTAGTTTCCGTGCTCTAACTTAAGTTTGCCTCAACCAAATGTTATGAAACTTATACACAAGGCTTATGACCACAAAACACAGATCAAGTTTGAATTTTGGTGGCGTCACTTTAACGGTTCTAGAGTTATGCCCCTTTATAAATGGAAAAATTGCAATTTTTTTTAGTTTCTGTTCGCTAACTTAAGTTTGCCTCAACCAAATGTTATGAAACTTATACACAATGCTTATTACCACAAAACACAGATCAAGTTTGAATTTTGGTGGCGTCACTTTAACCGTTCTAGAGTTATGCACCTTTATAAATGGAAAAAATTGCAAAATTTTTATTTTCTTTTAAATATCAAGTTATTTTTAAAATTGGAGTTATCTTCCTTTGTCCATGATTATAGTTGAATCCACTACAATCAATGCTTTATACAATGCAATGTTTAATTTTGACTTCCACTGATAAAACACAGATCAAGTTGAATTTGGGTAGTGTCACTTTAACCATTATTGAGTTATGCCCCTTTATAAATAGAAAAAATGCTGAATTTTTAGTTTCTGTTCTCTACTTAAGTTAGCCTCAACCAAATGTTATGAGACTTACACACAAAACTCAGATCAAGTGCAAATTTGGGTAGCATCACTTTTACTGTTCTTCAGTTATGTCCCTTTATAACTATATGATATGCAAGCGGGGGCATCATCTGTGTCCACATGTGGACACTATCCACATTTTTTTTAATTATTAACCATGGTAGTTACTTTTTTTAATTATTAGCCAGAGTTATCTCCCATATTAAATTGGATGCTACTTTCTTTTAGATACTCATGTTGTTTCATGTATTTTGAATACAGATAGTATATTCTTCTCTTGGTGTGAATGTTTCAAAATGTATGCCAAATTAGGTTTTTCACCCAGATTTTATTGTTCATTGAACATGGAAAAATGTGAGCAAGGCATGGCATCCATATTCTTGTTAGCCAAAAAATTACCACAAATCTTCAAACAAGTTACCTAATTAAAATGCTACAAAAACATTTACTAGTTATCAGATTATGTTATTTCTGAAAAGTCTGGCATGGTCCATTGCAATTGTGATACCTGGTAAAAAATAACCCAGATATTGTAAACTTTCTTTTCATTTAGTTAATTGTACAACTGAGAAATATGAAATGAGTTTTTGAAAATCTCAGGTCTACTCAATCTGATTAAAATCCGATTTTGTAATATGCTACGCTCCCTCTAAGTTAGGGTGGAGAGTATCGTAGCGAAAACTAACAGCTGATTTTAATGAGATTGTGGTCTACTGAGATATTTATTCTAAAATTTTATACAGATTATTTTGCAACTTCAAGAGTTATCTCCCTATTGTAATTCTTTCTATATAATTTATATCTCCCAATGACCAGATGACAGATGCTCCAAACAGCAAAGCTAGATATTGTGTGTGTGTGCTCATAATACATTAAAAATGAAAGGGGGTTTTGAAAGTCTCTATAGGTTGCACTTTGTAAAAACAGCTGTTTCTCAAACCACGCCTCTTTTGGGGAGATATAGAATATTCATAGATAATTAATTTTGTTTACATACTGGTTCCCAGTTATGATCTCTAGGTTTCATTTCATAGAGACATAACTTAGGAATGTTACCAGTAAATATACATATGCATATTGTCTATATAGAAATCTGTGGTAATCCTACAGTCAAGGTGGGGATAGTTAAGAAATTTAGTGTTAGTTTAAACTCTTAGAAGTTCAGGGCTGTAAACGTTGAAAATATGCTGCACAGCCCTATATTTTGATCTTTGAAAAAAATTGTAGTGCATATGAACTTTCCATTCTAGGATTATGATTTTTTTCAAAACTTCATAGTAAAAGTGGTACAGTTTTAGCTGTAAAAGGAGTTCCTATGGCAAATTGCATTGTCAATATTTACAGAAATGCAACCTATATTGGGTGAAAAAAGAGAACATACAGAATTTAACCAAATTTGGTTTATCTCACAGATTTTAAAGAAATTAACTCAAATATGAAGTTTTATAAGTATTTCATGAAGATTGAGAAAATCCTGGGCTTTAACTATGATGACTCAGCATAAATTCACAGTTTACAGTATGCATAGTTTACTTAAAGCCCTGAATGCAAAATAAATTCATAATATATGCATATTTGTAAGTTAAATTGTTTAGAAGTGCTTATATTTACTCTTCGCAGTCATTGCAACTAATAGATCCTTCCTGAATATTATTGGTGGGGTGTTTTTGTCCTGTCGATAACCCAAAAGTAAGCCGCAAGGCCTAAATCTGCTTTTTTGTCACCGCGGCATAAAAAATACAAGCTAGAAATACAAAAATATCTCAACAAAACTTACAATAGTGTGTTCTATCCTGAATATGTACTAAATATTCCATATTGCTAGAAACGGCAAAATAATTTAGGAAATTTGAGGCCCCAGGGGCAAAAAACAGAGAAAATGGACTACCCCCTGGGTCATAAAACAAATAATTTAACTTGTAAATGCTATGATTTTATGATTTTAAAGGTCTTTATATAGAAAACAATAACTGTGCTTGGATGTTATGCAAAAATTAGATGTTAGCAGTCATTTCTATAACATTTTAAGTGAATTTATACATCAGACTGGTATCTGCATACATACAACAATTGCAAATATGGCTTTGTTTTAACACTTCTAGCTCATATATTAGCTAAATTATGTCAGATATATGGTTAGAGAGGATACTGTTGTGACAAGAATTCTAAACTGACCATTTGAGGCAGAAATTGTGAACTTTCATTGACAAATAGGCATACAGTAAAATGTGGACTGGAGACACAGGCAGGATTTGATACTTTATATAATCTTGAATGTTGGAATGATTGACTGCTAAACATAACATTTACAGTGTTCTGAAATGCTTTCAATATGTTATCAGAACAGTTTTAAACAGGTTCTATGCATTTCATGTCAGAAAACATGCAAATAGGGTAAGCTGGCAATAATTAAAGTCTTGTTTTCAAATTCTTTAAAAAATTGAAACAGGGGAGGGGGTATCAAATGAACAGTAAAAGAAAACTTAGAGTGTATGCAGTGATTTCTTTAAGGCTATAATTCTGATAAGTATTAATGTGAGAAAAAGTGTTTTTAGAGAGTTTTCTATTGGAATAAATGTTTGTATAGGTTGCACTTTGTAAAAACAGCTGTTTCTCAAACCACGCCTCTTTTGGGGAGATATAGAATATTCATTGATAATTAATTTTGTTTACATACTGGTTCCCAGTTATGATCTCTAGATTTCATCTCATAGAGACATAACTTGGAAATGTTACCAGTAAATATACATATGCATATTGTCTATATAGAAATCTGTGGTAATCCTACAGTCAAGGTGGGGATAGTTAAGAAATTTAGTGTTTTGAATTTTGAAAGTTGCACGGCTGATCACTTTACTTTCTTAATTATTAGTTGGTTAATAGCTACGCCAAAAGTCGTTGATGCGCTTTAAATCGCGTTATTAGATGATTAACAAACAAGACTTACAATGAGATTTATTCACTCCCGGCATGCAAAAAGACTTAAACTACGTCACATAAGTCAGGAAGTTGGAATAAATTAAATTATTAATTCCCAATTTTCTTCTTTATTAGTGTTCATATCCAGATAAAACTTGGCAAATATGTTTTTTATGGTATTATGAACATAATAAGATGAAAAGTAAAAAATCGCGAATTTTCCCTTTAAACTCTTAGTTCAGGGCATATAAATGTTGAAAATATGCCGCACAGCCCTATATTTTGACCTTTGAACAAAATTGTAGTGCATATGAACTTTCCATTCTAGGATATGATTTTTTTCAAAACTTCATAGTAAAAGTGGTACAGTTTTAGCTGTAAAAGGAGTTCCTATGGGAAATTGCATTGTCAATATTTACAGAAATGCAACCTATAGTCCTATGAAATATTTATTCTTAAATTTTATATGATCTTATACAGATTTTATTGTCATTTCAAGAATTATCTCCCTTTTTTACATTCTATATAATTCACATCTCCTGTGACCAGACGACTGATATTCCTAAAAGCACTACAATACATTCCAAAACTGTGATAACATATATCACCCCACTGCCAGACTTTTATAAATAGCTGCACTTACCTGATGCAGAGGCTTTTTGTTATCGTCCTTTTTAAATAAAATTGTAATTTTAAAGTGTTGCTAATAGAGAATTTTCTTCCATGGAAGTTAAGATTGTAGCATATAATTCTTGATTTCAGACGAAAACAGCATTTGATTGATTGTTTTTAAGATTGTATTTTTATACTAGTCTGCTTTTATTTGCAAGTAATATCTAATTAACATCGAGTAAAAACAGATTTCCTGTTTTAATGAGTTATCTCCCATGCAAGATTGAATTTCAATACATTTTTAAAAGATTGTAGATTTTTTAGTACATGATGAAAATCTGTGTATTATTTCTATTTTCAACAGGTAATCAACAATGGCCACTTATTAGTAAAAATCATAAAAGGGAAATAACTCTATTAAGAAATAACTGTCAATTTCAGCCATGTTGACATGTTTGTAGACCTTATCCTGCTGATAATTTTTCCCTTTTTAAAGTTTCTATTTATCTGTTATAGTTTCAAGATAATAGACAAAAATGCATAAAAATGTTAAAAATTATCATTTAAGGGCAACAACTCCAATAATGAGTCCACTGAAGATTTCGGCCATTAAAGCACATATGTAGATCTTGCCTTGCTGATCATTTGCACTATTTAAAGTTTCTATCTATCTATTACAGTTTTCAAGATAATAGGCAAAAATGGGGAAAATTGGCATTAAAGGGCAAAAACTCTAAAAAGGAGTTGGCTGACGATATTTGTCATGCCAACTTATTTGAAGATCTTGTTTGGCTGATCATCTTTGCATTTTAAATTTTCTATCTACATATAATTTTTCGAGATAATAGGCAAATAAATTCGTCATTTAAGGGCAATAACTCCTATATGAAGTTGTCTGACAGTTTTGACTTAAATAGACATTAGGTAGAGCTCAACATTCTGAACATTTTAGCCATGTCAGATTTTCTCTTTTTATTGTTTTTTTTTTTAAATAATAGGCAAAACTTGCATATTACCCTATGTTCTATTTTTAGCTATGTTGGCCATCTTGGTTGACAGCCTAGGCCATCGGACACATTTTTTAAACTAGATACGCTAAAAATGATTGTGGCCAGGTTTGGTTAAATTTGGCCCAGCAGTTTCAGAGGAAATGTTAACGGATGACGACTGATGACGGACGCCAAGTGATGAGAAAAGCTCACTTGTCCTTTTGGCCAGGTGAGCTAAAAATGAATATTATAAAATACAGTAATATGCATAAGACAGGATGCAAATGAATATTCTACAGCACAAAATGCATGAAACAATTATGTACATAAATTTGCTCATGGGGAAGCTGCGGGAAAAAATAAACATGCATAACAACAGATGAAAATAAATAGTCATTCCACAATTAATTCTCCTCCCCTCCCCCAGAATATCACATAGTAGTCCCCTTAAAAGAATTTAACATAATTATAATTTTCAGAGAGTTATTTCTTTGATAGGACTGAGTCAGCACTGATATTCACCATTTGTGTTTTCTCAGAATTATTTCCTGCACTTGTGTAGCATTTTTGTTTTGAAAAGTTGAAATGTAATGAGGGTCCTAAACTGCAAAAAGGATGCTCGAGTCCTATAGTTTTCACTTTGTCTTTCTGTCTGTTCTATTTTTGTGTGTCACTTATATATCAGAGTTGACACATAGGTATCCCCATATCTCCTTTTTTATGTCACCTGTATATCAGAGTTGACACATAGGTTACCCTGTATTTTCTGCTTCTCCGCTAAGCATATGGCATCAAGCAGTAAAAGCAAAAACTGGTGGACTCATGAATCATAATAATGTGTCTGGGTAGGGTGACATGTCTTCCCGTGGACTGTTACTTTGTGGGCTAGTATGTTAAAGGTCCATCTCAGCATGTTGGTCTATTACAAAGCAGGGTTCATATTCGTATCACTTTAACATGTATTCATCCTGAATATGCATTTAATTTGCCACTGTACCTTAAACAGCCACCCATCACCATCAGTAAGGTAGCAACAGTATGTGTAGCACTGAACCATACATCAATGATTTTGATTGATTAGTGTTTAATGCCACTTTCAGCTCTGTAGGCTATTTCATGGCAGCCAGTTTTTATTGGTGGAGGAAGCTGGAGTGCCTAGAGAAACCAACAACCTTTGGTAGTAAAACTGACAGTCCAAGTCAATGAAGATTGGAGTCGAACACAGCTGCCACAAACGGGACTCTGAACTCACAACTTCAGTGTTGACAGGCTAGTGATGGGGAAGTTGAACTCCTTAGACCACTCGGCCACCGAGGCTCCTGCATTGTTTTTGAAGGTTTTTCATAGACAAACAAAGTCTTGTATTAACCATACAGGAGGGTATGAATATTTTATTGGTACCTTCTGTAAAACTACTCAATAGAAAAGAACTCTAGTTGAGCATAATATTATTCATTAAATGTTGTATTGTATTATTTGTATTTTACATTGATTTTCAGGTCACCCATTATAAAATATGAACTTTTGTACTTTTGATATGGGGTATATATTTTAATCAATTGTCGTCTGCCCTTGTCTTTTAATGTTTACAAAAATCTTCTCCTCTGAAACTACTGGACTGAAATAGTCCGTCGACTACTTGTTGAACTTCTTGATCTTTAAAGGCAATTTTTACCATTTATTTTGCGTTTTTGCCTCATTATCTTGAAAACTATATAAGATAGATAGACATTTGAGTTTAAATAACAAAACTGATCAGCAACACAAGATCTTTTTTGTGTTTTGGGAAAAACGAAAGAAGATGGAGAGAAACGTTAAGCAGAAAAAATTATCAGCAATATAAAATCAACAAAAATTCTATTCTATAGATATTCTAGTCTACCAAGTTGTAGAGTGAGCAAAGTGAGCTCTCTTTACAAAATTCTGTCATTGAATGGGAAGTATCACACATCATACCCTTATGCCTTGATGTCAAGAACTTGTGTAGGCAATAAAATTGAGAATGGAAATGGGGAATGTGTCAAAGAGACAACAACCCGACCAAAGAGCAAAAAAAAAACAGCCGAAGGCCACTAATAGGTCTTCAGCACAGCGAGAAAATCCCGCACCCGGAGGCGGGCTTCAGCTGGCCCCTAAACAAAAATGTGTACTAGTTCAGTGAAAATGGACGTCATACTTAACTCCAAAACATATAAATGAACTAAAATTAAAAATAATACAAGACTAACAAAGGCCAGAGACTCCCGACTTGGGACAGGCCCAAAAATGCGGCGGGGTTAAACATGAATGAAACTTTGTCATTAAACTGCACTGAGGATGCCATTTTAATAAAACAAAAGCTTGCAAAGTAACTGGCAAGTCTATACATTGTATTACATTGCATACTTCTCAATTTTTATTTGTGCATTTCAAAAATATAGTTTTGTACTCATTCTGTTATGCCCTTTGCTTAATATAAGCAGCTGAATTTATGTTCTATGTAGAAAAAAAATACTCTGAAATAAATAAATTTAAAATATAAACAATAGAGAAAAATGACATAAAAAATTAAAGAAAACAGAAATGAAGGACCATCATCTAGACCCTCCTATACAGGAGACAAGTATTCTTTGGGGCCCTAATTGGTGATCTTTTTTTTTTTTAATCATTTGAATGAGACAGTCAACATAAATCTATAAAATATCCTGTATCTTTGTAAATGGTACATAATTTTTACTTTAAAATACAATCATGCTAAGAAAGATTTTCCTTTTATAGCCAACTATATGGTATGGGGTTTTCTCATTGTTGAAGGCCGTACGGTTGCCTATAATTGCTTACATCCACTTTATTTGAAATTTGGTGGATAGTTGTCTCATTGGCAATCATACCTCATCTCCTTATTTTTATATTACAAACAATTCTTACATTTAATGTTGACAAAAAGCTGAAAGGAAATGTTCTTGACGTAAACAGTATTTTTTTCTTGTATGATATTTTATGAAAACAATCTCAGGTGAATAAGTTGAAGACCATATATATTAGTTCAATCCAAATGAGGCAGTCAAGATTTTGTATCTGTAGAAGTTGATCGGAGTGAATCCACTAAATCCAATGAGAGGTTACTCGACTTGAAGGATGCTTCAGTATGCAGTAGAGATGTCCCTGTTATAGTTCCTTCTTCATGTTGTTTTGATCCAGACCTAGAGGTTCTGTTGGTCAGGCGGCTGTCTTTCCCTGCCAGATATTGTGTTACTGGACTGGTATTGCTTGAATGATTAGTTTCATCACTTGGTGTGATTGGTCCATTTCCTGGTGGGTTATAACCAATCAGATTTTGCTGATCTTCACTGGAAATATTTTAAAAAAAATACATGCATCCTTTAATTGTATTTGCTTAATATTCTGTTGTATGTATTCATCAAAGTTGTACAAAAATTCGAACGTGTAAAAGTGTTGTTTGTTTATGGTTAACACGTATTTGGTTATTTATAGTAAGGTCGGATCGATTGCATGGGTAATTGGAGTTTCATGCACGAGTGAATTTAGTTGTTTAAAGTCATTAGAGCCATTGCAGTCAGAGTGTACAGTCGCAATTTGCAAATTAAATATTATAATAATTTATATTATTTATTTCCAGATTTGTTGACCACGAGCATGCAGCAACCAGTACCAACTACTAAATTTCGATATATTTACACGAACTTTCGACATTATTATACGAATATGAAAAATAAAAAGTGGCTGCAAGTGGCGTTTCCTATGTGAGAGTTTATGGTTATTTGATAAATATTTTATGTCCGTTTGACTTTACGAATTAGAATATAAGGGCTATATTTTATTCATCTCTAGAATATAAGTGCCATAATAAGACCTATGGCCATTTTTTTTATAATTGTCTTTATATTATAGATAGTCTGACCATTGTTTTCTAGGAGCATGAAATATTTGCCACTGGATGTTTATATAATTTTTTAAATGTCTTGTGTCATTTTTATCTTTAAAATTCTATCCATGTGCTGAATGTTGAGTCTCATTATTGTTTAAAATTATGGCAGCCCTAGTCTTTTGTGTTTACAGGAGAGCCTTAATACAACTTATTGTTTTGACTGAACACCATTGAGATAAGTAATCTAAATTGTTATTCTAAAAATTGAACAGTATCAACGTGTCACTTACTCAATAGGAGGCAGACCCACTTTTCTGTAATGTCTCCAACCTTCCAACATTGCTGGACTTATTTTACTTCTTTGAGTATAATGTAGTAGAATTTTCATCCTATATGGATTTGCTCTACATCTGTTAATACAAGTATACACTATTGGTTATTATTGTCACACATAGAAACATATAAGCACTTAATAGAATTGAGAATGGAGACGGGGAATGTGTCAAAGAGACAACAACCCGACCAAAGAGCAGAACACAGCCCAAGGTCATCAATGGTTTTTTAACGCAGCGAGACAAAAATCCCGCAACCGGAGGCGTTCTTCAGCTGGCCCCTAAACAATAATATGTACTATTTCAGCAGTGAAATGGACGCCACACTAACTTGAACTCCGACTTGAAATCGCTATAAATGAGCTAAAATTAAAAAAAAAAACACACACAATACTAAACTAGAGGCTCTAAAGAGCCTGTCTCGCTCACCTTGGTCTATGTGCATATTAAACAAAGGACACAGATGGATTCATGACAAAATTGTGTTTTGGTGATGGTGATGTGTTTGTAGATCTTACTTTACTGAATATTCTTGCTCCTTACTATTATCTCTATCTATAATGAACTTGGCCCGGTAGTTACAGTGGAAAATACTTTTAAAAATTTACAAAAATTTACAAAATTTATGAAAATTGTAAAAAATTGACTATAAAGGGCAATAACTCCTTAAGGGATCAATTGACAATTTTGGTCATGTTGCCTTATTTGTAGATCTTACTTTGCTGAACATTATTGCTGTTTACAGTTTATCTCTATCTATAATAATATTCAAGATAATAACCAAAAACGGCAAAATTTCCTTAAAATTACCAGTTCAGGGGCAGCAACCCAACAACGGGTTGCCTGATTGGTCTGAAAATTTCAGGGCAGATAGATCTTGACCTAATGAACAATTTTATACTCATCAGATTTGCTCTAAATGCTTTGGTTTCAGAGATATGAGCCAAAAACTGCATTTTACCCTATGTACTATTTTTTAGCCATGTCGGCCATCTTGGTTCGCGGGCGGGTTCATTGGACACATTTTTTAAACTAGATACCCTAATGATGATTGTGGACAAGTTTGGTTAAATTTGTCTTAGTAGTTTCAGAGGAGAAGATTTTTGTAAAAGATTACAAAAATTTACGAAAAATAGTTAAAAATTCACTATAAAGGGCAATAACTCCTTAAGGGGTCAACTGACCATTTTGGTCAAGTTGACTTATTTGTAGATCTTACTTTGCTGAACATTATTGCTGTTTACAGTTTACCTCTATCTATAATAATATTCAAGATAATAACCAAAAACTGCAAAATTTCCTTAAAATTACCAATTCAGGGGCAGCAACCCAACAACGGGTTGTCCGATTCATCTGAAAATTTCAGGGCAGATAGATCTTGACCTGATAAACAATTTTACCCCACCTGATAAACAATTTTACCCCATGTCAGATTTGCTCTAAATGCTTTGGTTTCAGAGATATAAGCCAAAATCTACATTTTACCCCTATGTTCTATTTTTAGCCATGGCGGCCATCTTGGTTGGTGGGCCGGGTCACCGGACACATTTTTTAAACTAGATACCCCAATAATGATTGTGGCCAAGTTTGGTCAAATTTGGCCCAGTAGTTTCAGAGAAGAAGATTTTTGTAAAAGTTTACGGACGACGGACGCAGGACGACGGACGACGGACGCAAAGTGATGAGAAAAGCTCACTTGACCTTTCAGGTCAGGTGAGCTAAAAAGGGCTAGAGGTTCCTGACTTGGCACAGGCGCACAAATTCGGCGGGGTTAAACACGTTTTGTGAGATCTCAACAAATTAAACACAGATGTAAATGATTTTGCATTGATTTGATTTGAATTTGAATTATATAATTTATATAAATAATTTAAATTTCTTTAGTTAGTCTTCCAAACGTTTTACGTATTTTGTTACGGGACTCATTCTACTTTCTACAGAAGACAAAACAAAGGGAAAAACAAACAATCAAAACCTAACACATTCTCCATTTCAACAAAAAGCAAAAAGGGTACCTATAACAAAAAAGTCGTCATGTTGGTCACATGTAGACCTACTTTTCTTGATTTATCTTCATACCTGTTGAGTATTTGTCGTTCGCCAGTATGATTAAATGACAAATAACCCAGTGCAATGGCTGCACATCCTCGGACTTGTTCAACATTTTTCAGAAGTAAGTGACAAAGATGGTCTACTGTGTCAATGGAGAGGAATGCAGACGGAATTCCTAAAATGAGAACAAAAATAGCAAATAATCATTGATTGTTGTTTGTCTAACGTCCATTGACAATTTACACAAGAATAAAATTTAGTGAAAAACAATAGTTTGCATTAAAATGCCAGATACGTGTATTACGTGTTTACTATTCAAATATTTCTTGCCAATCTCACTATAAAATCTGTTTAGGAAAAACGTTTATTCAGATTTCACGGTAGTAATTTTCCCTTGTTCTTATGTATAAAGCAACGGTTGCATGGCTGTACTGATTTAGAGTATATACATTATTCATTCATATTTCGATCGTTATTATGCACAAAAAATCAACTTAAGATATGAAATCAATAAAGTTAGCAGTCTAGTTTTATTCTTTGTGATGTGCAATATACCTCTTATTCATGATGGATTGCTTTGTTTGTGTTCTTTCTACTTCAAGTTTGCATACCTGCTCTTGTATGAGACAGTCTGGCAATACAATCGCAAGATAACGCTAAAATTTCATTGTCTGTTGAATCCTGTACCAGATCTATAAGTAATTTGATTCCAGCAGCAGACGATAAAGCCTGTTCAGTGTCCGGTATGATTCTTGCTAAAACTACAACCTAGAAAATTTGAGAGGTCAAGTTCAATTTATTTTAAGCTAACGAACATTTTAGATACATTACAAGTCTTTGTAACAGAAAAAAATAAATGAAAACTCTGTATGATCTGTATTTTGTAAATACCACATTAAAAAAAAATGGCCATAATAAGATATCTAAACAGTTGAAAAAATTTCAATAAACAAAACAAACAAACCGGGAACAAATTATGTATGGCCAAATAGGGTGCCTCTATAGATCCCGTGTTATACAAATTTCGAAAAACGAATATAATCGTTGGAACAATTCCAAACAAATGAAATGGTAAAAAGCATTAAATATGTAGCTGTGTCCTTTGCATGCACATCACATATTGTCCATAAAAAGCTTAAGTCTCCATTCTCAATTTTACTTTTCGCATTTAGGAAATAATTATGCAATGAAAAAGATAACAATTTTGGAAGAACTTGAAACTGAACCAATATATCAGTTTATAAAATTCTTTATTATGATCATTAATAATATCATTAATAATAATGTCCGAATTAAATGCATTAACATCTAAATATGTAAATCGAATTCTATACCTGAAAAGCACCTAAACACCGGAATAATTCTGTCTCTGAGTGGAGGAATGGGCGGAAACTGTTAAACCTAACACCTCCTTGTTCTGCTATTTCTTTCTGTTCCGCCAGATTGTTGTATGCAAATGTAGCAAGAGCTAAACCTGCTAGGAGTCGTACATTTGGATCGGCTGAGTACATAAGTTTAAGAATCCGAACATATGTAAATTCTGGAAATTTCTTGATTTCATCAAGCACGTGCTGGTTACCTAGAAATGTAAAGTGCAAATGTTTTACGAACAGATTTTGAATATTATCTGTTTTTATGGTGGTTTTTTTTAAACATTTTGGTCAAATTTTCTTCTATTTAGGTACGTTGGGGTACATTTTTGGTTTGGATATGGTTTTTGATATTAGTAATATTTTCCTCGCAGTGACTATGTTCTTTCAAGGGGGTAAAATGAAGTTTTGACCTTATTGTTTTCCTATTATTAATTTTCCTTTATTGATGGTGAAGTTCCTTTGACTCCCTCTAATGGGGTGTAAAAATCTCAGTTGGTTAGATATGCACGTGTTTGAAGTGATGTCTCGAATTTCAATCAACTTGATATTTTCATTACTTAAAAACTTTACAACATAGATGTAGAGATCATAAATTTGGTAAAAACTTTTACTTAATTTTATCATAAATGTATCTATATGTTAAAGACGTATGATATATATACCTATAGGAATTTAATAACAAGTAGCGATTCGCATCCTTCTTTTTATGGTGTAATATTGTTTATAAGGCTAAAAAGTTTAGAAATTGTCCTTCAAATCTTTTCATTTATAGCTTAACAGATACTTATTGACAATTTTCATAGTTATACTGTTGTTGTTTAATCACCACTCTGGTATTTTGCGGGATAATCATCAACTCGCTAATATGAAGAAATTCTAAATTTTTCCTTTGTTTTTCTGTGTTCTGTTTTATCATATCTTTCTATACTGTTTATGACGTTCCTGTATAAAATGTTCTATGAAATATAGAGACCTATGTCCGGTGTAGGACGGCATGTTTTCATATCAGCAGGTTAAGTACTTTAAGCATGCTTTTAGTTACTACACACATTCTTCATATAATTGTATAGACAAATATCTTTTATTGAATAACACATAAGGCCCTTTATATTGAAAGATGTAGCTTTCCGATACTGAGGAAGAAGCCAATACTTAGTATGATCTAGTATGTGTGCGAAGCTTGACAAATGAGGTTAAAAACAACAACACCAAAACGGAAAGATAAACACCACTTATTTTGTACAGATATATTTGAAGTGTATACCCCAGAATAATTACTTTTCTATTGTTCTCGAATTATCGCCTGCTAACGACTGAAAACGAAAATAATTAAAGTCATCAGGAAAGCTCATAGCATAAAAATGAAAGCCAAGGATGTATGAGAACCGAATCATGTGAAGAGCTATATGACCAAAGGGACCTAAAAATAATAGCCAAATCCATCGAAAGTCAACTAACTCTGCCTGAGGGAGTTGAAACCTTAGTTTCATAATAATTTCCAAATTTATCAATTTAAGAAAATTAGGTTACTACTATACAAATCATAGATATAAGAAGATGTGGTATGAGTGCCAATGAGACAACTCTCCATCCAAGTCACAATTTGTAAAAGTAAACCATTATGGTTAAAGTATGGCCTTCAACACGGAACCTTGGCTCACACCGAACAGCAAGCTATAAAGGGCCCCAAACATGGCTAGTGTAAAACCATTCAAACAGGAAAACCAACAGTCTAATCTATAAATGTCATTATTAAAGCATTGACTAAAAGTCCACCAGCAGCGGTATCAACCCAGTGCTAAAAACCGAACTGGTGAGTTGACTCATATTGAGATAAAGGTAAAAAATAAATAATAAGAGCCTGTATCGCTAACATAGGTCTATGTACATCCAACATAGGGAACTAGAAGAGAACTCATGACAAAAATTTTTTTGTTGATCTTGTATTGCTGATAACTTTGTTCTGTTTACAGTTTCTCTGTATCTCCCAAAACACAAAAAAAGGGTTAAAAATCGTCATTTAAGGGCAATCACTCCTCATCCACTCACGATTTCGGAAAATTTGAATTATGGCAGATATTGTCTTGCTGCTCATTTTTGCTATCTAAAGTGTCTCATGATCTTTTACAGTTCTCAAGATAATAGGCAAAACCGCAATGGTAAACATCGTCTTTTAAAAGACCAATAACTCCAATAAGGAGTCAACTGACGATTTGGCAATTAGACTTATTTTGTAGGTCTTGTCTTGCTGGTCATGAGATAACAGACAAAAACGACAAAAATGGTAAAAAATCGTTATAAAAAAGCAATAAGTTCGATAAGGAGTCGTCTGACGATTACGGCCAAGTTGACTTATTTGTAGATATTTTCTTGCTGATAATTTTTAGCCCAGTAGTTTCAGAGGAGAAGAATTTTGTAAAATTTTACGAACGACGACGACGGATGACAGACGACACCGACGGACGACAGACGACGACGTCGGAAGACGGACGCCAAGTGATGAGAAACGCTCACTTGGTCCCTTGTGTCAGGTGAGCTAAAAAGGCAATAAATTGTCACAGTAAAACAGGGATACACTCCTGCAAATACGATATTTGAAATCATATTCGTCAATTGATAAAGTACATGCGGTTATATTACTAATTTTGAAAGAAGTAGTTGAAGTAACAGTTCGTCAAGATCAATTGCTTTATTCCATTTGTCAAGGGCTAACATTTGCTAGTCATTACCGATTTGTATTTACTTTTTATAACGTTGTGGGGCGTTGCTTTATTAAATTCTTGATTATTTATACATGTTATATACCAATCGTAAATCCTACATGTACATTGATGTGCATTGCTGTTTGGGTGTTATATTAATCTTTACCGACCATACAAGTGCTAATGTGGAAAACGGGAATACAGACAATATGTGTATAGAGTCTATTAACGTAATATCATTTCTATTCAACCCAAACGAAAACAGCGAGTAAAACATGTCCTTTGGCAAACAACCGATATGTCTATCTTTTTTTTATGATCATAATACGACCATCTGAATGTTTAAATTGAATTCATCTTCCTCTAGTTAGGTACTTGAGGCGAGTGTACCACTGAAAGCCAGTCAATGATAAAACACTAGAATTGAACACAAAATTTTGAAATTAATTAAATGTATGTATGCCTGACTGAATACAGTGAATTGTAGTTAAAGGTCAATCAATAAGTTCCTTTTTTAGAGTTAAACGTCCCAAAAGGTAAATCTAATTATTAAACAAAGCCATATTTAATTTACTTTCAAAATTAATGACACGGTACAAGTATTATCTGAAAGGTGTATACTTGGTACACTTTGAACACATGTTATTTAAAATGTAAAATTATGAAATTTGCAGGTGTAGGAGGATTGGCGCGCAAATTCTGTTTTTAGCACCATTATAGTGATTGACTAAACTATTATGTTCATAATACATGCCTGTTACAAACATTTAGGTTAACATTCTCTATCAATTTTGTAATCAACTAGAACCTTGATGTAGATGCTTTTTCTTTTGGCTTACCTAAAGAAACAGCTGCAAGTGCAATGGCTGCCTCAATTTGTACGGTCTCATCTTCGGAAAGGACCATCAATGCCATTAAGTTTTTTATAGACCCCAGACGTAACAATGTGTTCTGATTGTTTCGGTTTGGCACATATCCAACACCAAGACAAATAAATCGTAACGTCCGTATAACACTCAATACAATGTAAACCTTTGAAGAGCTGAGAAGTTTCAGCAATGCTGGTATTCCGTGAGATTTTGCTATTTCTGTCTGGTAATTTAAGGGACCTTGTGCTAAAATACACAAGCATTCTGATCCCATAAAATGAAGTTTATCTGAAGATAAAGCATTTGCAAATTGTACTAATAAAAATACTCCGATCTGTTCTGCAATGTATCGCTTTATATCGAAGTCTGAACCCGAAATAGCCCAAAGCGCAAGAGCTGTCTTTTCTTGGATAACAACAATTCGTGTCACTCGCAACATTTTCAGCATGTGTTCATGAATGTTTTCTCCAACCATAGCCTTCTGTGTCGAATCATTTCCTATAGAGAGTTTGTATATGGTGTCGACTGCAGACATTTGTATATCTCTGCTGCTTCTTATGCTTAATAGAGATATAATATGAGGAACAATTCCAGCATTAATAAAATTATTTTGATTGGTTTCATCGTTGTTTGCAATTTTTCCAACAACGTTACTCAGAGTTACTAAGAAACTGTGCTCATGAAATTCTTCAAACAGAACTACTAATTGTGGGATGCAACCGTGCGAAGTTCCTACTTGAGCTTGAATCTTTGTCTCTGATTCTGCGAGGTTACCAAGGCAGTGTACTGCGGGGATCAATACTTCGTAGTCGTGGATATCTTGGAGAACTTTAACTAAAGCCGGAATACCATTGTTTTGACTAATTTGCAATGCGTAGGTTGTATTCTTTGCAAGCGAATCAAGTATTTCTGCAGACAACTGTATAACATAGTGGTTGGTTGACTTCAGAAGGGTAATAAATGCGATAATCCCGCCACTTGACGAGATTTGTTCTTGAACTTCTAGTCTTTCTATCAGATTCAGAAGTGTCTGAAATGCTGGAATTTTTGCTTCATCACTTAGCGAACTTCTTGCAACACGAATAACTACATTTACACCGCCGTTGTTGTAAAATTGTTCCCATGAAGGATTTATATTACCGTTTTCCAAACGATCAGTTAGTACCCGAAGACATTTCCCTGCTGCTTCAGCCTCTTCTTCGCTCTCGGAATCAAAAAAACGGATCAAATTTTTCCAAACTGGAATCATTGGATTATCGATCTCAATAAGATATTTTAGCATTTCTATGTATATCTTTAATGCACATATTTCCACAGCTCCATGATTCTGTGCGTTTATCACATCCGTACGCGCACCACTTTCCAGTAGATATTTCACTGCTTTCATTTTATTCCCGTCAACAGCGCACAAAAACGGTGTCATCAGCTTGTCATCTTTTGTTTCCAGTTCTAATAAATCCCTGTTTTCATTCAAATTGAAGTCCACTTCCAGTATATAACCTCCATGAGCTGCCCTGTGAATCTGATTCCATCCCTGTGAGTCAAACTCTACAATTTCTGCCATTATAGTCTTCTGTTTAGATTGTCTATCTAAAATCGGATTTTGGTTGACAAGTACATGCTCACAACATCAAAAACTCAAAAGATATCTTACATGTATAGAAATCTACAATGGAGAAAAAAGAAAACGTTAAAAGCTCCCCAAATACCGTTACAAACTAACAAAGGGCGCAAACGAGAGACAACTTCATGTTATTAACATGGTTAAGCCAAGAGTGTATGTAATTAGGGTCCTACTGTGCCATACTTTCCCCTTTAAGACGAAGTACATTCTTGTAAGCTAAGATAAGACAGAACCAATTTACAATCTATTAAATATATATATATATATATATATATATTTCTCTAATTCTTCGTCAATTTATCCCTTTCTGCACCCATTGTATAAAAAAAATTTAATCAACGTGTGGTTCGTTTGATCTCAGTTCTTCATTAGTTAAAACCCGATTATGACGTCGAATTTTCTTGCTTTCCTCTGAATTTCCTATTGTGACGGCATGAAAAAAAGGCGACCATGCCTGATGACGTCACATAGATAGAACACATCTTTTTGCAGATCATTCGAAAAGAAGGAATAAATTTGCCTGCGTATTGTTTGAAAATCATTAGAGAAACAGATTCCACCACCAAATCTCGTGTAATACGATATTTATCCACTCTCGGCAGTTAAATTTTAAATAGTTAAAACGCTCGGCGAGCCTCGCGTTCTAAATTTGAAAATTTAACTATCTCGAGTGGATAAATATCGTATTACACTCGATGCAGTGGTAGAATCTATATATATATATATATATTCAATATTATATCTAAAATTTTAAAGTTGGATATATTTTTCATTGAAAAACCCTGCTTATTATATTTTATAAATTAATCAAAGTAAGCTACCAACGTTACTGATTTTTAAAGCAGAAACAAAGAGATGTACAGTACTATTGCCAATGATACAACTATCCATAAAAAATCTACTTTACGTTAAAATATGAATATAATGCATTTAAAATAAAAATATAAATTATTAGTTTATACTCACGAAGCATATAGTAGTAAACAATGAAAGTGTTTAAAGAAACTATTACCAAGTGTATATGTCACGGTGTTCTGTTCCACAACGTAAGGTTTGGGGTCTCTGATTACAATCGCGTCGGTTGCCATGTCGCAGTTTACATGTAGTTGATCAAATTTCAGCGAACATGACTATATATAGTAGTGGTCGAAATTCTAAATTATTCTCCTAATTCATCCTAAAAAGTATACAGTCATAATTCCTTCTCCCACACGTTTAACACCGTGATCAAATATGCTTGTCCACAATTTTTAAGTCGGATGAATTTTTCACGAAAATTACTCTTGTCGTATGAAACAAGTTACTATACTTGATTTGAAAGAAACCATACGATATGCGTGTCATTTTCAAGCATCCACCAAAAAATAACTACTTAATCAATTTATACAAGACTATTCATTACCACAACACGCAAACAATCGTTTGCATTTAGGTTAAGTTTTGTTTAGTTAGTGTGATTTTAAATGCATTTTCTTCTATATCTAATGAGCAAAATGTTTAGATTAAGTCGTTTTGAGCAAACTACACAGTTTTAATGTGTTTTCTACCATGGCTGATTTCGAATATCGATTAACGTGAACGATCACCCCAGATGCATTAGATTTCCCCTCTCTTCACGAAGAATGGTATATACCAGTCTGAAGGAAATTGACATTAGGTTGCGCTTTTCTCTGAGTGTTTAAGACGTCCTTACACGAAATCCGTTGGATGTGTACTGATCAAAATTTAAGTTTGTGAAAATATGGTTTATTTATCAGTATAATACTCTTAGATCTGCTAGACTGTAGCCTTTTATACAGTGCCAATTGCACAGTTGCTGTATGAATTAGTTTGATATTATATTACAAGTTAACCTTTAGTGCAACATAGAATCCCTGCGCCGTCGAAAAATTCACAGTCATTCTACAGCTAGTAATACTCACATGGTCATCAGACTCAGAATTGATAAATGAATAAACGGATGAATTCTTTATTGCAGTAGTTACATGCTGTAGCAAATTTTAGCAAAACAAACCTGGGACATAATATATTAACGTTATTATAGTGGTCCCAGCATATATTTACATTTTGACACATAATAAACAGCACATATTCTAAAATAGTACAATTGACAAATTGTATTTGTCACATTTCACATAATTACATAATTTTCCAGCTAACAATCTAGATTTTGTTTGATACAAATACCATAATTTTATTATTTTTGGCCACGAACAGTTGTATTCTGGTAAAAACTGCAGACTTACACATCTATATTTAGGACACACCAAAGTAAAATGGTACTCATCTTCCACACTTTTCATATAACAGCCATTACCTAATCTGTTTTCTCTTGGTATATTTGAATACCTCCCCACCAATCTTCGTAATGTCCGAAGCAAAAGTGGGCACAGATAAGGTGCGGATAATTATTATGGGTTACGTGTTAGTATGTCTGGGTCATGGTAGGCCTACATTGGGACTTTCATACTGTTATTGGCATGAACAGTTTTACTCAATGAAAGTATAATCCCCTATATTTGTTTCCCCGTAAAGGGTGGTAAAATCAAGCGTTTTTAACTGTGCAATTGCACAAAGAGTGATGTACTCTAACAGAATGTAGTTTTAAGTACCCACAACTGATTCATGTCGCTCCTAGAGCATTTAGTCGCAGAGAAACTATCAGGCAAGATTTCGATTGCTGATATACACGATGTTTTAACAAAAATTAGAAAGGAGTTTCGAGTAATTGACAGACCTAGCAATATTAAATTGTTAATAAGGACACGCGGGTATGAGATTTGGGTATCCAGTATAAAGAAGGAAGATTCATTGCTTCGTCTTTGGTTAAAATTCCAAATTGCCATAAAATACTATAAAAGTGCAGTGATCCAACTATATGATTATTGATCAAAAATAGCAGAGATACAACACAGACTGTATTTTTATCTGAACTTCCGGTGTCCAATCATATCATTTCTATTTATCTTTCTATTTCATTTAGATCTAGCTTACTTCTTGGTATCAAATCAACATCTTTATAGTAATAACATTCACGGTACCAATTTTTCTGCACCTGATGCGCATTTCGCCAATAAATGCTCACAAAAAATTACTTCTTAATATAGCACATACTTTGAATATCAGCTTAATTACCCATTAGGCAAATTTTCATTCGTATTTCAAATACTTATGTTTTAATTGGTATGGCAGTATGATACGAGATTTCTGTGGTCTACGAAAGAAGGCAGAGCTTATACTGGTCTATCTCCATACTCCACCTTGCATTATAATGTAGCCTATTCTTTTTTTTTATAACTGAAGGTGTTTGCTTATTCTAAATACAAGTGAACAAATAATAGCTCTTCAGATCAATAAAGTTGATTCCTATATAACTTTCTATCATTCAGTTGAATACTAAGGATCTGTCGCTTACAACTAAATGTTCAATTTACCAACATTTAGAAAAAATTAAGTTACATTACGAGGTGTCTAGCAACATTTTGGATCGTTGAAAACAGATATAGAATGAGTGTTCATAGACCTGGTTATGTTTTATCTTTATTTGTCAACAACCTAACACATTAACCCATGCGAAAAGAGTGCGAATGAAAGGAGACATGGGGTCTCCGTTAATGAGAAAGCAACCTAACGATACAAATAACTCGACCAAAAGATATCGAATGAAAACATAGTCTCCAATAGTAAACAGATGTCTACTAGTAAACAACATGTCCAACTCTAAATCGTCCCGAGTCTATAAACGTTGCGAATAATTTAAACAGAAACGATCAAAGATCTGCCATAAACACACATTCTCAAAATAATGTAAACAAGAGTGCACACGCTGAATTGTCATGAGGGGGCGGACAGGGGGTACCTTTCTCCTTTCTCCCGCCCCTCTTCTCCTTTCTCCCGCCCCTCTTATCCTTTCTCCCGCCCCTCTTCTCTTGTCTCCCACTCTAAGTAATGAAAAACTAATGTATAGGAAGCTCATTTTAAAAGAAATCGATCAAATGTCTTGTTTTTATGGCTCGTCTCCGTCTTGTCCTTTCACGAGATAGAAGTGTTGTTTCTTCTGCTTCAAGAATCTCAATAAATTTTTCACTAAATGTTAAGATTTCTGTTTGCAATGAATTTGTAAGTCTGATGCACGCCGTTTCTCGATGATTTTTTTTTCAAAATAGAAATCCAAATTATAGAATCCGCATGATAATGTTTGAAAATACGGGGAATTGTTGTGCCACTATTAGTGCAATTTCGTTAAGAAACCCATTAGTTTTAAAATGGTTGCTAAAAACGCTGCTTGCAAAATAGAAAAATAGAATTCATTTGGAAAAGAATAGTTATACGGATACAATTTAGCGAAAATGCATAGCACAAGCAGCCGTGGAAATTCAGACAGAAAATGGTTTGTTGGAATGGAATTAACAAAGAAGAATAATTGTCTCTGAACTTGGTTATTTTGCCGCACAACATTTTCTATGTTCCAAGTGTAGCCAGTTTCTGAACATTATTGGACTGTACAGAAAATATGGTTCCGGAAGCTTGTCATGATAAAATAAATTGCCAACACTGTAATCGTATAAGCGCTAAGCATAGTTTACACAGGACAGCAACACCAGAATGAGGCAAAAGTTAACAAAGGCTTGACATTTTGGGATGTCAACACTTAATGTGCACCCGATGAGCCGAAATAAAATTAGATCTGTCAGATCCCGTTACATATTTTTCTTTCAATTCGGTATTTCAAAACAAATTATTTTTCGAAATTTACAAACACACGATTCATTAAAAAAACAGTGGCCAACAATAAATGAATAATCGGTGCTTTGATGAAGTTTAATCCAAAAAAGCGCTCCGAACGCAAAAAAATAAATTAAAGAGATACTTTTGTTTACATGCATATAGTCCGCAACTACGCACACAGCTCACACGTTTACATCATACAGAGTAAATGCTATATTAAAAATATGTATTATTTTATTTATCACTTTTACAACTGATGGAATGTTTTTATAAATAACCTTTTTTGATAGCTGCATTAAATTAATTGTGTCTTTTAGACACAACTAATTCAAATTGTATTGTATCGTCCTGATAATGCCTGAAATATTTGCCACCGGACAATTTGCAACCTCAAATCAATCAATTCAAACTACTTGAAAATCACAGTGTACTTAATCAAATTTTTAAAGCACTTTACCCTTGCATGAAAGTAGAGTGGCATTACCTTTGTCTAGTTTGATAGGGTTAAGTTGAAGGTATGTTTTTTTCTAAGCTGAATGTGCACCCAGTTACATGTAGGTCGAAATAAAATTAAATCAGTAAAATTGATAAGAAATTTACGAAACCGGACAGGGGAAATTACAACAAAATAACAAACACCATTCAGATCCCATTACAAATTTTTTCAATACCTCGGAGTAAAAAATAACGTTACTCTACATTCAGTAACGTCATCCCTTTTCTGTCAAAATGATTGCATATCAGTCAATTTTGAAGCAATTTGTCTAAAAAAAAGGTTTTGATATGTGTTTGATTTGATTTATGTGTTGTTAACGCCATTTTTAAGTACCGCTTTTGAGCTATAATTTTAGTGGCGGCAAGTTTTGATTGGTGGAGGAAGCCGGAGTGCCCGGAGAAAACCACCGACCTTCGATAGGAAAACGGACACTCCTAGTCAATTAAGATTGGAGTCGAGTGCACCCGCATGAGCGGGATTCGAAACTCACAACTTCAGTGTTTACTGGCTAGTGATTACAGTAGCAACTACTTAGACCACTTGACCGAGTCTCCTTTTTGACATGTGTCTCTATACATATAAAAAAGAAGATGTGATGTGATTGCCAATGAGACAACTCTTCACGAGAGACTTAATGACATAGAAATTAACAACTATGGATAATCGTATGGCCTTCAGCAATGAGCAAAGCCCTTTCCGCATACTCAGCTAACGGGAAAACTAACGGCCTTATTACTGTACAAAAAATGAACCAAAAACAAAAATGTAACACAGCAACAAATAACAACCACTGAATGACAGGCTCCTGACTAGGAACAGACACATGCATACAGAATGTGGTGTGTTAAACATATTAGCGGGATTCCCAACCTCCCCCTAACCTGGGACATTGGTGTAACAGTACAACATAAGAACGAACTATAAGAATCAGTTAAAAAGGCTTAACTCATCAGATGGATACAAATAGAAATACATATAACAATAAATTGCTTCGCCGAGCGCAGCTGGATACGACCGCAGAGGTCCAACCCTGAACAGTTGGGGCAAAAATGGAAACAATATTCGCGCTTGATACAGGTCTGAATTTGGATTGTAATTAAAAATATTTGACACATAATAGGTTTCTGACACAGAATAACTGTAGTCGAAGAACTTAGAATTGGTTATATGTTTTGAATTTATATGCAATTTTTTGCTATTGTGCAATACACTATGATGTTGCGAATTGACCCCTCCCCCTTTTTTTCGCCCCCCCCTTTTTTTACCCTCAAGATATGGTCACTAGTAATCTGAATTAAAATTTCCAATGGAATTTGTATCCATAATTACCCATTTAAACACATCATAAAAGTCTTAAAATAGAAAATGACATACATAATCATGGCTAAAATTAATTAATAGTAACTTCTAAATATAAATTGACAGCTAATCACATCAAGACAATACAACATTTCTTTATACATAATTTAAAAGCAGTGTAAGGGAGGTAATCCAAACATACACAACATTGTACTTTAAATGTGTTTGGATTATTTCCCTTACACTGCTTTTAAATTGTCCATTAACCAGGAAACCCTTGTTTTCCCCCTTTTTTGCCCCTAATTCCTAAACGGTTTGAGCCATAACCCCCCAAAATTAATCCTAACCATTCCTTTATGGTATGGAAACTTGTGGTATAATTTCAGAGACATTTAATTAACCGTTCCACAAGTTATTATCTGGAAACTATTGGACTGTACAGAAAATATGGTTCCGGAAGCTTGTATAAAATAAATTGCCAACACTGTAATCGTATAAGCGCTAAGCGTAGTTTACACAGGACAGCAACACCAGAATGAGGCAAAAGTTAACAAAGGCTAATTCCTAAACTGTTAAGACTAAAATCCCCAAAATCAATCCCAACCTTCCTTTTGTGGTTATAAACCTTGTGTTTTAATTTCATAGTTTCTATTTACTCATACTAAAGTTATTGTCCGGAAACCAAATGTCTTCGGACAACGACGACGACGACGACGTGATACCAATATACGACCGCAAATTTTTTTGCGGTCGTATAAAAACATAGAATGGACGTGGCCGGGTACTTGTACATCACAACAACACAAAGACACCATGTACAGATCTGAGAGTACTCACAGTTACTGACAGCTAGTTCAAAGCCACTTACAGCTAATAA
The DNA here is from genome assembly GCF_021869535.1 of Mytilus californianus. Classification (NCBI taxonomy): domain Eukaryota; kingdom Metazoa; phylum Mollusca; class Bivalvia; order Mytilida; family Mytilidae; genus Mytilus; species Mytilus californianus. Next base: position 78,948,302 of record NW_026262701.1, on the reverse strand, counting down.
AACAAAATCAAGCATCTAAGACTAAATTATCATCAGTACACATTCAACATCCAATGGAATTAGTGTAAAGATGTCACAAACAGCAGAGAAAAACATGTCCTTGTGCAATGCCACGATATAGGACATGCATCGTTGCATTGCACATGGTCATGTTTTCCTCTGCTGTTTATGACATCTTTACACGACCTGTATCGTTGCATTGCACAAGATCGTGATTTTCTCTGCTGTTTATGACATCTTTAAACTAAATCCATTGGATGTTGAATGTGTACTGAATGATAATTTTGAGGTATCGACAGATTGAAGATCCATGTAGACTCAGTATAATATCCTGGACATTGTTAGTCTTTAGTCTTTCTCCGAATATAAGATTAAGAGATCGTAATGAATGAGTGACGACGCTCAGAGTATTTATGAGGTCGTTTTCGTTACTACGACATTTATTAGCACTTTCATGAAGCTTTTTATTAACTAATTTAATAAAATACTTGTTTTCCAGCTCACTTTAATTAACTTTTATATACATTTTGTACATTTTTGTCTCCCTTTTCAATTCCTTTTCTCCTTTCTCCTGCCCCTTCTCTCCTTTCTCCCGCCCCTCTCTCCTATCTCCCGCCCGTGCTCTCCTTTCTCCCACCCCCTCTCTCCCTGTCTCCCTTTACCCTGTCCGCCCCCTCTGTCATGCCTGCTTTACTGACCATTGGTTTTATGTTGAAAGTCTTAAAGATAAAGCTTTTACTACAAATATCACATAAACTAAACATTTTTAAAGACACATGACAATGAGGTCAATGTCGTATAAATCCTGTCAGACATACATGTACACCTTATGCTTATGGTAATTGAAAAACAGACCAAAGTACTAAAACTTAACTGACCAATGAACCATGAAAATAAGGTCAAGATCAGACTGACATGTACCTGTTACGATCATTCCATACACCACATATAGTTGACCCACTGCTTATAGTATATGAGAAACAGACATAATCACGTAACTTTAACCTTTATCACTGACTCCTTGAAACGAGGTGGAGGTCAGGTGAACCCTATCTGACGGATACGTAGACGTTACAAGGAACTCCGCCGCCGCCGCCACCGGATAGTCTCGCTTACTGCGACTTTCTTCGCAGGCGAGACAAAAATACACTGAAAAAAAACTAGTGGATTTACTAGATCATCTAGTAACAGAGAAAACGGACTTATACGTTTGTTTGTTATAAATATTTTTTTTCTAATAAAGTTACCAGTCTTTTTAGTTGAATAACAATTCATTCTAGTAAATCTTCTCTCTACAGAGCCAGAGTTACTAAGAACGGCAGTTCAATCGAACATTGTTTGAGATATTAATGCGTACATTTCCAATAAAAGTTAGTTTGGGTAAAGCTCTCAAACAATTGACCTTTCACAAAAAGTACAAAAAGAGCGCAAACTGCTTCTTTCAATCTTTCTATTATTGAAAGATTACATGAAAGATTTGGATTTTTAATCACTGTTGTAAAACGATCGAAAGCCTTTTTAACACAAGAAGTTGATGTGATTTAAATAACTTTGGGTACTGTGTCGAATTTTACCAAATTAGATAAGAAGAATGTTGATTTATTTGGTTTAAAAATGACAGCTGTGACATGTTTAGAATGTTATATAGACAGCACAAATCGAGCATCTCTGTACCAAAATGCCGAAAATATCCGTCCAGTCTAAAGAGTGACGTTAAATCAGTTGCTCCGTGTAGTAAGCGAGTGCCGTGCTCTCTCGCATGTCAAAGAACCAGTGTGACAACTCCCCAAAAGGTCTGTAGTTGGTCTGTTGCAGACCAAAATTTGTTGCTATCACTATACCCTCATGTTCCAGTGGCAGTCCAAATTTTCCGCCCTTCATCGACCTACTTATTGTATTTATTCTTAATTTGCTACCTCCTGAATATGCATGAAGAATTTGCCACTGGACGTTTAACAAACAAAATAAAAAAAGAATACAAAATCCTATTCGTGTATGCATTAATCTATTTTGATTTTTAATTTTTAAACGATTGAATAAAATTAATATTCTTGCAATGTAGGGATGAACAGTGACCAGGGGACTAGAATATGGATTAAACCAGGCCATATACTGAAATAATGGGTCACTCAGCATAAATCAATATGAATTTTATAAAAGAAAGTGTGAACTACTAGTTTATTTTACTTTTTTTTTATACTGGTCATGTTGATTCAAATTACAGAAGCACCATAAATGCATAAGCCTAGTTCTTTATCTCAGAAGGAACAGCTTTTTGTGTCAAGTACATTTAAGACTGTAAAGTCTGTTGACAATTTATGTTAATTGGCAGGGGGGAATTGCCCCTCTTGTAGTCTAACACTGCAAGTAGCTGTAACTTTGATCTTAAAGGGGCCTCTTTCACACAAGGTGCATTATCCACCAGATAGGACAATATCTGATTTATGGCTCAAAAGATATTATATATAAATTTGTGGTAGGGACATTTTCCATGCCTCACTGTATTCAAAAGGGAATTTGCAAAATGAGTCATGTCAACATCATATCCATACTTTACATAATTACTGAGTTTTGTTGTTGATTTCTGACTTACCATTATGTAGGTGGATGTAGCTTATCTAGTACCACATACAGTTGTGTCATAAAACTTTATAATGAAGTTAGTTAAATGAGGCTGTATTATGCACAGGGTTTATTGACTGAGGCTGTGCCTAGCATAAATTTACCTTAATTCCAATTTGATAATAATTCCAAAATAATTTAATACACTGTTTTGTCCAGAATTGGAATTGTTGACACTCACACATCCAGTCATCAGACAGTATTCTCACACATCCAGTCATCAGACAGTATTCTCAAACATCCAGTCATCAGACAGTATTCTCACACATCCAGTCATCAGACAGTATTCTCACACATCCAGTCATCAGACAGTATTCATCACATTATTAGCTGAGTTGGATTTCATTGTATTTTAGCAAAAAAATGTGCAAAAATTTCAGTTTTGCCATTTTTCAAAAATGATTTTATCATTTACTATAATCAAAATATCTTTTAACAAGAGTGCACACGCTGAAATGTCTCGCCTTCTTTACTAACCATTGATATTATGTTGATAGTCCTAAATACAAAGCTTTACTACAAGTAACACATAATCTTAACATGATCCAAGAAAATGAGGTCAAGGTCAGATAAGCCAAACGAGAAATACATGTACATCTTACAATCATTCAATAAACCAAACATAGTTGACCTATTGCTTATAGTTTCTAAGAAACAGTCTTAACCAAGAAAACTTAACATTGACCAATGAATGGTGAAAATGAGGTCAAGGTCAGATGAACCATGCCAGACGGACATGTACACCTTACAATCAATCAATTTAGGCATTAAATATAGTTGACCTATTGCTTATAGTATCTAAGAAACTTAACCATGAAAACTTAACATTGACCAATGAACCATGAAAATGAGGTCAAGGTCAGATGATACCTGCCAGACAGACATATACACCTTACAATCCTTCCATACATCAAATATAGTTGATCTATTGCTTATAGTTGAAGAAAAACAGACCAAAACACAATAAAATGCTTCGCTGGGGCGCAGCTTGATACGACCGCAGAGGTCGAACCCTGAACAGTTGGGGCAAGTATGGACACAACATTCAAGCTTGATACAGCTCTGAATTTGGATTGTTAATAAATATATGACACAGCATAGGTTTCCGACACAGAAAGAATGTGGTCTAAGAACTTGAATTTTTTTAATTTACCTATTATGGTCCAATGTCCAAAATCAAAATACATGGTTAGATTCAGCATATCAAAGAACCCCATATATTCAATTTTTGTTAAAATCAAACAAAGTTTAATTTTGGACCCCAACTTGGACAAACTTGAAAACTGGGCCAATAATCAAAAATCTAAACACATGTTTAGATTCAGCATATCAAAGAACCCCAAGAATTCAATTTTTTGCTAAAATCAAACTAAGTTTAATTTTGGACCCTTTGGACCTTAATGTAGACCAATTTAAAAAACGGGACTTAAAATTAAAAAATCTAAATACACGGTTAGATTTGGAATATCAAAGAACCCCAATAATTCAATTTTTGATGAAATCAAACAAAGTTTAATTTTGGACCCTTTTGACCTCAATATGAACCAATTTGATAGCGGGGCCTACAAATAAAAAATCTCAATTCACGGTTATATTCAGCATATCAAAGAACCCCATATATTCAATTTTTTTTGAAATAAAAAAAAGTTTAATTTTGGACCCCAAGTTGGACCAACTTGAAAACTGGGCCCATAATAAAAAATCTAAACACATGTTTAGATTCAGCATATCTAAGCCCCAAGAATTCAATTTTTGTTAAAATCAAACTAAGTTTAATTTTGGACCCTTTGGACCTCAATGAAGACCAATTTAAAAAAGGGGACCCAAATTAAAAATCTAAAAACACGGTTAGATTTGGCATATCAAAGAACCCGAATGATTCAAGTTTTGATGAAATCAAACAAAGTTTAATTTTGGACCCTTTTGACCTCAATATGAACCAATTTGATAGCGGGGCCCACAAATAATAAATCTAAATACATGGTTAAATTCAGCATATCAAAGAACCTCATATATTCAATTTTTGTTGAAATCAAACAAAGTTTAATTTTGGACCCCAATTTGGACCAACTTGAAAACTGGGCCCATAATCAAAAATCTAAATACATGTTTAGATTCAGCATATCAAAGAACCCCATATATTCAATTTTTGTTGAAATCAAACAAAGTTTAAATACTGGACCCTATCTTGGACCAACTTGAAAACTAGGCCCATAATCAAAAATCTAAACACATGTTTAGATTCAGCATATCAAAGAACCCCAAGAATTCAATTTTTGTTAAAATCAAACTAAGTTTAATTTTGGACCCTTTGGACCTTAATGTAGACCAATTTAAAAAACAGGACCCAAAATAAAAAATCTAAATACACAGTAAGATTTGGAATATCAAAGAACCCCAATAATTCAATTTTAGATGAAATCAAACAAAGTTTAATTTTGGACCCTTTTGACCTCAATATGAACCAATTTGATAACGGGGTCCACAAATAAAAAATCTATATACATGGTTAGATTCAGCATATCAAAGAACCCCATATATTCAATTTTTGTTGAAAGCAAACAAAGTTTAATTTTGGACCCCAATTTGGACCAACTTGAAAACTGGGCCCATAATCAAAAATCTAAATACATGTTTAGATTCAGCATATCAAAGAACCCCATATATTCAATTTTTGTTGAAATCAAACAAAGTTTAAATACTGGACCCTATCTTGGACCAACTTGAAAACTAGGCCCATAATCAAAAATTTAAACACATGTTTAGATTCAGCATATCAAAGAACCCCAAGAATTCAATTTTTGTTAAAATCAAACTAAGTTTAATTTTGGACCCTTTGGACCTTAATGTAGACCAATTTAAAAAACAGGACCCAAAATAAAAAATCTAAATACACAGTTAGATTTGGAATATCAAAGAACCCCAATAATTCAATTTTAGATGAAATCAAACAAAGTTTAATTTTGGACCCTTTTGACCTCAATATGAACCAAATTGATAACGGGGTCCACAAATAAAAAATCTAAATACATGGTTAGATTCAGCATATCAAAGAACCCCATATATTCAATTTTTGTTGAAATCAAACAAAGTTTAATTTTGGACCCCAATTTGGACCAACTTGAAAACTTGGCCAAAAATCAAAAATCTACATACATGTTTAGATTCAGCATATCAAAGAACCTCATATATTCAATTTTTGCTAAAATCAAACAAAGTTTAATTTTGGACCCTTTGGACCTTAATGTAGACCAATTTGAAAACTGGACCCAAAATTTAAAATCTAAATACACTGTTAGATTCGGCATAACAAATAAATAAATGTGATCAAAGATTTTACAAATCTAATGCGCCATACTGTGCAATTAAAGATTACTTCTTGAAATTTTTCAATTTTTGAAATTTGAAAAAAAAAATAATATTTGAAGAATAATTCTTTTAATTTCTGAAATCTGAAATGAGAAAAAATTGACCCCCCACAATTTCTTTTTATCCCCCCCCCTTTTTTCCCCAAAAAAATTCTTTCCCTCAAGATATGGTCATAATCTCAATTCAAATTTCCAATGGAGTTGGCAACCATAATTACCCATTTAAATTTACCATAGTGCTAACTTAATCTTTTTTATAATAGAATTAAAAATATAGTGTCAAATCTTTCATATGGATTTTTTTGTAAAAAAAAAAGATGCAACATTTGCAGATATTTTTACTGGTCTTCCTTTATAAATATGCATTTCTTTAAACATAATTTAAAAGCAGTGTAAGGGAAGTAACCAAAACGTTCTATTTGGATTACCTCCCTTACACTGTTTTAAATTATCTTTATTTTTCATTAACCATTACTTTATACATAATTTAAAAGCAGTGTAAGGGAGATAATTTCAATGATGTATTTGATTTATCTCCCTTACACTGCTTTAAATTATGTTTTGTACTAAAGTATTTGTCCATTAACCAGGACAACCTTGTTTTTCCCCCTTTTTTGCCCCTAATTCCTAAACGGTTTGAGCCATAACCCTCCAAAGCAAATCCTAACCATCCCTTTGTGGTATGGAAACTTGTAGTATAATTTCAGAGAGATCCATACACCGTTCCACAGTTATTGTCTGGAAACTAGAAAATGCTTATTTTTGGCCCCTAATTCCTTAACTGTTTGTACCATAACCCCCAAAATCAATCCCAACCTTCCTTTTGTGGTATTTAACCTTATGGTCAAATTTCAAAAAGATCCATTCACTTAAACTAAAGTTAAAGTGCAAAAACCAATGTGTCTTTGGACGACGACGCCAGACGACGACGACGCCAACGTCATACCAATATAAGACCACAAAATTTTTTTGCGGTCGTATAAAAACTTAACACTGAGAAATGAACAGTGAAAATGAGGTCAAGGTCACATAAAACCTGTGAGACTGACATGTACATCATAAAATATTTCCATACACCATTTATAGTTGACCTATTGCATATAGTATTAGAAAAAAAGACCAAAACTCAAAAACTTAACTTTGACCACTGAACCATGAAAATGAGGTCAAGGTCAGATAATACCTACCAGTTGGACATGTACACCTAACAATCATTCCATATACCAAATACAGTAGACCTACTGCTTATAGTATCTGATATTTGGACTTGACCACGAAAACTTAACCTTGTTCACTGATCCATGAAATGAGGTCGAGGTCAAATGAAAATTGTCTGACGGGCATAAGGACCTTGCAAGGTACACACATACTAAATATAGTTATCCTATTACTCATAATAAGAAAGAAATTAACATTACAAAAAATGTTGACTTTTTTTTCAAGTTGTCACTGAACCATGAAAATGAGGTCAAGGACAATGGACATATGACAGACGGAAACTTCGTAACATAAGGCATTTATATACAAAGTATGAAGCATCCAGGTCTTCTAGCTTCTAAAATATAAAGCTTTTAAGAAGTTAGCTAACGCCACCGCCGCCACCTGATTACTATCCCTATGTCAAGCTTTCTGCAACAAAAGTCACAGGCTCGACAAAAATGTACAATAGTAATTTTGTAGTCCTGTACAGAAATTGCAAATGAAGACCCCATCAGACATCAAACATGAACCCTGATCCCAAAAAAGAGAAAATCTGACAAAAAGATTATAACTGTGAATATTTAAGTTATATTTTTCTATAGTGCTTACCAAGTTACAACTATGATAGTTAATCACCAATTTGCCCAATTGGGATCATCTGAAGAGATCAACCAGGGTTTATGGACATTGATTTTTTTTTTAGAAAAAACTACAAATTTTCTACAAATTTGTTTCAACATTTGTTATTACTCCTGTCCTCTTTGGGATAAGGTCGTGGTTAATGTTTTAATTCAAAGTTGTGATTTAATGTTGTGATTTAATGTTGTGGTTCAATGTTGTGATTTAATGTTGTGATTTAGTGTTGTGATTTAATGTTGTGGTTTAATGTTGATATCTAATGTTGTGGTTTAATGCAGTGATTTTATTTTGTGGTTTAATGTTCATTTTTCTATGTTTATTTGTTATTTTTGGTTGTAACTCATTGTTGTTGCAGTAGATATCTCTTTACATTTACCCAGTACATGAACTAGCTTTATTTTAACTTTGGCCTCAAAAGACATCAGATTATAACGATTCTTTATTACACATTTCATCAACAATAACAAATAATTAAAATGCTTTTTAAATTTGAAGTCTTACAAAGACTTAGGTTAGTATCCATGTTAAAACATAAATGATATACATGTACATAAATTCATATCTGACATAGAGATATGATAGTGAAAAAGAATACAATTCAAATGGCAAACTAACAATCTTATTTTGACTTTAATTCAATATAATTTAATTTTGAATGTAACGCATCTTCTGATTGGCTGACGTTGTTTTGTTTATCAGCTCATAGACATAATTTTGTCATGTGACCGTGGCGTCATCAACGTTTTTTCATGGTTTTCTCCGGTTTAAAATGAAATTTAGAATTAAAGAATAAGAAATGACTGTAATATTTTTTCTGTCTATTCGAAATAACATAAAAATGTGGTGCACACTTTAAAATAACCCGCTAAGCAGGTTATTCAGTGTGCACTACATTTTTGATGTTATTTCTTCATAGACAGAAAAAATATTACAGTCATTCCTTAAATGTTATTTAGAAGAGAGTATAAACATAATTAAACTTAACTGAAAGCTCCAATGGGAATACAGTACAAAACAGGTCCCAGTTATATTAATAAACCTATATTTAAACTTTTTATTTCAAAACATGGAACTACTGGTCATAATAGATTTGACTTGCAGAAATAAGATCAGAACAATTTTAGTAATGTCAACACTGCATATCTGCAGACTGAAAGGTCATCAAAGATGTCATCTTATAATTAGACATTACAAAATTTTCAAAAATAGATGGGTTTTAATGTGTCAGATGTAATTTGAATTTGAGTTATTTCCCTTGGCTGCTATGTCGGAGGTGTAACTTATGTATTTTCTTATTTGACTAACCAAATTGAAACAAGTCTTACTAGATCATAGTGATGAATCAAACAAAGCTTAAAGAAATCAAAATTGTTCAGAAAACAACATTTTCTAAAGTCTAAAAGTCAGTATAACAAGTTAGATTTGGCTGATTTATGAAGGAATTTGTGGACATTTACCCTTCAACAATAACAAGCTCTGGGTGTGGGATTTTTTTTTAGGGCTGTTTTCTGCTATTTGGTTGGGTTGTTGTCTCTTTGACGCATTCCCCGTTTCCATCCTCAATTTTATTTACCTCAATGAGACATTGACCAAATAAAACAAAAAAAAAACATTTGGTCTTTTTAATGCCATTTTGGGAAGTTTACACCAAAACAAGGTAAGTTAATAACTTTGGCAACTCTGCAATATTTCCTTTTACCAGACCTAAAGGAATGATAGAAACATGAAAAAAACATACAAAATCTGGATTTCTACTAGTGTACAGGTTTAAGCCTTTTCAACTTTCACTGTACTCGTAAAACCTCGTTCATTGAAAATATTTTCTGAGCAATGTTTTCTCTATTATCGTTTGCAATGTTTCTTTAATGGAATAAGTCTCTTGACAACAAAAATCATATATATATATAAAAAAAAGCTTAAAAATATAATACCATATATTTGTATAAAAATAAGTGCCATTATATGTTAATTCATGTAAGAATTAATAGTATTCTATTAAACACGAATCTTATAAAAATTCTACCTTTTTTTTGCTCGCTTTGAAGTCATTTTTATATCTCAAATAAAAAATGGAGAATACTAACTTTGTAGAAAAAGGAAGTTAATTAACAATGAAATGATACAAAAAATCCAAATATTGCATAACATCAACAAATACAAAAATATATAAAATTCCAATTCAGGTAAAAAGAAACATGTATAACAAGAAAATATAAAATAATTAGAGGCATTTAGAAGAATAAAATATATGAGCTACAACAGTTAGAGAATATCAAAACATAAAAGATAACAAGCAGCACTCTTTATTTCAGAAATAAAACATTTCAGAAAAAAGTCTGGAGTCTTTAGGTTAGTAAAAATACAAAATGACTCACTCTGGATTCATTTATTTCCATGGATACCAATTTTATTGGCTTAAGGAAAACAGAATTTTTAGTTTATACTTGATTTTATGGTTTTTAAAAATTCAATGTACAATGTATCAACGAAATCTATGAAAATTAAAACCCCATGAAATAAAATGAATCCTCCTAAGTATACTATTCAAAATTATTGTATTGTCATGTATAAAATTCCTATCACACGTTTTTCAATAAATACTCATTAACTAATTAAACCCCTACAAAAGTAAAATAACATAAGAGAGAAATTATCAGTCTATCTCCCATTTTTATCTTTATCAATCAGAAATACACTATTTTTTTGGGGGTTCTTTTTTAACGATTTCAAATCCAATGTACATATATATATGCATCTTACAAACACACTATGTCATGGCAAATTTTCAGGCAAATGAAATTTATAACAATTTTAGTAAAGGATAATTCTCTTTGGTCGGGTTGTTGTCTCTTTGACATATTCCCCATTTCCATTCTCAATTTAATTATTTATATTTTTCGGTGTACGGATCCTACCGACTAATTAACAGTTCCTGTCGGTAAATAGTTAGGCCTCTAGTCTACATATTGAACAAAATTTCAAAAATACTGTATGGACATATGTAAATTAAATGAATATGTATGTTGTTTCAATGAGTTATCCTTTTGATCCAAAAGACATGTCCTCTCTACATTAATATACATGCATATCCATTTCAAATAAATGCATAGTGAATTTCATTCAGCGGCAATTTCTTGAAGTTGTGGCGATTGACTTGAATCTAGGGAAATCTGACTGGCATTGATAGGAGTTTCTGCTTGGATTGGAGTTCCATCAGTCCTACTACCTGTGTCATGTCGAGAAGTTGTCCTAGATGTTGACCCCTGATCCCCTATTCGACCTTCCTCAGCATTGGTATTGGAAGATGATGTTGGTGTATTAGAATATTGGTCTATAGATATACCAGGGCCATCAGGTGGTATAAATCCAACAAGATTTGGTCTACCATCCCTGAAAAAAATATTATTAATTAATTAGACAAAACGTCTCAAAAATTATTTTTAATCATCTTTTTAAGTTTGAAATTTGATGTATTTTCAACTGTGTTCATGCAGGTCAATGAATTAAACAATTTTAATATTTTTCTGCTGGCATTAAATGCCAATTTATACAATTATCTTTATTTTGGTTGATAAACTTTTTTATCTATGAAAATAGTGAGAATGTATTGATTTCCATATTTAGTAAACCTCAAAATCTGTGTCAAAACCCTAATTTGGCATATGTTTTAAAACTTTATATCATAATGCACATGCAAACTTAAGTTTCAAGATGAGACAACAATTTCATAGACAGGAATATTCTTTTCTGCTTCTGTTTTTTTTTTTTGGCATCTGTCCTGTGTGCTTTACTGGTCTTGTGTAGTTAAACAAATATGTATATTTTAACATTTTCTTTAGCAGTTTCATTAATTTATCGACATTTCCTTAATTTACATACTGTACAGGAGGAAGTCCGACTTTCTTGTAATGTTGCCATCCCTTAAGGAAATCAGCACTGATTTTACTGTTCTTGGTATAATGCAGTAATATCCTCATTAAATATGGATCTGCTCTACATCTAGCAAAAATAAATAACATGTCATAAAAGACAACTACAATACTATTCCAACACAACCTCAAACTAAAATTCACTGGTATGAATGCTTTAAAAAAACAAATGATGCATATAGACAATAGTTGCAGATAAATCTATTATAACAATATGACATATGTGGAAAAAACAATAAAGATAAAATGTTATGCAGAACAAAAAATCTTACAAGTTACTTGCTATCTCTTAAGCCTCCTTTCCATTACAAAAAAAAAAATCAGCTTATATGACAAATTTAAATTTAAATTTTCAAAAAATAAAGTTTGGTTTTAACTGTTTTGTTTTACTTCTTAGTTCCAGAAGTATTTTTTTTCAGATTTATCATTCTGTTGTATGATTGTATGTGAGATAAATCCAAAGCTATGGCAGGTATCTTACCTGTTCTGAATTTGTCTTTCTGCTGTATGATTGGATGAAAGATATCCCCAAAGCACCGGCTGCTATCTTACCTGTTCAGATTTTTCTTTCCTTGCATGATTGTTTGAGAGATGATCCAAAAGCTATGGAAGGTATTTTTCTTGTTCAGAATTTGTCTTCTGCTAGAGATATCCACAAAATATTGCCAGCTATCTTACCTGTTCAGATTAAAGATTGAGATATATCCAAAATGACGGACGCTATCTTACCTATTCAAAATTTGTCTTTCACCAGCATGATTGAAAGAAAGATATCCCAAAGCTATGGAAGCACATCCTCTGATTTGTTCAGCCGGAGACAGAAGCTGTAGACAGAGGAGATTTACAGCATCTATAGAAACAATGGCAGCAGGTACTCCTGAAAAATATTTTTAAACATATAAACACAGACAAGACAAAAGCTAAGCCTTATTTATGCACTCATGTAGGGATATATACGTCAAGATTATCCATTTCATATCAAGAATTATGTTTAGAATAAAAAGAAATGTTGTGAGTAATATAAAGTAGAAAACAATTTTTTTTTAAATAATACATGTATATGTAAATACACTATAAATAGCAATATTAATATGTAAACTGATGGATATAACTATCTTAATGATTGAAGTTCAAGACCTACAAGCAAAACTTATAAAAGTTGCTAAAGTGAAAATTAGATTTAAATATTGTTGAATTTTGTTGGTACTAATTAGGAAGAATGAAGTAAAAAAATGTCATTGTCTGAAATCTCCATGTTTTTTAAGAAAATAAAAATATCTTGAAGACAGTGTTCCAAGCATAAAATGGTTGCCAAGGCAACCTGAATGCATTTGAACTGTCCTGGATAGGGAGTGAGATAAGAATTATCAGTCATATACACCACAATTGTTCTGTTTTGAAAAACTGACATAAGATAAGATATTTAACCAAATCTGATGGTTGTCTAAGTAAGCTGATTTCACATTGTGAACAGGACTTTTAAACATTTTTATCAGTTATTCAATGGTTTCAGTGATTAAATATTTACTTGGACAGGATCTAATAAAAATGTTGATAACCAACTCTTATGGAATAGATAAAATTGAGAATGGAAATGGAAATGGGGAAGTTGTCAAAGAGACAACAACCTGCCAAAAGAGCAGAAAACAGCCCAAGGCCACCAATTAGTCTTCAATGCAGCAAGAAAATCGCTCATCACTAGACAGGTTTCAGTTGGCCCCTAAACCATTATGTGTTTAGGGAAATGGACGCCACACTAAACTCCAAAACATATAAATGAATTAAAATTAAAAAACACACAAGACTAACAAGGGCTAGAGCTTACTGACTTGGGAGAGAATAGATCAAGTATTTGAAAGTAAAAAAATGGATACAGATGCTTTGTATATAAGATACTTTGTATATAAGAAAATTTATATATATCTATGGAAAAAAATTTAAAATAAATACATTACTAAAAAGCATAAATAATCGCTGTTTATGTATTACAGATATGTTTATGTAAATGAATATAAGTTTTTATTTATAAATGTTTTTTAGTTTTATTTAACCAATTTAGAAATTACTTTACTTAAGGTAAATTGTGATGTCACTTAGTTTCTGAGAACTGAATAATTTCAGAAGCCAAAAAAACTATGAAATGTAGGTTAGATTCCCTCTATTTATGAGAGGCTGTTGTACTTCCAGAGGGAGATTTAGATGGGACCAAGCCCCCACCCCCTTTAATAGAGCTACATATATACATATATGGTTAATTCATAAAATTTTTACATGTCCCATTCCAAACATTGTCTAGTTTGGGGGCCACCTTTTTCAAAATCCTGGATCCACATCTGACTTCCCCAGATATATCACTGCACTAAATATCAATAGATTCCTTTGGAATTTTACCTCAACTTTCTCTGATCTAGCTGTATATATATATATATATATATATGGATAATTAGCATGTTCCAGAGAGGTATACAGCCAGTAGAAAAATAAATTGAAATTGGTACTCCAGGAATTTATTCGCATAGCAACAATTTAAACCAATTTTACATCAAGCTTCTATAGCCTGCTGTACTAGTCGTTTGCTACTTAAGGAGGGAAATGATAACATTAAATGGAAGTTTTGTTTTTATTTCAACTTATTTCTATTTTTACTATTTACCAGAACGTTTTCCCGTGAATCCATAATTGATAGCATCCTTGCTAAAATGGGACAAACATTGAGAAGATCTAGTTTTCAGTGTTTACAGGGGAGGTAATATTTTGTCACTAGACTTCCCACTGAACTAATTAACCTTATCATCAAACTTTACCTACATCACAAAAACATCCAATATAGGTCAATGTGTCATAATTGTTGGTGTCTTAAATTAATTTATATGATTGTAAGTCACTTTATATCTTTTAAAATCTGATGTTTTGAAACTTTAAAGCTAGTGAACCCTGGAATATGGGGCATGTGATTATTGTCTGATAATACATGGTCAGTCATTTTAAGATGCACCTTTCAATATTTTTGGCATATTTTAAAAATCATATTTGCCAGTTATCTATAGATTTTTAATGACACAAAACAAACTTTCAAAGTTATCAATAAAATTCAATTAATTAGTTACAATTAGACAATTATTTTTGGGACTTCAATGACAGAGAGTCTTCAATTTTGATATAGTATTATTGGTCAAGATTGTGAATTTTGATTAAAGATGGTACATAATTTAAAAGCAATATGTTTGCCGATGTTCAAATGGTGAATGCAACCAACTAAGTGAACTACAAGCATTGAGACTGAAAAGACTATATGGCAAAGTATATCAATTATAAATGATGTGTGTATATATTTATCTATTGTACTAAATGAACAAAAATACTCTAATTACATGAAGACTTTTTGTCCAAACATTATGGAATTTTGTTATTTAAGGCCTCCACAAATGAATTCATTCTTTTCTTACTTTCTAAAAATGAATTGTTGGTCAGTCAGAATAAGTTTTTATATCGTTTTATTATTTTACTTTTTTTTTTATTATTCTTAACAAGTTACATGATATGTAAATTTGCCAGCATATCCACCTTTAATTTGATCTTATTTCAAGAACATGCTTGAAAATCCCCCCCCCCCCCCCCACACACACACTTTTACATTACCTAATTCATGAAGAAGGAAAAAAGGATTAACTTGAGAGCTTAAAGCCATATATTGTTTATCAGGCCTAAAATAACTCAAAAAGCTGTTCTTTTTGAAAATTTTGAAAATGATAAAAAGTTTTTAGACTTGTTATCAACTATTGATGCACTGCCTAACAATTATTCCCAGTGCTAAATTTAAATTATTGATTTGTGACTGGCTGGATATCTCATAAAAACTTTATATAAAGCACCTAAGTTGATTAAATTTATGAATGAGTATGTAATTGAATGTTTTGTTCAAATATAATGCATTCAGACAAAAAATGTTACATGCAAATATCAAATGTAACGCTAGTAATTAAGGAATAACTAAATCAATGAAGCCTTTAAAGTATTGTTATAACTCTGTTTAAATATTTGAATACACATTTGAATCTATGGCTAATCATTAACAGTGGTATCTAAAGCTTTATTCATAGTTATAAAAATACACAAAATAAGCATTGCTAGTATAATAAATAAGGCGTGATTTTGTAAAAAAAAAAAAAGAATAAATATTTGTTTTAGCATTTTAATTAATTATTTTTCATTTAGTTTATGCCTTTTTCATGCGTCCAAATGAAATATGTGAAATGTTCATTAGCAATGTCAAGGGGTGATCCAGGGTTTTGAAGAAACAGGGGGCATGATTGGTTGTTCTTTGTTTTTGTTGTCATAATGTTGCTGCCCCATTGACATATACCACAAATCTTCCTTATTCTTACACATTAAGAATGTTTTGAGTTTAGCTATTTCCTTTAATAATTTCCTGAAATATTCCTGATGTTTAAATAAAAATGTTAAAAAAATTCTAAAATGATGCATAAAGTATGGATTTTTTTTTTTCATATTTCTTTACAACATAAGATTAATAAATGTCTTGTAGACATCAAGTAAAATTCCACTATTTAAAAATATCAGTCTTAAAAAGCTTGTCAAAAATAGTTAACTTCTACAAAATATAAAATATTTAATTTGTTATATGATTGCATATAATTTATATATTTAAAAACATACCCCTCTCATACTCTAAAAAAGAAGACTCTATCACTATAGATCTTGTAGGTAATTAACAAATATGAAGATGAAAAAAATTAAGAACTGTGCTTTATATTTCTTATCTTAAGGGGTAGATCTAGCAACTATTGAAAAAGGAGAGGGGTCTATCATAGGAAAAGGGGTTTAAAGGTTAAACAATTATTTTATGTTAATTTTTACATGCTTTAACAAATTTGAGGAACCAAACCAGCCATTGAACCATGAAGATTACAGAGTTATCATATAACATTCCACCCTTTTTTTACAATTAAAGTCCCATAACTCTAAAATGACAATTCAAATAAAAACAATTGTCAGAAAAAAAACCGGGATATTTTCATTTCTATATTCAATCTTATTAAAGTGCATATAATCTTTTTAGTTAACATCACAAATATTCAGTGTTCATAGAGCTTTTTTAAAAATATATCATGAATGGCCTTAAATATTCTGGCAATTTTTTTAACAGGGAATATCCCAAAAATTTATAATCACAAGCTTATAAGGAATCGATAATGTTAATCAGAGCTAAAGAGGAATCTAATTTCCAAGTTGAATATCTTTAACAATTAAAATGTAACCAAAAAACAGATTATAACAATAGGAAAGATAATCCGTCTGAAACCATATAATTTTAACATACTAAGGATAATCCAATATATAACATTGCAGTACATATTATAATTGCTATGGACAAATGCCAAACTTTTCACCTCAGACATTGTAAACAAATTTCATAACTCCACAAGTTTGTTGTACTACATGTTTTTGTACTATCAATAAATACTGACTGCAGTAAGAGCATAATTTTATCTAAACTTGCAAATGTACTTTCTACAATTTAGGATCATTGTCCACTAAAATACATGCAATAGTTTAGACTTAGCTTACATTGTATGAAAAACTTTTAAAATGACAAGAAAATTTACCCAAAACTTTCATTTTTTTTTTAGCAGAATTGTACTGTAATCCTTGGAATGTTGCCATTAACTTTTTGTTACTTTCTTCATTCCATAAGAAATATTATGACGCTAAATTGTTTGTTAACTTTTTATTTTCATGGATCCCTTAAATTTATTTAATACCCTCATATAACTATATATATTTCATGCATTCATTGTTTAACTTCAACCCAATATATCTTAAATTCAACGCCCATCCCCCAAACAAAATTCATGATTACCGTAAAATGTGTTTTTAAAAACAAAATTACCATTCAAATTAATTAGTTACCTGCTCTTGTGTGTGATAATCTAGCAATGCAATCACATGCTAATGATATTGTCTCATTGGACATGGAGTCTTGAAGTATATCGACTATAAGTTTAATTCCAGCAGCAGACGACAAGGCCTGTTCCTCATCTGGTATTATTCTTGCTAATACTACAACCTGAAAATATTTTTGTTTTAATAATTACAATGAAGATGAAATTGATGATGATAGATGGCTGTTTAACGTCCAGTGGTAAGTTAAATGCATATCCAATATGACTCTTGCTTTGTACTAGACCAACAAGCTGAATTAACAAGATAACAGCCTGCAAGAAGATATGTCACCTTACCTAGACACAATACTGGACTCTGTGCCAACCAGTCTTTACTTATACTCCTAAATTTGTGCATAGCAAGAAGCAGCAAATACCAATTTTCAAGCTTTGGTTTGACCCAGCCGAGGATGAAACTCTCAACCCAGTGGCGGATCACGGGGATGGTGGTATAGAGGGCTCACACCCTAAACACACCTTTGGTAATTGTACAAAAAAAATGGATTTTAGGTATAATCAATATATGTTTTATGCATGTTATTTTCATGGTGAGATTTTTAAACGACTATTCACAGACTTGATAACAATCTGTCAACATTCTCCTAAAATGTATTCTCCTAGCAAATAACAAAATCAATGAAAACTGTTTTTATTCTCCTTATGATATCAAATCTAATTTCCTTATCTTATTAAGCGACAACATTTTTCTTTTCAAGAGAAGAAAACATCAATAAGTTCTTTAAATAACTTGCTTCCAGTTCTATCAGTCTGATATTTTGTCGTATTTTTTTTTTTTTTATCTTTTAGTAAATTTAAATGAAATTGTTTCAAAGAAGGCTCAAACTTTGAAAACAATAGATCTAAGCCCAAAGATAAAAACTATATTGAAGACCTTAATAATATTGGAAACAGTATTGCCGATCAATAGAAACAATAAAACATTTCCTGTACAGAATCATTTACTGACAGTTTTGTCAATAAGTAATTAGGATATCAAAGAAATAAAACTGTTATTATTTCTAAATGATAAAATTGGTTGTTGAAGCATTCAAATTAATCTTTTTTCAACAGATTTTTTTACAGCTGCAAATCTATTACTAGGATCCTAGTAACAGACTTCAGGTAAAATAGATACAAGTCAAAATTAAAAACATTATCTGTGCTTTTAAACAGCAAACTTGAGTTGATTACTGTTTAACCATGTTTAACACTGGCAAATATAGGCTATATTTCAAACATTGGTTTGATTTTGTATTAGTTGTAACCAATCATATTGTAAAAATTAACCTTGTATCTTTTTAATCATTGCAATTGATGAAACAAACTTGAAACTATTTTTTCAGTGTTCAAGGGATATAACTCAGAAAAATGAATGTATTTACCTTGCATCTTTTTCATTTATAATTGGAATGTATTAAATGACATGCTCGTCCTTAGTAGGGAAAAACATTTTGATTTTTGAAAAGTCAAAATACTTTCAGACTAGCAAACTTTATTTCATTTTGTTTCCAGATTTTTATACAGAACCCCAGTAATTTGTAAAAATTGATTAAAGATTTGCATCTTTAAAAAACAGTTTTATTTCTTCAAACATCCTTTCTTTTTAATGAATCCTTTGACTGAATGACACTTTTACTGATATCAGAAAGTCAGTAGCATTAAAATAATTTTCTCAAGAAAACATGTGAAAATTTGATGGAGGTAAAATTGAAAGAACTATAATCCAAAGTGGCATGATCAAAGTGGTTGTAAAGATCTATACCTGAAAGGCTGCTAGACATCTGTACATCTCATCATTAGACTGTAAAAATGGTGCAAAACAGTTAAATCTAACACCACCCTGATCTGCTATCTCCTTCTGTTCAGCAATGTTATTGTAGGCAAATGTGGCAAGAGCTAGCCCTGCTAACAGTCGTACCATTGGGTCAGATGAGTACATCAACTTGAGGATTCTGACATAACTAAACTCTGGGTATTTCTTTATTTCATCTAACACTGGCTGATTACCTAAATAGTAATATTTTACCAATCATTTAGAAAAGTAAGTACTAATAATTTACTAGTAAACTGACTGAATACTGTGGATTCATTCAAGTGGGATACCAATTTTCTTGTATTTCGTGGGTAGAGGCAATAAAACCACAAATTTAAATGTTCAATGAATTATAAATTTTCTATAGGCTTGTATACAGACTTTGGCAATTACATGAAATCAACAATCCACTAAAATAAAAGAATCTGTAGTAACATGTTAATGTGTATAAGATTCGTAATATTACCATCACTTATTTTGTGTTATCCTTTGTTCTTGTCCTGAATGTGCATGAAATATTTGCCACTGGATTTTAAACAGAAGAAAAATCAATACATAATATTCAAACTCTTATCCTATTCCTAACCTTTCTAGATTATGAAAATTACAAATACAGTGTATATGATTTTTTCAGCAAATATCATAAAATGTTCCAGGGGAGTCATTATGATTTCAGATTTAACACAACTTGAGTGTTGAAAATTGTTGTATAGCTAGGGTACTGCTGGCAATTCCCAACCTGCTCATAATTGGAGCCATCAAGTGTCACCTGTAATTGTTCACATCTTTGTGGATGGACGAATGGATGTCTAATGTTCAATGACAAATTAAATCCATATTATGGACAAGAACATGTTGATATGATAATATGAGCCCAGTGCTTTGTAATAGACTGACAAGCTGAGCTGGATTTTTTAATGTGCTAATTCACAAGATAACAGTTCACAGGGAGACAAGTAACCCTACCTGCACACATTATTCTTACTTTGATTGACCAATCTTGGCTCTTAATCCTAAACGCTGCGTCCTTAGGGGAGAAGCAGCAAATACCAATTTTCAAGTCTTTAGTTTAACAAGGCCTGGGGATTAAACCAAGCAAACTTCCATTCTTGAGGCGAGTATACTACAAAAAGACCAGTGACGTGGTACTTCACATCTTTGTACTTTTGGTCTTTAATGGATAGTTGTCTCATTGGCAATCAAACATCATCTCATTATCTTATAAATAAGCAACCAAAATCTAGCTATTTAACCTTGCTGTTGATCTCAGTCTCACTAAATATCAAACAAGACAAAAACTTTTCCAGAGCTATTTTTGTTTAGATTTATCTGAGTGTTTAAAGTCATCACATTTGATCTAGCCTAAATTTGTAAGTTTTCTGTACATGAAAAACTCTGGAGAATCTTATAAAAATTATACATTGTGACATTGTGTCATTGTCATATATTAGCAAGAACTTATTTGGTTAAAGCACATTGAGGAAATAAGTAGATTTTTGGAAAGATTTATGAAAATATATCTATAATCAATACTGTCTGACAACACATTTAATCAGCCCCAATAAAGTCTTTATAAAGTATATGATTTTTAAACTGCATAAAATTGCATGCAATAAAAATTGTTAAACCACAGCATGAGACCAATGGTGCACATAAAATACAAATTTATATACTATCAATATTGACTTTCTCAAGATCAATAAACTTTTGGATGTTGCTCAACTTTACTGACAATCACTTTACAAACCTGGATAAAATTGTAATTGAAAAAGATTTACAAAGTTTATTGAGAAAAGTGTTCAAGTGTTCAAGTCCTTTTAACCTTCTCTCAGTAAATGACTGTATAAAGAAAGATTTATTAAAGTTGAGATAAAAGCCAAATTTTTAAATATGCTTATGCATAAAAATATTGAATTTCTCATGCAGTTTTAAAATTGAGCTGAGTACAAAATAAATTAAAATCATTTATAAATAATTAGGACTGTAGAATTGTGAATTTATTCTATAAAGAAATGGAAATGTTTATTGAAATCATATTATGTCAATGTGCATTTATGTGTAAACTTTGTTTGCTCCAAGTAAACCAAGCATAGTATACAACCTACCATAGCAAATTACTTTTCATACATTACATTTTAGATTACAAAATGCTATCATAAGTCAGCAAAAACTGAAAGAAGCTTATTCTGGCTTTAAAGGCATTTTTACCCTTTTCTTTATTATGATGTATCCAATTATTTTGGTCTGTCTGCTTAATTTTATAAGGTCAATACCCTTACACTGACAATATCTAAAACCCTGTTGTCACTATTAAAGTTAACTTGGTGAAATTTTCTTTGACCAGGTAAACTTGGTCCAACTCATCTGTTGTCACTATCAAAGTTTTTCATCAAATATTTGGTCAAAGAAAAAACTGCACTGTGATTTGATAAATGCTGTCCAAGTCCATCCAAGTTTCATGAAAAAAAGGATGAGATTTTATTCCATCTAAGTCTGTCTTAGTTTTTGATAAAAGTTTTCTTTGATGGTTGTCACTGTAAAAAAAATCCACCAAATACTTTGGCCAAGAAAACTTGTACAAGAAAACATTGATAGTGATAATGGGTCTGGAGATGATGACCTGCCCAACACATCCTAAGTCAAAGACTGATATCTTATTATGAAAAATGTTTCCATAGAATTACCATGAAAAGGCTGTATCTAAAAAGTAGTTAACATCTCATTCACAAATCAAAAGTATAATAATAAGTATCTTTGGTAGGAAAACATGATATATACTGTAAATTCAGAAATTAATGCGATGTTTTTATTATTGCATAAAATGCGACAGGGTTATAATCGCAATAATTTAAACTCGCATTTTGAAATTTTTTATATGAATTAAACAGGATTTTTCTCAATATCGCAAAAATTAAAATCGCATTTTAGTCTAAAATGACAAAATCACAACAATAAATGCACGCAATAATTTCTGAATTTACAGTATTTAATTGTTGAGAGTAGAGAAACATTGTATTGCACCAGATTTAGTGGTGGAATCTGTTTCTCTAATGATTTTTAGACGATATGCAGACAAACATTATCCTTCTTTTCCAGCGATCTGCAAAAAAAGATGTGCTCTTTCTATGTAACGTCATCAGGCATGGTCAACTTTTTAGTGACGTCACAATTGAAGTTCAGAGGAAACAAGAAAATTTGACGTCATAATTGAATTTGGACCAATGAAGAACTGAGAATCAAACAAACCACATGTTGATTAAATAAAAATAATCAACAGGTCTGGAATAGGATTAATTGGCTAAGAAAAAGAGAAATATATATACATGTATCTGTAACAGGACAAGACTAAAATCTTTGAAGAGTCAGTTTAACCAAGCTTATAATCTAACTTCTTAGTTATCAAGTTGAAATTAACGTATTTTCACTGTAGTTTTGGTAAAAGAATTATGAAAAACAAAAATTTGTCAGACACATCCCCATCCTAGGGTAGTGGAGCTGCCAGATTATTAATGCCACTGCATGAGCCCCAAAATATAATGGAAAAAAAACATGAAGTGCTTTCAAAAGTTTATGCAGGCAATAAAGAAAAGATTTTTTTTTTAAATTTCAACGGCTATGGGTGTCGGTTGGTAAATCTAGATATGAAATACCTTTATCAGAACACTATTGTTGTAAAAATTTTGAAAGAGTATTAAATGCAGGGACAATGAGACTATACAACTAATCTGAGGAGTAACCATGGTAACGTTGGTATATTTCTCAACTTGTCCACTGAAGGCAAAAGCTGACATGACTCCAACATGTCTCTTTGGACCAGAAAAGCTAAACAATCCACAATGGCCTAAATATTGCAGGTTGTAACAAAAAACTATTGGCACTATGACATTGAAGAAAGATTCAAAGGTAAAAAATCAAAGGGATAAGATGTGCAAAACAATTTGACAATCTTTTTTGCTGGAAAATATTCAATACAAATGCTTTTGATTATTTTCTACCCCACTTGATTGAAATATTTATCTGGATTACCAATTTTTAATCAAAGATAAAGCTTGCTTTGAAAGGTTGACAGGTTTGACTTTTAAAGAGAAAATATGAAATCATTTGAACGAACATTAAATGTGGGCTACAGTTCACACCAACCTTTCACAATTTGTCAAATTAATATAAATGCCATTTTATTTATGCTAAAAAAATCGTTTTGTTCCTGCATTCAATGCAACATCACATTTAGAGGTATTAATTTTGAAATATATTTGGTAACCAGTGTTTAAATTGGTATTTCATTAGTTTTTTATTCTAACACAAGATTTATTTAAAGCACCTATAATTTGAATGTACCAAATTTAACTCTACAAATTTCTTCAAGCTTTATTTTACAACGCTTTATATTAAACTTAGTAAAAATTCAATGCAAAAGACATGCATTCCTTCCACCTTGGTGACACTGTCAAACTGAACTTATTCTCTGTGAAATTATCCATATCCTTACGAAAAACATGCAGATGTTCTCCATCCATGTGCAAATAAATGTATCTGTCACCAACCATGCTTTAAAGTTTTTACCTTTACTGGAAAATAACATTGTAGATTTAATATTGCTACAGTGCCAGTTCATCTAAAACATATATACAATGTATTCTGACTTATGGATTAACTGGAAAAGGGAACACGTCATTGCATGCAATATATTTGATCACAAATTCATGTTTTACATCATTTAGTTTATTACTAGCTATAATTCATTGTCTCCAGCAAAACTTCAAATTTTGCATCATATTTGTTCACTCTATCCAGGGATTTTACTCTCACAAGCATTCTTCCACATAAAACTTTCTATCTATGCTTCATGATACAATTTCACAACCAACACAGTGAAATTAATGTGAAATGATTTTGCTATACTACCCAGAAACATTAGGCAAATAGTTTTCGACTGAAGAAGGCCTGTCAGACCCATACATCTGAAACAAGTCTAATAACATAACAATTGTGACTGACTGTTCCTTAAAGGATGTTTAAAACAAGGATATACACTACTTTATAATTAACTAACTGACTAATTTCCGATTCTTCATTTCTAAAATCAAAGTTAACTCACCTAATGATACTGCCGCCAGCGTTAAAGCTGATTCAATCTGAATCTCTTCAGATCTTGAATGAATCATTAAAGCTACTAAAGATTTGATTCCTGTCAACTGTAATATCATGTTTTGATTTTTCTTGTGTGTCACATATCCTACTCCTAAACACAAGTAACGTATGGTCTTGATAACACTCAACACTATGTACTCCTTGTCTGATCCTAAATGCTTCCGTAATGGAGTAATACCATTTGAAGCAGATATTTCAGACTGGAAATTTAATGGTCCCTGAGCTAATATTCCAAGACATTCTGAACCCATATAATGTAAATTGTCTGACAGTGTATTGCAAAACTGAACTAATAAATTTACTCCAATCTTTTCAGCAATGTACCGCTTTACGTCAAACTCTGTTCCCGCCAATGCCCACAAAGCAAGAGCAGTTTTTTCCTGAACCTGCTCTGCTCTACTGTCTTTTAATAGTTTCAACAAAAGTTCTGGTATTTTCTCAGAAACAATGATTTTTTGAGTATCTGGATTGTTATTTGCTAATTTATGAATAGCTTCCACGGCGGTTGTTTGAACGTCTTTATTTTTCAGTCGTGTAAGTGTAACAATATGAACTGTCACCCCAAGACTAACAAACATGTTTTGATTGTTTTGATCATCATTTGCAATTTTTCCAACTGCTCTTGCTAGAGCGTGTAATAATTCTCTTTCTCGATTTTCTTCCAAAAGAGTAACAATCTGCTGCATACAACCTTGGGCATTACCAATCTGTGATTGATATTTGTTATCAGCTTCTGCTAAATTTCCAAGACAATCCGTAACTGGAATCAACACTTCAGGATTGTGAATTGTTTGCAAAACTTTCACAAGACTTGGTATTCCATTGTTCTGTGTAATGGGTTCAGCAAAGGAAGGAATAGGGGCTAATTCTCTGAGAATTTCTGCTGAAAGCTGTACAACAAAATGGTTGTTTGACTTAAGTAATTTGATAAATACTGGAATTCCCCCAGAGCTTGCTACCTGTTCTTTGACTTCATTCCGTTCAATGATATTCAGCAAAGTTCTGAAAGCTGGTATCTTTGCTTCATCACTAATGGAGCTTTTGGCAACCTTGACAATAGTAGTTACACCACCATGATTATAAAATGGCTCCCATTTTGGATTAATACCATCTTGTTTGCTACCAAGGGTTAAAATTTCCAGGCATTTTCCAGCAGACTCCGCTTCTTCCTCACTTTCTGAGCTCAAAAATCTTATGATATTCTTCCATACTGGTATCTGAGGATGTTCCAGTTTGATCAGGTATTCTAGCATCTCAATGTACTGTTTGAGTGCACATAGTTCAACTGCTCCATGATTATGAGTATTGATGACATCAACCTTTGCTCCTGCTTTCATCAGATGCTCAACAGCTTCAATCTTGTTACCATCTATGGCACATAAAAATGGGGTCATGTGAAGTTCATCTCTGGTTTCTAACTCTATAAACTCTTGATCCTCACTCAGGAAGAAATCTATTGACTTAAGAAAACCTCTGTGGGCAGCATTATGGATTGCTGCCCAACCATTGGATTCAAACTCGTCAGCCATTCTCTTTTTTCTGCTTCGTCAACAATGTCCTATAATTCTGAAACGAAAGATTATCTATTTATTTCAACCAATGTACAATTGTGTAAGATTTCCTGTGATGGTATGTCACAAGGAATATATGTGTAACAAAGAGATCATGTATAATCTAGCCAGTTCTAATGCTATTTCTATTATATCTATAAATTAATTATAAACATGGGATACTATTTCATTTGGATGACTATTGAACATTAAATTTTAATACAAAATTTCCTTATTTTCTATTCATTAAATGATAAGGGAATTTTACTTTGGGTTACCTACCATAGCTTAAATCAATCTAACTGACTTGCTTCAATCATAATACATACAACCTTTCCATATGGTGGAATAAATTTGAATTGATTGAATGACATTTTGTCCAGTCTTGATGTTTACAATTAATCAAATTTAGATGAATTCAATAAATGTGCCATCTATTATAAATTTAGAACATGTACTTAAGGTACTTTTTGAATATTTACTAATTCAAGAAATTCCTTTTTTTACAGAATAAACAGTTAAATATGACCTAAGATTTCTAGTACCTTAGTTTTGAATTATTATATTTCCAATAATGTGAATCAGTGCAAAAAAAAAAAAAACAAGAAAAAATTTCAAAGATTACATTTTTTAAAAGAATACTTAATAATCTCAATCATAATATTAGTTTCTGATATTTTATTACAGGTACATGTATACAGATGTCAACTCAATAAAATGCTAAAGTTGATAATTTATGGATATAAGTCCTTTGGAAATTGAAGTTTAAAACATATATATCAAAGTTGAATAAAAATATGTCACCATAATTAATCTATTCCAGAAATTTGGGGTTCAAAATGGAAATATCTTATGCAGGTTTTATAGAGTAGGTAGATCATAGTTAAACGGCTAATTTCTTTTTTTAGGTTTCAGGTAATAAAACAAAATGGAAATAGATATTCTTGTTTTCTTGCATTTTTACAAAATAAGGTAAAATTTGGATGACTTGCAGAAATGTTAAATTCTATCAAATCAACTTTATTTCCTCCTCCACATCTTGGCTAAATCACTATCGAAGATGATCCCTCTTTGAATTGCCCATGTTAATCCTTAAATTATCTCTCCTGACAAAATCACAGATTCTTTAATTCATTAATATGTAAGTAAATATAGATAATTTTTCCGAGTTTCTACAATATTGAGATCAAATGTTTTAAACTTATGCATATCTAAGGAAATTATGATTAATTCTTGGTTTTGTCATGGATTTATTCAGTAAAATCTTGCTATATAAATCCTTGGATTTTTTATTGTTTGAAAATTTTAAAAACATACAAGACTGTCACAGTGTGACTTATTAAAAAAGTAACAAAAAGGATGCCCCTTTTTCTCAACTTATCGTTACTTATCTACTTTTAGATTCTAAATGTAAAAATCTATTACATGATACACAACTAAGACAACTTCACAAGACTGGTTGAAATCTGATTCCAAGGCTAAGCTAGCCTAGTGGATTGAATCTAGCATGTAACAAAGGGGAAAACCCTTAGAACTTTGGAAAAATTTCACCTGAATAGCATTTAATGTAAAATTTTATACAAAAAACACAACAAGGCATAAAACAAATAAGTATTTATAGTTTGGCTAAAATCAATTCAGTTATTTGTGAGAGGAGGTTTTCGCTATACAACCCCCAAAAGGAAAATGTCCACAAATGAACTATTAATTTAGGCCTTGTTCAATGTATACAGACACGTTTATAATAAATAAAATTGCTCTAATTGTTTAGTTAAATATACATGTATATAGAGTACATGTAGTCTATTGACAAAACTGAATACTTCCCTAAACAAATATTCCTTTTTATTGATTGGTATCATCTTACTATTTTCAAGTATTTATACATTTTTATGTGCAATATCTATTGGAACACAGTGGCCAGACAATTTGAACAAAATTGGTACCATAATAAGGTTTCTTATTAAAGAGTTCATAGTCACAACATTAGTTATAATCAAATCATATAAATTAATATTTCTAAGGGACATAACTCTTTTTAAAATGGTTGATCAGCACTGATTTTCAAATTTGTCCAACGACATTTGCTGATATAAACCTATGATACAAGTTTTATTAAAATCTGACAAGAATTGTACATGTGAGAGCACTAACAAGATGGGACGGAGAGAATCAGATCAAAGACGGACAGACTGAGGCCCGGTATTTCTGTTCGTTGCAACATGTTGCACAAGGATGCATGTACAATAAGACTACATATAGAGGTAGTAATATAATTTTGGCTGAATTCCATTCAGTAGCTTCTTAGATGTAGATTGGATGTAATATTATGAGACAATGGGAGTGTGTTGATATAATTTATTATTTGTTAATATTTTTTTTAAAGACATCTCTTGAATCTACCAGCAAAGTGTTTTATCAAAACATTAACCATGGACCTTTTGAAATCATATTTTCAAAATGTTTACCTTAAACTCGAGTGAACATTTTAAAATCCTTATTTTTTCTTCTTTAATCCAACAATTTTGATGAACATTTTGAACCTTTATTAAATCATATTTGACAAAAGACTTTACATATCTTCAATTCACTTTGTTATAAATCTTTCAAAGGGATATATATACATATAAGTTAAGACGAAAACTAAACAAAGCTTTAAATAAGTATAATTCTATATATGTACATATTCATTAGAACAATAATCAGCTGCTTTTTAAATACCATAGTTTTACAATTGATTTTAAACCCTGTGTGATATAATCTATGAAATTCAAAAGAATTACTTGAAATGCCCTTTGTTCTTCACTAAAATGCATATGTAATGGCAGACAAATCCATGAGTTCAAATATATGCGTTTGTTCCAAAAATCTTATCAATTATTGACAATTTTTTACCCATCTTTTCATTTAATGCATGAAAAAATATTGTTACATTGTAGATTGATTTTGTATTAAATAACATGTGCATGTATCACATGGTTTTAAAAAACACACAAAACTTTAAATGATTTCAAAATAAAAAGCCGTCAAATGAATGTATGACTTTGAAAATAAATAGCTCTGCCATGAGTGCATGATACATCCGTCGCTTTTTCAACGAATAAAGTTCCATAACTCCTCAATGTCATACAAGAAATTTATAAAAAAAAACTAAAGGGAGCTTATTCAAATAGATATAAACCAGTCACCAAAGTTTCATAAAAACTGCTCAAAGCATTTTTGAGATATTGTCCGAAAACTGGAAAATTCCCCCTTTTTTATTAATAAAATTTCCGTAACTTGGAAACGTAAAATCTAAAATTTATAAAAATTCAAAGGAAGGATATGTCAACAGATATAAACAATTCACCAAAGTTTCATGAAAATTGGTAAAAGCGTTTTTCAGTTAATGTCCAACATGTTGACGACAGATGGACAATGGTATACCATAATACGTCCAGTAAACGGGCGTATAAAAAGTACTACAGAAATAGTTGTCAACAAATCATAAAAGTCTTACAAACTTAAGCGCTTAACCAAAAAATTCTTTTCAGTTTTATCTTATACAAGATCCTTATCCATATTAATGCAAAAAAAATACAGCTAACTCTAAAATTAAATAGAAAAGCCATTTTCTTCTACCTTTGATCTAGCTTCAGATCTAAAATATGACTGAATGTGAAGTTGCCATCTATTAAAATTGAATTTTCCCCTACTGTTCCAATTGAGCTTTCTTAAATTTTAACAGATTTAGGAAATTGAGTATGTAAATTAAATTTGTAAAAGCGATAGTCATTCATTCCAAATTATTGACAAACAATTTATGAAGAGTTTTGGTAGCCGATAGATTTGTTCAAACCTTTTTATATTAACTTTGGTACTAAAATTGATCTTTGTTCGTGTCTCAATTCATTTAAATAGCTATTAAAAAATATGCATTAAACTTATAGCCAAAAATTTTATCAGAGCTGCTAATACAAGTACAAAAATGTTGTTGTAGATTTGAACATTTCAAAATTTTATTTTGATAAATAAGTCTAATTCATGTACATTATTTAGTAGGATTCATAAATAAGCATAATCTTTTTGATAATTCTATTTATTTTGTATTGTACTTGATAGTCTGTACTGTCAGCCACTAGTCTGATGCCCCAGACTAGTAAAATTTTATTCAGACTAGTAAACTTTTTGCAAAACTTTTAGAAACATAAGGAAAGTGTCTGAATATTTGTCTTCTGACTAGTACAACAAATGTAGTTGCAAAAGATTTTGATGCAGATTGCTATAAGCAGTATTACGTTTGGAATAAAGAATATATATACATGTATTATATGGCTTGCAAGAATAATAAAATCAAATTGCATAATTGATATACAATACCATACATCTCCTTTTATTCATAAAGGTAGTCATTGCGCTTTATTTTTGATACCTACCTAGTTCATTGTTGTGAGCTTTTTCTACAGTTTCTGTTTTGTGTTTTCTATCTTTTTTTTTCAAAGAAGGTTTGGCAATACATGTATCAAATATGCTACCAAAAAGCCTTGTTCTAAGCTGTCTGCAGGAACTCAATCTAGAGTGACAAATTTCAGGACCATCCTAGAAGTCCATCTACTTTAACCTATATGTATGAAACATTAACCACTGGACCCTCAGAAAATAAGCAATACAATTAATATGCAATTGCCTAACTCAAGAATTACAATACCCATTAACTTAAGTGCATATAGTACACTTACCATTTAAAACTTCCACCCTAGGCCCTAGACCTCTCCTGTCTGGCAGTAAAACCCTAATGCTAAAATAGGGCTTCCATTTGGTTGAGCCATATAAGTTAAATAGGCAGGCACATTCGGTTGGAATGTGTACATTAAATCTGTTGCCCAGTATGGGAGATTGCAGGGCTCTTTACAAGTTAACGAACACTTGCATTAACTCTCTGAATGGTCCGTAGGTGACCTGTTGCAAAAATTTCTGCATGCCCGGCTATCCATTCAACAAACCCTCATTTTCCAATCTGTGGCAATCCAAATTTCCCATCTTTCATCCTGGACACACTTCCTTGTAGAACCTACCTATTGTTATAATCGTTAATTTGTTCTTGTCCTGAATGTGCATGAAATATTTGCCACTGGACATGAAGGAAAGAATGGTTCCCTTTTCAAGGTAATTTGAAGATATGCACTACTGTTAATCTTTATATTGTGACAGACCGAGAAAAGTTCTCTTCTTGTTTAATGGGAGTTAAAAGCAGAGTGTTAAAAAAGATTTGTTTTTAGAAGATGCTTGATGCAATGCTCCAAGACATACAACACAAATGCATCTTAAATAACACTGTTAATAATTTCTAATAGTCATTATTTTGTTTGCAGTTTATTTACATAAAGTCACACTCTGTTTATTCTTACCGTTAATAGAAAGTAGTGTATCCATTCCAAAGTGTGACAAACACCACTGTTGAAAGTGATAATTCACTGTAGGTGTGTAGTATTCATTTTACTTGCATGCTTCGTGTGCTAGAAAATACTGCAATACGATTGGTTGCTAAGCGCGCACTTGTTAATCGGAAATACTAATTGTTCAAGGGCGATAACTCAAAAAATAATTCTAGCCCGAGAGGCGAAAAATATGGGACATTCACCTAAGTTGATAGTTTTTGATTTAGGTAATAGAGATAATTTTGTAGATTAATTCTTATAAGTCATCTACGAAAAACAACAACACTGTTATTGTGTGATACCTTTTCCAGAAAGACTAGCTATTGAGAAAATAAATGAAAAGGAACATTATGACGTGTACAAGTTAATTTAGGTCAATTCGACACCTGGTCAAATCGCACCTAATCTTATTTTATGCCTTTTTTTTATGTCTGTCTTTTTTTTGGGAAAAAGGTTTTTTTTGGTTGGAGGGGGGGGAGTTGATTGATTTTTTGTACGAAGAATTATATTTTTGAAAGATGCCATTAAACATAAATTTGAAATTTAACATGCCATTTAACATAGTTTTGGTTCATATTTTTGTGGTTTTCTAAAAATTTTGAATTTCACTTCTAAACACATGAAATAGTTGCTCTTCTTCCAGTAAGAGGCCACTGTCACCTGGTTGATTATCCTGCCACATTTTTGCTTAGTTGATATTATTCTTAAACTTGTATTGTACCTTCTTATAATTTCCTAAAATAATTAAATTGAGTACATTGTTAAAAAACATCACATGTAATAAAGCAAGAATGAATAAACATGTTTGTTGTTTTTTTTCAAAAAGCAAAAATAAAAAAAATAATGAAGCCAAGGTTTTGACTAATTATCCAACTTGTGGATTGTCAATCATAAATATATAATAAATTTAGCAAGTTAGATTTGAAGAAATCAAAACTTTTTAGAAAACTTTCTAAAGTTTAGCAGTCAGCGTAACAAGTTGAATTTATGTGATTTAGGAAGGAATTTTCGCACGTGCATGTAGACATCCAACATGACAACAAAGGGAAATGCTCAAACTTTGTCAATCGTAAGCTACACTGTATCTGTAGACAATTTTCTTGAATAAATAGATTACTCATGAAACTATTGATTTCATCATGTAATTGAATTTTCACACCTTGGTAGTTGTAGTTGGATTATTGCTTAATCACATTACAGTGCAACTATTGGTTTCATAAAATAAACTAGTCCAAATAATTTTGACGTCTTAAAAGGCTATTTTATTTATTTTTTTGCTTTGACGCCTTCCTTATGGAATTTTCTCCTTATTATATAAATATATTATAAATATTAATCCCAGCTGCATGTAGGATGGTCCTCTATAAATGCTAATTGAATCCAAAAGCAAGGGACATAAGTGGTCGAGTTGTCTAAGTAGTTTATCAGATGCAGATCCAGGATTTTGAAAAAGGGGACTAGACAAAATTTGTAGTGGAAGTGGTAAAAAGTCTGGATTAACCATAAATAAAGCTCTGTAAAGGGGGGGGGCAGGCACCCCCTAAATCTGCCCCTGTTCATCTACGGTATCTCTAGCCTGTCAACACTGAGGTTGTAAGTTTGAACCCTGTACATGGCAGGTGCGTTCCTCTCCAATCTTAATTGACTAAGATTGTCATTTTTAGTGCAGAAGGACATGGTTCTCTTCGCAGTCTTCGGTAACTTTTGCTTCCTCCACAAATAAAATCTGGCAGCCACAATATAGCCCATAGTGCTAAAAGAGAATTTAAACACCAATCAATTAATCCATAATTAAAGATGCTCATAACTGTGAAACATATTTTAACATGGGAGACAATGGAGATTCACCCAAACATCTTCTCATCAGTCAGGGGACTTATTGAAATAAGTGATTTTTAAATCACTAATTTAAGTAGCAAATTCAAAGTTTTGTCACAAATTGTGATTTTGTAGTTTTACCAAAATTTTAAACACATAGGTTTAGATAATATCTTTTCATTAGTAAAATTGAAAAAAATGAACTTTTTGTTTCTTTTAAGCAGCAAGGTTTATGCCTTTGATGCAATCATTTAGCTGCAAATTCTATTTTAGTTGAAAAAATGCTATAAAAATGGCTTAACATGATGAACTGATACTTTCTTAACAGATTTTTCCAAGTAGTGGGAGTATTTTTCCTGTAAAATTCAAGGTTTCATCTTATAGATTATGTAATAAAATTCTACTGTTCGCAATCAAAATTTCACTGTTCGGGGGTGTTGAAATTAGTGGGGGGGGGGGGGGGGGGGGGGTTTATTAAAATAATGATACTTAAAGAAGTGATTTTTTGGAAGGAAATTAAGGTATGATACTTAAACAAGTGATTTTTATGTCATTATCCTAGATTTAGTACAAGGTCATCACCTGACATGACCCGGTCATCCTAGCAACACAGATGTTGGTTCTGATAATTTTATCAACATAATTAGTCCCTGGATCATTAGTATTCTATATTTAAAGCTACAATAAAATTAAATCACTTAGTCTAGTGATTAATTTGTACTACTTAAATAGATGATTATTAAAGAAAGACAACTCTTACTTCTAACCTTTATGGAC
Source organism: Mytilus californianus (assembly GCF_021869535.1). Taxonomy (NCBI): domain Eukaryota; kingdom Metazoa; phylum Mollusca; class Bivalvia; order Mytilida; family Mytilidae; genus Mytilus; species Mytilus californianus. The sequence goes on along the minus strand of NW_026262701.1, from coordinate 78,914,055 downwards.
ATAATGTTACTTGAATCAGTGATTTAGAAAATCACTCATTTAAGTAAGTCCCCTGACTGATCATGTATCATTGATTTAAGTTATGTGTAAATGGTCTAATGATAGACCAAAGAATCATCAAGTTTGTGCTTTTAGTGCTGATCCAAAATCCAAAATGACGACCACTGAGGTAGTTTGTGAATTATTCTGGAATGAATATGATATGACTGTTTACCATTAAAATAGTTATGTATGTACTGTGTTACAGGTACTTGTTCCAGTTTGAATGATTGTTAGTCTTAGAACTTATTTTAAACTAACTCACTGTTTATCTATATATAACATAATTTTTCTTTGTCACTCTGATAATTATTTCCTTGTAGTAACAGCAAATTCAAATTCAAATATTTATTATTCTATGTAAGGTCCCAGGAGGGACATTTACAAGCAACAGTTGTAAATCAGATGTAAGCAGCAATCATGATACATTATGTAGTATGACATAAAGTGACAGAAATTGTAAAGATACAGTACATAATAAGTACAATTGGATTGTTATGTCCAATGATGGTCCGAGTACACAGTTATTTCGTAGTGCATTTCTTTTAGACAATAAATGGAAATTAAAAAAATCCCACCTGCGCTTTCTCAATAATATTTTTACAGTGTGTTGTACTACTTTTGGGACAAATTATATCAAAATTATAGAAAACTTCATCGGCTCTAACTCAAAATATGGACAATTTCATGCTAAGGGGGTCTTCAAATCTTTTGACAGCTTCCGATGTGCTAATTTTTAACATTTTTCAGCTGTACCAAATCACTACTTTACTTTAAAATTCATGACCCAAATTTTTTTACAGTGTCATTTCACCCCCCTACTTACTATTTGAGTCATAAAACATGGAGAAATAAATTCGGAAGGTGTATAAAAAAAATCGACAAGTAACACACTGTCCACACTAGGGACTATATTCGTGGACAACGAAAATCAAAGGACGATAACTGTGTACCCGGACCTAATAGGGTAGAAAAAGTTGACCAATCTTAATGAAACTTGGTATGACTAAAGCTTATTAAATTATAAGACTGCTTACAAAGTTTCATGGCAATAGGATATATATTATAGACAATATGACTAATTCTATATTGAACTTTGAGTGTTAAATTTAGACGTTAAAATTGAAAATTTTCAACTATCAACAATTGAGGCTTAAAAAATTAAAATATTGCAAAAAAATACTTTTGAAATGCCTTAATATATAATATATTATGTATTAAAAGCAATAGAGTACTCATTTGATTCATCAGACTTATCATAATTATTAAAAAGTCAAATTTATATGAGCCTGTGGCTAAAAATGGAGGTTTTCCAATGAAGGGGGGCCTTACATGAAGATGTAATATTTTCCAGCAATTTTAAATTTGTAAAGCTTTTTGGTTATAAATAATCCTTACATATGTATTTAATGTACTTTAAATAGAAAGAAAACTTACAAATAACATATCACATTAGCTTAAAAGGGTCTTAGGCCAAGTAAGACTGAAAATAATTTAGGGTCAATTTAGGCCGTATCACATATTTACATTTAAAAATGCATATTGAAGCTATATGAAATAAAATTTTGTGTCTTTTCTATCATTTCTATACTCAGGTGACATGATACAATAAATCTGAGCACAAAAAGACTCTTGCATTCAACTTTTTTTGCAGACAGTATGGTCTGATACAAAGATTTTTCACTTTTTAGTGAAAAACATGCATGCAATTTTAGTCTCAACAGGCTTATATTTGAACCACTTGCTATCCTACAGAAGAAAAGAAAGGTATTTTGTGACATAAAACAGGTACAAAAGACATTGTTAAGTGCTTTTTATACAAATTTAGTGAGGTCTTTATAATGGACTTCAACTTTTATGTTCCAAGCTCCTCACATTTAACTTGATCCAAACAGGGCGTTAGACGATGATCATATATACAACACATTTTGCGCATATTGTCTGAGATAATCTTCTTTTCTGTAGATTCAGAGTTCACAAATGAGTAATACAACTGGATTGAAACATAGAAACACAAATATTGACACATAAAAACCTGTCAGATAGAAAGTCAGAATGTCACTTATGCATCAAAATTGAAAAAGCTATGAAATGCTTATTTTGACCATAAAATGCCAAAATTGGTCATTTTTGCAGAAATTCTATCAAATAAAAGTTTAAATCCTTTAGTTTTATGCTATTTGATAAATTGACACCATCAAATCATTCAGGGATGTTGCCAAAGTACAGATTCTATATTTCCTGATTTCACCTCTTAGGTCCGAGTACACAGTTATTTCGTAGTGCATTTCTTTTAGACAATAAATGGAAATTAAAAAAATCCCACCTGCGCTTTCTCAATAATATTTTTACAGTGTGTTGTACTACTTTTGGGACAAATTATATCAAAATTATAGAAAACTTCATCGGCTCTAACTCAAAATATGGACAATTTCATGCTAAGGGGGTCTTCAAATCTTTTGACAGCTTCCGATGTGCTAATTTTTAACATTTTTCAGCTGTACCAAATCACTACTTTACTTTAAAATTCATGACCCAAATTTTTTTACAGTGTCATTTCACCCCCCTACTTACTATTTGAGTCATAAAACATGGAGAAATAAATTCGGAAGGTGTATAAAAAAAATCGACAAGTAACACACTGTCCACACTAGGGACTATATTCGTGGACAACGAAAATCAAAGGACGATAACTGTGTACCCGGACCTGATGGGTTCACATCAACATCATTATCATTGGAGATTTTTACCTGTGATTCAATTTTTTCATCCCTCATCAAATCAGAAACAGAAGAAACAAAGAAAAAAAAAACTTTTCACTTTATTTGTCATATTATCTGTTCAATGACTTTTGTCTTTCAGATTATACACTATGGCCTTTTTGGGTTGATACACATGTAGATCCTCCTTTTAAAATGCACAGGTAATTATTTATAAACACTTTTCCTTTGAAATAATGAATTTGAGAATGGAATATTATTATGCTTCTTTGATATGCTATTACAGCCAATACAGGAATTTTGTTACTATTGTTTGAGTAATAAAAAAGCTTTTAAAAATAGAATTATTTGAATTTTACATACATCAATTTTGTTTTAGAATATAAAAGAAGAAGGTTCAAAGTGTCAGTTTTCAAATCAAAATTAATTTTAGTGTGTGCCCAAAGAAACTGATAGCGTGTGTATACTATTCTTTTAAAACTTAAATGTATTTGACTTTTTAAAAGAAAATTGATGAAATTACCATCATTTTATAGACAGATTTAAAGATAACTGAATAAAAAAAAAAATACTCATTTTGTTTTTCTTGATCTTGAAATGACACTTGGTTTGCTAAAAGTAATAAAACTTTGAGTGAACTTTCATATTAAGAGGACACTACAAAATAATAAATGAAATTAAAAATTGCTAATTTAAACTCACTGAGCAAAAATTTTGTATTTAAGCTTTTGTCATCAGTTTGTGATCCCTTGTCTGTTTAATGATAGCTATTTCAAACAATTTTTGCTTGGAAAAAGTTATTTCTCAAATTATCAAAGTTTAATTAAAACAATGTGTATAATACATGGAAAGGATAATAGGAATTACAGATTACAACAGACCACTCCAACTACCATGGGCCTCGGTGGCTGAGTGGTCTTAGTAGTGGAATTTACTGTATCACTAACCTGTCAACACTGAAGTTGTGAGTTCTAATCCTGCACATGGCAGGTGAGCTCAACTCCAATCTTAATTGACTAAGATTATGAGTTTTCCTACTGAAGGTCAGTTGTTCTCTTCAGGCACTCCCCTTCCTCCACCAATAAAAACTGACTGCCACGAAATAGCACAATAGTGCTGAAAGTGGCATTAAACACCAATCAATCAATCACCAACTACCAACACCTAACTCCTCTGAAAAATGGTCTAGATAGTCGGACTTGGTTCAGACACAAAATGTGATGGGGTTAAACCACTAGCTAACCCACCAAAAATTTTCAATTGACCAGTATTGACCACTTGAGGATTATTGACTGGGAGGTAAATACATTTTTTGTACTGGTAATTTCTGGGGCAAAATTAACTACCCAACCTTGTTTTTGTCTTGCCTTGACAGAGTCAAAAAGCGAGACATAGGTATGCTGTTTCCGGCGTCGGTGGTGGCGTCAACAATGTATTAGTTTGTGATTAGGTCTAGTTCTTGGTGAACCACTAGTGGTAGGTCAATGATATTTGGTATGCAGTTGTATTAGCATTGGCACATCTCATTACCATGGAGATTATTTGGCCCGCCCCCTCAGTCAAGGTCTATTGACTTTGAAACTTTGCTTAGTTTACATGTATTAGTTTGTGATTAGGTCAGTTTATGAGGAACCAATAGTGGTAAGTCTATGATATTTGGTATGCAGTTGTATTAACATTGGCACATCTCATTACCATGGAGATTATTTAGCCCTACTCCATTAGTCAAGGTCTATTGACTTTGAAACTTTGCTTAGTTTACATGTATTAGTTTGTGATTAGGTCAGTTTATGGGGAACCACTAGTGGTAGGTCAATGATATTTGGTATGCAGTTGTATAAGCATTGGCATGTCTCATTTCCATGGAGATTATTTGGCCCCGCCCTCTCATTCAGGGTCTATTGACTTTGAAACTTTTGCTTAGTTTTCATGTATTAGTTTGTAATTAGGTCAGTTTAAGGGTAACTGTTAGTGGTAGGTCAATGATAATTGGTATGCAGTTGTATAAGCATTAGCACATCTCATTTCCATGGAGAATATTTGGTCCTTACCTTTCAGTCATGGTCTATTGACTTTGAAACTTTTGCTTAGTTTACATGTATTGGTTTGTGATTAGGTCAGTTTAAGATGAACCACTAAGGTTAAGTCAATGATATTCGGTATGCAAATGTATTAGCATTTGCAAGTTTCATTTCCATGGAGATTATATAACCCCACCCCCTAATTATGGTTCATTGACTTTGAAACTTTTACATAGTTTACAAGTTAATGTTTGTGTTTAGGTTTGTTTAAAGGGAACGACTTATGAAAAGTCAATGGTATTTGGTTTGCAGTTGTATTAGCATTGGCACATCTCATTTCCATGGAGATTGTTTAGCCCTGTACCTTCAGTCATGGTTCATTGACTTTGAATATTTGCATAACTTACATGTATTGCTATTTTAATTTCAACATTTGAATTATCAAAATAACAAATAGGCGAGACATATTTCTGTGTTAACAGTTTATTACTACAAATAGAACATAGGGTTAAATCACAATTTGTGATTATTTTCTTTGAAGTGCTGGTTATTTTTAGATTAGACCTTACATGATAGAACACTGAGAAATCTTCAATAAATTCGTAAATAACTACATTTCAAATGCAACATTAAATCAAACTGACTTGTTGCGGACAAAATGTGTATATGCATTGATGAGGCCTTCCAGTGCAGAACACAGTATTGTTATTTTTTTTTACCAGATACCAGCTAGTTGAGCAATAAAGGCTCCCTCATTGCCTCTATTTTTTACAAGTAGATGAAGATGAATTAACTTGAATTTTCAGAAATTATGTAAATTTTTTTTAGTGATGGAAAAGTTTATGACAGATCTGGAACACATGTAAAATATTTTGAAGATGTACCAAAAATTCTCCAGGACTTGAATCAACAGGGATTTCAGCTAGGTATTGCATCAAGGTATTTTAAGTTAAAACAATATTAGGGACTGTCATTCAATAAAGCTGCCAATTTATAGAACTCCAATTAATTAAATTGACAAATCTTCTGTGTTGCAAATTCTATTTGTTTTTGTATGGCCTGCAACAAAAGTGACCTTGACCTAATTTCATGGATCAGTGATCAAGGTTTAAGTTTTTGGGGTCAAGTTCCTATCTCAGATACTGTAAGTACAGGTTTTATCTGACTCTGAATTCATTTTCTTGTTTCATTGCTCAATGTTTAGTTATTTAAAGATACTATAAACAGAAATTGGCTGGTAGGCAGATCTGTAAATTGTTTAATATACCATATACACACTGGGATCCTGATCCACAAATCCACAGAGGGATCTGAATCCCGAAGAGCAATTAATGAAAAGTTTGGCAAAGGTGGGTAGTTAAATCACGATCTGATCCAGATTTTACTTACCCACCGTCATAAACTCTTCATTAATTGCTCCTCTGGATTCTGATCTCTACCTGGTTTCGGATAAGGATACCCAGTGTGATATAAAGCTTTTTTTTACGTTCCTTTTCAATCATGTAAAAAAAACCTAAAAACACAATAATGTTTACTTGGTGCCTTTGTAGATCTTGTTTCAAATAGACCTTATGATTACAGATATATTGATGGAAAAGTTAGTTCCTCAACACTTTTTGGCAAAAAAAATAATTCACAAATTCCTGTGGTTAAAAAGTGTGTGAGTATTATACATAAATAAGAAATATACACAATTTATTAAGGGCAAATGAAATTAAATAATTTGTTTAAGACATCTGAAAAGGAAGATAGTTATTTTACTAAATAATTTATAGACATTTTGTTTTACTTGCAGGACAGCATCCATTGAAGAAGCAAAAGAATTAGTCAAGTTATTTAAATGGGAAAAATATTTCCATTATAGTGAAATATACCCAGGATGTAAACTCAATCATTTTAGGAAGTAAGTTATTGTATCAAATCAAGTTTAGTCTGTCAGTTTGTCTGTTTGCTATCACATATCACATTGTTAATTCCTAGATAGCCACCTCAGTATGATCTCTTTCTAATTTAAATCCAGGTTTACTTTAAAGAGAATCTTGGATGATTTGAATTATCTGAAAGTTGAAAATGGGGATTTAAAGATAGTTTTACTCTTATCAAAATAACATTGGAAAAGTTATTTAGAAATAAGTTCAAAGGAAATACTAGTACTGGTAGTATTTTTTAGGAAGTGCACTTCAATCATTTTATCAATGTGCATCGAGCATCCCGATCTTTAATGATTCAGTCAAGCTTGTGGCTCCAACATGGTCAAATACAACCTGTGAGCTTAGATGGTATTTAGACATTTTTAACACATATCTCTGGTAGTGTTAGTTACAGTAATCAGATCCAGATTACATATCTTAAGATTACACATTTTGTTAAAAACATGTCAGTATGACATACAAAATCATTATATATATTTTAGTTTGTAAATATTACTGTATGCCCCCAAGAACCCTGGAAAGATGCTTTTCATAAAAAAATTCTGTAATACAGCAAACATTAGAAAATTTGTTTAAAGATGCCTTTGCAATTCTCGCATCTTCATAATATGCACAACTGGGCCGAATTTCATTGGCCTGTGACCCATTCATTTGGAGTTTTTGCATTTACAAAAACTATTTCTCAAATTTTGTGATTTTTAAACGAAAAGTACTTTTTTTTTTCCAAAATAAATTGTACCAAAAAATAACAGACACATCTGCATATTTTGCAAAACAATTTTTGAAAATTTCATTGGCCTTCTACCCATACTTTTTTAGTTTTCTATGTTTACAAAAAAAAATGTTGATAGAAAAAGTGAAAACTATAGGGCTCCCTTATCCTCCATGTGGGCTCTTATTATAATATGTCTTTATATAATGCACATCAACTGTGCAAAATTTCATGGGTGTACTACCAATACTTTCGGAGTTTTGTGTTAACACCAAAATTATTTTCTCATAAAAAGTTTTTTTTAAATTAATTAGCCAATTTCTACAAAAAAATAAAAGACACAACTAAATAATATGCACAACAACTATGAACAATTTTAATTGGTGTCCTTCCCATAGTTTTGGAGTTTTTGCATTTACAAAAATTGGTGACAGTCTTTCTTAGAAAAATATTGAAATTATTCAAATACAAAAAAATTAATGATAATGACTAGCAATTCAATTTTATTTTTCTTAAAATAATTTAAAAAGGAACAGGATCTGCTGTCAGTAGTATGCATGTATAGTTTTTATACGCCCGTTTACGGGACGTATTATGGTATACCGTTGTCCGTCTGTCTGTCCGTCCGTCCGTCTGTCCATCTGTCCGTCCGTCGTCAACATGTCGGACATTAACTCAAAAACAATTTAACCAATTTGCATAGAACTTTGGTGAATTGTTTATATCTATTGACGTGAGCTCCCTTTCATTTTTAATAAATTTAAGATTTTACGTATCCGAGTTATGGGGTTTTATTCATTAAAAAAAGGGTGATTTTCAAGTTTTCGGGCAATAACTCAAGAATGCTTTCACCAACTTGCAAGAAATTGTGGTGAATTGTTTATATCTATTGACATGAGCTCCCTGTCGATTTTTGTATATTTTAGATTTGACGTTTCCGAGTTACAGGGTTTTATTCATAAAATAAATTGCTTCGCTGAGCGCAGCTGGATATGACCGCAGATGTCCAACCCTGAAAAGTTGGGCCAAAATGGACACAATATTCACGCTTGATACAGGTCTGAATTTGGATTGTAACTAAATTTTTGACACATAATAGGTTTCTGACACAGAATAACTGTAGTCAAAGAACTTCAAATTGGTTATAAGATTTGAATTTATATTCAATTTATTGCTTTTGTGCAATACACTATGCTGTTGCGAATTGACCACCCCCCCCCCCCTTCCCTTACCAAAACAAATTTATTTTACCCCAGTTTTTTGCTTTTGTGCAATACATTATGCTGTTGAATATTAATCCCCCAAAAAAATATTTGAAGAAATTTTCTTTTAATTTCTGAAATCTGAAATGAGAAAAATTGTCCCCCCTCCAATTTTTTTCACCTCCCCCTTTCCCTTATTCCCCAAAAAAATTCTTTCCCTCAAGATATGGTCAGTATCCCAATTCAAATTTCTAATGCAGTTTGCAACCAAATTTACCCATTTAAGTACATCATAAAAGTTTTAAAATGTAAAATGACATAAATAGTCATGGCTAAAATTAATATTAATTAATAGTAACTGCTAAAAATAAATTTACAGCTAATCACCTCAAGACAATCATCATTTCTTAATACATAATTTACAAGCAGTGTAAGGGAGGTAATCAAACAGTGTTCTTTAATTTGAATTGGATTACCTCCCTTACACTGCTTTTAAATTGTCTCAATTGTCCTTTAACCAGAAAAACCCTTTTTTTTGCCCCTAATTACTAAATGGTTTGAGCCATAACAACCCAAAGTCAATCCTAACCATCCCTTTGTTGTATGGAAGTTTGTGGTATAATTTCAGAGAGATTCATACACTTTAACACAAGTTATTGTCTGGAAACTACAAAAATGCTTATTTGGGCCCCTTTTTTGTCCCCTAATTCCTAAACAGTTGGGACCATAACCCCCAAAATCAATCCCAACCTTCCTTTAGTGGTTATTAACCTTGTGTTAAAATTTTATTGATTTCTATTAACTTATACTAAAGTTATTATCGGGAAACCATCTGTCTTTGGACGACGCTGACGACGACAACGTGATACCAATATACGACCAAAAATTTTTTAATTTTTGCGGTCGTATAAAAAGGGGGATTTCCCAGTTTTGGACAAAAAATCAAAAATGCTTTCAGCAGTTCTTATGAAACTTTGGTGAATTGTTTATATATCTATTGATGTAAGCTCCGTTTAGGATTTTATAAATTTTTCATTTATCATTTCTGAGTTATGGGGTTTTATTCATTAAAAAAGGGGGGATTTTCCAGTTTTTGGACAATAACTCAAAAATGCTGTCAGCAATTCTCATGAAACTTTGGTGAATTGTTTATATCTATTGATGTAAGCTCCCTATAGATTTTCATAAATTTCAAATATGACATTGAGAAGAAATTGAACTTTATTTGTTTATGGTCTGACAACAGATTTACTAAGTATTGCGCAACGGCACAGTGTATTGCACAACAGCAAGAAATCTTTAATTGAATATAAATTCAATTCATATAACCAATTTCAAGTTCTTTGACTTCATTTATTCAGAAACCTATAATATGTCAAATATTTAATAACAATGCAAATTCAGACCTGTATCAAGCTTGAATATTGTGTCCATTTTTGCCCCAACTTTTCAGGGTTGGACCTCTGGGAGCGTATCCAGCTGCGCTCAGCGAAGCAGTTTATTTCAAATATTTTCAGTAATACATAAAAGAGACAAATACATTGTATATACATGTATCTCTTTATTACAGGACCAAACCCTAAGTTCTTTATTAAGTCTCCCAAACGAAGTTTGGGAAGACTTATTGTTTTTGCTCAGTTATTATTATTATTATTCTTCTTCTTCTTCTTCTTCCGCCGCTTTTAAATTTGAACTTGTCCGCACCCGTTCTCCAAAACCGCTCGTCAGATTAACTTAGGGTTTCACAATATGTTAGACTAACATGTCTAGTGGTGCAATCAGGGTTTTGTTTGTGCAATGGGATTTATAAAGGGGTACTTTGAGGGGCAAAAAGAAAAGAGGGTTTTACTATAGAACCCTATGGGATTTTATTTTTTTAAATTTTCAAATGAATATAAATTGAAAACGGTTTGTGATAGACACAATCTTTTTAATTGAAAATGTTCTAAATGATAAAGCCCATTAAATGAAATACAGGGTTAGTCTCCAGGGGTCACCCCCACCCCCAGCCATTTAAGAAAGTTCTAATACCTTGTAAGTGGTCAAGATCCCCCCCCTAAACCATATATATTCTGGTTTGTCATGCTAAGATGGTTTGAATGATATACAGGGTTAGTCCCAGGGGTCATCCCGACCCCCTGCCATTTGAGAAAGTTCCAATATCTTGTAAATGGTCGAGATCCCCACCCCTAAACCATATATATTCTGGTTTGTCATGATAAAGCACATCAAATGTTACACAAGGTTAGTCCCCAGTGGTTACCCCCACCCCCTGCCATTTAAGAAAGTTCTAATATCTTGTAAGTGGTCAAGATCCCCACCCCTAAACCATATATATTCTGGTTTGTCATGCTAAGATGGTTTAAATGATATACAGGGTTAGTCCCCAGGGGTCATCCTGACCCCCTGCCATTTGAGAAAGTTTCTAATATCTTGTAAATGGTCGAGATCCCCACCCCTAAACCATATATATTCTGGTTTGTCATGATAAAGCACATCAAATGAAATACAGGGTTAGTTCCCAGGGGTCACCCCCACCCCCTGCCATTTAAGAAAGTTTTAATATCTTGTAAGTGGTCAAGATCCCCACCCCTAAACCATATATATTCTGGTTTGTCATGCTAAGATGGTTTGAATGATATACAGTGTTAGTACCCAGGGGTCATCCCAACCCCCTGCCATTTGAGAAAGTTTCTAATATCTTGTAAATGGTCGAGATCCCCACCCCTAAACCATATATACTCTGGTTTGTCATGATAAAGCACATCAAATGAAATACAGGGTTAGTCCCCAGGGGTCACCCCCACCCCCTGCCATTTAAGAAAGTTCTAATATCTTCTAAGTGGTCAAGATCCCCACCCCTAAACCATATATATTCTGGTTTGTCATGCGAAGATGGTTTGAATGATATACAGGGTTAGTCCCCAGGGGTCATCCCGACCCCCTGCCATTTGAGAAAGTTCTCATATCTTGTAAATGGTTGAGATCCCCACCCCTAAACCATATATATTCCTATTTGTCATGTCTCGAACATTTGAATGACGTATTTGGTCAGTCCCCAGGGGTTCCCCCACCCCCAATGTTCTAATATCTTGTAAATGGTTGAGATCCCCACCCCTAAACCATATATATTCCTGTTCGTCATGTAATGAACATTTGAATGACGTATAGGGCCAGTCCCCAGGGGTTCCTCCCCACCCCCAATGTTCTAGTATCTTGTAAATGGTCGAGATCCCCACCCCTAAACCATATATATTCTGGTTTGTCATGCCAAGATGATTTGAATGATATACAAGGTTAGTCCCCAGGCATCACTAATGCATATAACTTTACTGGACCAAACCAATTTTCACTGGACGTTGCCCAATGTCAGGTGACCCTGGGTATTACGAATTATGGGAGCTTCGTTTGGGAGACTTCGTAACAGCATCCTGTTACAATCATTTCTTGTTTATTTGGAAACAGATCGTAAAAAGAGTGAAATATAGAGGTTTTGGTCACTAAATATATTTTGCAAAAATTGTAATTACACTTTAAATTGAGGGATGAAAAATTAAGTTGGTGAAAGTTTTATTTAATTGTGTTTTTTTTTCTTTCAGATTTCATGAAAAGAGTGGTTTACCGTATACTGAAATGTTATTTTTTGATGATGAATACAGAAATATAAAAGATGTTGGATCATTAGGTAAATACCAATTCAAATATATATTATTTGTTTAATAGGCAATGGGTTGGATATTTTTAAAGTCTTAGTCAGAAGGACTAGTCCATCTTGATACTTGAGTTGTCCTTCTAAGATGTAAATGGTCCTGTATAATGTTTGTCCAAAGTGGACAAAGTCAGATGGACTATATATTTTTGTGAAAAATATTGTTTCATTAAAAACATGTGTATAATTTTAGACCTTTGAAAATTTGATATTCACTTTGCTTTTTGGACTCTGTAAAGGAGTTGGTTCACTAACTCATAATTTTGGCCCTAAAAATCTGAAAATTTTTAACTGCGATAATGTTTTGAAAACATATATTATAATGTCCAATAGTTTCAGTTAAAAAGATTTTCACCAATTCTTCGTTTATAGTGATGTATTTGTGATGTCATAATTTCTTTAAAACCTGTTTTTTTTGGGGCATAACTTTGCAAAGTTTGACAGTTGGTCACTAACTCATAATTTTGGCCCTAAAAATCTGAAAAATTTTAACTGCGATAATGTTGTGAAAACATATATTATAATGTCCAATAGTTTCAGTTAAAAAGATTTTCACCAATTCTTCGTTTATAGTGATGTATTTGTGATGTCATAATTTCTTTAAAACCTGATTTTTTTTGGGCATAACTTTGCAAAGTTTGACAGTTTTCTGAAAAATTTACAGTGGCGCCACATATAAAATCAAGAAAAACGGTTGATAAAGGTGAAAAACGTTTAGAAAAAAGGTCTTACATGATATTTATTTCTTTTTCAGGCTAATATATTTATAATATATGAAGCAGATATACAATTTTTCTTATTATACTTTCAAAAACAAAACATTTAGCAATACATACAAATTAAATTTACTAAAACGATTGAAGTTTTAAAAATACACGTTTACATGGCTGCTTATTGGGGTTTCAGGCTCTAGTCCTTAACTTTTCTTTAGTAAACAAAGATCACACATCAAAAGACAGTAAATGCATATGTCCGTTTACATTCATATTTCAAACATATTCACAATTGATTATTTGGTATTTTCCATTTAAAATTTTGTATCTAACACTGATATTATTTTTATTGAAACACCTTGCTTGATATAACAATATTAAACAGAGATTTTATGATATTGGTAAATGGTTAGCTACAATTCTGACTGTCCACACTTGCTTTAAATACATAGTATGTTCAGTTTTTGTCTCCCTTTGATGTTTAAAGAGGCGAGACTTGGGTATGCAGGTCCCCATCCCCACAGTCATGGTCTATTGACTTTGAAATTTTTGCATAGTTTACATGTTAAAGGTTGAGATTAGATCAGTTTAAGGGGAACCACTTATGATAAGTCAGTGATATTTGGTATGTAGTTGTATTGCCATTGGCACATCTCATTTCCATGGAGATTATTTGACCCTGCCTCCTCAGTGTAGGTCTATTGACTTATAAACAATTTCATAGTTTAAATGTTAAAATTTGTGATTAGAAAAGTTTAAAAGGAACCACTTATGGTATAGCTAAGATATTTGGTATGCAGTTATATAAGCATTGGCACATCTCGTTTCCATGTCAGATGATATTTTGTCCATGCCCTCACAGTCATGGCCCATTGACTTCGAAACTTTTGCAGTAGTTTACATGTTAAAGTTTGTGAATAGGTCAGTTTATGGGAAATCATTTATGATAAGGCAATGATATTTAGTATGCAGTTGTATTAGCATTGGCATATCTTATATCTCAGAAATTATTTTGCTCTGTTCCATCAAATAATGTATTATATGTCTCTGGTTCCATTGACCCTTGAGTTTTTTCAATAATTTACATGTTATTGCTATTAGAACATTTGCATTTTGCTATCATATCTGTGGGTCAACAGTTTATTCTTTGTAAACATGCTGTTGTTGTATCATACTGCATCTAGCATAGCTCCTTATTTTTTTGGGATGTCCTGTTTGAAATATTATATCTGCTTTTCCTTCATTTCTGAAATAAGGGGAGGTAATTGTATTTCAATTTTTAAATTTAAATCAGTCATAGTTTTGGCTGCTGTAAAAGTTTATTTAATTGTATAAATATAAGTTGTTTTTATATTGTCACATATTGTTGTTTCCCAGAAATTTTCTTCTTTCCAAACCATTTCTAAAATTTAAAATAAACATATGATATATATTTCCAAATGATCTAAGAAGTCAAACTGTATCGCTAGCCTGTCAACACTGAGGTTGTGAGTTCCAATCCTGCACATGGTAGGTGCATTCGACTCTAATTTTAATTAACTAGGATTGTCAGTTTTCCTACCAAAAGTCAGTGGTTCTCTCTCGCTTCCTCCACCAATAAAAACTGACGTCCACAAAATAGCACAATAGTGCTGAAAGTGGCAATTAACAAAAATCAATCAATTTTTCTCCATTGCAAACAAAGGAATTGACATATACTTGTTTTCTGTTTCTAGGTGTTACCTGTATCCATGCTGATAAAGGAGTATCAAGATCTGTTGTGGATGAAGGACTTGGTGCCTTTGCCATGAAGAAATGTTGACACAGTTTCAATTAATCTAGTCTTGACTTATAACTTGCCGAACAAAGCTTTTGTTTTTCTATTTACATACTTTTTTTTATTGAAAATATCAAAAAGTATAATAAAATCCATAAAAATTTGGATCAAGTTATACCAGTTCTCAGGACAAAATTTGGTGATATATATTTAATGCCAGATTTTGATTGGTTGATAGGAGGGAGACAATTTACTCTATCCCATGGCAAACACTCTATTACCCTTCACGGAGACGCTTGATCAAGTGAGTGCTTTAATAAATACGGATGATTGCTATGTACAAGCCGTCACAGTATAAACCTTGGCTTCGCCTCAGTTGACAATGTTTTCTCAGGGTAACAATCTGCTCTATCACCCTCTCAGATATGCGTTATTTATATATAGTCTAGTTTTAAAACCACGACCCTGCCACCTAACCAACATGACTTGTAACTAACTGTAAATAGAACAAAATGATAACAAAACTAACAATAATAGTACTTCAATCAAATAACAGCCTTCACAACATGTTTTAGAAACAAAATTAATTGTCATTACTATGCAGCAAGGGTCTGGAAACGGTCATATTTGCCAGTCATGTCCTAAACTGAAAGCTATATGTCCTAAACAAGTAATTGAGATTTAGGACAAATTTTATGTTTTAACAGAAATAATTTCGGTCATTTCATTGACTCAATGTTTGAAATCAGATTTCTGAATCGCCATTATGCACTTGTGATCACTTGTTTTTGTTTATAATCCCTTTCCTGTAATAAAACTGCCACTCCATTATAGTTTGATAATCCTGAGGGCCCTCTTAATAACTATATTAATGCATCTGGGAACATTGGCTAATGATCGCTAATTACTTTTTACCTATGTTTTTTATTCACACCAGACATTGATCACAAGCTCAGAATAATATCTTAAAGAAATTAAAATTCCGTGACAAGTGTATGCACCATGTAGTTTTACACTGAACATTCAAGGAAAATTTACAAAAAAAAATACTGATTTAGATCCACAAGGTCATTATAAATTGACATTATAATTAAAAAACCTTACAAGAAATTATATTTCTAAGAAACCCATGTTCATATGATTAGTTGATTCAGTAATTTTCAGCCAATATAAGATCTAAGATATATGCTATTGTAGATCAAAGTCTCACGAGATGTGTATTAACTTAGTGTTTATACTAAATACATTTTGTACCGGATTTTATTTATCTATATCTATAACAGAAACAATGATATTACAATGACAATTATATTTTTAAATTTGTTTCATGTATTTGAACATTTTTAATGTGTAACTGTAAATAGTTCATTATTTATTACCATTCTGATATTGAATTCAGACAAAATAAACTTAACTGATTTAAATATTCATTTTTATATGTTTACTGGAAAGTTGTCTCAGTAAACATCATGTAGAGCTCAACTTTTAGCTGGCCATGCCCTATGGGTCAAAGTTTTCTTATATTACCCATGTCTAATAACAAACGTGGATGCCATTACTAATAGAAGCATTTTTGGAAAATAGTCACATTGAAAATAAGATTACATAGAAGAATAACCATGTACCAATGATGTTAGGAGTATGAATAAAAATAATGAAAGAGAAAAAAATTAGTAAAATAAAGGACACAACAGGTTAAATATGATGGTAGTATACCAAAGTTGGTAAAATCTACAAAAATATAGACATAAAATAGTTAGAAGTGAAAGAATTCTGAACAATATAAAAAAGAAGATGTGGTATGATTGCCAATGAGACAACTCTCCACAAGAGACCAAATGACACAGAAAGTAACAACTATAGGTCACCGTACAGCCTTCAACAATGAGCAAAGCCTATACTGCTCAGTCAGCTATAAAAGGTCCCGAAATGACAATGTAAAACAATTCAAACTAGAAAAATAACGGCCTAATTTATGTACAAAAAATGAACGAATAACAAATATGTAACACATAAACAAACGACAACCACTGAATTACAGGCTCCTGACTTGGGACAGGCACATACATACGTCTAGAAGCAATTGATAGACCATTTTTCTCCTGTCATGCCATTCCAAACTCAAATGGACAAAAAATAAGAAAGACTAAACAATAATAAAAAATAAAATTCAGGCTATGAGAAGCCCCTCCACTTTTCCCAAATGTCCTGCTGCCTCCTGCACAAACTATTGCAAAATGGTCAAATCAAGTTGAGTTTTGAGAACAAGAGATGTCTTGGGGGAACAAAATGGAATACATTTATTCCTAAAGGTTATCAATTTAACACATTAAAATCTTTGAATGTTGTCTTCATCTGGAATAACATTATGTTTGTTATCAATAAATTAACACATAACTAAGTGTATATTGCTACATGTATACAGTTATGAACACTTATGGTCATGCTTTTCACAGACTGTTTATGACATTTTTACAGTTTGTTCTTAAGTTGCGCTATTACACCACTGTTCAAGGTTGGGGAACGGTTGAGCATTCATAACAATAAATAACAAGATGTGGTATGAGTGCCAATGAGACAACTATCCATCCAAGTCACAAGTCACCACTGAACAACAGGCTTAGGACAGGTGCATAAAAATGCAGCGGGTTTAAACGTTTTAACAAACATGTTTAATCCTACTATATTCTATATGTGCCTGTCCCAAGTCAGGAGCCTGTTGTTCAGTGGTTGTTGTTGGTTGGTCTCTGTCATATTTGTTTTTCATTTATTGTATTATCATAAATGTGTAAAAAGTTAACAATTATAGGTCAAAGTATGGCCTTCAACACGGAGCCTTGGCTCACACGGAACAGTAAGCTATAAGGCATGGACCATTTGACTTTGGGGGGGGGGGGGGCTGGGTTTTTATATCAAGCCAGATTTTTTTCTTATCATACAAACCGAGCAAGAATATTTTTTTTCAGTCAATCCAAAGCAAGAATATTTTTTTTCAACATCATACATGTCATACTTGCTGAAGATGAAGCCAGAATATTTTTTTAGCAACTGAATAGGCCAGATTATTTTTTTTCAAAAAAACCCAGGCCCCTCTAGAAAGTCAAATGGCCCATGCCTAAAGGGTCCCAAAAAGACTAGTGTAAAACAATTCAAACAGGAAAACCAACGATCTAATCTATATAAAAAATGAGAAACGAGAAACACTTATGAACCACGCCAACAAATGACAACTTCTGAACAACAGGCTCCTGACTTAGGACAGGTGCATAAAAATGCAGCGGGTTTAAACGTTTTAACAGGCGCATGAACAACATGTTTAATCCTACTATATTCTATATGTGCCTGTCCCAAATCAGGAGCCTGTTATTCAGTGGTTGTTGTTGGTTGTTCTCTGTCATATTTGTTTTTCATTTATTGTATTATCATGAATCTGGATAAAGATTTTCTCATTTGAATTGTTTAGATTTTGTCATGTCAGGCCTTTTATAGCTCACTATAAGGCATGAGTTTTGTTCATTGCTGAAGGCCATACTGTGACCAATAGTTGCTTACTTTCACTTTATTTGGTCTCTGGCTGATAGTAGTCTCATTGGCAATCATATCATATCTCCTTATTTTTATATGACAACAAACTTTATCAATATACATATTTAGTACTTATCAGCATCTGTCTTCAAGACTTTTTCTATCAACATAAGCTTCATTCTTACATTTCACTCTTTTCCAACAACATTTTCTCCCCTATTTCAACTAAAGAAGTGGTTTAGTTAAGTTTAATATACTCTTAACCCCTAAGAGGTTTTAAATATTTTTTTTGTCATGCATTCAATGAATGTTAGTGAAATGAACAACAAGTGTTTTAACTGTCATGGCAGAAAATACCTGTCCAATATCTGAACTATTGTAACTGCTTGAGTTGTCTCCCTTGCATAACTTTTAAAATCCATTCTGTTTAATTAATGTCACTTATTATCAAAAATGAAATTCAATGAATACATGACATTTTCATAGATGTGATATAGCTATAGCCATGTTACCTATATATTGTCAAGATAAGTTTTCAGGATTAAATCTGCTCCTTGGTAACTATACATGACCAACAGTATTTAGTTGGTGGATTTGTGTCTAGCATTTACTTTGGTTATCATATAACTTGGACCTTACATTTTAGTGGTTAGGTTAAACTTTTTATATATTCACAAATTATAAAAGATAATTTACCAATATTTTATATGTTGATTTATTATAGGAAGTATCAGGGCACTCTGGAAAGTTCTTTTGACCTTACAGGTGGTACTTACTGTCAAGAGTACATTGATCTTTACAATGGTTCAGTACTTCAGAATACAGTTAATTAACTCTCTTGATTTTAGTATTTATAAAGCCTAACTATTTTTAACATCTTGCTACAGCTATTCCCATGTTTTGCTTATCTGACCCAAAAGGCATTATGAGCTGGCGTTCCTCTTCGTCTGTAGTCATCATCCGTCTCCATTTGTTGTTGTAAGCTTTTACAAAAATCTTCTCTTCATCCACTAGACTGATTTAAACCAAAATTTAACTGAATGATCCTTAAGGTATCTAATACAGAGTTACTAGTGTTTTGTGTTCCTGAAAATCAACAAACATGGCCACTGTGGCTAAAAATAGAACATTATGGTTTATATAGTGCCACTACAAATATTGTTAGATCTTTTTATGTTCAGAGAAGGAAATCAGATATTTTTTTAACCCAAAGCAAGTTACAGAGGAATTTGTGTATAAAGAACTATGCAGTTTAAATACAAGTAAGAGCATGGGCCTAGTTGATTCCAGCAAGGTTTCTTAAGGATGCAGCCCCAATTCTGAAAATACCCATTACTTTCTTGATAAATTAATCTATCTCTGAAGGTACGGTACCTGATGATCTGAAAATGGCTAAGGTCAAGCCCCTTTTTAAGAAAAATGACAGACTTAAGCCTGAAAATTACAGACCTGTTAGCATTTTAAGTATTGTTTCTAAAATTCTAGAAAAAGCTGCCTATAAGCAACTTGAAAAATTTTTGATTTCAAATAATTTATTATTTGAGTTTCAATCAGGATTTAGAAGTTCATATTCAACTGATTCTTGTCTCATTCACTTGATAGATCACATTAAAACTCAAACAGCCAAAGGTCTTTTTACAGGCATGGTCCTTTTAGACCTACAGAAGGCATTTGACACAGTAGATCAAAAAAGATATTATGTGACAAATTAGAAGTAATTGGGGTTAGATCTATACCTTGGTTTGAGTCATATTTGACAAACAGAAAAAAGGTTGTAAGTGTAAATGGGGTGATTTCAGAAGTATGTAATATTACATGTGGTGTCCCACAAGGTAGCTTACTGGGTCCACTATTGTTTTTGATATATGTCAATGATGTTCAAATTAGCATGGACTCAGATTGTAAAGCTTTGATATATGCAGATGATACTGCAATTTTATTTTCCCATATAGACCCTGGGGTCATCTTGCATAAATTATCCAGAATGCTGGAATCATGCCATGATTTGTTAACTGACAATAAATTGTCCCTACATTTGGGAAAGACGCAGAGTATAGTTTTTGGTCCTGGTCGAAAAACTTCGGTCTTTAATACCGGGTGATTTTGCTATCTCCTGTAATGGTATTAATATTGAATCCAAAACTTTTGTAAAATATTTGGGAATAATAATTGATCAGTTTCTAACTGGTGATTTTAATGTCAACTCTATAGTGAAAAAAGTCAATCAAAGGCTTAAATTTTTAAATAGAAACAAAGAGTGTCTAAATTTTCAATCTAGGAAAACATTGTGCTCTTCTCTGATTCAATGTCATTTTGACTATGCATGTGCATGCTGGTATGAAGGTATATCAAAACAAATGAAGAATAAACTTCAGGTGGCACAAAATAAGATTGTAAGATTTATTCTGCAATTACATCCCAGAAAGAGTGTGACATATATTGAATTTAAGAAATTGGGCTTTTTAAGTATTAGTAATAGAGTTAAACAACTAAGACTCAATCATGTTTTCAACATTTTTAACAATATATGCCCAAATTATTTACATACTAATTTTGAAATGAAACATCTTTTAATACAAGATCTAGTAGTAAAAACTTTTATATACCAGGAATTAAAGGGTGTGAATCCGCCACTTTCTTTTATAATAGAATAAAAGACTGGAATTCGTTACCAGACATGATTAAAAGTTGCTCTAAAAAATATAATTTTAAAGTACAAGTGAAAAAGTTTTTGATGGATAAATTTAAATCCATCTTTAATAGTGAATTTGTTTTTTATTAATTATACTGGGGCTTTGACCATTTATCTGTGATAAATTCTAAATGATTTGTGTTTGTATTTTCTATGTGTCAACCCTTGGTGTAAACTGGAAGTCTCGTCATAAAAGGACCCCACTGGAAATAAGTTTTAATAACTTTTGTGGGTCATCCTAATTTAAGATATTAGGCTACAGTGAAAATCTAGTCAATTTAAATTTCATTCATTATTTAATCTAGTCTATGCATATTATCAAAATATGATGAAAATTTTCATAATTTTATTTTTTAAATTAATATTTTTAGTAAACATGTAAATCATTTTAGTGTCTATAAATTATGTCTAGTGCTATATCTGTGTCTTTGTAATATATTGTATCTGTCAAATTCATGCCTTTTTATCTTCAATAAATATATATGGTAAAATGCATTTATCATCTAATATCTTGAAAACCTTAATAGAGAAAATCTGATAAGGCATAAATGCTAAGAATGTCAATATCTACTAACTTTTTATTAAAACTGAAATTATAAAATGATTCCTGAAAGGAGTTCTGGCCATAACATGTCGATTGTTTTGCCTGTTTAATCTTGATAGATAGGTGGAAGCTGTGATGAGCTGACAGTGGCGGATCCAGAACTTTTCATAAGGGGGGCCCGCTGACTGACCTAAGGGGGGGCCCGCTCCAGTCATGCTTCAGTGATTCCCTATATAATCAACCAAATTTTTCCCACGAAAGGGGGGGCGGGCCCCCCAGGCCCCCCCCCCTGGATCCGCCTATGGCTGAATTAATCAAATCTATCAAAATATGAAACTATTGAATGACTTATTATAAGAGTTATTGCCCTTAAATGACTACCGGTATTTTTTTTTCTCACTAATTCAAGTGCATATATCTAGAATATATAATAGATGATCTATAAACAGCAAAAATTATCAGCTGTACGAGATC
This sequence comes from Mytilus californianus, assembly GCF_021869535.1. NCBI lineage: Eukaryota > Metazoa > Mollusca > Bivalvia > Mytilida > Mytilidae > Mytilus > Mytilus californianus. The sequence continues at coordinate 78,892,017 of NW_026262701.1, read as the reverse complement.
TTCAAAAACGCCTATATTACTGAAACTATTGTATGACCCCTTATAGAAGTAATTGCCCTTAAAAACTATTGTTTACTTACTTTTCAGTTTTTCTTATTATCTCTAAAACTTTAATAGATGGGAAGAAACTGAAAACCGCAAAAATGATAAGCATTCCAAGATCTACAAATGTGCCAATATGACCAAATCCATTTGATGGCATCGTATATAAATTATTGCCCTTAAACGATGATTTTTGACTCATTTTCGAGTTTTGGCTTATTATTTTAATTTCATCAAGTGGGCGAGCCTCTTGTTGAAATAAATGGATGTTTGTACAATGTTATGGTGTCCTGTAATAAGTTTGCGTATTCCCCTTTAAAATACATCTCTTTTAACTACATTTCCAGTTGATTTCCTTATGCTAATGCTAGTGCGGCATCTTAATTGTTTCATTTAAATGGAAGCCACATCTTCTTCTATACTATATAGTGTTTTCTGAGAAAAAAATTGTTGATTCCTTCCAAATGACTGAAATATGTGTTACTGAACATAAAGTGACCAAACGATTCTCCTGCATTGCAATACTTTAGACTGGCCTATTTGCACAGTAGAACACCCACTCGCTGGTGTGTGGGATATATAAATAGTAATCTGTGTGTTGGCTTTTGTTGCTCTCGTTGTTATTTACCCGCAATCCGTTTTATTCATGTTGGCTATAGGAGCCATGATTTTATTGGGCCTGTTCAATCAAAAGGAGCATGTTGTATCCATTCACCGTGCCTGTAATACTTAAATTCATGTTTTCGTTTTTTTTGTACAATAGATAAAGTATATAAGTATGTTAAAAATTGTATCGAGCAGAATATTAATGCCTTATTTTTTATTTGAACGTCCTATTATCACATGTACTTGGGGACAATCATTTCCGGGAATATAAATATATTGCAATCATTTTCAATAGTATTTGATAAAAACTGCTGTCCGTTTCCGCAGTTTATGCCACCTCTCTAAAATTCTGGGAAAGTTTAACAACAAAACCGTTCATTTTCCACAAAGTTCAGTGGACGCCCTCGGACAACGTGCACACTTACTTAGAATCTAACAAAGCAAGTAATAGCTTTTTCTAAAAAGCTAGCCGTCTCATAACTGATGAAATAGAAAATGTTTTTCCATGCAGAAAAGCATTGTATAGTGAAATACAAAAAATAAACGGAAAATACTAATTTTGAGATTTTCCTATTTCTTTCTTTTGGGGAATCACAGGTACTTATCTCTGATTTTTCCATATATATACCTTAATTAACATTAAATATATATGACATTTTTTGTGAGAGACGAATGCCTGTCGGGGGGTGTATAAACACCGAAAAAAGCAGAGGACACTTACTCAATCATCTGCGTTTACATCTGTATATCGATTAGTTTTTTTTCTCAAAAAGATATGTTATTCATTTACTTCTTCCTAGATCAGTGGTTTGTTTCTTAAACTTTGTGTTAGAAAAGTATGGCCACTTCTGCCTGTATCTGTTGCATTCATTGTAAAAGTCTCCAAAAGTGTACCGAGTGTGAAATGAAGTACAATTTAAACATTAAAGACCACGAAAATATTTTTTCAAAAGATTTTTCACATCTTTTCAAAATGATTCTTAAAACTTATATTGAACAATCTTTTATCTGCCTGAAAAATCCACTCATCAACGTTTTAAGGCTATAGGAAAAAGGAGTAAGTTGGACAAGGCCACAATATTATTAGTATATCGAGCTTAAAATTCAACTTTTGATTGATGGCTGTTATAACAATAAAACATTTCATAAAGTATACAAAAATAATGAATTTTAATGATGTATATTTTCCTTACAATATTATAAGTACCTTAAAGTATTATAGAAGTTAATGATAAAGTGAATTACGAAACAGAAGTGTGAACTTTTTTACGGGAAAGTACAGAATGTTACCAACAGTTAAGATATTAGCCTCGGTGAATTCAAGTTCTGCTAAATAACATTTTGCATTTAGCTACATCTGAAATTTTAAGGTGTTGCATTCAATTTCTTTTTGTAAATAATAATTGTTAATTAATATCTTCGATAGTACAAGTTGATCAAGAAGACACTACGGGTTTTCTCATTGGTGAAGGTGACCTATAATTGATCTTCGTCATTTGAACCCTTTGTAGTTGTCTCATTGGCAAGCATACCACATCTCCTTATTTTGATATGAAGTACCTCTAGGAAACCCGTGATTTTTATCCCCCCCCCCTCCAAAAAAAATAAATAAAATAAAAATGTCACAAAAATATGTATGCTTTTCAAACGTTTAACTCTCATGGTGATTGAGATCAAATATTTTGTCTTCTTCTTTCTCTCAGATTGTCATTAAACTTCTTGGTGTTCTAATATTTATAAATTTATAATACTAGGTTCCAATACGATGGGAATATGTGTGATCCTCATGAACATATGTTCGTCTGACAGTTTGCATATAGTAAAGCTACATTGTAACCTAAAGAAATAACTTTTTGTTCGAGAAAGATTCTTTTCTCGACACTTGAAATAACCTTCAGCTCTGTTCTATAATTCATGTGTGAAGTTGTGGTTTTAGTCTCGCCTGCGACAAAAGTCGTAAAATGCAAGACATAAAGATTACAATCCGGCGGCGTAAACTATATTTGTATAAAACTTTATATTTCAGAAGGTAGAAGACCTGGATGTTTCATATCTTGTATACAGATGTCAAATGTTACAAAGTTTCCATCTGCTTTATGACCATTGTATTTGACCTCATTTTTATGGTTCAGCGACTGCTTAAAAATTTGTATAGTATTTTAGTCCTGTGTACGTTTTTCATTTATTATGAGTAATAAGATAATAATAGTTGGTATATGGAACCCTTGCAAGGTCTACATGTCCGCCAGACATGGTTCACCGTGACATCGATCTCATTTAAAGGATCAGTTATCAAGGTTCCATTTTCCAGATACTATAGGAATGATTGTAACGTGTACATGTCACACTGGCAGGTTTCATCTGACCTTGACCTTATTTTTGTGGATCACTGGTCCACGATGTTAAGGTTTTGTGTTTTAGTGTTTTTCTCATATACTATAAGCAATAGGTCATGCAACTATATTTTGTGAATGGAACAAGTGTGGACACATATCAGTGTGGATAATAATTGTGTATTTTTGATAGTGTTTTGTCCACTGAGTGTATGCAATGATTCTGCCCCACCAGATATTTTCTGATCTTTTTCTATGTCTCTCAAAGAGCCCTATATCAAACTGTGTTCCACAGTGACAGCCATCTTGGATATTTTTAAGATAGGTAGCAAAAGCTCAAAATTAGTAAAGTGCAGTGTGTTATCTCTATCCAATGAAAACAATAAAACATGTTTTGCCAGGCCACTGTGCTTAATCTGTGATCAATACAGATGCGGCTCTGGTATAAATTTACCTACAGAAAGTGCAAACCCTTTCCTTAATATAGAAATAAGGAGATGTGGTATGATTGCCAATGAGACAACTAAGTAAAGTAAAGTAGAAATGTGCTGAAATTTGAGAGAGCTCATTCAGAATTAAAGGATTAAATTTATACACATATATGTTCCTAAATCTTCCTATATTTCACTTCTGCTAAGTTTTTTTGAAAATCAATTAATTACATCTATAAAGGTGTTCTTGAATTTATATTAATATGTCTCGGATAATTTTCCTAAAATATCTAAGTCTTATCTGTTGGTTCATCAAATAGTGTGTTTACAACAGAATCATACTCTGATTGACCAATATTTTAAAAGTGTCTATGGTTACACAGTGAAAATACTAAAAATCGTAAACTTGTAGATATTCTAAAAAAAATAAGTGCTAATTGATATCCTGTTTTATTTATTTGCATTGGAATGATTACAAGGTGTACATATTTGTCTGGAAGGTATCATCTTACTTTAACCTCATTTTCATGGTTCACTGATCAATGTTGAGTTTTTGGTGTTTTTGGACTGTCTTTTTTCATTTATTGTCAGCAATGGGTCATTTATATTTGGTGTGTGACAATAATTGTAAGGTGTACATGTCCATCTAGTAGGTATCTTAGATTTATCTTAAAATCATCAAATCTCAAATTACAAAACGATATCTTGATGATGCATAAATTTCCGTTTGATTAATCTAAAATAATCACAGGGCAACCAACATCGTTATTAGCGTATTAAGCAATCTGTTACCTTGTTGGTATTAAAAACGTCAAAAATCGACGTTTAACAGCTTTTAAAAGTACAATTCGATGACTTTACGTTTATTTCAACGTTTTGTGGTATTTATCACATAGAACACCACTTATGGTCGCCAAAAACATAAAATAAAAAATCTTTATCGTCGATTTTTTTTCACTCGTCCTGAACATGCATGAAATATTTGCCATAGGACGTAAAGAAACCAACAATCAATCAATCGCCGTGTTTTTGTGTGTTTTCTTTACATATATTCACCTATTTTGAAAGAATTCATTCAGTAATATCTTAGATAATAAAAGGACTAATTAAGTTTCAGGCAAACGTTTACCAAAATATGTGGCCTGACCCATATCCTGTACCTTGACCGTAATTCGTTCCCGAGAAATGATTAAAAATATTTATTTTTTACACTTACGCGTTTTATTCCTTCTCAACAGTAACCCGAATAATTCAATCGTTATATTCCACTGCTCTGCGATGGCTATTAACCCTTCGCGAGTGAGATAGTCGATCACCGGGAGGGACTGAATTATTCGGGTTACCTCAACAGATGTTTGTTCTGTTTCTAGAAATAGAAATAGAAATTCTTTAGTTGACCAATTATGCAAAGGACCCCTGTGGGTTTTAAATTTCATACAAGGATTTCAATGATTTTTACACAGAGGCAACGAAAGTAGTTTCGCCAACATGGTTTATCGAAGTGTAAATCTAGGAAAGAAAATCTAACAGACCAATCACATTTATTGATATGCTAATAATATAACAATTATTTAATAATGACGAAAACATAATAGGAGTGCATGTAATTCAAAAACAAACACAAGATATAAAGAGGAAGAAAATAGAATATAAGTGCACAAGTAGATAAGGCTAGCCTGGAGTGAGTGTGTTTGGAATCACAAGATTTACGTACTGTCTATTTACATCAAAATTGTAAGATGACTATTTATAGGAATAATTTTCCTTTATTGACGTTTTTTTATTCTGTGTTTTGTCTATTATTTTGAAAATTATAATAGATAGAGAGAATCTTTCAATCAATTATTATAGCGAAAATGATCACTGAGAAAGCGAAGATCTACAAATAATTCCACATGATTGAAAGCGGCAATTGACCCTTTTTTACCCTTATGTTCTATTTTTGGCCATGTTGGCCATGTTGTTCCGCAGGCGGGCTCATCGCACAAATTCTTTATAGTAGATACCCTTGTTTATTTCTCTCACTTCACTACATTCCAGGCTAACCTTATCTTATATATACTTTTGCACATTATATTCCATTTTCTTCTTCCTTATATCTGTTGTTTGTTTTTGAATTGCATGCACTCCTATTATGTTTTCGTCATTATCAAATAATCCTTAAATTATTAGCATATCAACAAAAGCTTGAATATGATTAGTCTGTTCGATTTTCTTTCCTGGGTTTTACACTTCAATAAACCATATTGCCAAAACTACTTCTGTTAATTTGCCTCTGTGTAAAATATAATCATGGCCGGGCGATACACACGAAGGAAATCGCCGGTCTAAAAAGACTTTAAATAAAAAATAATGAATGATAATGTATCGGTTACGAATTATGATTATTAAACACATTTTGTATGCCCCTTGTCTGTCAGTTCAGTCCAGTCCGTCCGTCGCGTACGTTCCCAAAATTGGTTCCCATTCTCTAACTTTAGTTTGCCTCAACGAAATGTTATAAAACTTATACACTATGCTTATTACCACAAAACACAGATCAAATTTGAAATTGAATGGCGTCACTTCTACCGTTCTTGAGTAATGCCCCTTTATAAATAGACAAAGTGCTAAATCTGTCGTTTCCGTTCTCTACATTTAGTTTGCCTCAACCAAATGTTATTAAACTATTACACAATGTTTATTACTTCAAAACACAGATCAAGTTTGAACTTTTACCGTTCTTGAGTTATGCCTCTTTACAAAAACAAACAATATCCCTAATTAAGTGTCCAATCCCTTTTTCTAAATTTGCAAATAAAATTCGTTAAAACTAAATTGATTATGGCCAAGTTTGTTTCACTTTGGACATTCACAAAAGGTTTAAAAAAGAAGATTTTTGTAAAATTTAATGAACAGCGACGGGCGCAAAGTGAAGAGAAAATCTCACTTAACCCTGTGGGTCAGATGAGCTAAAAATCTGTGATAATAAATTTTAATCCGAAATCACAAATTACCAAAAAAACTGTGATAACGAATTCCACAAATTCGTTATCACGAATATAATCCGTTATAACAAATTGTACAATTCGTTACAACGATTTTAATTCGTTATCACAAATTACAAAAAATTGTGATAACGAATTTAATTCGTAATTACGAATTATAAAATCTGTTATAACGATTTCCAAGGATTTGTATAGTATCACTATACAAATCCTTGCGATTTCCAACAATTCGTAATCAAAAATTTAATCTGTTATAACAAATTATACAATTCGTGAAAACGATTTAAACTCGTAATTTCGAATTCAAATTATATTTTTGGAAGGTCCTAAATGGGCTTCCGTAGCTATCAGTTTAATAAATAACAGTATTTTTTAAATATCTTGTTGGTTTACGGACCAACCGTCAGGTAAACCGGAAATTGTATTTACCTGAAAAGACAGGTACGACAACATAGGTGTGTGTTGTTTTTTTTTTTTTAGGTGGAAAATATATGTTGGCATACATCTTTGTTTGAAAAAAGACAACATGTTCAAGGTATTGCTTCACATAATCTTTATCAGTTTAAATAATTTCTAAAATATAAAAATGAAGGAAAAAAAACAACGATACAAACAAAACGATGACTTCATGCAATTATAGATCAGGGACAGTCTATACAATAGTTAGTATAGACTGTCCATGAATAGATGTACAAAATGAATCAACAGATAAACCCATAGGTTCATACACCCATGATACAATCTATATAAGGATTATTACAGTATGAAATGGTAATGACAGAGGCGGATTTAGGGGAGGGGGGGGGGCCCCCCCTTTTGAGGGAAAAATTTGGTTGATTATATAGGTTTTTCCTGAAGCATGACTGGAGCGGGCCCCCTCTTAGGCAGTCAGTGGGCCCCCACTCATGAAAATTTCTGGATCCACCACTGAATGAAATCAACTTAGGGTCAGAAATCGGCAATACAAAAGTGTTATTTAATAAAGCAAGTTAAAAAAAAACAGTAAAAAAGAGACTAATGCAAGTTTTAAAAAAAACAGTAAAAAAGATACTAATGCAATGAACACAATAAAAAGTCTATTATGTTAAAGACCATAAGGTATAACATTAAGCAAAGATTGATTGATTGATTGGTGTTTAAAGCCACTTTCAAACACTATTGTGCTATTTCATGGCGGTCAGTTTTTATTGGTGGAAGAAGCCAGAGTGCCCCAGAGAATCACATACCTTTGGTAGGAAAACTAACAATTCCAGTCAATTAAGATTGAAGTCCAGTACACAACCTCCATGTTGACTGGCTATTGATACAGTAGTTCGACAACTTAGACCACTCGGCCACTGAGGCTACTCATTAAGCAAAGAAGACAAGTTTGAAACGTATACAAAACATTATTAAGCAAAGAAGACAAGTTTGAAACGTATACAAAACATTATTAAGCAAAGAAGACAAGTTTGAAACGTATACAAAACATTATTAAGCAAAGAAGACAAGTTTGAAACGTATACAAAACATTATTAAGCAAAGAAGACAAGTTTGAAACGTATACAAAACATTAGCATGCACCACAAAATAAAAATCTTTGACCTAAAGTGTTCTATATTAGTAAGCCTGTGTTAAACTTTCAAGAAAATGCTCCAATGTACTTGAAAGTAATTGAAAAGTGATTCATAATCAAAATGTAATTCATTACTTTCAATTACATCATTTTACATGTAACTGAAAATATGTTCAGTTACACATTACCTTAAATTAATTTAAAAATTTGTAATTACAGGTAATTACAATTACATTTTCAATAACCCCAGGTCTGTATAAGATATCTACAGGTAATTACAATTACATTTTCAATTACCCAAGGTCTGTATAAGATATCTACAGGTAATTACAATTACATTTTCAATAACCCCAGGTCTATATAAGATATCTACAGGTAATCACAATTACATTTTCAATTACCCCAGGTCTGTATAAGATATCTACAGGTAATTACAATTACATTTTCAATTACCCCAGGTCTGTATATAATATCTACAGGTAATTACAATTACATTTTCAATAACCCCAGGTCTGTATAAGATATCTTTTATTTTTTATTAGATATCGTTTATATTTTATGAAATTAATAACATATCTTTGTTCTATCAGATTTATTATAAAATTAATAAATTAAGTTTATAAGATGTCTCATAACAGAAAAGAAGATATATTGCACTTTTATAACATATCTTATACAAAATAAAAGATATCTCATAAGATACCTTATAAATAATATACATGTAAGATACATTGTGTATCTTATGAATAATATAAGATATATCTGATATAATCAATGAGATATCTCTTAAGGTTTAGAGAATTTGGTGGTAATGGCAGTTCTGTGCTGGTCTGTTCATTTAATCACAACTTTTTTAGACTGTGATTGAAATCTTGACAAATTGTATATACATTGGTCTATTGTTGAAGACTATTTTGACCTGTAGATGTCTTTTGGTTATTGTATTGTTTGGTTGCTGTCTGATTGACATGAAGGCCTCATCTCCTTTAATTCATAAGTAATTCTTCAAAATGTTGATCACCAATGATTACTTGGTGAATTTTTGCCATGACCTCATAAGGCTTAGGAAACATCTTTTCCCAATAGTAATTTTATGATGGACATTGCAAGTGTTTTTATAGAAAAGATCATATGTATGAATAAAAAGATATGTAGGGTGTATGTCACTGAGACAGCAACCCAATAACACAAAACTAAAAAGACATCTTTAGATCAACATACAGTTTGTGTCTGTACAAAGTCAGGCTATTTGGACCATCTTTTGTACCTTGTTGTTTGAATGTCTAGCTATCTCTAATGAGTCCAGTGTTGGTGGATGTACTGTCCAATATTTTGGTCATTCCTGATATCTTTTTCATGTATGAGGGTCTGGATGGGGGGTCCTTCATTTCTGTATTTCTTTAGTTTTCTAGGCCATTTTTCTCTATTCTTTATACTTTTTGCCCATTTTATTATCTATTCTTTATATTTTAGCACCTCATTATTCTCTATTCTTTATATTTTTGATCCATTTTACTCTATTCTTTATATTTTTTGCCCATTATTCTCTATTCTGTAAACCCCCATCCACACCCTCATGTATTAATCAACAATAGACATGTGTATACAATATGTAAAGCTCTAAATCACTGAGTCTAAAAAAGTTGATTTTTTTATGGAGACTGTTCACTTTATGACACAAACATTTATATATAAAAATAAAGAGGTGTGGTATGATCACCAATGAACAAAGGACAAGGATGCAAGCAACTACAAATCCCAATAAAGCCTTAATTTTTGTATATTTGTTTATTCATTTGTATAGTTCATATGCCTTCAACCTTTGAGGTATAAATGTGCATTTCTTTAATTAAAAAAAAGAATACCACGAAGAAAGCCATACTGTACAGCTGATCTTATCGTTCACTACATCTAATTATTTCATTCAATATTTGGTTGATCTGGTTTGGTCCTTTTGTCCATAATCATGAGCTATATTTTTCTCTTATTTTGACTGACATTTCACTGGTTAAGTTTCACATCAAAGCAAATTTGATTTCAGGAGAGCAGATTACCATCATATCAAATTTTATATATATCTGGGTCCAAGAGTTTGTGTATAAAACACTAAAATCCTTTACTGTACAGTACAACCTGTGACTTCCTCTTAGTTATGTCCACCCTCTTGTATGGTCACCATCGAATGGTGGCCATTTATTGGGGTATTCAATCTTGGGATGTTGGCCATTTATTGGGGTCATAAAAACATAGGTTTATGTTTTATCTAATTATGTTACCTGTTGAAATTAATCAGGGTTGAAGTTTTCAGCTTGTATGTTTCATTAAAATTTACCTGTACAGGTAACTCAGGTTTCTTCTCAAATTGACATTTCACCTTTTCTTGAAAATGTAGAATAGAATGTTTGTTTTAGTCTTTGTTAATTCATATCATTTGTTGATTTTTCTGTCTTTAAATTTACATATTTTCCTTTTTTTCTAATGTTTTTGTTTTTTTATGTTATTATTATTTTTTATTTGTTTTTTTGCTTCTTATTCTTTTAATTTCTTCTTGGAAAGAATCTTGAGTAGAAATGACAAAAATTCAAAGATAAGTTATTGACTAGCATTTGAAAACAAAAGAGAGAATCCTTTAAATAATTATTTTCAGTAAAAAAAAAGTTATTGTACATGATGTACATGGTATTCTATTGTTCGTTTGCATTATTAAATGAATTATTATTACTTATAACTTATAATCATGCAAATGATATGTTTAAAGGAACCATGAAGCAAGTAATTTAACAAGCCAGTTTATTCAAAAATTTAAATTATCAATATCATGAATATCAATCCTTTTACAATAATTTATGTTAACAAAGTTGTACAATCTATTATCATGATTATTATTCAGGAAAACTACAAATATCATTATATGGAATAGGAATAAACTATTTTTGTTTATCTTTGAAATTTTTCAAATCTCAAAATTAGTTTTGCATGAAGAATCACTAAAGAGACTTACAAAGAAATTATTTAAAGAAAAAATTGTCTTGCTTTTTGAAACAATTGTAAACTTATCAAATATGTTATCTTCAGTTTGGCTAATTTTGTCAGTTAAACAGGCAAAATTTGTCTCCAGAAAAAATAAAGTACACTTCTATATAGATTGTGACATTTTTATGGTCTATTAATTAAATCACTTTTTGTTCTGTGTATTATATGGTCGAAACTGCAGGACTGACATATGCATGATACATATTCTTGGTAAACATTTGCAAAGAATATTTCACTCAACTCAGGCCTTTTAGATAAAGTTAATAATTGCAGGGACTTGAATGAATTAGATTCTTTAAAGACCTTGATTAAAAATAAGTTTTAAGAAAAAAAATAAGAATATTTTTGAAAATGAAATAAAAACTTATGATGAAAACAGTAAACTAAAATGCTTCACTAAGTAAAGAATTAGTGGTCATAATTTAGAAATAGAAAATGGTGAATAAAAATTCCTATAAAGGATAGAATTGTTTGTAAAATTAACATAACAACTTAGAGATAATCAATTTGAAAATTGTTTACCTTCTCATAATAATGTCTCTGACCAGTTTATGAATAAAATCTTAACCAAGAACAAAAAGTAAAAGAAATGCTAAACCTCTATAACATGGAACATGTTTCAAATATTGGCTCCTTTATAAAAGAAAGTCATTAGAACTGAGGGCAGAAACCTATCTTTTTTCCATGTGTTTTGATTTCTCATAGAATTGTTATTTCTTTGCATTATAATGTTTGTTTTGGGTTGTTTTTTGTCAGAAACTTGATTAAATTGTAATATGTTTATATGACAATAAAAAAATTATCAAATTTTTCTGTAATGAATATTTTAAATATACATGTATTTATTCAATAGAGAAATAATGAATTGCCTAAATTTTATTTAGAATAAGTCCTAAAGATAGTCTTAAACATTTGTTAAACAATGTTAAATGCAGTAAGTATAAACAGTTTTGATTTTAGAAAATTAATTTGAGAACCCCATTTTCAATGGGAAAAATGGGAAAAGGCAGGCGTTGTGAAAGTTTGCATTATATTAGAAGATGATATTCATTTATTATTCACTTGCCAAAAAATACATATAAAAAATAACTTAAATTGATAGAATTATTTAAAAGTTATAACATCAAAACAAACATTTGCAAAAAGTCATGAGAACATTTTTACAAAAAAAAGTTAGGAAGCTATATGTTCAACTAGTTTTATTATTTCATTTTATTTTAGAATTTTCTTGTCATAATCACAGTTATTAAATTTGACAAACACAAAAAGTCGTATATTTTCCCTGAGACACTTTACCTGTAAGTTATGTAATTTTAACACTTCAATGCAGTCATGATTTCTCATTATCCTTGACTAGTTTTTGATTAATACCTTGTGTATTAATTAAGCAGCAGGGGGTATAATGATGGACATTTAGGGCCATCATGGTGACCATATTTTTTATGGCCACCATTAATAAGATAATGTCACAGGTAGTACTGTAACAATTTAGAATGTAGGGGAAATAAAAAGAAACCTTGACGATTGCTAAGTGTACAAGGATGAGAAGATGAACTTTAAAATATGATCTTCAAAATTTCAACTTTAAGAATCTTTGTATCCTCAAACTTACTGAGTTTGATGATAAATATTGTATTAACATAACTTTACTCTTTACTTTTCAGAACTGTTCAAACTAAATGCAGATGATTACTTTTGTAAAATTCAAATGTTACCTGATTAGCCATCTGTATATCAAGCTTCTCGACTATTATGAGTTATAAAACCAAGATAAAACATTGCTTCATTAAGTTATGGTAAACGAAATCGGTGGCATTGATCCTGGTAGTGTGCCACAGTCCACAACTACCTCAACAACCCAATCACCTCCAGGACCAAACAAACCATTAGACAACGAAAATAGACGATCTACAACAGATACCATTGCAGCCTTAACTGTTGCCATATTATCTGTTATTGTAATTATAACTATTTTATTGCTGGTCAGAGCTATCAGAAAGAGGCGACAGGCTAGACAGGGGAGGGAACTCAATCCAGTTGCAACTATATCTACAGGCGTTATGGGCACAGGTATAGTATAAACAATGTAGCCATTTTAATGTATGAACACAACTTTGGCTCATTTGACTATAACTGAAAAATCTATGGATTTGAAATAGGAGATTTGATGACTTTGAGAAAAAATTAATCATTTTACGTGCTTTCTATAGGAATGTTCACCTATTTTGAAAGAATTCAATTAGTAATTTTTCAGAAAATAAAAGAGATAAATGCATCATTTTTTTCGATTTTCAGATATTATTCAACGAGCCAAAGTTGTACGAAAAATTTACCAAAATCTGTGATAAAGCCCATTTACTGTTCTTTGACCTTAAAGCTACATTTTCACAATTTCATTGCATTAAGGCTCACCCGAAAGAGGAGAATATGTAACACATGTAGGTGATTTGCAAGGATTTCTGTGAACACAAATCTGTGGGTTCACTGCACAGATATTACAATTGTTTCCGGATTATTTTTAATTTCTTATAAGGCAATAAGTAATTTTAAAATTAATTGTCAGAGTGGAGATATACATTGTTGTACTGTACCACAAAAGATAACTGTGGTTGAATCGGTTTCTCTTATGAGGGTCTGGATGGGGTTTACAGAATAGAGAATAATGGGTCAATATTATACTATGTAAAAATAGGGCCAAAAATTAAGAATGGAGAAAAATATGCCCCCCTCCCTCCAAAAAATAAAAAGAATAAAGAATAATTTGGTGCTATAATATAAAGAATAGAGAATAACTGGCAAAATTTTTAAAGAATAGAGAAAAATGGCCTTTAAAAAATTAAAGAATACAGACCCTCCCTAATGTGTATTGGATAATATATAAGCAAAGTTTAAATTTTTTAATAATCTGCCAAAAATATGTGATCTTTCTATATGATGTCACCAGGCATGTTTGAGATTTTCATAGCAGACTATACGATATGGGTTTTTCTCTTTATTGAAGGCCATTACAGTGACCTATAATTGCTTATATCAATGTCATTTTAACTGTGGTGGATAGTTGTCTCATTGGCAATCCTACCACATCTCCTTTTTTTATATGGTCACCTTTTTTGTGATGTCATAATAGCAGATTCAGAGAAAGCAAGAAACTTGGAAGTCATAATTGAATTTTGACCAATGAAGAACCGAGATCATCTTTGATCATAAAAAATAATCAACTGTTCAGGGAAGGTGTAAATCAGTTAAGAATGAGAGAAATTGATTTACAGAATTTCAATTAACAGGTGTAGCAGCTTACAGTAATGCAGCCATGGATTGGGAACCAGTGAACCATGGCCAAGAAATGACAGTTAATCCTTCATCTCAACACAGGAGGTAGCATTGTCTCTCAAGAGTAAGTATTTTCATAAATAATACTAGGAAAAAATGCAACAATATTAATTCAAAAAGTGGGAAGTCCATAAAGCCTGACAAAACCGAATGTTAAGACTTTGTCAACCAACGAAACAAAACCAAATGTTAATTTGTCAACCAATGAACAAATGGAAAACAACTGTAACATTCCTGACTTGGTACAGGCAGTATATCTGTTCTTAAATGAAAAATTCAATGTGGACTTGATGAAGAGTAGAAAATGTTTTCACTGTATCTGGATGTTCACCTCATTCCTTAATGAGAGGAGTACAGAATAGGGTAAATTTACAGAGGGTCTGAGTCACTCAGAAACCGTCTAGTTGAAAGTGTTGTGCTAGGGTTTAATGTGTAACTTCTATTATGTTGTCTGATACGAACATGCAATGCAATATTTATGAAAATTGCGTTTACTGAGGATTTGACAAATATACTATTTTGCTAATTACAAAACTAAAAACTCTTGTAAAAGTGTATTAAATGAGAAATACTATCATATTGGTTTGTGTTCTTAGAAATTTCCCAAAAGAAGTGGTTATTGACTTTGACAAACCATTTCCTAACCCAGAATCTTATTTCAGGTGTTATAGCATTTTCAAAAATGATAGAAATTGGCAATGCTCATTTAAACTCACTTACTGGTAATTGTAATTTATGGTCATTTAAGGGGCACTTAATAACTTTTTTTTTAAAGACTGTCAAATAAAGTTCTGAAGATAAATTTACTTTCTATTTTTAGGTTTTTGAGAAGGTGCTTATTTACAGCTTAGTTGGAATAGAATAGAACAAGGCTAGGATCAAAAGATCTTCATATTTATTCAAAAGCTGATCTCAACCATATATCAGTATTACAGTACACACACACTTTCTTGGTGGTGTATTGAGGAATCTCTGTGAAACAATGATTGGGGTTGATAGTACTTTGATCCGTGGCCATGTCTTATCTAACCTATTGAATAAACAGAGATATTTCAGTGATTTTCACACATGAAATGTCATTTACTAGCAATCACTTTTTTAAAAGTGACTTATAATAAATCATCTTGTGTGTATTGTACATATCACAGAATTGTTTCAGTAATAATTCTTTAATTTTTGTACATTTCTTTGCTTCATGCCTATTCAGTCTATCTTAAAAAAACAACAACAGTGAAGTCAGTGTTTTTCTTTCTGAATAAAAGGCAAGGTATAGAGAATTGATATGTGTTTCATGAACTAACAGTCTTTGTAAGACAGTTATTTAAAAAAGTTATACTTGGACCTTGTAACAAAAAAAAATTCAATTTTTGTTTAAAAATGGAATTGGAAAGAGAATGAGCTTTAATTGGTGATTAATAGAGTTGTTTCCTTTTTACATCTCTCTAATAGCATTGTTAAAATTTCACATGAAAGTCTGTCAGTACTTAAATGTTTTGTATTTTCTGTGCATAATGACCTAAAGTTACTATATGTTCTATTTTCATAATTTGTTATTTTTGTTGTTACAATTTGTACTATATGATGATCATGATGTTGTATAAGTATATAACCATCCATGTTTATATTCCATGTCTGTCAGATGCTTGTTAATAAATTTATATATTATTAACATACTTATTTGTTACTGTTAGAATGTGTTTATTTTTACATTCAATCCCGACAGTATGGTTGCAATTCCCAGTTCAACTCACAGGATTGCTTGGCTTAAGGGTGTCTGTCCTCTTCTTGGAAGTTTTGATGTAAAAAGTATGGAATGACTGACTGCAGATCATAATGGGTTGTGTTTGGACAGTGCAGTTGTTTATAACTTTGTTTATTGTAGTTACATATTGTAATAGAAGCTACACTGACTGCACATGGTAAAAATCTTCATTTAAGGACTAACTCCTATAAAGAGTTGACCAAAAATTTCAGCAATATTGGCTAATTTATTGATCATGCCCTGTAGATCATATTTGCTAATAAAAACTGACCGCCACGAAATAGCCCAAAAGCGGTGCTTAAAAGTGGCGTTAAAACACAAAAAATCAAATCAAATTCATATGGATTTTTTGGTAAAAAAAAAAGATACAACATTTGCAGATATTTTTACTGGTCTTCCTTTATAAATATGCATTTCTTTAAACATAATTTAAAAGCAGTGTAAGGGAGGTAATCAAAACGTATTTGGATTACCTCCCTTACACTGCTTTTAAATTGTCTTAATTGTTCATTAACCATTACTTTATACATAATTTAAAAGCAGTGTAAGGGAGGTAATTCAAATGATGTATTTGAATTACCTCCATTTCACTGCTTTAAATTATGTTTTGTACTAAAGAATTTATCCATTAACCAAGACACCCTTATTTTTCCCCCTAATTCCTAAACGGTTTGAGCCAAAACCCCCCCAAATCAAATCCTAACCATCCCTTTGTGGTGTGGAAACTTGTGGTATAATTTCAGAAAGATCCATACACCGTTCCACAAGTTATTGTCTGGAAACTAGAAAAATGCTTATTTTTGGTATCTTTTTGGCCCCTAATTCCATAACTGTTGGTACCATAACACCCAAAATCAATCCCAACCTTCCTTTTGTGGTATTGAACCTTATGGTAAAATTTCATAGAGATCCATTCACTTAAACTAAAGTTATTGTGCGAAAACCAATGTGTCTTCAGACGACGAAGACGCCAACGTCATACCAAAAAAATTTTGCAGTCGTATAAAAACTTGTCTTTTACCCTATGTTCTATTATAAGCCATGTCAACCATGTTGGTTGGCAGACAGGGTCATCAGACAGTTTTTAAACTAGACATCCAATTGATGATTGTGTCCAAATTTGGTTAAATTTGGCACAGTAGTTTCAGAGAAGATTTTTGAAAAGGTTAATGGATGACAGATGAAAGAAGCCGAGTGATTACAACAGCTGACACTAGCACAAAGGCCAGGTGCGCTTATAAGATATCCAGGGGGCAATTAAAATCACTAGTTAAAGGACAAACAAAACCTTGCCTAAAAGAAAAAAGAATAACACACTAAAGAAAACATAAATTAACCAAAACAAACCTCATTGTCAATCAGTGGGTGATCCAACATGTTAAGCAGTTCCTGCTCCACTAGTAACACTTGTCATGTGGATTATTTTAAAACTGACGAAACATCCTAATCATCAAAAAAAGACTTCAGTGGATGTCTCTTGAAAAATAATTTCAACAAATGTTCTTTGATAAATGGAAATTTCAATAATTTGAATGAATGTTGGCTCATTTATATCTATCACCATGAAGTCGTTTGATTCACATCTTTCCACAAGCAGTATTTTTTTTTCTATTGACAAGTTTTCTCAATTCCAAAACAATACAATGCCGGTTGTAAAATTGTATGAATGTGTATGAAAGGGCATTAAACTCAAAACAAACATAACTTTGAGATGAAGAACAGCAATAAAACCCTTTCCTTTGCTTTCGTTAAATGTGTGAATAATAATACACCACATCCTTTCTTTTCCATTATGTGTTTTTAATATAGAATTTGATTTTGAAACATAGAGCGGTGTATATGTGTGTTATATGAATAAGATTTTTTTGTTTTACAAGTTAACATTTATTTTTAGTGTTATAAATTAGTATATGTTTGTCATTTAACAAATGTGAATAGTCTTTTCTATTATTTTGCAGCTCCAATTCTTTGTCTTCTAGTTTTTTGCAGCACCAATACTTTGTCTTCTACTTTCTAAATTAATAACCTGTCAAAATACATAAAAATAACAAACTAATTTGATAAAAAGAAAATATTTACATGTACTAAAGATAATGACGACAGAATGAAAATGATCTGTCCAATGTAATTGTTTACAGAGATACCATCTACTGACTGCAAAACCATGGAGCTTTAGAAGCTTCAAATACTAAATTTGCTATTGCTTTTATGCTTAAGAAAATGAATCTAAATAGAACTGCAATCTAGAAACATGTTAAGAAAAAATTGACATCTAACAGTCATTAAGAGGTCTCCTAGAACAAGCCATATCCGAAATCTAATATCAAGCTCTAAACAGTGTACCAAATTGGATAAAAAATCAACAAGCATTGCACTGAAACATCAGCCATACAAATTTGTATTTTAAAATAATGATTTTTAAAGAAATTTATCCATGCTTTAAGCAACTACTGTATGAGCATTTGTATACAATATTTTAGTGACATGTTTTCATATAGTTATGTTTTAATGTGCTAGACTGATATAATACAATTAAGAGTTTTTTTCTGGTTTGATTTTGTTTGTTTTTAACTTTATTCCTCCTCCCACTGATCAAGAAAATCAGAAAGAGTTAAGAACTTACAAATAAGGCTACTGTAACATTGCAACATGTTTATTAGCCTGTGTCATCAATGTTTGCCTTATTCTCTTTCCCCGTCTTTCTGTATTTGGTACAGAAGTAAGATCATTGGGGATCAATCAAATTCATTCAAAGCTAATTATAACAGTAGTAATTTTAAGCTTGCCCTAATATTTAATGCCATAATTAAAAGTGGTATAATGACATTTTGATGACTATCTTTGTTTTTTTGTAATTTGAGTTACATGATTTCTATCCCTATAATATTTACCCTTAATCTCCTCGGAGACATGATATATGTTGTTCTTGCTTTACACACAGGAATTGTAATGTATTAATCAATATTTTTAGGTAAGACCCTTACCTGTTGCACCTGACCTTCAGCAATGTTCTTCATTTCTTCTTTCAAATTCTGAGATGTTGGAAGATCCTGAAAATATTTTTGTATGTGTAAGAATGAAAACTCCCTTAAAAAAATTTAACATAATGTGCAAATAAAAAAATCTAAATTTCTGATAAACACAAGTTTGCAAGAATTGCTTTCAAAAACTAATATTGTGTATACTGATACAGGAAAAATTCAAAGGGTTAAATCCTGTAAAAATTATTTACTTGAAATGGCCACTTACACATTATGATAAAATACTGTAAATTCAGAAATTATTGCGTGCATTTATTATTGCGATTTTTGAAGAATGGACAAAAATGCAAGATTAATTATTGCGATTTCAAGAAAATCTGCATAAAGACATATGTACCATGTATCAGAATAAGAGTTCTTATTATTGCTATCCTCACCCAGTCACATTATTCGCAATAATAAAAACCTCACAATAATTTCTGAATTTACAGTACCTACTATGCATAACTGCTTTTAAAGGCATACAGTACAATAGCAGGGGCAGTTAAATTTTATACCATTGCTAATGATAAGATTCCAAAATTCATGCAAATTGGGCTAACCTCATCAAATCAATAACATGAATTTGAAAGCAGTTGCAAAGGAAAACAAATTTACAGTTTATTAAAACATGTACTGTTGAGGCATTAAATTCAAGGCAAATGAAGTCTGTAAAATTTATCAATAACTTCCAATTGTTTACAGTTATTCGTGTAAAGTTTTAATGACAGGAATAGCAGCATGGCGATGTTGTGACATACGTTAGAGCCAAAAAGGAAAATGAGATTGCCATCATTTAAATAAACTAGAATTTCTGTTTTTAGCCAATAAATAAGCACATGGACTCCAAAATTTTAATTTTAATGGAATTTAACTTTCATTTTGGTAAATAGTTTTAAGGCCTATAAACTAAGAAAGACAGTGCAAAAAGCCAGGTGAAATTATCTCTGCCCATGTAAAAGTTGTGCAATTTTTGGGGAAAGGTTTTAAAAAATGTAAATTTGTGTTTTAAGGTGGTACCTAACACTACAGGGAGATAACTCTGTAAAAATCAGCTAAACGTTTTAATCACGTTGTTTTGTTAAGGAAATATTACGCTTCTCAATGATCAAAATTAGTGTTTGTCAAACTGCTATACACAAATGTATAACCAACGAAATTTTTCTGATAAAGTGGTTGGTTCAAATTCTTTGAAATTTTTATATTTTTATCAAAGGGTCAAAGTAAACATTATGTCAAAATTTTATGAAAATTAAACGAGCCAAATTAATTTTAGTCAAGGTGTTGGGTACCACCTTAACCTAAAATATATTGAAATCAGACTGAAATATCTCTTCTGCAATATTACAATCCAAAAAGTTAACACATACCATTAAAATTCTTATTAGTTTCAATGAAAAAAGGACAACAATTCAGAAATATATGACAGTCCCCTGCCATCAAAAAAGTTAATATATTATATTTCAAAACATTATCATATGGGTTCATGTGAATTTGTAATGTGTGGCTTACTGTAGATTCATTCATTTTTATGGATACCAATTTTAGTCAATTAACGAAAAATTGTATTTTCGTGGATACTTGATTGTGTGGGTTTTGCCAAAATAAATAAGATATGGTATGAGTGCCAATGAGACAACTCTTCATCCAAATCACAATGTATAAAAAGTTAACAATTATAGGTCAAAGTACGGCCTTCAACATGGAGCATTGGCTCACACCGAACAGCAAGCTATAAAGGGCCCAAAAATGACTAGTGTAAAACAATTCAAACAGGAAAACCAATGGTCTAATCTATATAAAAAACGAGAAACGAGAAACACCTATGAACCACACTAACAAACGACAACCACTGAACAACAGGCTCCTGACAAAGTCTGCATACAAGCCTATAGATAATTTACTTTTTGTAGAACGTAGACCTTTGTGCTTAAACTATACCCTCTAAATATAATAATGAACCCACAGTGCTACATATATGACATATATCATCAGGCTTTCCAGTATTTCAGAACTTACATATTAGAACTCATTTTCAGCCTACATGTTCTAGTGTCTGTGTAATAACATCCCTAACGAAGCTAATCAGATATTCAAAAGGGTCACCTAACAAAACAGTCTATTCCACATACCATCACAAAAAGTTTAGTAACTTTGAAGAGTTTTGTAGCACACGCCTGATAAATACTGCTATCTTTGTCCACACCTTGTTGTTTTAAAACACTATGCACTATTTCTTGTAGCCTCTGAAATATACAAATAAAAATCATTCAGACAGATCAACAATTGGTTAATTAATAGTATTCATATTATATAGTTTCAATATCATATTTTAATTTTAATTTTGGAACCTCTGGAAAAAGCCATAATGAAATGCACAGCTATTTGAAGGACTGCTGTTAGTAATTATTGTTTAAACATCTAAAATAATGGAAAAGCACAAAAGAGTATCAAAGATAAAATAAATGGACAATGTGTTAATGGGACACAGATGATGCCCCCACTTGCATATAACGTTATAAAGGGGCATAATTGAAAACGGTAAAAGTGATGCCACCCAAATTCAAACTTGGTCTGTGTTTTTTGGTAATTAACATTGTGTACTAGTTTCATAACATTTGATTGAGGTAAACTTAAGTTAGAGATCGGAAACAAAAAATTCAGCAATCTTTCCATTTGTAAAGGGGCATAACTCGAGAACAGTTAAAGTTACACCACCCACATTTGAACGTCATCTGTGTTTTGTGTTAATAAGCATTGTGTATACGTTTCATAGCATTTGGTTAAGGCAAATTAAAGTTAGAGAATGGAAACCAATTTCGAGACTACGTATGGACGGACGGACAAGGTTAACACTTAATGCCTCCTCCAGTGACGGCGGGGGCATAAAAAAAAACCCACCATTTTGATTAAAAGTAGAACTTCAACTAAAACATATGTCTTCTCATCTACACCAATTTTGGGCAGATATTGCTCTGAGAGGAGTATGAGAATAAAAATTTTCACTGGTTAAATACATATCAGTTAAAATATTATGTCTCAGGTTTCCAAAAGGAAGTTCAACCAAATTTCAAATTTCAAAAGTCTCTTAAAGACAAAACGTTTTGGCCTTAACAAAATTTCCTGTTCAACATAAATAACCTTAAGGTCAAAGGTCAAGGTCATATATAGTGATCAGAATAACATGCAACACACTGTCTGAAGATAAGCAAATTCTAAATGTGTTTTTTCAACTTTTTAAAAATCAATGCCCTAGCCCATTGAATTGGGAAATTTGCATGTGAAAAAATTCTGATAAATTTCAACATTTATATTCAATTCGATCATAGTAAAGTTTTCAGTCACTTTGCCATTTTCCTGTGCTTAGCTTCCTCCACTTGAAATCATCAATCACAGCACAAGGCTTCCAAAACGGTCATATATTCCGGACAATTGTATAATGTCCGGTAAAAGTCCGGCTGGGCAAAGCATGAAACGGTCATCTACTTTTTAGTTGTCAAGGCTTTCTTAAGAGACGGTCATTTTAGCATAATTCGCGATCTTTTTGACCCAACCTTTTGCCTTTAACAGCCACACATTTCCGGTCATAAAAGTGACATGATGATTAATTACTATCAAAACAACCCCTACTTCAATACTTTCTAATTTTAATCAAGGCTAATTAGTTGTTGACAGCTGAAATCTACCTGTTCAGGTGACAGGTAAACTATTTCCAGTACCGGACATTGTCTAAATTGATCGGTCTATTCAAAGTTAATTTCTTACATTTCAGCGGTTTCTATCTAATTGATTTAGTCCAAAAGATTGAAATTATAAGAAATACGTTTATAAACATGATTTGATGAAAAATTTAAAAAGGTTTTAAATGAAAAATCGTAAGAACTATGTTGTATGAACTAGAACAAGTGTGTGCGTGTGCGCAGTAGGGAAATTTAATTATGCATCCTACATTTCTTAAAAAATGATAAATATTATCATTGATACCTGTATCTAACGTTCATTTCAAGTATTTTGTTGAAGAAATAACGTGGAAAGAGCTTCTTCACTCAGTTGTGCTTTCAATTTCAATCTGTAAACGTACATGGATTTTACGTATCCGTTTCTGGTCCATGTTTTACCATTGTCAGGTCAACATCCGGTATTAGGAAAATGTGATTTTAAAAACGAAAGTAAAGTTTTTGACAACGTAATTTTGCACAAATAAAGAGTCTAAGGCAATTATGAGCACGCTGATGTGCACACTTCGAATTATGCACTGCCAATTTAACAGTTTACGTCCGAACATCAAATTCACATCAAAGTAAAGTTTAATATTGTTTTTTTTTTAATCTAATGTCAATCATTGGGATGGCCATCTGATTACCATAATTGCCTTTTGTGACTTAGTCTTAAGGGATAAAAATCGGGATAAGATATAAAATGTCCGGCTGGCTCAAATATTTTTTGGAAGCCCAGCCACAGCATCCAGAATTTTATCAGAAAGACCATCTGTCCCCTCATGGAAAACCTCATAAACAAAAAATCTGGATAACTGTTACAGTTTTAATTAATTGAATTATGGACATGAGCCAAGGCTCCGTGTTGAAGGCCGTACTTTGACCTATAATTGTTTACTTTTTACACATTGTGACTTGGATGGAGAGTTGTCTCATTAGCACTCATACCACATCTTCTTATTTCTATGAGTAAGTCAACCTCCACTGAAACTCACGTGGGGGCAAACAAAAATGCTACAGTTATTTATTATTTGATATTATAAATATATACCCTTTTATGCCTTTCAGATCTTGATTCTTTTAGCTTCTGTGAAGTAATAGAATCATCCAGACTAGCTGACATGTTTAATGAATCATTAGCAGATGACAGTGACTTCCTGCCACAGTTCTCTTTTCCTTTCTTTACTATGTGAGCATCACCTACAGAATGTCGTCTCTTGGACCTCTCAGCTTCTGACAGCTTCAGTTTATCTATAGCTGTTGATGGCTTAGCAAAACTGAAATAAAAAAGTGTTATATATGATATTCTCTAATTCTTTGGCAATTCAATCTTTTCTGGCGTGTGGTTGCAGATGATCTCAGTAGATGTTTGGTCAAGTTAAAAGGTTATAACCTATATCAGCTCTCATGATGAATGAGCAGGTGTTAGAAAAATTAACATCTTTATAAAAACTTTTACTATGCCGAAATAGTTCTATTTTCAGAAATTGTTGTTTAAGTTGTTTACTAATACACATAAATATATAGTTCATTAAAAGCAATGTTCTTGATTAAAAGTCATCTTTTATTAATGTTTGCTTCCTATTGATTCAGAAATACACAAACAAAGTGTTTATGCATCAATTTCGTAAGTGTATGACCTAATCAGGAATGTGGAGGCACTCAAAGGGGATTTTTTGGTTTATCAAATATGAAAATTTTTTTGATAATCATTAGAGAAAGAGATTCTTACATAATTACACGTGGATTATCAGATTTATCCAATCTTGATAGTTAAATTATTCAATTTTAAAGTCCTCCCAGAGGCTTTGACTTTAAAATTCAATAATATAACTACCTCAATCCACTGGTACAAATTTAAGAATCCATATTTCTACATTAAATAATAACAAACTTGATAAGTGGACTAAGTGTTTGACTTTTAGGTACTTAAAAGTATCTAAGACCGTCAGAAGCCATTAGTACATGACCTCTAGATTTCTTTTCAATTTTATTGTGTTTTTGGTTGTTATCTGACATTTACCCCACATCTCCTTTATTCACTTCACTGAGGTATCAATAGAGACTGAAATAAACTGTTGACACAGTGATATGTCTCAGCTTTTTGTTATTTTGATAGTAAAATGCATATGTTGAAATTAAAATAGCAATACTTAAACATGTAATACAACTGCATACCAAATATCATTGACCTACCACTAGTGGTTCCCAATTAACTGACCAAATCAGAAACTAATACATGTAAACTAAGCAAAAGTTTCATAGTCAATAGACCATGACTGTGGTGTCGATGCTAAACAATCTCCATGGAAATGAGATGTGCCAATGCTAATACAACTGCATACCAAATATCATTGAACTACCACTAGTGGTTCCAGTGGTTCCCTATATACTGACCTAATCACAAACTAATACATTGTTGATGTCGCCAACACCCAAACAGCATACCTAGGTCTTGCTTTTTGACTTTGTCAAGGTGAGACAAAAAGCAATGCATGGTAAAAATCAAAAGTATAAATTTAGGTTTACTGCATTGGAAATAAATTAGACCTAAAATTAAATGTTTGTGCTGAACCAATGATTACATTTTAAACCATTTGCACATGGACATTAATTTTCACAAAATTTTATGTTTTTCTTTTAAAGTCATTATTTTCCCTCTATTCTCATAATTTGAAAACCAAACACTAGTAGGGTAATAAACATATGTAAACATCATGTACTTAAAAAGAAAAAGAAAAAGAAGTAACAACTTACCTTGTGCTGGGTAAACTTGTATTCAGATCACCTTTGACATTTTTCCTAGGTGACCTTCTAGTTGGAGACAACATATGCTTTGCCTTAGAAACTCCTCGTCTTGGAGATAAGAGAACAGACTTCTTCAATGGTTTCCTTGGTGATAGCAAGCCTCTTCCTGCAGATTTACGAGGTGAAAACAAAGCTCCCTTTGCACATTTTCTTGGAGGTGTAACTTTGCTCACAAAAGATTTTCTTGGAGATTTCCTTGGTAACAGGTCAGCTGGCACTTGTTCTATTCCAATCATACTATCATTACTTTTCTTCTTTGGTAATTTAAACACAGTCGTTGGACCTGATGTCAAGGTTTCAGCTTTTACATGCTTTTCTCTCAATTTGTAGTTTTGAGTTTCCAGCTTTTCTGTCTTTTTGCCTATATTATAACTGAAATAAAATGATACCTTAGCAGACAAATAATTGATGAAATATCTTGATTTGCAGTCATGTGAGGGAACGTTACCAATCGAAAGAAATTCAAATAATCAGGAATATGCTCTGACAGCAATTGTCAAGTGAAAGGGTAAGTTTTTTTGTTTTTGCTGAGTTATTATTGAATCTGTCTTTGTTTTTAAAATGGCCAATAAAATCTTCAATGTGTCCAATCCGGAGCTTTAAACAATACATTTCAATGGACAATGAAATATTTGTGAAAGGTATATTTCTCTGTAAAATGTCTGCCCCAAAAATATTGAAAAATTGGACACACTCCAAAATTTCTTGATATACAATATATGCACATGAAGTTCAGTAGGCATAAAACTAGTAACAGAGCATTAAGTGAAAATTCAGTTCAGTTAAATTCAATCATTAGTGGTCCGAATTGGTTCTGATAAGGACAGACATCATGTAAATAATTGTCAAAAGTAAAGTTAAATGGTACTTTTTTTTCGTCACATTAGAATTAGATAACCACATTGTATTTGAATATTTGCAGGCATCAATTTCTAATTTGATGGTTGCCAATTGACACTTATCATATACTGTCACCATATACTGGGATATCCTAAGTGCAATGATATACTCACTATATGTCAAAGTGGGGCATATAATGACAATCTGGCCAGGATGCTTTCTGCATATCGGTTGAATTTTGCAGTCTAAATGATCGACTTGGATGCTAAAAAATAAACAAAATGCAATAATGATTACTTAGGTTGAATATTTGCCAGCATAAACAGGGCAAATTTTTTTTTTATATCATAGTATTTTTAAAATTAGAATAAACCCCTCTAAAAAAACTGTTTTCTATCACAAAACAACATAACAATTAATCTCACCAAAATACAGAAAAAAATCAACTACTGGAAATTCAGAAATTTATGAATGCATATATCATTATGATTGTTGAACAATTGCCAAAATGTGATACTAATAATTGCGATTTCAGGAAATGTTGCAAGCAAATAATGCTAGCGAAATTCAAATTGCAAGTTTGTTTTTGCAAAACTTATTCAGTCGCAATTTTCACAAAAATAAAAATCATGGCAAAAAATTCTGAATTTACAATAATCTGCTAAATTCAATTTGAAGTAACTTAGACATAATAAAAAGAGCTTTTAAAGTAATAGGATAAAGAAGACACGGAACATTTACCACTGTTATCATATTGAAAAATAATTACCCTTTTTCTAACAGGGGACAACTTTGTTGCTGCTGGATTTCCATCTTGTTGAAAAAGTTTTAGAAACCCAGTAATATCTATGGTAGATGGCACTGTAAATAATAAATCAGAGTAAAAGTTGGTACTATTTATCAGAATGAGGTGGCAAGGTTGCATGGCCATTGGAAAACTTTTCCTAAATATTTTTAGGACAATCAACAGCTTTACTACTCTGTCCTCATTGTTTGGTTTAAATTATTTCTTCAACTATTAACAATTAATAACAAAATGATGAAAAAAATCATTTATTTTACTTTAATTCTAAACTTGTGATATTGACACAAAACAAGTGATATTGAAATAAACAGCTGCGCCATGAGCGCATGATACGCCCGTCCTCTTGTGTGTGAATTTTTATGCAATAATCATAAATAGTTTCTGACATACGGCGCGACATGCGAAAACCCCCCTTTTTTTTTAACAAAAAACTCAATATCTCTAAAATAAAATTTTGAATCAAAACCAAAAAGTATACAGATCTTAAGATTAATATAACTAAGAAGTGTGTAAAGTTTTAAGCAATAATCATAAATTGTTTTTGAGATACGGCGCAACATGTGAAAAACCCCTCCCCCTTTTTTTACAAAATACTCAATAACTCAAAAATAAAATTTTGAATCATCACCAAAAAGTATACAGATCTTAAGATTAATATAACTAAGAAGTGTGTAAAGTTTTAAGCAATAATCATAAATTGTTTTTGAGGTACGGCACGACATGTGAAAATAAACACACACCTGTTTTAGTTACTAAGTCCTGTAACTCAAAAAGTTTTAATCTTATTTTCACCAGAAAGTATACAGATCGTTTGACTATCATAAGAAACAACTATGATATGTTTCATGAAATTTGGATAAGTCGTTCTCAAGTTACGGTGCAACATATTTACGCCGGACAGACAGATGACATTTGTATACCATAATACGTCCAGTCAAAATTTTGACGGGCATATAAAAATTACAGTAATCTTGAAAATTGACAAAAGTTTCAAAGTCAATGAACAATGACCAAGGAGAGCTGGCCGTTTTAATATCCAAGGAGATATTATATGAGATATGCCAATGCTAAATCAACTGTATATCAAATATCATTGACTTAACATTTGTGTTTCCGCATAAAGTGACACAGTTACAAACTTTAACA
This sequence comes from Mytilus californianus, assembly GCF_021869535.1. NCBI lineage: Eukaryota > Metazoa > Mollusca > Bivalvia > Mytilida > Mytilidae > Mytilus > Mytilus californianus. The sequence continues at coordinate 78,863,603 of NW_026262701.1, read as the reverse complement.
TGTAGACAAAAGTTTCAAAGTCAATAAACCAGGACTGAGGGGGTGGGGCCAAATTATCTCTTATTAAAGAAATGATAAAGGTCATGTGCCAATTTTAAAACAGCTGCATACCAAATATCACTGACCATTAGTGGTTCATCTTTTATCTTAAAGTGACCTAATCACAAACTTGTACATTGTTGACACTGACAATGCCATTCTATCTGTTAAATGTACACTATGAAAGGATTTTCTTTGTCCATACTTACTATCCTCAGATTGAACAGGAGATGACAGGGCCATACTATCTGTTGACTGTAGTCTATTAAATGATTTTCTCTGAGACTCCTGATATACCAATAAACATCTCTCTGACCAAGATGATGGAGATTTCTCTAGCTCTGAAGTAATCCATATGCATAATTGAACACAGTATTGAACAATTTTTCATTAGTATTTGAATTCACTTACTAATGATACAATTCATTTTTTAAGTTATAAATGGACACTGTAACTATTATACTAACTTAGTATAAGTATAGTATAAACTAGATATCATTGAGATGGGAGCCATCTCTGTGGGCCCCGCTATGAATACTGTAAATTCAGAAATTATTGCGTGCATTTATTATTGTGATTTTTCAAGAATGGACAAAAATGCGGGTTTTATTATTGCGATTTCGAAAAAAAGTGCATACAGGTCTATATTTCAGTTATCAAAATGCAAGTTCTTATTATTTCAATACTCACCCAGTCGCATTATTCGCATTAATAAAAACCTCGCAATAATTTCTGAATTTACAGTATATGTGGTAAAAAATTTGTATCTTTATCATTGGACATGGGATTGTCAACTGAAACCGAAATTTATGACCTTGACCTTTGACCTAGGAAGTTGTTCATACATTATGACACACCCTCTGGTGTTGGTTTATATACATGTCAAGTATAAACTTTGAAATCATAATGGTTCTCAAGATATAGAGCGGACACGATCTTTACCATAGGACATGGGGTTGTCAACTAAAACCAAAGTTTTTGACCTTGACCTTTAACCTAGGAAGTTGTACATACATTATGACACACCCTCTGGTGTTGGTTAATATACATGTCAAGTATAAACTTTGAAATCATAACGGTTCTCTAGATATAGAGCAGTCACAATTTGTTAAGGACGGACGGACAGACGGATCATTATAGGGCGTCCGCCAATCGGCGGGGCCCTAATTAAACCAATATAACACTATAGAAACATGATGCGACCACTGTAGCTTGAATATAGAGCAACAATTTTTATTTTAGTAGAAAGTGATGTTGAAGTACAACTTGAAATGGTAGTGTATGAAAGGCACATTTGATGCCTATCTCCATGGTTATGATTTATTCCAATATGTAGAATTCATTGTTGTTGTGCCTTTCAAATTAAGGGCTCAAGAATAGTAGTTATCTTGTGGTAAAAAATGTGAATTTAAAAAGATATATCTAGTTAAAAACAGATCTTGGCGAATAATGTGGGACTGAATATAACTAAAAATTCTATTTATCACATGAAAAGTCATCATAAATGTATTTGTTTCTTCATTTTGAAATGACAATGGTGAACTATTGGACTTTTTCACATGAGGAATTAAAATGATTATCTTCATCATCCTGTCCTTTGAAAAAATTAGAGGAAAATAAAAATCCTTAGAAAACATACATCCTTCGTATATGAACAAACAATCTGCATAATATAAAAAGTTTTAGCTTGATATCTGTAGGAAAAGTAAGCCTGACACATGCATAATTTCACAAATAAATGACCAAGTTTACCATCATGTCATTTGCAGAAAGTTTGACAAAAATTAAAATCCTCATAATATACATAACCTTAGGAGAACCAACCATCTACCCTTATGTGGGAAATACAGAAGGAAATCCTACAGTTCACTCATCTGCTTTGTGTTCTTTTAATTACAATACATTATAGCTCTTGTAAGTTACAAAAACTCTTGTTTGCCTTAATCACCTGAACAAGCCTGAAGTTCTGGGAGAGGTCGTCTTGGAATGCCAGTGACTGGTAGATTTTCTTTTACTTGGTTTAGGAATGTCTTTTGCACTTCATAAAGGAAAGCATGAAGATCATCTAATTTTACAATAGTAGGACTGTCTGAATTCTCTTTATCATCTAAATAAACATTTGAAATACTATTAAATGATATAGTACAATAAAATGTGACATGAGCTACTTCTCTCTTGAACACACACTTGTCTTTTTTCTAAAATGTGACATGAGCTACCTCTTTCTTGAACACACACCTGTCTTTTTCAACTATAATTTTTTGGTAGATATGTTTTTTTGAAATTTTTGTACATTATTTTTATACTTTATTTTTACACATTTCAGAGGTGAGGGAACATCATTTTGAAATGAAATCCTGTAATTTTTGTCTGTTATGAATGACCTCATTAAATGGATTTACATCTTGCCTGAATGTTCACTCCATTCAGAAAAGAAAATTCTTGTTTGTTCAGGTGATAGACAAAATGGTAAGCATTCCAAAAACTTACTATCTGTGGTGTAGAAGGTCCTTGTAAAAAATTGCTGATCTAAACTGGTTGAATCATATAATTTACACATCATGACTAATATAAAAGAAACAAGAACTATGGAACAAATATCTGAGGAGTTGCAAATACAAGGTGAACAGACTGACGCTAACTTTTAGTATGTCCTTTATGACCATTACTGTGCCCCTCATCATAAAAGGAGATGATATAAAATTTACAATTAAGAGGCTGCTGTTCATTGTAATGTACAATTTAAGCTTGATGCAGAATCTTATTCATAAGGAATCAAAGTTTGTAAATATTCTGAACTTTAAATACCTACATATTGTGCCAAAAGTAACAGTTCAGACATCTCATTCTTAGTAAAGTTCCATATAATAACAGTCCAGAATGAAAGAAAATATGAAAGAACTTACTGAGCCATTCTTTTAGCAACTGTACTTGTATATCCTTTAATGAAATCATCATTAGATTCCAGTTTTCTTCAGAAAAAAATGGTAACTCTGATATAAAATCTAAATTGTCATCTACTCCCAGCTCATCAGATGGCAGCAGTGAATTATGGTAAATAAAATCAAACACTTGTCCATTCAGCTCATATGGTGATCTGAGTTGACACATTATAATGTCTTGACTGTCCTCTTTACAATAAGCTTTAAAATGTATGTATTCATGTCCCAGAAGTAGTTCCTCCTCTGGTTCTGTGATGGAAATTTAAGTTTATTACTTACATAGGGCATTTTACCAAAACATATATGAAACATTACTTATGGGTTTAAACAGTTCTCCACTTCAATGATTTAAAAGTGTTCCATTTCACAGCCTCTTATTTTCAAAGTTATATTCATCACAAAATATTAGAAGATATTTATATCTCCATTTTTCTATCAAATACACACATAATTTCAAAGTACTATTTAACTACTTTTCATGCTGGTGATGGAATTGCAAAAAAGTGAAAAATTAGTACATTGTGTACATTCTGTTTAAAGAGAAGTAATTTTGTTTTTAAATTATCAATTTCAACATTAAAGCCTCAGGGAACATACATTATCAAGAATTTTTTTTTAGCTCCTATCAAGAGTAAATCTGACAGTTTGACTTAACATTAACTTTTATCGTTAAAGCTTTATGCAATGTAAGGTTATATCCAGATCTAAGTAATTTACAGAACAGATAGTAAATATGGATAGCTCTACACTATTATTGAAACAATGATTGGGTTCATTTTTTCTCAACTTGCCAAGAGTAATTTTAAGTACACCATACAAAATAATTTATTGAAGGTACTTAATGAGATTTAAAAAAAAATGTACACATGTTTTCAGTAAAATTAAACAAATATTCTATCTATCATAATGTTTTTTTTTAATCTTTAAAAAGTTTCCATCAGCTTGGTATTGTTACCTTGTATAAATGTTATATCTGCAATTATACTCTCTTTCCAAGATGTTGTATTCAGGTATTTCTCTCCACATAACGTCTCTAATACATCACCATGGTAACATAAAAGTCTCATCAAAATTCCACTCTAAAATTAAAATTAAGTTTTGCTACTTCAATGTTGTTATCCAACATTACAACACATTTATCATTCTGATCTAAATGATGTGGTCTATTTATTTATAAGTGATAAGGGGACATAACTCTAGTGTCTAATATCTTAACAGACTATGTCATTAAAATTGATGCATGACGGTAGGACAGGATTAAAAAATAAACCAAAAACTTATCTCCTTTCCATTAAATGTAATTTTGTACACATTATATGAACCTACAACCATAAGTGACCAACATGACCAATGACCCGTGTCTACAAATAAAACTTCCAATTTTCTTTTTGTTGGATTAGCCCTAAATATGCATTTGAAGACGAGCATTCTGAGAGTATTGCATGACAATACATAGTCCCCTACAGGTTAAAAAGCATTGAACTAGAACAACGACCTTGATCTATAACTTGTCATGGAGTTAAACTATATAACTAATATCAAATCAATATCTTCAAGCATGATGAAAAAAGTGTGGAAAACAGATTGTTTGCGTAAATTTTTAAGTCTGAGGAACATAACTCTGCAAAATAATATTCCAAACCAAACAAAATTCTAATTTGATCTGTAATTGTCATGGTAAAACTATATACCAAATATCAAATCAATATCTTCAAGCATAACAAAAAAAGTGTAGAGAACTGATTACTTGCGTGAGTTTTCTAAGTCCACAGATCATAACGCTGCAAAAAAAATCATCCAAACCAAACAAAATTTAAACTTGACCTGTAACTAGTCATGGCTAAACTATTTAACAAACTTCAAATCAATATATTCAAGCACAATGAAAAATATGCGGAAAACTGATTACTTGTCTGAATTTTCAAAGTCCAAGGACCATAACTCTGCACTAACCATCAGACCGCAACAAAATTCAAACTCGATCTGTAACTAGTCACGATAATGCTACATACCAAATATCAAATCAATATCTTCAAGCATGAAGGGAAAAAGAGTTGAAAACTGATTTGCAGGACTGATGGATGGACAGACAGATAGAGTGCAAACCTTAAGTCCCCTTCAACTTCGTCGGTAGGGGACTAAAAAAAACATCATGAATATTCCAATATGAACTACATTGACTCGTGTTTTATTTTTCTCATCCTTAGGTCGCTAGTTATGATATGTCTCACTGATGATCTAACACCATTTTATTTTTACAAAAGATGAGAACAAATGACAGACGTGAAATTTTTTGATGTATACTGCTTCACACCAAATTCCAGCATTTCACATTCCAATTAACTGTACTGCATATTCTGAAATCATTGTAATGCTTTAACTAATGTAAAATTTGAAAAAAGAAGGAACATTGCAATAATTAAAACATAATATATAAATGTTTTGTTGTAAAATACTACTATCGTCTCGTATTGTGTTTTCGACCGTCTTACGTTTTCGGCCTAATTCTACATCCACTTCCCGTATGCTGCGCATGTCCGTGTGACGTCATATTCGGCTGCTATAATTAGTAATAATATCAAATAATACCACGTGGTGGTTAAGATGTTCCAAGTAAAGTAAATGTAATTAAGTATTTACGTTTTATTATTTGATATCACATTTGTGTACCCTTTTACTAATACTATTTTTACCTTCAAAAAGAATCTATAAAAAATAAACAAATATTCTAGAAATATGGCAGGGGGACTTTTTGCACGTGAAGTTTACATCCAGGTCATTAAGTCACATGATTGTCAGGTGGTTAGTTGTAATACTTAAAGTTATTTTTGATACGGAAATCTGCATGATCCTTACAGCTTTTTACTAAAAAAATAAAATATAGATTAATTTTAATTTACAGAAACAACAGTCTGTCAGTGGAAATTACAGACAATACTCACTCCACAATTCCTTCACTAAAGTATTGAACAAAACAATGACTGTATACAAGATCAAACTTGCTTCCAAAGTGCCTCATGTGAAATGTGTACAACTAGTCAAATAAAGATATCAAAATAATATTTTTTATCTTAAAGTTGTATATGTAACCATTTAATTCATAAGTATGATCGCCTCCTAACAATTTAAATAATTTGATACAGACATTTACATCAAATTTTAACCAATTCCGGATTTGTGCGACATGTCATTTCCGACTTTGGACCAGTTTCTTGGATAGGTCGAAAACACAAGACGCTAGTTTTTGTCAACAAACGTGCCATCGATCTAATGAACTCAAATAAAAAAATAATTTAAGATCGAAATATATTTCAGATACAATTATTTTATGCACAAGTATACTAGTGACTCTCAAAATATTAGGCATGTCTATGTTCAAACATATAAAAGGGAAATTCGGAGAAATATGTTAGTAGGTCGAAAATACAATACACGAGGATACAAAATGTATGGAAATTGCTTTAATAAAATCAGCCAAAACCTCCAATCATAGAAAATTCAGAAATTTCGTGCCTTAAAAACTGAATTTACAAAATTATCACATATTCATCAAACAGTGTCAGATTAATTTGAAGGTAATTTGAGGGAAGTTGAATTTTCTGAATGACCCTTGACGATTTTTAGGTTCAAACTGATCAAAAAGAGTCTGCAGATTTTTGAAAACTGAATATTCAGATAAGATTGATTATCGTTTTATCGTCATTATATCATGAGCTCTATAGTAATACAAACCTGAGAAGTTCTGATGTGTTCCATGAATACCATGGCATGTGGATGCTGGTATCTCTGTGTTCTTTAATGTTAAGGAAAAATAGCCAAAATTGAATCTTTTACACACTAAAAATTAAAACTTAAACCCTAAAAATTTTGAAGTAAAAATTGTGTTAACCAAACCCTTCAAGGACTGATGTTTTGTTCAGATAAGATAAGTGTTAGGTTAAAAAATCTTGAAATACTAAAAATTACAGGAAATTTACCAATTTTTACTTGCAGGTTCAATTCTTGTATTAAATTATGAATAAAATCAATAGAATCAGCTAAAGCCTTGTTTGTTTTGAGTTTGTCAAAAAGAAATATAAAAAGAAAATAAACCTGATCTTTGATATACCTATAGTATTGGAGATGTGCTCAAAAAATCACATTACTTATTTTTTTCTTCAATTGAAAAGGAAAATTTTAATATTTCAAGACGATTCTAATTTTTTAAGAGATGACACTAAATTTTATGTTCTGGTACCTAAACAACAACAGGCACAACTTCATCAACATCTAAGTATAAAATGTATAAAGGATACAGATAAAATACATTGGATGTTAACATATAAGGTGGAATACTCTCCAAATCAACCTCATCTAAAACTTCTAACATTCTGCCTAATACAACATCTTCCTTTTCCTGAAGAGCAAATAAATAAGTCTATAAAATAAATAGTTTAAACAGCCAACTAATATTCATCAAATACTGTAAATTCAGAAATTATTGCGTGCATTTATTATTGCGATTTTTCAAGAATGGACAAATTTGTGAGATTTATTATTGCCATATCATGAAAATCTGTGTACAGATATATGTAACAGAGATCAGAATGCGAGTTCTTATTATTGCGATAGTCACCCAGTCGCATTATTCGCATTAATAAAAACCTCGCAATAATTTCTGAATTTACAGTAGTACATGCATGGTTTTGTTCTATTTTCAAGCAGATGTATGTTAGTTGTCTACATTTTGTTTATAGTCTGCATGGAATTCCTGCTTGCTTTTGCAAACTTGAATTAACCATATTTACACTTTGTGTATTTAGCTGAATTTGCTCCGAATGATCCTAGATCTGTCTCTGAATATCCTCCTGACATTTTGCAACAATTATGACATCAACTGCTTTAAATTGTGATGCCAAATTTTGCAGAAAGTTAGTGCTGTCAATTAAAACATACATGGTACCCAGGGAAGGCACTTTAAAATGGGGTAAACGCCTATAGAGGCAAATTAAAATTTCACTTACATTTCCACTATGCAAAAACATAGATGACATCCACCCATAGTTGAGATTAGGAAGTGCCTTCCCCAAGTCCCATGTATGTTTTTATGGAACAGCCCTTATGTGGTTTTAAGTAATGACAGACAAAGGTCTATTAATTTTATTTTTTTTATACATATTCAAGATACAAGGAGAGAAAAAGAGTTTTACTTTGTGTGTTATCAACCTTCCTATTAAATTCAATATAAATTCTAATTGAGTTTTATTAGCCATTATTACCCCTTTCTTGGAATAATTCTGTTTTGTTTGTATTATATTTAGGCAAAAAGACTGAGAACATTATCAAGTTTGATGGAAAAAGTTGTTAAAGTCAATATTTTTAAAAATAAGAGCTGCATGTTTTGTGGGTTTGAAAAAAGAGAGCCTTCAAACCCCAACCAACAGCTTTGTAATTTTTCTTCAATAGCTTCAGATGTTCTTAAAATATAAAAGTCTGGATATTCATCAAACATGTAACACTAAATAGTCCTAAAAACATAAGCTATCTCACTTGTGATCTTGGATGTGTAATTACTGATCTTTCTTTGTACATGCTGCTTTGTCTTAATTCTAAACCAGGCAAAATAAATCCTTTATTGACCTGAAATAAATTTGCTATAAATAAATAAATAACAAGAATGTGTCCATAGTACACGGATGCCCCACTCGCACTATCATTTTCTATGTTCAGTGGACCGTGAAGTTGGGGTCAAAACTATAATTTGGCATTAAAATTAGAAAGATCATATCAAAGGAAACATGTGTACTAAGTTTTAAGTTGATTGGACTTCAACTTCATCAAAAACTACCTTGACCAAAAACTTTAACCTGAAGCGGGACAGACAGACAAACGGACAAACGAATGGACGCACAGACCGAAAAAGGTGGGGCATAAAAACTTTAAAATTTTCAAAAGCAATAAAAAATCTAATACTTAAAGTCAACAAATAAACTTTTCCATAGGTTTTGACTATCCAAAGAAAATATGGAAGCCCAGCTCAAACTCACACCACTTACTTAGAACTTTCCTATTCTAGGATTATACTCGACTGGTTTTGGATAGAGAGGTCAGTGCATTTTTTAATCTGAAAATGATCACATATTCTCAAAATCATCAGTACATATAGTAAAATCAACTGATTTCAGACTTTGAATGATTAACTAAATTTTTCTTTTTCAATCAGACTATGATGACAGTTTTTGAATTATTCCTAGTTAATGAAACATTTTGTTTCTGTCTATTTTATCTCCCTGTTTACAGTTCACAATTGGTTTATAATAAAAGATCTGTGAATACCTACTGTTTTATCAACAACTGATATTTTCCCTCTCCATATGACCTTGTCAGGAAAGTCAAGGTCATCCATCCTACATGTTTGTATACCAGGTATAATATCAGTAAATTCATGGTCTGTGGAGATGTTGTCACCCTGGTAAATGGAGATTACAGCAGTATTATGCCAATCTTTGAATCTTCTTACTGCACCATACAAAGGAAGAAAGCCTTCACAACTGTAAAACACAATCAACAGTCATATCAAATATACATGTAATAACGCAGTTGTTAAGGAGGGATGGACAAGGGGGTCAAATATTCCAACTTCCTTGTCTCTGCGCTTCCATGTTACTAAAATAAAAACCCATAACTCTTAAGTTTCTTTTCTCCAATTGCTATGATATAGCCTTTTTGTGCTGATGCATTGTAAAGCAAACATCAATCAATCTTTTCTCCAAAGTCTGAGTTCCTGTTTTTCAACCTCCTGGTTGTAATTTCAATAAATTCTACCTCCACATTCCATCACTGGTCAAACATGATATTTTAAGAGACCTAAATCATGTAAATATTTTTATATCTTCAACTGACAAAAAAACATATCCTCTTTCTTGACTGAAAAGTATCATAAAACTAACATAAATGTGATAACACGCAACAAATATCATTGTAAAAGATCAAGTTGAAAAAAACCTTGCTAGATCTGAGAAAAAATGATGGCCTATACAGGAAAATCTACCTTTCAAATTGTTTATTCCAACCTTTTTAAGAAGGCATCTAAAATAGTGAAAACATTATTGATTAGCCATTTCAGCTGGGTGTTAAATGCATTTACAATCTCTGCTTCATGAAAAATGTTAAAAGCATCTGGTTCTCAGGAAATCTTGTAATCATTGGATTTGTCTCTGAATAAATGATAAAATAGTTTTGTTCCATTACTGTGGTAACCATACTTAAAATGTTTTATATGACAATAAGTATTTTACCTGCTGTCAAATTCTTCCGGTACGTCAACAAATATATCAATGATACAACCTAAATGGGAAAAAATATAAAAACAAATTTATAGAAATTGGTAAAGGTCTAAATGAACCAAAAGAGTGCCACTAGTGTACTCCTTTTCACATAATATTTTATTAAAATAAACATGTTTGTTGGAAGTTATCGGCGGCATGCCACATACCCCCCTATAAGTATTCGGTAAACTAGAATTTGCTAATCAATGGATGTGAAAACTCTTCACAGTATATAGCATGCTCACATGAAGCTTTCTATCAAATTTCAGGAAGCTCTGACTTGTAGTTCCTGAGAAAATTTCATGGGACAGATGGGCAGATGTAAACCTGTATGCACCCCCCCCCCCCCCCCCTTTTTTTAATCCTTTATAGAGTAGAGGCATTAATATGCCTTATTTGATAACTGTTATTCGGTGCAACCTTTCATTTAAGTGGCATTATTATTTTACTATTTAAATTCTGGATATAATTTGACTATTTCGCTTTTTTTATCCTTCAAAATTTAATAATCTGTGGAACGTTCTTAACATTACATTACACTACAATTAGAAACAACGTACTTGACAACAGAAAGTAGAAATTGAGAAATTTCAATAAAAAACAAATTATATATTGTACTGACTTTGACATAAATGAAATTGTAGAAATACTATGTTAACATTACCTGCAAATGGCATTGAATCAGCAAGTTCATGTAACAAATCACATACTGTTCTCTGTGGTCTGCTAAAAATAGTCAATTTATAGAAATTGTTTTAATTTAAGCGCTAGAGTTGTTCTTGTTGCATTCGTTCTAAATGAGTATACCTGTACATAAGGCTATTAAGAGCTTGCAATATGGCTTGAGCACTTGTCCATCCTTTAAGTGTTCATACTGGCCACTAGAGGTCTATTATTGGAAAATACTGTGGATTCATTTATTTTCGTGGGTAACAATTGAAATGGGTTGAGGAAACATTTGTTTTCGTGGATAAGAGTAGATTTGAACAATTTGTTTTTGTTTGATAGAAGATAAATATGTTACAAGGGAAAGCAGAGGATCTTATTCCCCTGCAGACAGTTATAACCAATAATGATTACAGTGAAACATTTTGTCTGAATTATACAAGTGATTGGTATTTTAACAAGTTTGTTCTAACACAAGAGTTTTTTTGTTAATGTTTCTCTAGTTAACATAAAGTTTAATGTACATTTAACCACAAACCTTTCAACATCATCCTCAGATTCAGTGATTATTGTACTTTCATCACCATTCATATCATTCCATTTGACTCTCTCTCTGTTTTCCTTTACATATAGCTTAATAAAATAAAAAAAAATATAAATAGAACTCAGGTAATTCTTCCCTGCAGAAGTAACAGGTTAATATTTTTTAAGTGTGTACATGCATCTGTGCTCATTTTGTATTACATGCAACTGATAAGCATGCAATTATAAACAGCAAAATAAATGTCATTGGTCAAATCTATCAAAAATTCTTTAATACTCTGAAATGATCAAAATCTACAAACTTTACATAGAATATTGATGACAATGCCAGAAAAGTAAAATCACTGGCTTAACACTTGCAACTGATGTATCAGATGTGATTTTTTTTTAAAACACTTCAATAAATAACTTAAAACATCTGTAAAATAGAAATACCAGGGTAAGGAAGAAAATCCATGTTGTTGTATTTGATATACAAGAATACATACAGACCTATCTACAGACACCCCAAGAGGTAAAGCAACAGCTATCAGCAGGTCAGACATTTGCCATTGTGGGTTGAAACGTCCATCTAATGCAAATGTAAAATAATTCATAGTTGACTTAACTAAGAATGTATTGTTTCACCACAAACATTGTATAATAAATTGCACTAACCTGCTGATTTGATCTTTCTACTTCAATACAACAGATCTTACATTTATCTTTAAATATATCTTTTATCTTTGTTTTCACTTGAGGGTATTGTAATCTGCATTCTTCTGCAAGGAAAACAAATTGATTGGTGAAATATTACTAAAACATTCATAAGGGGTTCCACGGAACCATGTGTCTTGCCTATGATTGCTGCTGTCAGTGTAAAAGTATAATGTTGACTTAAAAAGTGAGTCCATTTATCAGTAAAATACAGATTTTTTTTAAAAATCAGATTATTCTTTAGATGCTATTTCTTGGTCTTGAAGATTAGCTTCTGTCCAAGTTTCATAACAACCCATGAAGGTTTACAAATTTATCATGTTTATTGTGTCAAAATTTTTTAATCCCAGACTGTCTGTAAATGTAAACCAGTCAGGGGCATAACTCAAACAAGTAACTTCCAAATTACCTATACAAGTAATGTTGAAAATGAGGCTATTCTAAAAATTACTTATATACATGTAAGTAACTTTTGTAAAAAATATTTTTATAGGTATCCATTCATACAGATTGTACAGCTTTAACAAATTTTTACAGACATCTGGTTATTTATCCCATACAATACTGAAACTAATCCTCCTGAAACACTAATTGCCCTTCTGAGTAAAAGATTGGTCTCTTGCCACTATTAAAATATCATTTTCCTTGAAATTTTGAAGGTAGACAGATATAAATAGATGGAAACTTGTGATTTAATCAAGACTTGTAGTTATTTATAATTTGCAACCAAAACAATAATATATGTTCCTTGAATAATTGAAATTACTAATTCTTTCAAAGATGTATGAAATAATTAAACAAGTAATATTTTTGTCATTATTTTTAAAGTAACCCATAATCTCTATAATCCTCTCGAATTTAAAAAATTCTTAATTTCATGTAATAAAGTGATGTAAAAAATCATAAAAACTATATTTAATCCATGCTTCTATTGAAATTTAAAATAATTCCATTGAGTAACTTAATAATTTTTCAAAACAAAAATTACCTTTCTAAGAAACTAAAAAAAAAAACTTGTTTAAAGGGGCACTAGCTGTCAAATTCATGTTCACCGATTTGACTCAAATTCTCATATTTGATTTATAACAATGTAAAACATTTATCCAAACTATTAAAAGTCTAAAATAAACAGTTAACAGGACATGGGCATGATAACACGTAGCTTCATTTCGTGTGTATTTAAGTCTAGACGCCATCTAATTAACTATCGAGTTGACCTCCAAAGTGATCCGTTGACCAGTATAAGCGATGTAATCATGAAGGTTTGATAAAGTTATTGATGTCTAAAACAACTTCAACCTCAGACTAAATCTGAATGTTAAATGTAAAAAAACTAAGTCCAGTTATTAGTAAAATACAGAAAAATGAAAATATTTTTTCAAGATTTTGCTCTGGATACTCTTTTTTTGTCATAAAGATGATAAACAAGCTTCTGTCCAAATTTCATAAAATTCCATTTAGGTTTGACCAAGTTATTGATGTCTTTAAAAACTTTAACCATAGACTGAGCCTAAATGCTGCCGACGCCGACAACAGAATCTAGAATCGCTATGTCTCGCTTTCACGAAATAAATTTTGCAGGCTCAACAAAAATAATACCCCACTATATGTATTCCGACAGGTTAACAGGCATTTTTTTTTCATCACTGCAGATGGTAAAATAATCAAACACTTGAATTACATTTGATAATCATCCTTTAAATCACCTGTTGTGTAGATATGTGTACATACTTTATTTTATTGTCCACATCAAATACAAAACAGTTGTTACCTGAATGGGGACATCTCAAACATTATACCAAACTTAGTTCATTTTTTCCTGTACCCTGAATACCGGAAATCTGGTTTAAAACCTAAAAACTGATAAACATTTCCTGAAAACAGTTTTTTTTTTTTTAAATATATACAATTTTATGTAAACTACACATGTATCATGTGTATACCACTGTTTATATATATAATTTGGCTATGTATTTGAAATGATATGATCTTTATATCTCATATTTAATATATCTAGAGGTTGATAAGAAACAAATGTAATTGTGGGCTGTGGTGAATGATTCCTCAACATATCAACAGGTAAGTTAAACCAGTATACTTACCTGAGGAAATCAAGAAAAGACAATAATAAGGCATCTTCACATTTGTGAATTTGGCGGGTTAGACAGGGGAGATAACTGTATGTGTAACCAATACGGGGAAAGATCAGAATATATTCCGTATAAATCATAGATAGATTTATCACAGCTATGTCTTTCCATGTCTGAAAAACATTAAGCTTATGTGGGTTTGGTAATTTCAAGAGATTGTTTCATTTTCAAAAATGTTTGTTTGGTCATTAGACACTTCAAAAAAAAAGTTCTTTAGACTAATATTCTAGCCATTAGTCAGTTTTCTCTATCGAAAAGAGGGGCTCCACTTTTAGTTGGTCTAAGTACTTCATCTACAGTCATCACTAGCCTGTCAATACTGAGGTTGTGAGTTCGAAATCCGCTCATGGCAGCACGCGTTCGACTCCTATCTTAATTGACTATGACTGCCAGTTTCCTGCCGAAAGTTCGTTGGTTCGACTGTGACAACCACTGACGGCGGATACTACTAGCCTTTAACATGTTCAACAGGAACCTAAAGGGGCATTAGCTGTCAAATTCATGTTCACCGATTTAACTCAAATTCTCATATTTGATTTATAACATACTAAAACGTATATCCAAATTACAAAAAGTCTAAAACAAACAATTAGCAGTGCATGGGCTCAATAATATGTATCAACATTTCGTGTGTATTTTTTTGTCTAGACGTCATATAATTAACCATCGAGATGACCTCCGAAGACTACCGACGGTCATATAACTCGATATAAACATACATATAAATACAAATAGATAGCGACCACGTTCAATTGGATTTTTTTTAAGGTCTGTTTGATTTCATATTGTAGGTCAAAAAGTATGTTATCATGGTTTTTACCTGTATAAGAATGTTTTTTTTGTGGATCGAATCAGTCAACCAAAATCCTTGTTTCACTTTCAATGTTGACTCTCTTTTCCTTTTAATAGCTAATTATATGCGTAACCCATGTCCGGCTAAGGGGTTAAATTGAAGGTCACGCGAATACTGATTCAATGAGGTCGAATTATTCACCTGCACGTGAATAATTCTTCAGCAATGTTTCTAAGCTTATTTTGACAAAATTGAACCAAATTGGCTGCTATAAGCGATTCATTATTTCACTTTCATTAATGATTGAACAAAAAAATAATCAAACTTTATAATTTTTTTTTATATCTCGTAGCTAATGCCCCTTTGATATGTGTCAGAAATTTACAACCCACAAGAATGAGCCATCTAAACATTCCCATTAATGTAAGAAAATTAACAATAGGAAAGGAAACTCGCCTTTTTTATCGCAAATTATGGTATGAAGATTATCTTCTTCTTCGTAACAACTTTATAACATTGCAGATTACGTCGTTACGGTACTGGTGGCACCCGTGAGGAGATTGAAAAATAAAAATATATCAGAAAAGTTCAAATGAAATAATTTTACAAGTTTTTATAGCTTTTTATCCGTTGTCAAAGGCTTTTGATATTTTGGTATATTGGTACATCGCCTCTACACAATAAGTTTAACATGGCCTTTGATCTTGATTTTACCTCAAACTCAACTTTTTTACACTTTAGTGCTCTATATCCAAAACGTTTTAAGTCCTATCTTTTCTATCGATTAGCACTCGTGAAGGAGACGACTGATTTAATTCAAAATTTGGTGACTATGTTGAACGCATCTATCCCATCGAACTTGAGATAAAGGATATAAAAGATACAGTTAAGTCTGCCTCATATCTTGACTTACAGCTAGAAATTGACAGTGAGGATCGGCTAAAAACAAAACTTTACGACAAAAGTGATGATTTCAACTTCCCAATTGTGAACTTTTCATTTCTATGTAGCAGCATTCCAACAGCGCCTGCATACGGAGTATGTATCTCCCAGTTGATACGATATTCCAGGGCATGTATTTCCTATCATGATTTCCTTAATAGAGGGTTGCTGCTCACAAGGAAGCTATAAAACCAGGAGTTCCAATTTGTGAAGTTGAATCATCTCTTCGTAAATTTTACGGACCCCATTACGAGTTGGTTGACCGCTGTGGAATATCCGTTTCACAGATGACAACAGATATATATATAAGAAGATGTGGTATGAGTGCCAATGAGACAACTCTCCATCCAAATCAAAATTTATAAAAGTAAAACATTATAAATTTAGATAAAAGTAAACCATTATAAAGATATGTTCCAATTGTCGTAACTACAATCCCGTCCCCTTTCCCCGAATGTAACCTACCGAATTAGACTTACCACCGGGTTTGTACTAACATGAGCAACACGACGGGTGCCACATGTGGAACAGGATCTGTTTACCCTTCCGGAGCACCTGAGATCACCCCCAGGTTTTGGTATGGTTCGTGTTTAGCAGTCTTTAGTTTTCCATGTTGTGTTTTGTGTAATGTTGTTTGTCTGTTGGTATTTTTCATTTTTAGCCATGGCTTGGTCAGTTTATTTTCGACTTATGAGTTAGAATGTCCCTTTGGTATCTTTCGCCTCTCTTTTAGTCTACTAAAGAATTCTAGTTACTGAATATTTGCAAGACATCTTTTTTCAGCAAAATGTATGTAATACACATATCATGGGCATTAATTCACACCCAAAATAAATGTTCTCAATTTTGCAACAAAACCTCTCTCATCGAAATTACAAGCCTTATTACAGTATCAATACTAGATAAATTGCACGGCGAGTGTTCGTATGGAGATTCATCAACAATATGGTACCGCAAAGTACTGACGGACGCGTCAATATGACCATAGATGTAGTACTTTCATCTTTTTATTTTTGTCATAGCTCATTAATAATGATTATTGTTATTGATTTATGAAGCAAAGCTTATTTTCATAGAAATTAATAACTAGAAGCTTCAAGTTGTCTGTATTGCTCACCAGATATTTTTGCAAAAAAAATAAGAATATTATACAACACAATATGAAAAATAAAAATGTGTGTTGAATGGAAGCTATGTGAACCAAAATCGTTATTGCTGATCATTTGGCTGGACCATGTTTCTGTATATCCATTATATTATACTTTGATAGATAACAAGCAGAAATGAAAAAAATAGTTAAAATTGAGATTCAGGGGTACCAAATTGTGTTGTCATGGAATAGAAGTTTTTAATATTATTTCCAAATGGAAGACATATTTTGAAATATTATTTTCACTGGTAGAGATATTACAATATTAGTTTCTTACGGAAAAAACGGTATTGCATAAAAATGCAAATAACTACCGAACTCCAAGGAAAATTCAAAAACGGAAAGCCCCTTATCAAATGGCAAAATCAAAAGCTCAAACGAATGGAAAATGACTATCATATTCCTGACTTGGTACATGCATTTCCTTATGTAGAAAATGGTGGATTAAACCTGGTTTTATAGCTAGCTAAACCTCTCACTTGTATGACAGTCATATAGAATTCCATTATATTGACAACAATGTGTGAGCAAAACAAACAGACATAATATTAGGTAAAAATGTCTAAAATTGGGGAACAGCAGTCAACATTGTGTTATAATCTTGATCTTTATCACTATAAAAACAAATAACTATTTCAACAAAGAAAAACAAAATGACATATCGACACTCTATAGACAAAGTACATAAGCAAAAATGAAATACAAAATAAAAAATGACCATATAATGGTTTACTTTTACAAATTGAGACTTTGATGGAGAGTTGTCTCATTAATACTCATACCACATCTTCTTGTATCTATATAGAACATATTTATTCCAACAGGAACAGATATCATAGCTTTGTTTACAACAAAGTTTCCATACTTATACGTTGCCACTGTAAGGTGTCAATTAACAATTACATTCCAATTGGCTTATTTGTAGCTCTTTTGTCGCTGGTCATGTTTGCTATTCACAGTTTTCCTACTACGAGGATGTTAAATTATATTGAATACGCATGAGGGTCTCGCGCGGTCGCCGGGTTATTCAGTTTTAGTCTAATCTATTATACAGATAGATTTCAAGATGTAAGGTAAAACGCATAAATTGGTCAACAATCATCATTTTGGTGCAGTTAATTCTGAAACAGTCACCTGACAATTTTGGTCACTCTAAATGTTTGTAGATCTTATTTTTTTTTATATCATTTTTACTTTTTATTGATTGATTGCTGTTTTACGCCACTTTCAGCACTAATGGCTATTTCGTGGCAGTCAGTTTTTATTGATGGAGGAAGCTGAAGTAACCGGAGAGAAACACCGACCAATGTTAGGAAAACTGACAACTTTAGTCAATTAAGATCGGAATCGAACGCACCTGCAACGTGCTGGAGTCAACTCACAACATCAATGTTGTCAGGCTAGTGATACAGTAGTTGGACTACTTAGACCACTCGATCACCGAGGCCCCTTTTTGTGCTTTTTACAGTTTCTCTCTATAAACTATATACGAAATAAAATTGAGAATGGAAACGAGGAATGTGTCAAAGAGACAACAACCCGACCAAAGAGCAGAAAACAGCCCAAGGCCGCCAATGGGTCTTCAACACAGCGAGAAAATCCCGCACCCGGAGGCAGTCTTCAGCTGGCCCCTAAATAAAAATGTGTACTAGTTCAGAGAAAATGGACGTCACACTAAACTCATAAACATATAGATGAACCAAAATTAAAAAAAAAACATACAAGAGTAACAAAGGCCAGAGGTTCCTGACTTGGGACAGGCGCAAAAATGCGGCGGGGTCAAACTTGTTTTGTGAAATCTCAACCCTCTCAGTAAAACTCAGTTTAAAGGAAGTCTGAGTCCGATGTTAGAATAGGTAGCTGAAGAAACTAAGCAAAATGACAATGATAACTTAAATTAACAAAGAACTACTAGCAGTTACTGACATGCCAGCTCCAGACCTCAATTAAACTGATTGAAAGATTATGTCTTCATCATGTGAAAAGCAAGCACAATCCCTCCCGTTAGGGGTTTAGTATCATACCATCATAAAATATATGAGAAGAACATAACCCGTATCATGCCAACAACTGGTTTTAGAATAAATGTGTTTATTTCCAATGCAAAGACCCTATGAGTGAATCAATATTTATTCCAAAAATGCCATCTTTAATGACCCGACAACAGTATCGTAACTATATCCCTTCTGAATAAGTCTATTTAAAGGTTTGGTTAGCTTTTAAGGTGAATGACGACATTTTTGTGCTTTGTATAAAATATTACCATAAAAGATTGGATGTGAAATACCTGAACGTATAAGATGTATATACGTTGATTTATATTTACGAATAATGTCCTTGTTCCGATGATAAAATTTAGTAAATGTTTTGTCAAGTTTGTGATATCGAAAACCCTGGTGTAATAATTTTTCTGTTATACAGCAATTTCTTTCGTTAAAATCAAATACGTTGTTACATACACGAGCGAATCGAATAAGTTGAGATATATAAACACAATAAGATGGTGAAAAGGGAACGTCACCATCTAAAAAATGGATAATTAACAATAGGAAATGAAAAATCTTCTCTTTTATCGTAAATTTTGGTATTAAGCTTCCCGTTAAAGGTAAAGATATCAAGATCCAGGAAAGGGCAGTGTTCGTTGTTAGTATTAGCTTTATTCAAAGTCAGTTCAGCAGGATAAATCTCTTTAGTGTACATACTGAAGTCGTCATTATTGAGAGCCAATATATCATCCAAATATCTAAAAGTGTTATTAAATTTTTGTATCAGATGTTGTTGCGATGGGTCTTTGCTGATTTTAGTCAGAAATTGTAACTCGTAACAATACAGAAACAGGTCCGCAATAAGAGGTGCACAGTTAGTCCCCATTGGAAATCCGATAACTTGGCGATATACGGAATCTCCATAGCGAACACAAATGTTATCTAGTAAAAATTCAAGTGCAGTTATCGTATCAAGCAGGTCCAATTGACATAGTTCTTTTGTCTGTTGTTACTAGAAAATGACCTAAAAAAGTTTTAACATGTATATTCGCTTATGTTCATTTAATTAGATATTTAATTTTTTTAATGAGATTATGAGGCAAAGTGGTATATTGGGTAGAAAAATCAAAACTTTGAACACATTCGTATAGTTTCCGTTAAATATGCAACACAATGGGTAACATTTTTTTTTATATATAACAAACTATACATAATTCACCAAGAATAGTAAATACTAAAATAAAAGCCTAAAACAAATGTGACACACGGCAACCAACGACAACCACTGATAAACAGGTTCCTGACTTGGGAAAGGCACATATGGAATGTAGCGGGGTAAAATATGTTTTGAGCACACAACCCCAAAGTTTCCGCAAAGAAAGGTAAACCATCATTCAAGGGCGAACATTGCTATGAAGAGTCAATTGACGATTTCAGCCATGTTGACTTATTTGCAGATCTTACTATTCTGGTCGTTTTTACTATGTAAAATCTTTCTTTATCCATAACAGTTTTCAAGATAGTAACCAAAATCTTTGAAATTTGCTAAATAATTACATTTCGGTGATCTTAACTCCAAATTGGGTTGATTTTATTGGAAATTTCCTGGTAGCCTGATAAAATTTGACCTGCTTAATTTTGCAGTGTCAGTTTTGTTATATAACTGCTTTATTTTTTTCACATTTAAGCAAAAAAATGTAGTTTTACCCCTATGTTCATTTTTTTTTTGAAAAAGCGTCCATGTTTCCTGACAAATCAAATCCCAGATTCAGTTAGATAAAAGATTCCCTGATAAACATTAATAAATTTTGGTAACATTAGAACCAGTTGTTTTCAAAGAAGTGTTTTTAAAGTTTATGACGGACGGGCGGACGACGACGACGGATCACAAGTAATGACAATTGCTGACATGGCCCCCATTTGGCAAGGTGAGCTAAACATATGAAAAGTACAGTTACATGTATTTACATACCAGTTAAGATGTGTTTGGTACGATTGTTTTTGAATTCATAGCATAGTTCGGCTGATAGATACAACAGCAAACTATTCCACGAACTATAAACACACATCAAACATAAAATGTAAATATCTCTTCCAAATTGTTTATCTAAACACAATTTTTAGGAGAGACATTTAACCCATCGAATCGAAATCTAGGATCTATGTTTCACATATAAATCAATAGATTTTGGTTACATATGTTCGCCAACAGAGGAGGATTTAGGGTGGACAGGGGACCCGGACCCCCGTATAGAGCTACATATATGATAAATGCATGGACTTTTCACAATTACCACTCCAGACGTTGTCGATCTATCCCACCTTCCCCCCCCCCCCCCACCCCCACCCCCCACCACCACCATTTTTCAAAATCCTGGATCCGCATCTGGTCAATGCAAAAACATGTAAAATCAGTATGCTTCATTAGAATTGGGTTTAACAATAATGAAATGTGTAGGGCTGAGTAAAAACTCAGTTTTAATTTACGTTTATTGGACCCCCTCCATATTAAAATCATTATAGACTGTTTGATATACAAATTCCATTAGGTTTCATCATCTTTCCCGTTTTTTTTTACCATTTAAATAAACAAAAATTATTACACCTCTTTGGAGTAGGGATTCTACAGGTTTGTAAATATTAGACACACAAGAAAACTGACACACCGAAGAGAGCGAATGGCTGTCAAACGGCAACATAACGAACCGAAGATTAGATGATATACTTCGACTGTCGGATAAGTTATAGATATTTCATATCTTTTGAATAGTTTTGTGGTGTTTCGTAAATTATACCATAGCTTTTGTTGAAACCCCCGGCAATAACCTCACGATACGAAGTCGAGTGAGGTTGCCGAGGGGTTTCAACAAAAAACTATGGTATAATTTACGAAACACCACAAAACTAACCAAAATATATGAAATATCTGTTTTAACCTATTGCATATGTTGTTGTTTAAAAATGTGTATTTCATATATTTTTGTTTATTAACTTTAAAAATAATTTTGATAAGAATCGGTCAAATTTCCCTTTTAGGACCTTACACATTAAGCTCCGCCTACTTTCTAAAATACGCACGGGCTTCTGAAACAGCGGGAAAATCAGTTGGACAGGATTTTTCGACAGCGATGGATGCATATCTACATTGGTGATAGTCTCGTTGCACCAGAGTTATCGTTCTTACTGCGAACAATAACGTCTGGTAGCAATTGTTGAGATATATGTTATATTCATGAGCCTCGACTACGATCTGTAGGTTTTTTCCTAATACGCGATTGGATGGCATTTACATGTTGAATAATAAACTCCTCCCATACTTCAATAACAACAACATAGTCGAAGAGCACATGTATCGTGCTGTTTTATTTTAAAGACGAGAGTTTTATCTTTTATTTAGATGTATTTAGTAATGATTTGTTTTAAAAGGGAGATGAACAAAATATTTTCAATGAATGTGTAAAACTCCTGTTTTTAGATATAAAAGAATCTTAAACAAGGATTTAAAAAATATTTCTATATAAATCTTGGTTAAAAAATAATATATTTTGTTTTTTGGTATAAAAAAAAGCATTATAAATCTCGAATCCATTCTCCACCTTATCAAAAATTAAGATGAATGATCGAACTATTTATTAATAGCAAGTTTTGATTTCAGCTTATTGACACCCCTCTCGGATTTTTTTGTGGGAAAAAATGGGCTGATTATACTAGGGAATCGATAGAGCAGACTGCAGCGGGCCCCTCTTAGGCAGTCAGTGAAAATTTCTAGATACGCCATTGCCACTTCATGTAAAATTACGTACATGCTTTGTTTATTCTATCAACAAAATTGGGTTTTCGTGGGGTGGGTGGTACACGAATCTTTTGTCAGTATCAATACAATAGCGAATATTGTGTTTTAATAGCTTGACAACAACTGAAGCGAGTGCTTTTACTTCCCCCTTTTCTATTTTTCTTTTTTTTTAGTTTGGGAAGTTGATTGATTTGTTGCTCGAAAAATAGTTTATTCATATTCTAGAAGACTGCAAGCTGTATACCAAGCAGCTATATATATTAACAGATTGGTCACTATTGGTATCAAACATATATTAAATGTTTTACATTTGATTTTTTTTTTTTTTCTTTCAAATTTCTAGATTTGTCATGATAATTTGAACGCTGAACCAAGGATTTGTATAGTTACTATACAAATCCTTGGTTAAACCTCATAGATTTAATCATACCTTTATTTAATTTTCAGTTCTGCTCTTATCCTGACACGGTAGAAATTGGACATAACTGCTCAAATTAAACATGATGCTTTTTTGTATATAATCAAGTGAAAATAATCCGACCGGGGAAAATGCATATTTTTCACATTAACATATATATTATAAAGATTTAATACAACTCCTCAATATTGTAAATCTTTAATTTTATGAAGATTTTAATTTTTTTTACTAAATACTAACATTGTCTCGCTGTTTTACACGGCTAATAGTTTCATGCGATGGTAAAGGCCCCTGTCTATTTCTTTGGAAAGAACGAAGGGGCTTTACCATCGCAAGAAACATGCCTTTGTTGCTTCTTGTTGACGGCGTCACTGGTTTTGAAACGAAAAAAGCGCTGTCCATTTGTTTTCATATGTGTGTAGTTATTTTGCAAAAAAAAAAAAAAAAAAAAAAACATACAGAAAAAGTAATTGAAATTTGTCAATGATGACCACGGAGACAGAGTAGGGAATTCATAAACAAGACACATTGGTGGTCTTTGGCTGTTTTATGCTCTTTGGTCGGGTTGTTGTCTCTTTGAAACATTCCCCATTTCCATTCTCAATTTTATAAAAATAAATCAGTATGACTGCTGTGGATAGTAAACTTGAAATTGATAGTAAATAGCAAATACAAGTTATTTGTAGTATATTCATGACACAGAAAAACGGAAAAATTTTGAAATTTTTAGGGAAAAAATTTACGGGTATTGGAAAAAGGGCGGGGGCTAAAAAATTGTCCTGTCCCCAATTACCTATGAAATGACGTGGGTTAAAGCAATTGTAGTCCACCATACGGCCTTCACTGAACAATCGGAGCAAAACCATTTCCGTATAGTCATCTAAACCATGCCTGACATAACCAAATGTATAAAAATTCAAAAGGAAAGACCAACGGCATGATGAATGACAAAATAATAAACGAGAAAAAAATTACAGGGAGCAACCTTCTCCAACTACTGAATTACATGTTCCTAGCTTTCATTAGCTAATGGCGTACATAATCGTGCTGTGGATTGCAAGACACACATATAAGAGCTTATCTAAAAGTGCTGAAGCATCACAAAGTAAGAATAAAATGTAGAAATCAGTTGGAAATTGCTGAACTCGTTAAGATCGACACGATACATAAAAATTCTGCAAGTCATATCATCTAAGTCTAAAGATTAAATTAGTGAAAATTGTTACTGTTGAACAATTAAGAAAACCACACCAGTGTCATTTATCAGCCATTTTTATAGATGAAGATCAATGCATGGAAGTATGGGGCACTGAGGCTGGTCAGAATGTTAATAAGTATATGGTGACACTCTTAATACAGTTGCGGATCCAGACCTCTTTTTTTGGACGATCAATGCATTTTAATGGGTACATATGGAACCCACCTATTTAAAATGGCTGGATCCGCCCCTCTAATGTGTACCTATAGATGGTTGTTATATTTGATGCTGCACAGCCATACATTAGACTGCTAATGACGTCTTTACACTTAATCCATTGGATGTTGGATGTGTGCTTATTGATACTCAAGTCTTAGATACAGATTTTTTTACAAGTTGTTATTGGCTTTGAACTAGCTGTCAGTAACTGCCAGTACTATTATATCTGTACTTAGTTTCTTTTTTGTTGTAGGGATGTATAAATACAATATGAGTTCAGCCGTAATCAACTGATTTTCATAGTTTGTTCATATATTGTACTGTTAAACCGCTGTCTCAGGTTAGAGCAAGGGTTTGGCGCTGACCAACATGTTTAAGCCTGCCACATTCTGAATGTGCCTGTCCCAAGTCAAGAGCCTGTAATTTAGTGGCTGTATATCATATTTGTATTTCGTTAATTGTGTTTTTTTAAACATAAACAAGTGTGGACACAGATCAGCGTGGATAGTATGATTGGATGTTTGACAGTGTTTTATATGACAAAAGGAGTTCTATGTTTTATGTTTTCTATGTATTAACTGTGTTGCACAATGACAACCAACATGAGCATTAGGGGTGTTGTTTATGTAATATTTAGTTTTTTATGTTCAACACGGGCATGGATGAGATACTAATTGCATTAATTACCAAATGATTATGATAGAATATATATGTTCCACATCTTTGATTTTGGATACATTTTGTAGCTAGGAGAGGAACACATAATAGGTTCATTTTTTTCTTAATGTGATTTTTTTATATGGGAGATGGTATCTGAGAACATGTATTTGCTTACTATTTGTATAGTTCTATTTATATTACTTTGTGGGGGATTGTCAGTATCATAAGTAAAAGATTTTGGTTAAATGTGGAAATTGTTTCTCAGTTTAGAAGACATTTAATGTTTTTTAGTAATGACAATGCCTGACATGATGATTGGGGCTAGATGAGCTAGAACGTGAATTTCTATGTTATTTTTTATTAATTCTTTGAAAATATCTCCTCCAAAGCTGGTCAAAGCAAAAAAAAGTTTTGACCAGTATGAAAATGATATCAACAAAAGAACCTTTGTGAGCATGCTTCAAAGACTCATAACTAACTACAGAAGTCATATGATAAAATGTCAAGTGGATATTATGAACATCTACTTAATATGTCTAAATATCTAAAAAGTTTTAGTATTCAATATGAAAAAGCTATTGCAAAAGTATTCTCTTTTCAGTTTTTTTTGTTATATGGGTACAAATATAAGTGATACCAATACAGTAAGGCAGTTTTGTTATGGTATGAAAGTGTAGTAATTAACATTTACTGTTAATTCACACAAATTAAGAAATAAACAAATGAATGATAAATGTTGAACATGTACAATGAAATATATTTTTGAAATCAATTAGGCCAGATAGGCCTTATAAATTTTGGTCTTTTTCTTAACATACTGAATGACCATTCACACTCAGGACTGAGTCGCCAGTAGGCAGTACAGATGTAAAAAAATGTGGATAGTGTCCACATGTGGACACAGATGATGCCCCCGCTTGCATATCATATAGTTATAAAGGGACATAACTGAAGAACGGTAAAAGTGACGCTACCCAAATTTGAACTTGATCGGAGTTTTGTGGTAATAAGCATTGTGTGTAAGTCTCATAACATTAGGTTGAGGTTAATTTAAGTAGAGAACAGAAACTCAAAATTCAGCAATTTTTCTATTTGTAAACACGCATAACTCTAAAACGGTTGTGTATAAGTTTTATAACATTTGGTTGAAACAAACTAAAGTTAGAGAACGGAAACGAAAAATTCAGCAATTTTTATGTTTATAAAGGGACATAACTCAAGAATGGTAAAAGTGTCGCCACCAAATTTCGTACTTAATCTTTATTATGTAGTAATAAGCATTGTGTATAAGTTTCATAACATTTGGTTGTGGCAAACTAAAGTTAGAAAACGGAAACAAAAAATTTGTACTTGATCTTAGTTTTATGGTAATGAATATTGTGTATAGGTTTCATAATGTTTGGTTGGGGCAAACTTAAGTTACAGAATGGAAACTAAAAATTTAGCAATCTTTCGATTTATAAAGGGGCATAACTCAATAATGGTTAAAGTGACCTTACCCAAATTCAACTTGATCTGTATTTTATCAGTGGAAGTCAAAATTAAACATTGCATTGTATAAAGCATTGATTGTAGTTGATTCAACTATAATCATGGACAAAGGAAGATAACTCCAATTTTAAAATTACTTGATATTTAGAAGAAAATAAAAATTTAGCAACTTTTCCATTTATAAAGGGGCACAACTCAAGAACTGTTCACCAAAATTCAAACTTGATCTGTGTTTTGTGGTAATAAGCATTGGGTATAAGTTTCATAACATTTGGTTGAAACAAACTAAAGTTAGAGAACGGAAACGAAAAATTCAGCAATTTTTATGTTTATAAAGGGACATAACTCAAGAATGGTAAAAGTGTCGCCACCAAATTTCGTACTTAATCTTTATTATGTAGTAATAAGCATTGTGTATAAGTTTCATAACATTTGGTTGTGGCAAACTAAAGTTAGAAAACGGAAACAAAAAATTTGTACTTGATCTTAGTTTTGTGGTAATGAATATTGTGTATAGGTTTCATAATGTTTGGTTGGGGCAAACTTAAGTTACAGAATGGAAACTAAAAATTTAGCAATCTTTCGATTTATAAAGGGGCATAACTCAATAATGGTTAAAGTGACCTTGCCCAAATTCAACTTGATCTTTATTTTATCAGTGGAAGTCAAAATTAAACATTGCATTGTATTGAGCATTGATTGTAGTTGATTCAACTATAATCATGGACAAAGGAAGATAACTCCAATTTTAAAATTACTTGATATTTAGAAGAAAATAAAAATTTAGCAACTTTTCCATTTATAAAGGGGCACAACTCAAGAACTGTTCACCAAAATTCAAACTTGATCTGTGTTTTGTGGTAATAAGCATTGGGTATAAGTTTCATAACATTTGGTTGAGGCATACTAAAATTAGAGAACGGAAACGAAAAATTCAACAATTTTTCCATTTTTTAAGGGGCATAACTCTAGAACGGTAAAAGTGACGCTACCAAAATTCAAACTTGATCTGTGTTTTGTGGTAATAAGCATTGCGTATAAGTTTCATAACATTTGGTTGAGGCAAACTAAAGTTAGAAAACGGAAACAAAAAATTTGTACTTGATCTTAGTTTTGTGGTAATGAATATTGTGTATAGGTTTCATAATGTTTGGTTGGGGCAAACTTAAGTTACAGAATGGAAACTAAAAATTTAGCAATCTTTCGATTTATAAAGGGGCATAACTCAATAATGGTTAAAGTGACCTTACCCAAATTCAACTTGATCTGTATTTTATCAGTGGAAGTCAAAATTAAACATTGCATTGTATAAAGCATTGATTGTAGTTGATTCAACTATAATCATGGACAAAGGAAGATAACTCCAATTTTAAAATTACTTGATATTTAGAAGAAAATAAAAATTTAGCAACTTTTCCATTTATAAAGGGGCACAACTCAAGAACTGTTCACCAAAATTCAAACTTGATCTGTGTTTTGTGGTAATGAGCATTGGGTATAAGTTTCATAACATTTGGTTGAGGCATACTAAAATTAGAGAACGGAAACGAAAAATTCAACAATTTTTCCATTTTTAAAGGGGCATAACTCTAGAACGGTAAAAGTGACGCTACCAAAATTCAAACTTGATCTGTGTTTTGTGGTAATAAGCATTGCGTATAAGTTTCATAACATTTGGTTGAGGCAAACTAAAGTTAGAAAATGGAAACCAATTTTAGGACGTACGTACGTACGTACGTTCGTACAGTCGGACAAGGGTAAAACTTAATGCCCCCTCCGCTATGGCGGGGGGATAAAAATAAAGTGTAACAAAAGAACCTAGCATCATATTGCTAGTAGCGCCAGTAGCATTGTTTGGTGAATTTGTGCTTTTTTTTTTTAATTTGGCTAATGGACAAAAAATGTTTGGTTCAAATCTAAATAAAATGCTTTTATCTCCCTATTACTTACATTGTACATAGAATGGATACTACTTTGACAATTCCTTGTACATGAGAGTTGTCAGTCAAATCTTTATTTCACAAAGAATGAATTGCATAACAATGAACTGAGCTCAAAGCAAAGCACTTTAATAATACACTTAGACAATGAGCTCAATCCAGTGATATACTTTGTACTACAGGTCCTTCATGAACATCCTACTGGCCAAAACCATATCTCACAAACATGCCATACTACATGGTTGGATCAGAAGTCCTGAAAAAGACATGAACTTAATTAACATATTTTGAGTATATACACCGGTTAAAACTTTCACAAATTTGTGGTAAAATTATTCAGTATCTAGCAACTATCAATTCCTTCATGCACAAATTGATATAGGTTGAGTACCCCTCTGTCAGAAATTTTAGGTGGAACCTAAAACTCGAAAGATTTTAAACTATGCATTTTAAATATTGCAAATATACATGTAATAATAATTCTTCTCAAAAATTCGCTATATTTTTCCTTACACAATGTATTTTGTCTTTTGTTTTCGACTGTATATTGACCTCTAGATGTCTTTCAATTACATCCAGTTTGGCGTGGGTTGATGTTTGATTGTTGTACATGTTATATATCGACGTGGGATTTGTTTATATAAATTAGGTGTGAAATAATTTTGGTTAACTGAAATCCTTTAACTTACTTCCAAATTAATGTTAATACTGAGGGAAAAAATTACATTGCTAAATAACCACTTTAAAACACATGCAAACTTTTTGAGAGGAAGGCATAATGCATGTAACATCTATTAGATCTTTTTTTTAAACCATTCTAAACTACTGCATGGATTTTTCTAGCATTCCACAAGGTCCAATATTCGGACCCATTCCCAATGGCAAATACCCTACATTTTTCCCAATTTTTGGGAGCAAAATTCCCAAAGGATCTCAAAATTTATTTTCATCTTTATTATTCATGACAGCCAACCGCTAGCTTTATGCCGAAAATCGCCAACAAATAATGTGTAAATCCGAGTAAAATCCTACCTGACTGACAAAAACAACATTGAAAAACAATGGATGTCATAAACAGGAAATGAAGACAATTACAATACGGGGTCAGATTCCGGGGGCGGATAAGGGTAATTCCGGGTTTGCCGATCAAATACAATAAAAAAATATTAATAATTCCAGGCCAGTGACAAAATACATGTTGATGATGAAATATAAACACTAGGATTGAAAACCAAAAGATATATGGAAAAAAAAGAGAAAAATCAGGAAATATTTTATACAGAAACTCAAAATTACTTTTAGTTCACAAATTTTCATGTCAAAATCCAATTAAATCATATAAATGTGACAGTAATTTTCCTTATCATTAATAAATGTTGATATTACATGTAGATGTTTTTATAGTGTAAACATATAACTACAATTCCAACAGGTAATTTCTTCTCAATTTTGAAAGGCCAGTAAAATTCTGGAAGTTTCTTACTTTATTTTCACAATAAAAGATAACTTTTAATGAACTAAACACACTAAAACTCAAATCTGGTATAATTTTGCTATTTTCCCAATTTCATTGAAAAGCGCGTGAAAAAATTCCCAAAACTGGCCAGGGTCCTTTTTCCCAAAATACCCAGAAAAACCCCTGTACTGATAAGTGATAAAGTTTGTAAACTGTTACTTACCTTCAAAAAGGGGGTTGCATTCACTTTACTACATATACATATAAATATAATCAACA
The DNA here is from genome assembly GCF_021869535.1 of Mytilus californianus. Lineage (NCBI taxonomy): Eukaryota > Metazoa > Mollusca > Bivalvia > Mytilida > Mytilidae > Mytilus > Mytilus californianus. The sequence continues at coordinate 78,832,936 of NW_026262701.1, read as the reverse complement.
ATACTGAGTGCAACACCTAGGATAAATATAGGATTGTTTTGTAAGAATAGTTGCTGAAATAAGCAGGCAATATTCAAAGTAGAATAAAAAATATTACAGGACTGTGTTTTAAAGTAATAAGCATTGTGCAGGGCTCACGTTACCATGCTACTGGGGCGACAAAGTCTCTTTCCCGGTCGCCACTTCGCTTTGACCGACCTTCAAAAGCGAAATGAAGTCGCCCTGTTGTTTACGATACTCAAATTCAGTCGCTTTCGTCATCGGCAATATTCATCATTTACCAAGTCGATGAAACAGAAATTTTTCATTTGAAAGTAAAGAAATTCAAAGACATAAGCGATTTATTTTCTTAAGGAGGTTAAAGCATTGATTTTAAAGTTGGTTGCATGTTATTTTCATAACGACAACTTTTTTATCACTTCTGGTACTTGTTACTCAAGCGTAGATCAAATCATTCTAACTTTCGGCAAAATAAGCTTGTTACTTCATTAGAACGTGATGAAATTAAAGATTTCTTGCTGTTGTGCAATACACTGTGCTGTTGCGCAATACTTAGTAAATCTGTCGTCAGACTATAAACAAATAAAGTTCAATTAATTCCCAGTCATATTAGAAATTTGTGAAAATGTAAAGGGAACTTGCATCAATAGTTGTAAACAATTCACTTCAGTTTCATGAGAATTGCTGACAGCATTTTTGAGCTATTGTCCGAAAACTGGAAAATCACCCCTTTTTTAATGAATAAAACCCCATCACTCAGAAATGTAAAATGTAAAATTTATAAAATTCTAAAGGGAGCTTACATCAATATAGATATAAACAATTCACCAAAGTTTCATACAAACTGCTGAAAGCATTTTTGATTTTTGTCCATAACTGGAAAATACCCCCTTTTTTCACGAATAAAACCCTGTAACTCAGAAATGTAAAATCTAAAATATATAAAAATCAAAAGGGAACTCATGTCAATAGATATAACAATTCACCACAATTTCTTGCAAGTTGGGGAAAGCTTTTATTGTCCGAAAACTGGAAAATCCCCCTTTTTTTAATGAATAAAACCCCACAACTCAGAAACGTAAAATCTAAAATTTATAAAAAACGAAAGGGAGCTCATGTCAATAGATATAAACAATTCACCAGTTTTATGCAAATTAGTTAAAGCGGTTTTGAGTTAATGTCCGACAGGTTGACGACGGACAGACAGACGGACAACGGTATACCATAGTACTTCCCGTAAACGGGCATATAAAAACGACAGGGTGTCATACCACACCAAAACCTTCTGAAGGAAACACAAACTTGGCAAACAAATTTTTTTTTTTTTCATTGACAACCCTGTATAACCTTGCAGCAGTATCGAGTCTACATGCATTACCTTGTATATTTCACGTACATTGAACTTAAAAATATGTGGTCATTGTCAAAGTTAGTTATGTCAGTTATAATTTACACATTTACTGAAACATGCCAGAGAAGTGCATGTACAAACTTTTGAATTTGATCTGCAAACTGGGAAAGCCATCTTTTTTTATGAATAAAATTCCACAATTTATTAAATTGAAAGGGAGCTTGCATCAATAGATATATATAAACAATTAACCAAAGTTTCATGACAAATGACAACTGCTTAAAGCATTTTCGAGTTAATGTCTAAAAAGTAAAACATGGAAATCCCCCTTTTTGAATGAATAAAACCCCTTACATTGTAACTGGATAATGTAAATTCTAAAATTCCAAAACAATCTAAAGGGAGCTCACATCAATACATGAGTATAATCCCATATAACTCTGAAACGGGAAACCTAAAATTTATAAAATAATCAATTCACAACAGTTTCATGCAAATTGGTGAAAGCGTTAAAGAGTTTGTGAACAAAGCATTTTTAGAGTTAATGGGCGTTAACATGAAAATCCCCCTTTTTTAATGAATAAAACCTCACATTTTGAAAATGTATATTATAAAATTCCTAAAAATCTAAAAGGGAGCTCATGTCAGTAGATATAATCAATTCACCAGAGTTTCATGCAAATTGGTGAGTTAGTGAACAACATGCTAGAAACAGACAGATCAGGGCAGACAGACGGACAAAGGCATACCATAATATTTCTCATGAACAGGCGTATGAAAACTGCAGGGTACCATTCCAGGCCAACACCCTCTGAAGGAAACACTATAAGGGAGCTTCCTTTCCATTTTTATGGGGGAAAAAGGGGGGGGGGGGGCTAGGATGAAAAATTTTGTCCTGCCTTTTTTTCTATTAGTTTATCCAGACTTGTTTTTACATAAATTGTCATCCTGCCTTTTTTTTCAAATTTCATCCTAGACCCCCCCCTAAAAATCAAATGGTAGCTCCCTAAGTTAGCAGACAAATTATTTTATTTTTACATTGACAAACCTGTATAACCTTGAAGCAGTATTAAGTTCATGTATTATCCCGCATATTATTACATGTACATTGAACTAAAACAAATTGTGGTCATTGTCAAAATTATAATTTACAGTTTACTTTTCCAATGCTTTTAATTTAAGATTAGGGCATTAGCTGGTCCCATATCAGATATATGATATTTGCCCGTCCAAAGTGGATGTGCTGCTTCGTTGCTTCTGGAGTCGACTGGATCCATATAAATCAAGCCTCAATTTATTCATTTTTCTCTTCATTTAAGTAAGTTTGATCAACCTGCCACCCGTTATCTTCTCATATTTGGACAGTTTTCACATTGACCCATCCAGTGGCGGATCCAGAATTTTTCATAAGAGGGTGCCCACTGACTGCCTAAGAGGGGGCCTGCTCCAGTCATGCTTCAGTGATTCCCTATATAATCAACCAAATTTATCCCACAAAAGGGGGGGGGGGCTGGGCCCCCTGGTCCCCCTAAATCCGCCTCTGCCATCAATACTGACATTTTAGAGGGTATGAATGCCCTTTACCGTTAGGCGTCTAACGGTCATTTTCGGCTACCGTTAGCGTCAAATATATTAACATTTTACCGTGATTTGTCAACATATCCTTATGATTCATCAGAGGTCTCAAATAATAATCGTTACCTTATTTTTGGCAAAAAATTAACGTGATTCGTCAAAATCTGTCAGTTTTTTTATCATCTTGAAGAAAGTCTTCATTTGATCGTCATGCACCAAAAATTACCGTTAACGTCATTTGGCAAGATTTTTCACCTTTATTCGTCATGAAGGTACCCCCATTACCACCCTCATTTTAACTTTCACTTTATAAGAATGTCACATGACCAACATTATGGGAACTGATTTATGCAATTGACCCTTATTCAATAGGAAAACAATCTATAAATCAAGCCTCAATTAGTTCATTTTTCTCTTCATTTAAATAAGTTTAATTGACCTGCCACCCGCTATTTTCTCACATTTGGACAGTTTTCACATTGACACATCAATACTGGTATTTTTACTTTAACTTAAAAAGAGTGTGACATCAGGGGTGAAACTTAACTTTGTAAGGCCAGTAGCCAGCTGGGTTACTAGACTTGAAAATCAGTTAGCCCAGACAAAAAGTTAGTAGCCCAATTTATTTCACTTTGAGTATCACTGGTGAAGCCCGCGTGCGGGCTGAACTTGCTAGGGGGGTTTGGGGGCATGCCCCACCCCCCCCCCCCCCCCCCCAAGAAAATTTTGAAATTTTAGACTCAAAACCCTGCATTCTGAGCATACCTGGAGGTGATTTAGATGCTTGGGAAAATGTAAATTTAGTCTTTTTTTTGTTGTTGACTTCAATCAAATTTAATAAAAAAAATAATCATTTACAAAATGGGAATCTTCATACCCTGTGTACCAGTTTTTTTTTTAATATTTTTAATATCTTTTTAAGACAACTAAAGAATTCTCTGTCCTTAAATACATGTAGATGATCGATGAAATATTTAATTTTATTTCTTTAATAATCTAATTTATTAAATATCTTGATCGATTTATTTTTCGTAACTACGTACATTTGTAAACAAATGACCCCCATTTTTTCTCAAAAGACTTGTACACTTATTTCAAAAGCATTGTCATAAAATTGATATCTCCTGTGATTTTCTCTTTTTTGTAAACTGTTCAGTAAGTAGGAAACTAAAATCATTTTGAACTAATGTTATTTATTTGTGGTCGACAATATTCTTCTTTCGTTTTTGACCTTCATTCTCTGAACACCACGTGGGCTTTGAAAAGGGAACTACAAAAGGTACTGTTTTCTAGATTCTTATATATAATATAACATTATATATTATACATTCTTTTATTTGACTGATATTATTTCATAACATGCTATTGTCATCTTCTCTGAATTTCTTCGCTTTCTTGAAGCCAAAACCGAACAGGGTATTTGATCGCTTCATATTGTAAATGACCATCGGAACGTCTCTCTTGTTATCCTTGCAAACATACAATAATTTCCGGACTTTAAATAGACGACCAATCAGTGACCTGAATTAATGTGAACTATATTTAGTCAAAGGTAAACTCTGCTTTTACATCCTTGTTTATCGCAACCGCGACTTTGCGACAATACGACTCCAGACACTTGCCTGTATACATTTTAAAAAGATTTTTTTTCTTTTAGAATTTATATTTTTGTCAGTGAAGTAGCCGGCACTTGGAGCCACGGTAAACAGCTGATTTCCATCTGTCGGGTACTTTGTTTTCAATTCGCCACCTGGGCTACCACAACTGAATAAAAAGATCGCTCAGGTCAATTTCTGGTCGCCATGGGCGTCCGTTAAGTTTTTTCCCTGGACATGACCAACAGAAAAAGTAATTTTCAATGCATTATGGGAGCTGATTTATGAAAATGACCCTTATTCAATAGGAAAACATAATCTAACACCTCGTTCATTTATGATGCAAATAAGCTGAATGGCCGAGTGTGTTCAATTTGAAAATAAAAGAGTTAAAATGCAGGAATCGCAAAAACAGATGTTGGACATCAGAGTAATCTCGGCCTATGAGTATGAGTTTTAGGCAATTTGTAGTGGGGAGGGTTCAAGGGAAGCAAATGCTCTTTATAATAATAATAATAATAATAAATTCTTTATTTAAAGAGGGTAAACTCAGTTAGTTACAATAAACTAATCTTCCCTGAGGCCCTCACATACAAATTACAATACAATCAAAAACAGATATTTACACATAGTTAATTTACAGTCAATTAGTCAATGTAATATTACTAACATGATAAGATATAAGGCTGTTCAAGATGTACATGTAGTCAAAAAATCAAATACAAATAAAAATAAAAGAATATACAAATACATTGTAGAAAATATAATCTTATCAGGACTGTGTTAAGTACTTCTTGATACTTTGTTTAAAAGTATAAGTGTTTATAAATTCTATATAATTCTTTAAATTATGCATGTTTCAAAAATTGGGGAAAATTACAGCGTTGAGTCATTTTTTTCAGACTTAATTTAAATAATGACTAATGTAGACTTACCTTCTAATTCTATAAAAAAATCACAACTACTGAACAGGAACAATCATGGTACTTTTTTGTCTATGAAACTACACTATGACATCTGATCTTCAAAACCTACAAACAGACACAGAAATATCATCAAATAGTGAAATATAATATTGATTGCACCTTGTATGGATAGTTCCGACACGTGTTGCATGGGGAGCCCGTTTGTTTACAAATAATAATGTCACGTGATCACGCACTGACCGTCACAAATTTTTATCCTCCGCCATTACTCGTATTACACAATATTACTGTACTTGCACAATTCACAAATGCTTATTAATGAAGATTGAAGATTGAAGACAAATGCATAACCCATTATCTTGCGGACATGCAATGGGAATGTGCACGGTTATCAAAAACTACAAAAATATTGCATGTACAGTTAATGAAGAAGTTATTTCATCAAATAGAAATTTAGATAAGATTTTCACTCATGTCATGACATAAATTGACTGGGTGCCATCGCCATCGGGGATAATTGATAAATGGGATTAAATTGACCGCCAAGAAGGTGTAGATAACCACCTCTGGAGAACCTTAACATTAATAAGTAATACTCACCAAAATTTCTCTATAATTAACGCTATTTTCTGTTGGAAAATTTCAGAAAGATGCTGATAAACTTATTTGGTGACACAGATTATTTTCTTGTTTAGGCGCGAAATATATTCTTACTCTTAATGCTTGACGTAACAAAATTTGTATATAATTATATTTTACTAAAGCTGAGCGTAAATATGCAGAAGCATGACAATACATTAATGATAAAATGTGTAAATATTTCTGTAAAAGAATATAATTTAACTTTCCCAGTATACTTCACTTAGAATTACATTTGAGCGCAAGAAAGTCTCCTTGTGAATAGGCCCTGGGTCGAAGTTCAACATACAATGTATCAACGGAAATTTTTGCGTGTGCTTGCGTTGCTTTACATCGAGGCTACAGCTTTTCAACCAATCGGGGAATGTTTACCTAGGGCATACATCTATTTTTACTGCAGGTTTTGACATGTTTAAACTCGGGATTATAGAAAAATGGAATGTTGTTGGTAAATACAAAACAGAAAATGATGAACACTTTTAGCAAAAGATAAATTGGATCGGGGGTCTGTGAATTCACATCATTTGTACAACTCTCCTTACTCTTGGGAAGCGTGTGCTTTACATCGAGGCTTGCGTTGCCTTACATCGAGGCTTACATTGACGCCATAGTAGTTCAACCAATCGGGGAATGTTTATTTGGGGCATACATCTATTTTTACTGCAGGTTTTGGCATATTTTAATCGAAATTAGAGAAAAATGGAATGATGTTAGGAGATATAAAACAGAAAATTATAAATATTTTTAGCAAAAGATGAATTGGATCGGGGTTCTGTGTATTCACATTATTTGTACAACTCTCCTTACTGATGGCAAAAAATGGAATTTCCGTGACCTAAATGGTTCGCGAAAATTAATATTTTTATATATATATAGTAATCAGGCTGTTAGTTTTCTCTCTGGAATTGTTTTACATTTCTCATTATTAGCCTTAAAGATAAAAGTTTATTACAAGTTAAATATTATTAATGATCCATGACAATGAGGTCAAGGTCAGATAAACCAAGCTAGACAGACTAGTACACCTTACAATCATACCATAAACCAAATAGACATTTATAGACATTTTGTTTATAGTATCTTAGAAGAGGATCCAACATTTGAAACATTCCACTGACTTATGATCCATGAACATGAGTTCAAGGGCAGATAAAACATGCCAGTCAGACATGTAAACTTTACCATCAATCCAAATGATAGCATCTTTGGTGTTCATTATATTTCATTAGGTAAATGTTGTCACTTTTTAAACAAATTGAAAACTCAACACAGTTTTAATCATTTTATAGTTCATAACTTGTTTGTTTTGCACCATTGAAAATATTTACAGCTTTTTCTTGTTCAATGAAGTAACTGTCATCGCTATATGAATTTCATTAATGCATCCAAATTTGATTTAGTCATCATCCACAGCAAATTTCAAAGATCATTCATAGTGCTGAATCTCCTCTCTTCTCCTGCTATTGATGGTAGAATTAGTAAGCAATAGTAGTGTAATGTAATCTAAAGGGCTGGAGTTATAGCTCTGGAGAACATTGTAAATATCAGTATCATATATATACTTCATGAATGGTTCTCTGCATCTTATTTTCCTAAAAAGATATGACACAAGATCAGATTTATTAATTGGAGACACACATTATGTATTTGAAGAATTACTGCATGCTTTTACTCTTTTAATTGCTTGGAATTTGACTATATGAAGCATTAGGTTTAGACTGTTAAAACTGTATATTGATATGTTCCTTTGGTTATTTTTGTAGTTGAGTTGCTGTCTCATGGGACCCCACATCTCTTCAAACAGTGTTAGCTCCATTTAATGATCTTCAAAAAGGTTCATATGAAAGCTAAAATCAAAAAGGTTATCGTGTATAAAAGTGCTTTACTTCTTCCAATTAAAGAGAGGTGTATCAAAATGCATTGAACAAAGTTAAAACATTATATTTTTCATAAAATATGTCTAAATAAAAAAGTTAAAGACTTAAATTATATTAAATGTTTTTATGGAAACTTAAGACAGGACCATATGTATATACATTAATTTCTTAAAGCCTTACAATTTCAGCTTTTAAAATCTTAGGGCATGGAAAGTCTCCTGTCCTTTGACAAATGAAATTATTCTCCTTTAGTTGTCCTTTGACAAATGAAATTATTCTCCTTCAGTTGTTCTTTGACAAATGAAATTATTCTCCTTTAGTTGTCCTTTGACAAATGAAATTATTCTCCTTCAGTTGTTCTTTGACAAATGAAATTATTCTCCTTTAGTTGTCCTTTGACAAATGAAACTATTCTCCTTTAGTTGTCCATCATGTCCATAGATCTGTGGTAACTTTTTGCAACTCCATCATGTAAAAAAGAAGTGCTAGAAAAATACAAGTAATGGAATAATCAATAGTTATAAAATGTAGAATTTTGAGTCACAATTTATCATTATAAATGGTTAATTTTAATAAGTATACAATGAATAAGGTCTCTGTTCTAATTTGCATGGTGGCAAAATAATGAATAATAGCCCACAGCCATAATATTGATGGTTATTATAAACAAATGAAATTATATTCACTCATTGTCAAACATGGTTGTGGTTGAAACAAAAAAAAAAAAATTACATAATTACTACGGTATTATTTCTTTAATCGATAAGTTCATCATAAATATTTTGCAACTTTCTATGATCTAGAATACCAAAATATCACTAACCAGTGAGTTGTGGAATGCATGCTTGTAGAGTTCTCGAAATCTTTTTTTCCCTGGTGGTTCTACAAGAAAACCTGCTGGTCCTCACTATAATTTCTGTTGCAAAATAATAACCAAAGTTGTGACGGTCCTTTAAAAAGTTTGGTGGTCAAATCTTTGGACCACCAGTTTTTCGAGAATTCTGTGCTTGGTTACATTATAAATGATTAAATCAGCTTGTAAATGAAATGAACTATATGTACATGTTGTTATTGAAATTCTATTGGTTATTTCAAAGTCATTTAATCAAGTATAGATTCACCATATCATTAAATTTATCAAAAAAAAGCAACATGCAGTAATTATACCTCTGTTCAAAAAATCTTCATATTCAGCACTCATCAAGTATAATGTCCACTTTGCTACATTCCATTGTTTGTTTTAATTTCTCTTCAAGATGTGCAAAATTGATCTGGAATAAATATTAAATCTTTAAATGACAAAATTGTAACTTTAAAGTAAAGGGACTGTCAACAACAAACAGACATATCTACAAAAAAGTAATGCATGTACTTGAGTTATACAAGGACGTATAACTAACAATATATGTCCTTGAGTTATATAATGCAGTTTTTTTAATTTCTTTAAAGGTAGTTTTAATAAATGAAGTATTTGAAAGTATATTTACAAATGCTCATTACTTCAGATACATGTATATTGACCTAGATTTAAAAATTTAACACATGCATAATTATATAATTTTAAACATGTTTGTACATAAATAATAACACAGTTGCTTGAATTTTAGTGATAAAAATATGATTTTTTTTTTTAAATATTTATACCACTATTTTTTAAAATTTTCTTCATATTTTTATCACTAAAATTCAAGCAACTGTAATAATAATAATAATCATATTAATATATACATTTAAAAATAATAATAGTGTTTTTTGGGGTTATAGAAGCTACCAGTAATTGTCCTGCAGCATGTGTTTTTAGTTGTAATTTCTGTCCTGCCTTTTTAATTTTCACTCTATAAGGTCCTGATTTTTTTATGGTATTCTGACTATTTTAACATAAATAATTTGTCATCCTGCCTTATTTTGCAAATTGTCTCATCCTTCTATTTTTTTACTCAGTCATAACTCCTGTCCTGCCTTTTTAAAAAATTTCATCACAAGTAATGCATATAACGTTATTTTCCGTGCAGAAATCGGAGTGTGTGTTGTATAGATATAAGATATATAAGATATATATAACAGTCTGTAGCTCTTGATGTTACTTCCAACCTGCACCAGGCATGATGCTTGCTACTTCCTCCGTGTGTTTTTGTCTAGTGTTACCGCAAGGGAACCTCAAGTCATGAAAGTTTCCGAAAAAATCCAGCTCGCGTGTTTGCATATTTGGACACGCCTTCGCATTACAATCATTCGAACCGATTGGATCCAGACTCTACATATATGCATATGGAGCGTCTGGATAATCGAGACTACATTGGTGACGGGTAACTCTACAGACTAAAAACTGTTGAAGGAATTATATGTTCTGCATATGGACGCAAGATATAGTTTGAAAGATTTCTGGAACCCAGATTTAAAGTTGAACTGCAAAGGGTTAGTTTTTCTTTTTATTTTATCAAAATATTTGAAATGTTTTTAAGTTTTTGGTGTTAATTTATAATTCTGTGGAAATTTAATTCACAAGAATTTTTCTGAGAGTTTGGGTGAATCATTCCATGTTTTAATTTGTACCAGAAGCCCAAGTTGTACATTTGATTTAATTTAATTCAATTCAAAAGGATTTCAAAATGATCACGATTAAAGATCATTAAAAATCACATTTAGACTATAGATATTAAATTTAAACAAAAAGTTCACCTTTATTTAGAGTAACCAGACGCTTTCTATTCTTAACGGCCCAACATTATAGTTATTACTTAAGCAAATCGTTAAATTAAGATGTATATAAAATCTGATACGGATCCAGGATTTTGAAAAGGAGAGGGGGGGTCTAGCCATCCAACATTTGGAGTAATAATACGAATTATCTATGCATTTACCATGTATAAAGGGCATGCCTTCTCCCTCCCTCCCCCTTAAAAAAGCCACCACGGCAAATTTCAACCTTTACATGTAGCTATACAGTTGAGCCTAAGGGACTACAATCCAAGTATACATCTCAATAACCGAAAATCGAATCATATTTTCAAGTATAATATAATAATAATATATTTATATATATACTTTTTTTTAAACTTTGTTCTTGAATCGAATTTTCATTCATTTAAAAATATAGGACAACGGAGTTGGTGTATGTTGGTTCGATTCCCACCCTATGCATTCATTTATATCGGCTGGTGCAAAGCGGGCAGTTTAGCTTAGTGGCCGCACACTGACTCTGTTGTTCCTATTTCAAAAAAATCAGGCGACCTCGAGTAGGCCTTGCTATCTTTCTTTTTTTTCTTTTCGAATACCAAATACAACAAAACCATGGTATAATTGTGAACATTATACCATAGATAGCTATGGTACAATTTTCGGTTATTGAGATTTATACTCTTGTTGCATTCCCATAGGTTACATAGTACAGCTATAGGTTAATATTCTGGTAAACTGTTTCTCACATATAGCTCTCTATCAGTTCGACATTACGATAATATTGGAATTTTAAACCAACCCTGTTTCTGGACGATGTCCTATCGGGGACAACTGACCAATAGAGATTATTTAAATAGGATATACATTTTCGCTTTCTTTATTTACACTACTTAAAATATACGATACGCTGTACTTTTGAATGTGATCGCTAGTAAGTGAGATAAATCTGCTCTGTGTAAGGAATTACTGTTTTATCATTGAAAGGAAGACATGGATAACAATCGGAGAAAATCGATCGCTGTTTTAGGAGCCGGTGTCGTAGGTTTATCTTCAGCAATCAATATACAGAAACTCTACCCCCGGGCAGAGGTGACCATTATTGCTGACAAATTTAATTCTGACACAACAAGTGATGGGGCTGCAGGAATATTCAGACCAACTAGTATCAAAATTAATGGGGATACGGCAATAATTAGGTAGGTTTAATATTCACATTATTAATTATGTTGACTTTGGCAGAGCACATTCAAGGACAACACAACATTCACTGCACTTGTTGTTGTCTAATTATACTACTAAAACAATTTATATTTATAATCTGCACATGATTAGTGCGTGATCTAGGAGCAAGGTTGATTTCAGATGCTAATCTTCATAATTTTTGAAAAGCGTATGACAACAGTAAATGAAATAGCTGAAGTGACACTATGTACGAAGAAGAATTAAAAAAAAAGGAGAAAAAATGGGGCATCATTTGAACCATAATTTTTCAATCGCATCGTTCTGGTTAAAAAAGAAAGCTAACCACAGCTAGGTTAAAAAAATATGCTTCCCGTGTTATACATTTCTACTGTGAATAATTTCCAACCAAAAGTGTTACACATAATAGGTACAGTTCGGGTTATAATAATTTTATGTATACTGCACTCGTTCTATTTGAGCAGTCAAAATGCGTTGACTGTATATTTCTGTCATATACAGTCACTGACCCGATATGACTTTTCCTCATGAATATTCAAATAGTACAGCCGAAACTATTTTTAATTATTCATGACGACCTCTTCAACCTGTCCTTGTTTCCAATGAATATGTACAACGAAGCAATTTTTGGAAAAGCATATTTCGCTTGTTAATATTTTTTGTTTGAAACCTAGAAATCATTATGTTTATGCTTATTGTTGATATTTTAGACCATACTCAAACGAATTCGTTCACCATCGATTGGTTTCAACAGGTTATGTACATTTCATTGTGCAGTGTTGTATATTTCTCCGCCAGGTATGAGGACTTTTTAAAGGGGGATTTTTCCCGATATTTAAATCGAATAAATAACATTAACACAATAAACAACAATTGAAAATGTTTTTATCTAGATTGCAGTATAAAGACAATAAAAGTGTATTGGCTTGACATATCAACGATATAAGGATTCGGCCCGAAACGGGGAAAAAGCTCGACAGAGCCTCGCATTTCCCCGTTTCTAAGCCTCATCCTTATATCGTTGATATGTCAAGTCAATGCACTATTAGACCTTTTCAACAATTGTCTACACCTACAGCTGAAAACGACTACGACAGGTAAGATGTAAGTGGTCGTCTCAAAGTAGTAATGGTTGTATATAATGGTTACCAGTAACTGAATTGAAAGGATTTATTTGTTGCCTATATGTATTTACCACAACGATATTTTTTTCTTTTTTCTGGTTGTAAACCATTAACTGATTTAAATTCTTTAATTTTATTTTTGAATTGAGTATGAATGAGGGTCTTGATAGGGTTTACAGAATAGACATAAATGGACCAATACTACAGAATCGTGGGGCAAAAAAAATAAAGAATAGAGAAAAATAGGCAAAAAACAAATAAAGAATAGAAAACAATGGGGTGCTAAATTATAAAGAATAGAGAATAATGGGCAAAATAAATAAAAATAGAAAATGGCTTAAAAAGTAAGAGAATACAGAATTGATGGGACCCCATCATGACCCCCATGAATGAATAAAAAGGAGATCTTTAATATTCTATGCAATATTTTTAGAAGATGAGATTAAAGCTACTTTAAACTAGGAAAATGAAAAAAAATAAAAGTAGTTTAAATATTCAAACAGACAATTGTTTTATGTATATTGACATGGGCGGCACATTTCTGTACAAAGGCTTTATTTTTGGACTCAAGATTCCTTCGTAATGTACTTTATACTTAGCAGGGTTTTTTTTTAATTCACTCATACTATGTTCAATATAAATTTGTATTCAGTGACAAGTTGTACAGAACATTTAGATAAAGCGAATGTCCTATTTCATATTTTGGTTATATTTTGTTTTTAATTCAAAAAGCACAAAACAGACTTTGACAATAATGGGAAAAGGCAGACACGGGTTATGGACACGGCACGAATAATGCATAAAATCACACAATGCAACACATAAAACAGATATTTAGAGTTACCGTGTGATCTTCAATACTGTCGGGTAATCATTACCAAGCAGCGAGATCTGATCGGCCCCGACCCCAAAAATAAGAGATCAAATCCAATGCCGCAGCATAATATTGTAAAATAAAAATTCTTCAGAGAAAAGAATATACCAACATATTCCGGGCTTGGAACAGTCGCATAACATATTCGTTGGGGGTTTTACTTATAAAATTAGATCCCTTATGTTTGGTCAGAGGTGAAATAAAAAGACAATTGGGAAGCATGGTGAAACTAGATAAGAGTAGAAAACCGAAGCGTAGATCGACAAAAGGGAAAGTCAAGAAACAAAAACAAATCCGGGGACAAGAGAAAAGGGCAATTTATAAGTTATATGAGTAAAAACTGACACGGCGTGACGCTTAAACGCAAGTGCTTCGACAGGCTATGTAGTACTAGCTTCTGACAAGACACTAAACGTGTTTCTCGTAAATGTTATGCCCGGTAACGGAGAAAATGTATCAATAACAAAGGGACAACTTATAACAGTCAATTATATTTAATATGTACAGGAGTATAGTGAAGATTTGTTGAGAAACGCAACATCTACGATGTCCACAAGTGTGTTTTGGACGCGTAACGGACAGACAAAAGTCTCGTTACAATGTCCTCTCCGTAACTTAATTACTACGGGGATGATAAAATGTAGAGTCAAAAAATAACATTCCAAAAACGAGTTAACGGCTATATATTGGCAAGCGGTGTGGTCTTCCATGGAAAACTCGTACAACTAAATATTAATAATGATATTACCGGAAAAGCAATGGATTCGGATGTGAATAGATTGCCGATATTTTTTTTTTATTTTTTTTTTTTTTCGATTTATAGAATTGAAAGAGAAATGTTTTATAAATAAATGCTTACATATTATAAGTTTTATATGAAAGAAAGGAAAAAAACACAGAAAATCCACAATAGCTATATTTGCTTAATATCCGTCCTTTTTTCAAAATAATACCGTTCAAATCGAATGTGTACGGCGCAGAGCTCCAGATAAGAATTCACAAATTGGGGTTTTTACCCACCATTTTTTTATGTAATTGGGTGATAAAGTTTTTTAATTGCATTATCAATTCCAATTCACCCCTCAAGCAAATATCAAATTGGGTTTTTCACCACAAGCTCCTTAATGTATTGGGTTTTTTCATCAACACAATATTGAATATTTAGGCATGTTATAATCACATTATATCAACCCCAGATGTGTTTCCATCTTAAATGTGTTTCTTTCTTTGTAGAATATGTGCTAGCTGTTTTATTTGGTTTATTCACTGACGAGCAATTGTACATTTAATTTGTGTCCCGTTTTAAACATTCTGTCAGTTTTGTATTTTCTCAAAACTTATGTAAACTGCAGCTGGTGTCACTAGTTGGACAGGAACTAATTGCATGCCTTTCTAGATCCCATATGATCACCCTACAGTTTAATTATAGTTGGGGTAGGTGTGGCTAAGTGTTTAGATTTTTGTGTAATATATGTGAAATTTAGGTGCTGTAAGAAAGTTTTGCCAGTCCTTTCACCTATTTGCCAGATCTACTTTTTAATAAAAATAAAAAGTAGTTTCCAGATTTAAGATATACCCCCAAAACCTTGAGGTTTATAGGCCGTGGATTATAATGACGGAGACCACATTCAACTTAAATTTACAAATAATTCTGCAACATCAAGTAAATAAATGACAATGTTATACTGCACTTGCCAATAAGACAACTATCTTAAGCATCTAGAACAATTAGACCAAAAACAAAGAAAGTGTCAAGCTGCATTGACGTAAACAACGGATATGTGTATTCACTCATCAACTAAAATGAAAAAAATAATATATAAACTGTTTTCGTTTAATTCAATTTACATAAATCTGGGTTAAGTTGTCCCTTATCAGAACTTTTGGTTTCCGATGCTTTCAAACTACATATCATGTCATAATTGATTTGGCCTTTCACTTTTTCCAACTGATTTCGTTCAAGTTTTGACGGAACCCCGTGTTTATCGCTCTAGCAATGTTCTCGTTATGGTTAGCAAACACGCCCGTGCGTTCAATGGCTGCTTCCTAAAATCACTAGCTGAGTCTTGTTATCATCATAACTTTCCCTCAGCTATCAAAAAGAAGCCGAAAACATGCTTCTATTCAATATTTTTACCGGACATTTACTTTCGTTTTAATTCATTGTATGTTATGATAAATCCCGAGCAATTCGAAAAAATATGACAGCATGTCACACGCTAATTGGATAAACGCCGAGAAGATCGAAATGTTTTCATAAACACGTGTACCTTTTGAGCAACGGAAAATTCCACCAGGGACCCATTACAGCTACTTGATGCAGGGCTCTATTTTTAGAACGAAAGGACATTTCCAATTATAAATATTATAAAAATAGATTTCCGCGACGACTGTATTCAAGTAAGGGTAAATAACGCAAACGATAGCGAATAAAAGCGTTAAGAACCCATGTTTTTGGCATATAATTGGGTTTTCTTTTGAATTAATTGGGTTATTGAACCCTGCAATGGGCAATTGCATTGGGTTTTTAATTATTTTTATTGCGTGATCACGCAAATACGCAGCTTATCTGGAGCTCTGGTCCACTACGTATATGTTATGTATGTTATACCTGAAAGATTTTTATCTTTGATACGGCGACCCCTCTATTTTTCCAGTAAACTTTAGGTGTCAATAGTCGGTATCGAGAGTTGTTGAAAAGGTCTATTATTGTCTATGTATTGTTTTCTACACAATTCAATACGGATAGTGTGTAGACCCCCCCTTTTCCTCCTTCTAAAACAAGGGTACCACCACCCACCCCAAATACAGCCGAGAACTGAATGTAAAGTGCTTAACGTCACAGTACCCAAATTGCACCTATTTAGCAAAAAAGCAGCGGAAATCTAACAAGTTTGTTTTAGAGACTAAACAATTTGTATTTTTATGATTTGACATTATGCACGTCTTTCAACATAGCTAATTATATGTAGATATGCACAAAACTTTCACAGTATATATCAACAGATGAAGTATTCACTGGAAAAAGTAAAATCTATGGAAACGTCTCCATGCGACGTCCACAAAAAGTCATCTTTTAAAAATGAGAAAAATAAAATATTTTACAAGCATCAATTTCTTAAAATATGAATAGTAAGCATGGACTAATGTCAAATTGTTCTAAATATTTGAAGAAATAAAACAAAACATCTGTTATACGATTTTTAAGGATGTGAATTTAAGCATGTATAATCGGGGGTTTTCCGGCAATAGTAATTCAAAGACGGAATATCAATACTTTAAACTTTATTAGCAAGGTCCGGACAGTACCAGACCTAAGACCAAAAACTGACTTCAAAATATCATACAAAAGCATATATAAAAAAACAGTATCTATAGAAAGGGATCAGTGTCCAACGGATTAACTTGTCATCGTCAAAGTGATTTCCATTACGACAAATATATATTTAACAATAGAATTGATTACACACAAAGAAAGGTAAAAGGTGAGATAAACGGATTAATAAATTGTCACTTTAGCACTTAAAATATATTGTCTGAATTTGATTTATTTCTAATTCGCATTTGTCCAAATCTTCTGGGTTATATTCGCCACTACTACACCTAAACTCGGTCTCCCGAGTTTGCTGAATTGAGACAATTTTACGTCAGTTATCTTCGTGGGTATCCTCCTTGTCGTTGGCGTTGATGCGAATTGTGGGAATAGTTTGTACGCAAGCTTTCAATTTTATTCTCGGCGATTGAAAGTTCATGAAGCAAATTTTGATGTTAACGTATATCTGGCACGCCTGAACCACTTTTATTAATTAATCTTAGATTATCTCAGATAATTCCGGGTTATCTCAGATAAATTAAGATTATCTCAGCTTAATTCAAATTCGAGAAAATCCTAGTTTATCTCAGAAAATACAGAAAATTCATTATGTGGAGAAATTCCCGGTTTATCTCAAAATATTAAGAAAATCTAGGTTTTTCTGATCGATTTTCAGATAATCCTAATTAATCTCCAGATAATTAATTTTCTCAATTTCAGATAATGAATTATCGCATTTCTCGAGAAAATCTAGGTTTATCTCGGATTCTAAATATACAAAAGAACTGTAACGAGTGTTTTAATTGGACGACAATCCGGCCTTTAACGTTTTACTTTCTCTTTGAAACCATATCACTTCCTATTATTGGGTGAACGGGGATGTGCCAAAATATTGGTCATAATTTTGCGAGATTTTATATAAAAATTATCGTCCTTTTTCAGAGGAGGGGCAACATTCAGCATACGACACGCAATTTTTACTTATATTATTGATCGATCGCTGTGTTATTGTGTCATTCATCACTACTCGTGGTGTGAACATCACCGTTATTGACACCTGGACAAGCGAAATTTGTTGAATCAATTATAAAAACAAGTAATATACAGAACAGGGATGGGCACGATTACTGACAAATGTAATCGAATAATTATCGATTACTTGGAGGATTTTTGTGTATTCGATTAATAATCGATTACTCTGATTTTTGTATGTAATCGATTGCAATCGATTACATTATCAAAAGTAATTACATTACTTTTCGATTACTGTCAATTACATGCTACAAAATTGCAAAAGAATAATAAAGAAAGTTAAAACACAAATATGTTGTTCAACGTATGTATAGGGGAAATTTGGAACTTTATAAAAACAGCATTTAAAGCATTGTTTTCAAATTTTAAGTTGACAGTTGTTTTCTAGATAGAAGCTCTTACTGAGGATCCGAAATATTCAAAAACTCTTGAAATTTTGGTTTTCAACCGGAGTGAGTGGTGATAAAGTTCTTGCAATGACATCACATGGATTCAGTCACTTCTTTATATTTTGCAATTTTTTACTGTCATACTGACTTAAGTTAGGTATTTTGTATTAACTCATTTTTAACTATATTTGAATATAGCTCATTACAATGTTAGAAGTTTCCTCTGAAAAAATATAAAAAAAGTAGAATAATTAACTAGTTCAGCTAATTTCAAAGATGTAAATTTATAATTAATACATGCATGCATGCATTAATCCTGTTGTTTGGATAACCTCCCTAATTACAGGTTATAAAACTGCCAATGGAGAACATTTTATAACCTGGGGCAATATAATGTAAATCTGTTCTTAATAAGACATAATTGAAATCAAAACAAAGTTGGCATCTCATTGATTAGAAATCCTTGATCATCTGATTAGGAAAGACAAGAAGTTTGTTGAGAATTTTTTATGCTCTATTCAAAATTATAAACAATATGTATTTTTAGTGTCAAAATGGGATACATGTATCTACTTCTGAACAAGAATTTCAATGCATAGCCATTGGTACATTGTCAAAAGGATTACTTTCTAATTTTTTATATCATAATATTATGACGAATCAACTGTTTATCTATTCTAGCTAAAATTCCAACTCTTATTGATAAATACGCTTTAATGTCAATGTAGTACAGAACTTAACATAAGACTCATTTCTTATTTTAATCTATTTTCTTTTTTATTGAAAAGCATTGAAGACAGTAAAGTCAATTGTTTCAAAAGCTGGATATACAGTAAAATTTGGTGGGAGATCTGGTTGATCATAATCCAGCTTGAGACAATAGATACAAATAAGGCATTTGATAGACTCTGAAGTCTTATTAATACATTCTGTTTTATATGTACTATAAAGTGAATACATACATATATTCATTTGAAATAGGTTATATTTCATCAAACTATTTTACTAAAGTAATCGAAAAGTAATCGATGATTACATCATCATTTTTGCTGTAATCGATTAAATTACGATTACATGTAATCGAAAATGTCTTCGATTACAGATTACTGTCGATTACTGGAAAAAAATGTAATCAATTACAATCGATAACGATTACAGATTACGATTACCCCATCCCTGATACAGAAGGGCTAATTATATACAATGTACATATACTTTGTACAGTCATACATAATAAACAAATTTGGTAGCATATTTTAATTCATTCAGTCGGTTTTAATTTTTTTAACGTGACAAAGTTTTGTAAAATATTTAATTTTAACTATTGCATTATTTCGTCATTTGTCAGTTAACAAAATAGATAGCACTAAAAAGAAGGCAATTAAGTAATCCAATACACATAATCAAGGATTTGTATAGTGAAATACAAATCCTTGACATAATGCACGATTCAATTATGGAAAAAACAATTATTTCATCATGGTTATTGATTAGACTTGTTTTCAAAATAATTAAATACATAAGAGTTTATATGCCACCAACCTTAATGCGCCAGTTATTAATTGTAGAATATAAACAATACATGTACATTGTCTGAATACAAAATGTGTGTGTACTCGCTAACACGGGTGTCATTCGGTTTATCGAGAGAAATGATCGTGAAAGAATATCTAACGGAGGTCAAGTATTGCGAGACGATCGTGAAAGCTCTGGTACCGGATCGTGAAAGAAATTTAATCGAGAAGACATATGAAAAGTCATTAAATAATCTAATTTAATTAATTACACGGACTAATTTACAACAAAATAAAACTGTCTGTCTCTTTTTTATTTCTCATAAAGCCAATGCATTACATCAGTACAGAGATAACAACAATAACTATTTACAATATATACAAAACAAGGAGAAAGGTTACAGAAGTCACTAGCCAGGAGGACAAACAAAAGTATTAACATTTTTTATGAATAAACAAAGTTTCTTCTGGACTGGTTTCCGTGTACTCGACATAAGTTCCGAGAATTTAAATGTATTATGTCGTTGTACAAAATAGGAGGATAAATACTCTGTACGTTTTTGATCGAAAAAAGTACATTCAAATATATAGTGATATTCGTCACCAATTTGTCGATTGTTACATTGATGGCAAACACGGTTTTCTCTCAATACGTCTTGCCACCTTCCTGTTTCAATCGGCAATTTGTTATTAGTCGTTCTAAATCGACAAAGAACAACGGCATCTTTAAAGTTCAAAATATTAAAATATTCCTCAAATTCCAAGTTTTTCTTAAAAATTTTGTAGTTTATAGCTTTTGACGAATTTTGAATTAGGGAATTCCAATTCTGAAGAAACTGGTCTAATAATCTTTGCTTTATAACAGTTTTTAACCAATCTTTATCTATAAAATTCTGTGTTTCCCATATATATGAAAAACCACAATCTTGAAATATTTTTTTGACAAATAGAATCCATTTAGTCTGCATATTATAATGAGCATTCATATGGCGAGAAAGTTGATACAATATAAAGGAAAACTTTGCTTGTTTGCCGTAATCAAATTTGCCCAAAATAATACTGCTCGAACTTTTATATCTATGTCAACCGGATGGCGACCTAGTTCCCCGTAAACCATATAATTTGGTGTTGAGGATTTCAGATTTAAAAGTAATTTACAGAATTTTAAATGTATCTTTTCTAATACCTCATTATTACTAAAACCCCATACTGTCAAAATGGTTGAACATTATGATCAGTATGTGAGAAAATCCAGTTCTAAAAGTACATAGTTTAATTTACAAAACAACAAAAGGCATATTGCTCCTCGACATTTCAGTGACATCAAAAATGTAAACAAACATGATTTTTTTCACAAATTCCAATAAAATAAACTTGTTCTTCGAAAAAGGGCATTCTATTTGAATGCATCAAATGGTTCTCATAGTTATTTTGTGTAAACATAATCTAAAACTTGGTAGAAAAAGAAATATTTACACAAAATTGATATTTCGGATCGTGAAAGATCACGTACCGGTTTTTGAAGATCGTGAAAAGGATCGTGAAAGATCTAATGCTACGATTCTTCAATTATATGATAATTGATATTTGTTATTGGTATTAAAAAAAAACTAGATTGGCATGACTGACCCGGGTCTCTTTTGCTGGTGAATAGGGCTATGATCATGCAATACCATTGGATCTAATATCTTATAATACCACACAGACTTGGTAAATTGTATCAATACCAGTCCATTTGTCCGTCCTTCATAAGTATTGTTTTTTTATACATTAAGATGTTTTATTTTGTATTTATAACTTTGAATTCTCATTTTTATGCCCAATATTATTTATAAAGCTTACATACCTGTATGCTATAGGGCCAAGGTATTTGGTGTATGGTGTACATGTCTGTCTGCATGTTCCATATATGACGTCAATTGTATTTGATATATTGAATGATAGTAAGATGTCCGTGTCTGACTGTCGGTCAGGGTTCATATACTTTCGACCTCATGTTTCGAATTAATTGGCCAAACATAACTTTTACATTTGTCAGTTTCTAAGGTACTGTAAGCATCGGACTCTTATATTTGGTGTACGGGATTTTTGTAGAGATCTGTATGTCATGGTTCATCTGACCTTGACCTCTTTTTATGAATCATTGACACTTTTAAGAGTATGTGACACTTCTAGTAAAACCCTTAATATTACAGAAGTTCAACAAATATACTATCATAAATAAAGCAGACGAGACATTTCAGCATTTGCGCTCTGGTATTCTTTATTCTGTAATATACAGTTATCTCATTGGAAATCAATCCACATCTGCTACGTTGTATACAAAGATACATATAACAAAATGTTGGTTATCGTTCAATCTAAAAAAAATCATGAAAGACGCTGTTTTTGCTTTAAGTTTTTGGTTGATGGTTAACTTTTTGGTTTAAACGTTGCATACCCATATTATTGGCTAAATAATGGCGGTCTGCTTAATTTGTACTAGTCCGATTCTCATAGCTGAATTTTTCACACTGATTTAGATACGTTTTAAGTTAATTTTTTTTAACTTTAGAGGTAAAGTGTTGAATTTAAAAAACAAATGATAGCTTTCATGTTCGTTCTTATCAAAAAAGTTACAGGCTTCAACCAGTTGCAGGTATATCAAATGGTAAAAGAAATATTGATTTCTGATTATAAAGTCTGATCACGCATTATCTTTCACGATCAAAATAATGCGTTGCCCGATCTATCACGATCAAGTTTGATGAAAAAATCAACAAAATTCAAGGTTTTCATAAACAAATGAACGATTTTAAGGGAAGAGCATACTTTTATTATCATGACTGTACTTTCGGACACAACAAAGATTAAATTTCAAATATATCATGATATATTGAAACATGACCATTATAGGTACAAAAACGTGTTTTTTAATTAATCCCATAGACATGCATTGTGCCTTTTGTGTTTTTTTCATAAAGTACTGCATTTTTTTCTTTATCTTATTGCACAGTAATGTTGAGGAAGTTGAATCATTTTGAGACACATATTTTTTGTTCGGATTTGTTCCGCATTTTGAAAATTCAGCGATTTTTTCACACATTCTGAAGTAGAATTTACATTCAATTACATTCACGATTCGGTACCAGAGCTTTCACGATCGTCTCGCAATACTTGACCACCGTAAGATATTCTTTCACTATCATTTCTCTTCGTTTTGTTTCTAAATCTTGAACCAAAACGTTTTATTCTTACAGGTAAATGTAATTACAGGTGACAAGATTGTCAAAGCTTTACCTGTTATAGTGCTAATATATAACAACTGCCCCCATTAAATGTTCACATAACAGGAAAAAAGTGGGGGCGTTAGGTAACTTCTTAAAAGCTTTATATTTTAGAAGGTGGAAGACTTGGATGCTTCAAACTTTGTATATAGATGCCTCATGTTACGAAGTTTCCGTCTGTAACATGTCCATTGTCTTTTACCTCATTTTCATGGTTCAGTGACTACTTGAAAAAAAAGTTAAGATTTTTTGTAATGATAATTTCTCTCTTATTATGAGTAACATGGTAACTATGTTTTGTATTTGCGTACCTTGAAGGTCCTCATGTCCCTCAGACAGTTTTCACTTGACCTCGACCTCATTTCATGAATCAGTGAACAAGGTTAAGTTTTTGTGGTCAAGTCTATATCTCAGATACAATAAGCAATAGGTCAAGTATATTCGGTATATGGAAGGACTGTTAGGTGTACATGTCCAACTGGTAGGTGTCATGTGACCTTGACCTCATTTTCATGGTTCAGTGGTTATAGATAAGTTTTTGTGTTTTGGTCTGTTTTTCTTATACTGTATGTAATATGTTTACTATAGTTGGTGTATGGAATGATTGTAAGGTGTACATGTCTAGCTTGCAGGTGTCATCTAACCTTGGCCTCATTTTCATGGTTCAGTTGTCAAAATTAAGTTTCTGAGTTTTGGTCTTTTTTTCTCATACTTTATCTTTATTCTCAATAAACTATATACATAGGTATAGAGAAGACATTTATGTACAATAATTACAATAAGACAGAACAAACAGAACTATTGCTCAGACAATATATGAAGTACATTTTAGCCAGGAGCACATATACCTGTGTTGATAATCGTTATAAATTTACATAGTTTAATCAGTTCTGATTTGTGTTTTGAAGACATAATCTGCCTGTATTTAACAGTATTTGCATTTTTAAAATAATAATGAGACATACAATGTTTCCTGTTTCCTTCAAAGTATTATCATTCTAATATGTAATTAAATTCATCACCAATGTTATTTTTATTACATAGAAGACACAATCTATTATTTCTAACTATATCATTCCATCTACCCTGTTCAATAGGGAACTTGTGCCTTGTGGTCCTAAATCTACAAAAATCAATAGACAGTTTGTTCCCAAGAATTTCAAAAATAAACTTCTTTTCCAAAAAAATCTTTAAATAGTTTATAATTAAGTGCTTTTGGTGAGTTTTCAAGCAAAGAATGCCAGACTTGTACAAACTGATCTTTAAGTCTGAGCTTGATGAATGAAACTAATCATTTACAATTCATAAAAGATTGCATTTCCCACACATTGGGGATACCACATTCATTTAAAATAGTCTTTACTCTGTTTTACCATGAAAAATGCACATTGTCATTAATAGACATGTAATAACACAATTCATGTAAAGTATATGATAGTTTTGTCTCTTTACCAGAATTTAATTACCCCCAAAATGAGATCAATCTAGTTTTTATGTCCAAGTCTATAGGATATCTTCCAAGCTCCCCATAAATCATGTAAGAGGGTGTTGATGTTTTCAGACCTAATAATGATTTACAAAATTTTAGTTGTACCCTTTCAATTATCTCATTATTTCCAATACCCCATAATTCACAACCGTACAGTAATATTGATTTTACCATTTTATCAAATAAGTCCAACTGACTACATATAGAAAGATTATGTAGACGGATTTTGAAAATAAATAACTCAGCCTTGATAATCACAAAAATAAATGGTTTGTTCTGTGGTAGTTTGAAAATAAATTACCTGACTTGCAATGTATTGAAAATAAATAACTCAGCAGGTCTAATCGAAAGTATGAGATGGCACCAGATTCTTCATAAATTCATCTTTTTTCCAAAAAAAAAATCGGGAAACACTTCCCATATCTTTTAATAATAAAAGTATAAATATTATTTAAATATACTTGAAATCAAGGCTTCCAAAACGGTCATATATTCCGGACATTTGTATAATGTCCGGTAAAAGTCCGGCTGGGCAAAGCACGAAACGGTCATCTACTTTTTAGTTTTCAAGGCTTTTTTAAGAGACGGTCATAATAATATTTAACATAATTCGCGATCTTTTTGACCCAACCTTTTGCCTTTAACAGCCACACATTTCCGGTCATAAAAGTGACATGATCATTAAGTACTATCAAAACAACCCCTACTTTAATACCTTCTCATTTTAATCAAGGCTAATTAGTTGTCGAACAGCTGAAATTGACCTGTTCAAGTTGAAATGTCAGAAAATTGGTTTCATTTAACTTGAGGTTAATTGTCTCAGGAACACTTACCTCACTTTTATTAAATCAGGGCCGTAACTACATTGAGACAAATGCCTCATGTAGGAAATTTCAAAACCAAACGCTTGTCTCCATATCAAATTGTGTTCACCGTGAGTGCCTTGCAAGAAGCAAGTTCTGTTCTCCCTCAGACGTAGCCCCTGATTTTTCGGGATCAATGTTTCTTATTTATTTGTCTTTTGTTCATTGATTGCCCTTCTGTATTCTGTTAGTGTTGCATTCATTTTGTAATTTAGTAATTTTATTATTAACTTGATCATGAGTTTAAAAAAACACAGCAGCCACAGACTTAACTATGTGAATTACATTTTTGCTTTATCATGCATATTTGTCTTTTGATGTTGTTCCTAGAAACTTAAGTCTTACACTGAATCTATAACGTGATTTTGCCTTGAGACCAAAATATTGTCATAAAATTATTAAAACAGAACTTGCATTTTCAGTTTAAGAAAGGGTCTGGGGAACACTCAGAAGGCATGATTTTGCATCATTTGTTCTATAGCTTCTTGGGCCTTCAGCGGTTCAAAAACCCTTCAAAAAAAATTTTGCCTCGCTCCGCTCGGCGAAACATGTTTGCCAATACTTTTAAAAGAGCCTTAGTTACAACCAAACTTTAATACTGTGTATGTATGCAATACATGTATATGCATTGGGGAATATAGAAGATTCATTTCTGCAGAGGTTAATAATTAATTCTAATTAAATGGTACATAATGACTTGACTATACATGAATTATTTATAATAAACAAATAATTTAAAAATTGTATGTTTTCGAATATTATAAATATAGTTGTGAAAATAAATAATCAGTCCCTTGCTTTAATGAAAATGAAAAATCTTTCTTCAATAGTGCAGAAAATAGATAATCTGTCCTCTTAGTTTACAAAAATAAATAACCGATCCAAAACAAATCCTCCTGCCCCCCCCCCCCCCCCCCCCAGAATATCAAATGGTCGTCCCCTTATGCCCAAATAGTTAAATTCATCAACGATATCCATTTTTTTTTCATTAAAGAAAAATTGAAAATTACATGATGGTCGTCTCCTTGAAAAAACCACGACCTTTGTTTTATCAACATTTACTTTTAGCCTCCATACATCTGTGTAATCTAGAAAACAATCTAATAGATTTGGAGTTCAGTTGCGGATTCGGCCATCAACACAGTATCATCAGCATACAGAATAATAAAAAGTTTTAAAGATATGTCAAGTTATTCTTCAAGCTCTTTTAAGACTGATTTTAGGCCCTCTATATTACAGGTTTGGAAAAATGAATCAAGATCATTCAAAAATAGAGAAAAAAGAAAAGGAGATAAATTTTCGCCTTGTCTAACCCCGTTATTACATGGGAAAAAAATCAGACACGGAATTGTTATATGAAATACATACATGACTTAGTACCTTGATACATATTTACAATAACATTATACATACATCCATTCATATTATTCAAAAGCATTGCGTCTCGCCAAATCGTGTCAAACGCTTTTTCAAAGTCGACGAATGCACAAAATAATGTTTTCTTTTTTTTAATTTTACTAATACTATATGCGATAAGTCTGTTTTTTGGAATTTATCAGCAATAGGTTAACTATATGTAGTGTATTGAATGATAGTATTTAAAACATGACATCTTCAAAATTTCGGTGTTAAAAAATACAGTCTTTAAAAACATATAAACTTTATCAAATACAATAATATTTATTTAATAAACATTTACACAAGCGACGACCAAAGACATCGTTCATCGTTTGTTGATGTAAAAAAGGGAGAAATAGAAACCATTTTGTAAAATTTTTTATTAGAAGGTATAAAGTTCAGAGAGATTTTCATAAATATATTCTTCATGGCCATATATTTCACGGAATGATGATATACTTTTATTACAATTACATATCGAGGTTATCTAGACAGGTATATTATCTGTTTCATCAAACAGCCCAACGAAACATATACCCAAAAGACAGCTGTGCAGTACTTTTTTTTATTGCACCTTTTTTTTATTGCACCGTGTGCACTTTTTGTTCCTCACAGCAAATTAAGATTCATAAAGTAAGAACATTTCTGTAGATTCTTTGTTTTTGTCCAAAATAAGAATTGATAAAGCAAAGCATATATTGACATTTCTGAAATACAGATTTAAAAAAATACTATTTCCTTACAAAACAGTGATTATAAGGTCCTTTGTGCTCTTATAAACTCCTTTGTGGTCCTTTCTGCTACATTGTGTTTTTTTGTGCTCAAAGTATGTCCTTTGTGGTGTTTACGAGACCAAAAAAACATGCTGTCATAGTGTATTGGAATGTCGAAAAATAAGTCTCAGAAAAAAAATCACTGTGTGGGATTCTTTCGTGAATTTGGTTTATAATTTTTAAATGTATAAATGATTTGGTCCATTTTAGAGGTCAATGCCTAACTCTATCTCTACCTCTATTATCATGGCCGACAGCCGGTAATAGTTCAGGTGGTCGTTGTGACAAACCAGACACCTTCTACCTTAATGCTTCAAATCGTTTACTGGTCTTGTGCTATGGGTAATTTTAGATACCATGCATATCTCTACTTCTGGTAACCATAACCCACACGGGAAATCAATAGGACATTCATCGAGTACCATCTATGACTAGAGGACATTCAACAAGTACCTGCTATAGCTTTGGGACATTCACCAAGGAACTGCTATAAATATAGGACATTCAACAAGTTCCTAGTATCACAATAGGAATTCAACACGTTCCTGTTATACTACTATATAGAACATTCAACAAGTATCTACTATACCAATAGGATATTCAACAAGTACATGCTTTAGATATAGGACATTCAACGTATATTTGCCATCACTATAAGACATTCAACAAGTTCCTACTATAACTATTACTGCTCTGTATATCTATCACCACTCTGTATATCTATCACTACTCTGTATACCTATCACCAATCTGTATATCTATCACCACTCTGTATATCTATCACAACTCTGTATATCTATTACCAATCTGTATATATCTTCCATCACTCTGTATATCTACCATCACTCCGTATATCTACCACCACTCTGTATATCTATTTCCACTATATCTATCTCTCGTTTGTATATCTATCAATACTCTGTATATATATCGCCACTCTGTTAATCTACCACCACTCTGTAAGTCTATCACCACTCTGTATATCTATCACCACTTTGTATATCTATCCTCACTTTGCATATCTACCACCACTCTGTATATCTGTCCCCGCCCTGTATATCTACCAACATTCTGTATATCTATCACCAATCTGTATATCTATCACCACTTTGTATATCTATCACCACTCTATTTATCTATCACCACTGTATATCTATCAACACACTGCATATCTATCTTCACTCTGTATATCTATCACCACTTTGTATATCTATCACCACTCTGTATATCTACCACCACTCTGTATATCTATCAACACTCTGTATATCTATTACCACTCTGTATATCTATCACCATTCTGTATATATATCACCACTTCGTTTATAATTCACCATTGTGTATATCTATCACCACTTTGTATATCTATCACCGCTCTGTATATCTATCACCACTCTGCATATCTATCACCACTCTGTATATCTATCACCACTTTGTATATCTACCACCACTCTGCATATCTATTACCACTTTATATATCTATTACCACTTTGTATATCTATCACCACTCTGTATATCTCCCACCACTCTGTATATATATCACTACTCTGTAAATCTATCACCCCTCTGTATATCTACCACCACTCTGTATATCTACCACCACTCTGCATATCTATCGCAACTTTATATATCTATCACAACTTTGTTTATTTATCACCACTCTGTATATCTACCACCACTCTGTATATCTATCACTACTCTGTATATCTATCACCACTCTGTATATCTATCACCACTCTGCATATCTATCTCCACTCTGTATATGTATCACCACTTAGTATATCTATCACCACTCTGTATATCTACCACCACTCTGTATATCTATCAACACTCTGTATATATACTACCACTCTGTATATTTATCACCATTCTGTATATCTATCACCAGTTCGTTTATATATTACCATTCTGTATATCTATCACCACTTTTTATATCTATCACCACTCTGTATATCGATCACCACTCTGTATATCTATCACCACTCTGTATATCTACCATCAATCTGCATATCTATCTCCACTATGTATATCTATCACCACTCTGTATATCTATCACCACTCTGAATATCTACCACCACTCTGTATATCTATCACCGTTCTGTATATCTATCTCCACTTCGTTTATATATCACTATTCTGTATATCTACCACCACTCTGCATATCTATCACAACTCTGTATGATCTATCAAAGTTTACTGACTTTGAACATGTTGAACTAGGTTATAAAATGCTAGTACTATCAGATCGTTCTTTTGTGTCCTATTTATTGGTATATTTTTTTTGTCTGTATTGTGTTGATCTGGCCACCGTTTCACAAAGCCTTCTTAACTTACGTTCACCGTATCATTTTACGATCCGTTTACGTGTGGTTCTACGTTCCCGTTACGTGTGTTTCACAAAGGCATCGTAAAGGATTACTAAGTTGATCGCAAGTTAAGCACTGTGTATCATCGTAAGTGTATCGTAAAACGGAACTCTAGCTGTAAACAGGAGGTGTGAATCGTAGTTTATTTACATTGGAATATGACACACTCTTCTTTCACAGATCGATGAGTCGAGCATGCCGATGAGAGCGGACGTGAAAATGTTTGCAGAGAGAATCCTTCAACATCATTGAAATTGTTTTGCCAAATTGGTTTCATGGATAAATATTGTTATCCTTACATCTTATATTTTATGTTTTGGATTATATTTTTTTGTTGAAGACAGTTTCTGCGGATATTTTCAGGTTTGTTTGAGACATGTGGTCAGATGGAATCCATTAGTAGTTTCCATGTGGGAAACTATCAGACCAATCTATTTGATGTCTGAGGGTTTTAGCTGTTGTTCCCCTAATGGATCGGTAGTTTCTTTCCGAGATACTTTATTGTAGGATTTTCGGCTTTCCTCTACCAGGAATACAGCTGGGCATTTAGCGGTATCGGTTTTGGAATCCTAGTATGTCCTTTCCGGTTTCTCGTTCGTTGCTTTGACATTTGTGCGGCATCCAGGGTGACCTTATCCTTTATTTTGTATATAATTGTTTTTATATTTTGAATTTTTATATTTGTGAGGACGAACGAATCAGGTGTGGGTGTGTTCGTATGTTTTTCATTTGTAGACGAAACACAAGCCTTGTATCTTTGATGGGTTACTTCCTTTGATATTAATTAATACTTTTTTTCTTTGTATCGGAAAATTGAAATAATAGGAGAGTGACGAGACGTGTTTATATCTGATCAAAGAATTAAACGATTTTTTTTTACGATTATTTGATAATGTCTAAAGTTATTATGTAATTTTAGAGGAGATATGATTGATTGATTGCTGTTTTCTGAACGTACAGTGGCAAATATTTCATGCAGATTTATGAGCAAGAGAAGAATTTTCAAACAAGAAATAAGAAGTTGCATGCGTTGTCGTAGAAAAAGAATTAAAAGAAAGTCCAATAAATATAAACAAAACCAGTGTATATAATGTGCGAATCCTGAAATACCATTTTCACTGTATCCGTTATGAATTTCTAATGTAGAATGATAAATAAACAGACGACAAATTCATGATTTTTGAATAGAATAAGAAATAAGATATAATGTGTACTGTTTTTATAAATTCATGATATAGGTATGAGATGCGGACGGGTTTTCATCGCGCCTACAGCCATCCAGGTGTAAAATTGATACACAAATAGATAAATATTAAGAATAATTCACGAACAGAGCGTGCAAGAGATTTAAAAGCAGAAGTTAAGTTTCATTTGCAGAAAAATGTACCTTTTAACATAATTATTAATGTTGTATAACTTAAAACAGGTTTTGTTATTCAGCTTGTTGATATTAAATTAAATTCCACTATGCTGTTTTCGTTATGCGATTCATGTTTTCTGTCGAATAATGATACTAGACTTTAATTTTCACTGTAGGGGCGATTCATTTCTATTGTACATGCGATGCATTTTCACGGAAGGAAATTAATTAATTTTCATCATATAACGTCTCAATTCAGACGACTCTCTAACAAAATTTATGAAGTCAGAAGGATTAATTATATGTGACCCGCCACGACATTTCCAGGCTTATGAAGGTAGAACATCATTGTGAGAAAAACGCTGTTAGTTTAACTATATGTGACTAGCCACTTCCAGGCTTATGAGGGTACATTGTCTAAACTTTGCTTTTTGTATATTTATCTAGAACATTCTGAAGCAAAAATAACTCTGTTATGTTATTATGACCTATTTTTAGCTCACCGGGAGCTTTGGCGTCCGTCGTCGTCCGTCGTCTGTCGTCGTCGTCTGTTGTCGTAAACTATTTCAAAAATCTTCTTCTCTGAAACTACTGGGCCAAATACCTTCAAACTTTAACTAAATGTTCCTTAGGGTATCTTGTTTATAAATTGTATCCGAAGTTTTGATCCATCGACAAACATGGCCGCCATGGCTAAAAATAGAACATAGGGGTCAAATGCAGTTTTTAGCTTATATCTCAAAAACTAAAGCTTTTAGAGCAAATGTGACAGGGGTAAAATTGATTAATTGGTCATGATCTATCGGCCCTGAAATTATCAGACGAATCTAACAACCCATTGTTGGGTTGCTGCCACCGAATTGGTAGTTTTAACAAAATTTTGCAGTTTTTTGTTATTATTTTGAATATTATTATAGATATATATAAACTGTAAGCAGCAATAATGTTCAAACAAAGTAAGATCTACAAAAAAATTCCCTTAAGGAGTTATTGCCCTTTAAAGACAATTTTACACAATTTGTTCATCAAGTTTGCTAACATTGAAAATCTTCTCCTCTGAAATACAGGTGAGCGATTCAGGCTCTTGAGAGCCTCTTGTTTGTAATAACAATGAAACGAATCATTTCGAATACCGACATGATAATGAGACTGTTCGATGACGAATTTTTCATTATCGAAGACATTAATTTATAAAATACAAAATTATTGATTTCTATTGACGCTTAGTAATCTTCAACAGCGTATTTGAATAAAAATTTCAAACGAATTAAATTTACAACATTACAAACAGTTCTTAGTCCTATTTTAGAAAATGTAATTTAAACTTGTTAAAATGAAGTTAGTATAAAATTTGTCAAAGAAAGCTTTTAGAATTCCTTTTTTTTTAAATTTGTCTTTTAACTTAGATTTATGATGCATGTCTCTATACATAGTATGCGACACGTAGCAGTTGTTCTCATATATGCATTTGATACAGTGCATTTATTATGGATATATTTTAGACTCCATTTATGAAAATCTATAGATCAGAGAATTTTGATTTTTTGTATCAATTTAAAATGTAGATTCAAATATTTATAGGTCGTTGATACAGACAAAAAGATCTTATCATGTCAAAATCATGATACAACAGGAAATTTTCATATGCACGGTCTGAACACAAGAATTTACAGAATAAGCACATTTCTTACTGAATAGAGAAAAATGGCCAAAAGAATTACAGAATACAGAAATGTAAAAAAAAACCCACCAACCCCCTTCCCCCCCTAATCCAGACCCTCATACATCATTGTGACGGATAGTTTTGTTTGTTCTATTTAACTGTTTTTATTTTCGAAAAGAATATTTGTACAAGGTGTTGTTAATAAACGGACAATTATACACCATGCTCTCTCAGCCGACGTCGTAATTTCATTTTTAATGAAAGAGTGTATTTAAAAGCTTCTCTCCCTGTGCAATATGATTTATTAAACTCATTAGGCAGATCAATTTTTATGACTACTTGCATAATTGTTTAATCGTATTAAATTCTGTATCAAATTTATATAAATAATAAAAGTTTCAGATCTTTAATATTGAAAACGGGTTAAAATTATTTACTTGCATTAATATTGATATGATAGCATCCAGTTCGTTTTTTTTTTTGGTGTTTTTTTGTAGATCTAAGAAAAAAGCAACTCTGTTTCACTAAAACAATTGACTAATTAAAATTGTCACATGGTGTCTTCTTATGTCGTCTGAATTACAATGTAAGTTATTGATCTGTTATTTATATATTCGCCATCCGTAATTATTATCTAAAATATTTATTTGGCATGCCATACTCGATAGAAGTGCGGACGTGAAAGAAAGCACTCTTCACAAAAACGTGAACGGAGATTACATTTCGATGAT
This sequence comes from Mytilus californianus, assembly GCF_021869535.1. NCBI lineage: Eukaryota > Metazoa > Mollusca > Bivalvia > Mytilida > Mytilidae > Mytilus > Mytilus californianus. The sequence continues at coordinate 78,798,942 of NW_026262701.1, read as the reverse complement.
TTCGTCATTTATAAAACATAATACGCGAATCTGAAGATCTGTATTAAAATTGAATGTTGACAACGATATCGATCTGTTGGATGTAGAATTTATTATCAAAATAGGTGTTTGTTTAGGATATACCTTCCACGGAGATTACATGCTTAACAAATCTCTGCAGTTTTCAACTTTGTTTAGTTTTCAGGACTGATATATGATTTGGAATAAATGACGATTTTACAAAATTATTTATTGTAACCTTATAAACAAAATTACTTATGGTAACCTTATAATCAAATTTAACTCATATCACACTCTATGTTGTGCTTAATATTTAGTCTTGCTTGGTGTTCTATTCGTTAACGGGAATTACAGGTTTACGAAGAAAACATTATGACGGCCGGAACGATCACTATCGTTGTGCAATATGTACTAAACTTTATAAAAATTAAAAATATGCATATGGATAATAAAGAAATATAAAAATCTCAGATATAAGTATAACAAGCTACGGGTATATAACTCGAAGTCGTTAATTTTGCTTTGTTACGGTGGGACAAATCAGCGTCATAAAATGGGCGCTTTACCGGAGAACCAGTGAGTAGCGCAAAGCTAACAAAACCTGCGTTTCAGGAGTAAGTGCATGGGACCTATTTGTCATGTTTTATATCTGGTTCTATTGCCAATGTTATTTCATTGATACTGTGTCTATCCAGTCTGCATCTGGATATATCCTCGTGTATTGTGTTTTCGACCTACTTACATACAGAGACATATAATATTATATGTCTCTGTAACATATCATGTTTCTGTTCAATATACTTTAGTGAAGGCATTGTAAAGTGAGGTTGGTGAGTATTGTCTGTAATCTCCCCTGACATACTGCTGTTTCTGTGAATTAAAATTAATTGATATTTTATTTTTTTTAGCAAAAAGCTGTAAGGATTGTCCACATTTCCGTATTAAAAATAACTTTAAGTATTACAACTAACCACATGACAGTCATGTGACGTAATGACCGTAAAGTCCTCGGTCATATTTCTAGAATATTTTTTTATTTTTGATAGATTCTTGTGGAAGGTAAAAATAGTTTTATTGAAAAGGTACAAAAATGTGATATCAAATAAAATAACGTAAATACTTTTAAAATTATAATAACTTTACTTGAAACATCAATACCACACGTGGTATTATTTGCTATTGTTACTAAATATAGCAGTCAAATGTGACGTCACACTGGCATGCGCAGCATACGGGAAGTGAAAGTAGAATTAGGTCGAAAACGTAAGACGGTCGAAAACACAATACGAGACGATAATATCCATTTCATTTTCAAAATGATCATACGAAGAAAGTGTGGTTCTAATAGTGAAGAATCTTCTTCGTCTTCTAACATTTGCGGCATCTTGATCGAGAATAAAGCCATCTTAGATATGGTTTAATTCATATTCGCGGAAAAACTACGATCGAGATATGACAGTGGGTATAGCTGTAGTAATCAGGTAATTGATTTTAACACCTGGATTTACGTATTATTTACGCTCATCTTAACTTACGACGGCTTTGTGAAACGGCTGTAAAACCTACGATTTATTTACGATGAACGTACGATGACACGTAGACTTACGAAGGCTTTGTGAAACGGTACCCTGGACTTTTTCAACAAATTTTTACTTTAAGTTCTGACTTCGGTCTTATCCCATGTGTACAGTTTCAGTTTAAGGTATGGTTTGGCACTAGACCTTTTTTAAGCCCCTTCCAAAAATGCATGTGCCTTCCTCCGTCATGACATATTGTCACGGTGTCATTGAGTCTTTCTTCCTGTATTTCATTTTGTTTTTGTTGTAAATATAAATCAGGCTGTATGTTTGCATATTTGCTTTTTATTTACACTCGTTGTTTTGGAAATTAAAAAGAAGATGTGATATGATTGCCAATGAGACAACTTTCCACATGAGACCAAATGACACAGAAATTGACAATAGGAGAAGACGTTACTAAGTTGAAAAACTTGTGTCTAATCCATTTGTCATTTTTGAACAATAAAATCTGTTTAAACTAACAATCATAGGTCACCGTACGGCCTTCGAAGCTAGAATACAGTGTTGCTATTTACTGAAGTTACTCTTAGACTAGTAGCTCTGTACTGTTTTGTTGATGTTGGAGTTCCATAATATTTTTTGACGATGTTGTCCATGTACCATTTTGTAGATTGTACTTCTTGGGCATATGTTTTATAGCGACACGCAACTAGAACTTTGGCTATTTTTCAGTTTAAGTTGTCGTCAGCTAGCAATTTATCTATGCCCTTTTCGGGCTGATTTCAGATGTTGTTCAATAGTCCAAGTACTCGGATATGTAGTTGGGCTTCTACTGGTAGTATTCCGTTTAGGATGTTGATAGTAACATCTGCTTCATAAGTTGGTAATGAGAGTATAAGCTTATTAGTAGCTTTTTCTGGAAGTTTTCGATTAATTCTGGTGAACTTGTTTTTAGTAGTTTTAGCTCTTATCCATAGAGAAGTACTGGAGATACGTAACACGAATGACCGAATGACACTTGGAATGACCGTATGACATATGAAATTTTAATCTTAGTTTAAAGAGTATTTATTAATGAAAAATTTTATAAGAATAAAGTATTGAAATATTACATGAAGTTTTAATCTTAGCACATATATGTGAATTTTAAACATTGATTTATAAATAATAGTACATTAAAAGTGTATGTTATAACTAAAACATGATTTATTTAAGCAGGCAAGTTCATAAAATGTTAATATGATTTCGTGGATACATCTGTTCCTGATTGCATATATACGATCGCTCAATGTGTTCAAGTTGGACTACCAAAGTGGGGCCCTCATTTGTAAAATATATTATAACTCACTGACACTCCATGAATTGAAATGTATTTCATTTAACAGTCAACAAAAATTATTTTAAGTAATAATTTTGCGGTACGTTTTAAAACCGCTCAGGTTTATTTGGAATATGTCATGCATGACCGATGATCATATTCGATACCAATTATCATGTTGATTAGGTCTATACAAAGTTGAAATACACCATTTCGAAGTTCTAATGAGTTTCCTTTTAGAAAGTTATAATCTTTAAAAAAAAAATATCACGCGCCAAGTAAGTGCTAAAATGTAACACTTTGCAATAAATGGATGATAAATTCCTGCACCATATTTTACTCTTTTAATAGAGAAAATTAAGGAAAGAAAAACGGCGCGTGATATTTTTTTTTAAAGATTATAACTTTCTAAAAGGAAACTCATTAGAACTTCGAAATGGTGTATTTCAGCATCTCAGCATTTTTCAAATCCATGGTTAAACGGTATCTAGTGTTAGATAAATTAAGGTTTTCCTCTTTCAAACGCACTATTTCTTTTTCAAAATTTTCAGTTCTACTGGTATGCTCGGCTAACTCATGTTCGATCTTTTGGATTAGCCGAACATGTTGCAAACGTTCCAAATTTAATTCGTCCAAACTGTTCCTTAACATCACATTATCGTTTATTACGGTATCCAATTTTGAATTTTCACACTTGAGCACGGCGATTTCTTTCAGGGAGTTTCGGTGAGACGCTTTTAACTTGTGTAGGTGTTGTTTCGCGGATTCGTCCTGTGTGGAGCACGTAAACGGGGAGAGTTCCTTGTTCTCAAGTTCTTGAAACGGAAATTGAGACATTTGTTTCTTCTCTATAAACTTTCTCATTCGGTCGCTGTCTCTCTGAATTTTTGACTTCGACTTCTTCTTTGGTTTTGGGTTGCTGACAAATGACTTCACGTGAAAATTACACATGCGGGCAAAATGTCCATGATGTCTGCACTTGTAACAATAAGCGTTTATTGCATAACACCGATGGTATGTGAAAACATTCAATGTCTTACTGCAGTATTTGCACAGAAAGTCCAAACAGGTATCTGATTTTCTTATGGGAAACGGATGTCCATTTCTGCAAGGCTTGTAATTCCAAGGTCCTTCCATTCTGTTGCTTCTGAAGGTATTCATTTGCTAGTTTGGGGGAACTAGCTCAGGATCGTGTCGCGGGTTACCTCAACCAATATAAAACCGGGGTTTTTCCGGCTATAGTAATTCAAAGACGGAATACCAATACTTTAAACTTTATTAGCAAGGTCCGGACAGTACCAGACCTAAGACCAAAAACTGACTTCAAAATATCATACAAAAGCATATATAAACAACAGTATCTATAGAAAAGGATTAGTGTCCAACGGATTAACTTGTCATCATCAAAGTGATTTCCATTACGACAAATATATATTTAACAATAGAATTGATTAAACACAAAGAAAGGTAAAAGGTGAGATAAACGGATTAATAAATTGTCACTTTAGCACTTGAAATATATTGTCTGAATTTGATTTATTTCTAATTCACATTTGTCCAAATCTTCCGGGTTATACATGGATGCAATTTGGGAACTCCTCATTACAGAATCATGGATCGTTTGGAGGTCGGTTCAAACCCATTTTTCTATGATTCAATATTGATTCAAAATTAAATTGGTGGAATTATATAGTAAATAAGGATACATCTACAAAATAACCACAGAATGGAAACTTTTGTCTGGATCATAAATAAACGTAGGGGAAAAACTGTCAAAATAGGTGCAATTTGGGTACCCTCACGTTAGAAATCAGAACATCGATAATATAAATCTATATTCACTTTTTATATTTATTCAGCCATTATTTTGCAAGTCAGATTAATCTTTTTGCGATAAGACTTCTTAATTTATGTGGGACACTTAAAGACGTCAAACGAGTATACTGAATGTAGATGTGCAAACACAACTTGTTCAAATATTCCGTGAATCATTTTTTACAAATGTAAGATACTTTTAAACAGCAGACTGCTTACACAATCAGAATGAAAAAGTCCGCCGAACTCAGATGCGGATCCAGGATTTTGAAAGGGGGGGGGGGGGGGCAAACTAGGCAACGTTTGGAGTGGGACATGTTAAAAGTCTATGCATTAACCATACATGTAGCTCCATAAGAGGACACGGACCCCCTGCCCCCCTTAAACCCGCCTCTGGAACTGAAATTCGTCTTGTATTCTCTATCTAATGCAGCAAGTTTCACCCGAACTGTGGGCTACACATTCTGTTAACGTTTTCAAATATAATTGAGTTTCTGTCACTCTTTTAAAAAGGAAGTGGTGTAAAGATTCTTTCAAATGGTACCATAGTATCTGGAAGTCAGAGGAAGCTCCTACGGCAGGAGTGCATCGTGTTGGAGGATATTTGTATGGAAGAGACGAATGTGAGGCCCATGTGAGTAAAATTGCCTCGCTTTTTATCAAAATATTAACGGACGTAATAAATATCCCTTGTATTCTATTGACAATATTAGAAATTGATGACATGGGAGTTGCTGCACTATTAGATTAAAATATAATTCAAAAACAGAAGCATGCATGCTCACGGTATACAATACTAATCGTTGTCTTTCCTTCTTGTGTTATCAAACAGCCCTAGGGATGTAAATATTTCGTGTTTTTGTCCCTATATCACTCCTTATTTTTCTCTAAGTTATGATTGATATTTTTCGTTGCATGGTCCCTGAGACCGAATCAATATTTTTAATGAAAACCAAAGACTACGGTGGGATTACATATAAGTTTGCATAAAAAGGGCGATCAGTATAAGAATGACGATATATATATGATGTCACTATTGACCTTGACTTTTGAATAATTATACTTGAATGTTTATTTTTAATTAAATATTTCTTACAGACACCCCTGTATTGTTATGAGACGAGAAAGTTGTCAAAAGATGAATTAAGCTGTCTTCCAGGCGAACCAAGGTTTGTATTTGTGTAATACAAATAAGATCAGATGTAGGATATTAATAATTAATTCAGGTTATGGGACAAACAGAGACTTAAATGCCTGTATATGTTTAGCACCGGTAACCAAAGGCTAAATTTTGTTGCTAGGTTTCGCTTAATAATTTACGCTCAGTATTGACGGAATAAAAGACTAGTATGGAATATCTCTGAATTGAACAAGTACCCTGTTTTGACATGTTTGCTGCAGGTTAAGGAGGTACAAATGTTTTAGTGCCTATTTTCCGTGTTTTTGTTTCACAAACAGGTAGTTGGTTTTCTCTTTTGAATTGTTTCACATTTTGTCATGTCTGGACCTATACCGTATGAATTTTGCTCATTGTTAAAGGCTGGTCGTTGACCTATAATTGTCCACCTCTTTGTCGTTTTGTCTTTAATGGATAGTTGCATCAATGGCAATCATACCACATTTTCTTATTTCTATAAAAATCCTTATTTTTATAAAAAAAAATCGGAATTTTGATACTACCGAATGGGACTTGAATACTGGATTTCTAGTAATACTATATTATACACCTTACACGGAGGTTACACTAATTTGAGTAGCGAGCTGCACAGAACCAACACTTACGTGTTACGTTAGTGTGAAATCACACTTAGATGATACATAACACGATTTTTGGTGTAAAACACTCAAACACATCGATTTTCTTGAATAGTTGTCCTTAAAATGGTATAACTTTTGGTGTAACATTTTATCCTTTTTTATATGGATAAACGTTGTTTTTCACATATTTTTAATCATTTATTGGCAGACTGAGTTCAGGTTGTCACGGAATAGAAGTTCCTTTATAATATAAGTTCCAAAAGGAAAAAATGTTCTGGAATATTATTTCCACAGGAATAAATATTACAGTATATGTTCCTAACGGAATAAATGGTATAGAATATTTGTTCCAACAGGAATAGATATTATGACATTGTTTATAACAAAGTTTCCAGTGGAACTTCTGTTAGGCGGAACAAATATACGTTGACAAGGTGACTGTTCTATATGACAAACGATGTTTTGCAAATATCAATGTCATCAATAAAATGAAAATATTATTCAGTCCTCCACCGAAGACAATCCAGAACAAAAACAACGCAATTTTCTTTAAAAAGCATATTAAGTTACTGGAGAGACAGATTAATAAAAGCAATTTTGCTTGTTTCTGAATCCTATTTATTTCATGTATCAGAATTGTATACTATGTATATATAATTATATTGATTTATTTGAATAAAATATTGTTTAAACTAAGTTACTTTGGACCAAATTTTGTTGTTTTAGTTTGGAGTATCATTCCTGCTAAAAAAAATATAAAATACTCAAAAGTTGACATAATCTATCAATGTTATTTACGGAGCTGCAATACTGTGAATTATTGTACAGATTTAAGATTTTTTTAATCGGCCCTGCCAGTGAATAATTATGGGGACATTGCCAACACCCCTTCTTTTGGGACTGTTTTAAAATGATAACAGATTTGCCCTGATATGGATGTTAGTCGGCGTCGAATTTGTATTAACTTATAGTACATGTAAGCAGATCAACGAAAATATTTTAAAAAAGATAAACATTGGAAAGACATGACTAGCAAAGTAGACTCGAATAAACTTGATATGAGGTTTGTCAAAATCAGAGACGACTGGTAATCTTATCCATTTGATTTTACAGAATACTAGCTTGTTGTCAAGTTCCTGTGATCAATTTAATTGATTTATTTTTCAGATATGGATATTTTAGCGACACCTTGATGATTGAATGTCGACGGTATTTGCCATGGTTACTTCAGTGGTAAGTTTATTTGCTTTGTTTCTTTTGCATTTAACATGCATTGAATCATTGCCAAATTCAGCTTTTTAACTTCAGTTTTTAATTGAAATGAATTTCTTCTTTACTTTAATCTTATAATGTCTTTCTACTTTACACTTCTAACGTTATGTTATTTTAAAAGTTCTAAACCAGTTTTCAAAATATTGTGTTCGTGCTGAAAAAAACATTGCATTTCAGGTTTCATAAAAATGGCGGAAAAACAAGAGTCGAGAAAATAGAGTCACTTTCACAAGTAAGCTTCCCGTTTCATACTATATGTCATGAATATTTATTAACACGACAAACTTCAGAGCAATATAGAAGTATATATATATATATTTGAACACTTTCAATATTTGTAGAGATATTTATCATATTTATTTATATCAAGGTGTTGAGTTGCAGCTATAGCATCACGAGCCAATTGGTATTTATTTCTACAACAGTCCAAGCTAACATTATCATTTTTTATACAATGATGCCAAGGATAGAAAGATATTGTTTTCAATCTTTCTGCAAACGATATTAAAATCGTGCTGTGTGTGTTAAGTATTTATAAATCATTGTCGATCTTCCTTTTCAAACTATTTGTCTATTTTAGTTGATGCGTCGTTATACACAATGTACAAGTTTACACATTGTCGTCCGTAGGTCTGTCCGTATAACATTTCAGTCGCATTTTTTCTCTCTCAACAACTACAAGTTATAGCTTCTTAATATATTGCACCAAGCCTCTTCTGGGTAAATCATACCTTGTAATACGTTTCAGTGCCTTCGATGTTTTACTTCCTGATTGCCGACATATGATATAAAATTTTCATACTATCTGCAGAATACAATCCAAAACATTGGACAGGAGTAAATTGGTGACCAATGCAAACAATACATCCTCAAAAAGTTGGTGAAAGTCGTTTCAAGTTCAAAGGGCGTGACACGCTTCCTTTACGGGGCATCGGATTTAACGTCCCCATTCCGACCGAACGTGACTGGATGCGATCAATTAAGGATTTCAAACTTTCTGGTCAATCAATATACATTTAGTTATTCCTACAGAATCACACTGTGCCATGACTTTATATAATAAATTTCAGATTCAATCTGGGTTCTGTCATCTTCGCTAGCCAAGGGTTACGCTAGTGGATCGTAACCCTTGGCTCGAAGATGGGGCTCTGTATTGTTCACGATTTATTTCTTTAATTCTGTTTACTAGTGATTTACTGCTACTTCTCCAAGCCTTGATTCAGATACGTTAGTAGAATATATGTCTGCTGCATCAGCCATTTTCATAAAAAAATTCCAAAAATCATTGAAAAAAAAATCACAAAAGTCACGAATTATTCAGTACAACTTTCGATAAATTTTGGTCAAAATGCATTTGGTGAAAATAACTTAAAAAAGTACCTATAAAAGTAATATTGTTTGAACATTTATGTTTCAAAGTTTTATAAACACCTAAGTGATTTCAGATTTTACACCAGTACGATAATTGCGTGATTTCAGATTGTACACCAGTACGATATTTACGTCAACTGTCTTGGACTGGGAGCCAGAGAATTGTTTGAAGACAAAGAAATGTTTCCTGTCAGAGGACATCTCATAAGAGTAAACAATTATAATTTTCTATTAAATTGTTTCGATGAATATATTATATATATGACTTTTATGTAATAACAACAAAGACCATTCTACCGTATGAGCCTGTGTCATTTACATTGTATTTTAAAATAATAGTTTGCTGACTAATTGGAACTCTATAGGACATGAGCGTTGTAATTCTGAGTTCCACATAATTATATTATTTAGTTCCTAAAAATCTGAAAAGAATTACATCTAGACGGTAACATATAAAAGCACCTTATGTTCTCAATTCAATATTTTAGAGAACGAGTAAAGTATTGATGTGAGTTTTATGTTATACAAATAATTAAAAGTGATTTTTTTGTTGAGAAAGAGAACCTGAGACTTCTATAAAGTAGTCTCAGAGTGAACGTATTTCTGTAATCTATTAATCTAAAAACTATGATTATCAGGTGCAGGCACCATGGGTGAAGAATGCCTATTTTTCTGACTCTTCAACATACATATATCCCGGGTAAGATAAAATACCACACTAAGATTTTTAAATTACAAGAATAGTGAGGTCCATTTTCTCTTTATTTTTTTAAATCAAATTATAGCCATGTCGTCCCTTTAATATATACAAACTACAATATAATGGAATTTTGCAAAGACTATAATTTTACATATATTTTCATTGCAGTTTTTTAGATAGCATCAGAGACATATAATACAATTGTATTATATGTCTCTGATAGCATGTTATAAACAAAATCATTTGTTTAATCGAAGGAAGACCGCAACACAATAGCGTACACAAAAAGACGTCATAAGAGGTCAACAATACGCCTTTCATCCCATCTGTACCTTCTTTAGTATACACATACATATATTGAATAAATCGTTGTGTATTACTTGGTATTATTTTGGAAAGCAACATCATACCAGAGACATATAATACAATGTATTATATGTCTCTGATCATACTGACACGGGAATTCATTTGGCTGCTTGGGGTATATGAATACAGGCATGCCTCGTCTGATTTGGAAGAGAAATAAATTGCTAAAAGGGCGTTTTTGAGAATGCCAGTTCCGTTTGCACACGTTGAAAAAAACCCGGGCGTACTATAACTTTCACAAGTATTCTATAGGGGACTTGCTGTAAAGCTTAGTTTCTTCAATTGACTGTATTCATTGCACCAATGTTTTGTTTTCTAGTGACATAGACAATTATTTGACCATTTATAGTCCACCTATTGGTCAGTTGCTAATAATTGTGTTCTCTTCCTGAATGTGCAAAATTGATTGCATCTGGATTCGAAACACGTTTTTTTTTGCATAGACATCAACACGAGAAAAACATTAAATGTAAAATACGTTAATTATACTAATATATCGATTTAAACATATTATATCACATTCTTATTTGTTCATGCAGACAAGACGACGTTGTGTTAGGAGGAACAAGACATGTAGGAGAGGAGTCTTTAGATTATAGTGAAGATACATTTAATGACGTCTTACGCAGATGTTGTCAAATATTACCAGGTCTTAAGGTAAACTCTGATCTTCGTCTCTCTTTCGTTCTTTTTTTAAATTAATACATGTTTTCGTCATAGGCTCTCAGTTAGTGGATACGATTTAATATTGTTTCTTATTAGGACAATACATGTCGCTGTGGTTCCTATCTCTCTACCTTGTATGGTCATTTTGGTAATGAACCGTTAAAGTCTAAACATTTTTGGTTAAGTATCGTTGCATTTCAAGTCTATTTTTACCGTTATGACCGTTATCCTATGATGTATACCATCTTTCTCCTATAGGATTTTTCAGTATACATATCCTGTGGATGAAAAACATTCAAGACCAGTAAATTGATTTTAATGAAACCGTCACAGAATCATCATTACATGTTACCAATTCACATCTCTTTCATTATTTTTTTCGAACAAAATTACTAGAGAATGAATTTGGAAAATATTTTGCTTTGACGACACATGCACTTGTCTCTGACAAAAAATGTTATACTTAGGGATATAGGAATTTTTATTTCAGAGACAAGTGCCTGTGTCTGACGAGAGGAATGGAATGGGTGCTTGGAAAGACGATATGATATGTTGTCTCTGCATTTTTCTACTGAGTGCGGTTTAAATTGACAGTAACTTCTTTTTTACAGAGTGCTCCAATTGTGAAGAAATGGGTGGGAATAAGACCACACCGGACATCAATCCGAACAGAGATAGAACTTAAACAAGTTGACGGTCATATCATGAAGGTAAATCATAAAAAACACGATCGATCAAAACGGATATGCATAAAAAAATGACATTGTAGCATTGTCAACATTTGTAAATAAAAAATATAAATCCTGCAACTACTGATCATTGCAGGACATCATATGGGATAACTCTTGTCCATTATAAAATGTTGGATCAGAACCTTATTTCGTGCGATTTCTTCATAGCTTGATCACACCTCTTTGTTGTCATGATTGAATGTCACATTTAATAATGGAGGTATTAATTAGTTTTAGTAAAGTTATGACTAATTGGATAAAACTAGTTTGTCGAACAGTTTTCTGACGAATTTTCTGATTTTCCACAGTTACTTACACAAATTGCAGTTGATGTCAACAAAGCTCTCTTCAAACTCGCAAATTATACTAACTATATGTTTGGTGCACTTCTATTTTCATCAACATATGCTTCTAACTTATTATTTTACTTCTTCATACAGGTTGTTCACAATGTGGGACATGGAGGAGATGGTGTCGCCCTGAGTTGGGGGAGTGCGATAACTGCTACCAAACTAGTTGCACAGATTCTATACTCCGATGTCACAATCCCAAGATCAAAATTATAAACCAAAGCATATCAAATCTATGTTGTATACAAATAATCTGTTGATAACTGTATTTTTGTTAGAATAAATATTCCTGTGAAAATGAATTTTTACAATTTAAGATAATGTATTGTATTGTTATATGCTAGTATATAGGCTCACATACCGCATACTCACCAATGCACCACCCACAAAAACATTACCCGATTGAATATGTCTATACTTAATATGTACGAAAGACATAACAGTTTACTAGTATACCTGCATGCTAGCTCTCAGTTTTGATGATGAACATTTAACAGATGATTTATATACAGCAAACAAAGAGTTATGTTCAAAATAAAGTTGGAAATTTTGAATGCCTGCATGTAGCTTTTAATCAAGAGATTCAGAGGATTTTTTTCGATATTTCAATAGGTCTAGGTATGCGAAATGTGTAGGATTGTAAATGCATTGCCTCCCTTTGACCAGAAGCTCCAGAATGATTTGGGAAAATAAAATACATTGGAATTAAAGACCAATTCCCAATTAAAGCATCATAGTAAACATAGTTTAAATAGTTCAGGATATAAATTTTGATAAAAATAATACAAACTCCCGCAACCCTTGTAAAATGACACATATCCTCACATAAATGAGACTATCACTGAATTAGCACTTGCCATGAGCAACACATGTGGTGCCACATTTGGAGCAGGATCAGCTTACCCTTCCGAGTCTTACGGTTTTTTGTGGGTTTCATGTTGCTGAGTCCTTACTTTTCTATGTAATGTTGTGCACACTTTTCTGGATTTTCATTGTTCAGTGGCAAATATTATAGCATACCAGTACGAAAACATGATAATGTGTTATGAATAACGAACCCTGCATTGTAAAAGACTGAGACGCTGAGCCGGATTTTTTAACGTGCTAATTCACAAGGTAACAATCAACAGAAAGAAATCAAGACATCGCCTATATAGCGGTGTGTGGAATTAAAGGATAAGGCTAGCTTCTTTTTGTTCTTCTTGAGAAGCTTATATGAAGTCTGTCTCATAGTAAATGGCACACGTTGGTGATTTGAGGAAAACATGGTAATAAAATTGAGAATGGAAATGGGGAATGTGTCAAAGAGACAACAACCCGACCACAGAACAGACAACAGCAGAAGGCCACCAACAGGTCTTCAATGAAAACTGAATGTATTTTGAAAAAAAGAAAGTGTATGAAATAATTACGCATGAAGGTTTTTTTAAGTAATTTATGTTAACGAAATCCCCAATTTTATAATTTAGAAGTTACACATAGAATTCGTTAATCGAGAAAGCAAGAATTCGCTATATACAGACACAGGTAGGGCAAACGAATTTGGAAATATACCATAAGATTAGAGTTTACCTTGTGAAACAGAAATATCCAAATCAAGGAAATGACGTAAAGTTCTTGCAGGTTATATAAGATTTGTTTAACTAAAATTTACTATTGCCCCCTACATACTTTCAATATTGTAACTGTATAAAATGATGGCATAAACAAACTGTATATCTAGTTATAACAGCATCTGCTGAGATGACCCCTACTTAAAATTATTGTATAATCTGTTGCTATAGACCAAATTTCTATAATGTAACATCTCTTTCTGAAATGGCCCCATTCCAATAGTTAAAGTGAAAATTGTTGTTAAAAATCCTGTGTGCTACATTATCTGTTAATACATTTATCTAAAGTAAATGCATAAAACGTTTTTTACCCATATATTCTCTTACTGTAGCATCACTGCTGATACGGTTCTACCTCTATTTACTTTAACAACACTTACTGAGCGATATTACACATATATATACCTTTAGTTACTGTATATATATATGAAGTTTAACAGTGTTGTGGTAGACCTTGTCTCACTGTAAACTTGTTTGCTGATATAGTATCTTCCAAAAGTTAGTTTTAACTGTTAAATATTGCGTCAACACTATAATTTATCTTTGAATATTGTTTTATTGGTATTAATATTGATTGTGTTATCAGTAAATTAAAATCAAACTAAATATCATTTTTATATACATATGCACATTTATGGATCTACAAGCTGTTGATGCCTGTATCTTGGCATTGTACAAGGTCCTGTTTTTCTCTGACTGTTAATGTCGTCTTTACACTAAATTCATTGGACGTTGGATGTGTACTGATTGATATTTTAGTCTTAGATGCATGAATTTTTTTATTAGTTGTTATTGTTATTGGCTTTGAACTAGCTGTCAGTAACTGCGAGTACTCTCAGATCTGTACTTAGTGTCTTTTTCCTGTTGGGATGTATAAGTACCCTGCCACGTCCACTCTGTGTTTTTGTTAGATGTATTTCTGGTTTGTATCAATCTGATGAGTTAAGCCCTTTTCAACTGATTTTTATAGTTTGTTCTTATGTTGTACTGTTACACCACTGTCCCAGGTTAGAGGGAGGGTTGGCGCCTTCAAACTAGTTTAACCCCGCCACATTCTATATCTGCCTGTCCCAAGTCAACTGAGCTTGTAATTCAGTGGTTGTCGTTTGTTGCTGTATATCATATTTGTTTTTCGTTCATTATTTTGTAAATAAATCAGGCCGTTAGTTTTATCGTTTGATTTTTTTTTTACATTTTTACATTTGTCATTTCGTGGCCTTTCATAGCTGACTATGCAGTATGGGTTTTACTCATTGTTGAATGCCGTACGGTGACCTATAGTTGTTAATGTCTGTGTCATTTGGTCTATTGTGGAGAGTTGTCTCATTGGCAATCCTACCACATCTTATTATTTTTTATTTATACTGTATAAATGTTGTCATCTTAATCATCAGTATCAAACCCCCACACAATCGGATACTTAGAACTGACAAAGAACAAACTACAGAAAGGGGGGGGGGGGGGAGGGTGTATTCTATAACTAGTGAAATAAAAACAATTTTGAACGATTTTATGCTAACAAATTATATATTTCCAATTCAGGGGGACGCCCTCTATGCCCTCCTCTGAATCCGTCACTGCCTGGCGTAGAAGACAGAAAATTTAAATCTCCATTAGAACACTTTGTGGAAGAACAAGACCCAGTTGAAAAATATTTACTTTAATTAAATGGTATTAAGTCTATGGGGCCGGATAAAATTCACCTTTTTATTATAAAGACGGTGGTAAATTTTGTTTTCGAAACTTTAACTGTGATATATCAAAAGTCCATTGTAGCTGTAAATATTCCGAAGGAATGGAATGATGTCAGGGTTACACCTCCTTTTACAAATAAATGTGAGCTGGATTCCGGTAACTACAGGCCAGTCAGATTAAGTTCAATTGTATGTAAAACTTTAGAGAATATTATCCGTAAGCAATTGATCAATAATTTAGTTTCAAACAGCTCAATATCAGATTCCCAGTTTGACTTTCGTTCTTGTAGATCGTTTATTTAACAGTTGCCCGACGTCAATGAAGATTGGTCAGTGTTAATGAATAATGGTATATCCTGGGATACAATATATCTTGACTTTGTAAAAGTTTTCGATAAAGTGCCTCATTAAAGATTAGTTATAAAACTGCATTCATACGGTATCTACTTGGTGGTTTTTAACGACCTTGACTGGCTGTTAAGCCCTTGCACGGTCGGTTAATTATCCGTGGATCCATCTCAGGATTGATACCTGATTTTTTTAACTGAAGTAGCAGTGAAAGGCGAAAAATCTGACTGACTGGCAAAATGTTACAAGTAAAGTACCCAAGGCAGTGTATTAGGACTTAATAATATTATTTAAAATTTTATACATCAATGATTTACCAGATGTTAAATTTTTGCAGATGATACCAAAATTTATATGCCAGCGACTCTTTTCACAAAAACTCTTAAGAGTAAAGATACTCGTAAGTCATACACATTTCAGTATAACTTACGATCAATTTTAATCGTAACTTCGGATTTTTGTGAAAAGAGTCGCAGGTGCTACGTTTGCGTCAAAACGCCCAGGCGTACACATGAATTTTGGAAGATTTTTTATTTAAATGAATTAAACGAATTGGTTAAAAGCATATGAGCCTTGTAATTCTTTATTTAATGACTTGTAATTGAAGATAAAAGTGACAAAATTTAGTTTTTAATCAAACGGTATCATATTATATATGTCTGTTCATTTTCTGTCAAAGTCTGAATCATCTGTGAATTCAACTCTGTTTCTTATTGCTAATTTTTAAAGCATTTCGTTATATATAATAATCATATTGACATTAACAATGAGAGTGGGTCTTGGTGGCGGTGTTTGGCAGTCTGAAGGAGTCAACATTAAATATTAATTAAGTAAAGCTTTTATTGAAAATCTTAACTTAGATATAAGATGATGTGGTATGAGTGCCAATGAGACAGCTCTCCATCCAAGTCACAATTTGTAAAAGTAAACCAGTATAGGTCAAAGTACGGCCTTCAACACGGAGCCTTAGCTCACACCGAACAGCAAGCTATAAAGGACCCCAAAAATGACTAGTGTAAAACTATTCAAACATGAAAACCAACGGTCTAATCTATATAAAAAAAACGAGAAACGAGAAACACTTATGAACCACATCAACAAACGACAACCACTGAACATCAGGTTCTTGACTTAGGACAGGTGCAAACAAATGCAGCGGGTTTAAACGTTTTAATAGGCGCCAACCTTCACCCTACATGAAACAATAGTGTAACATCACAACATAGAAAGACACACTATAAAATATCAATTGAAAATTGAAATGGCTTAACTCAATCAAAAGACATATATTAACAAAAACAAGTGAACATACACTGAACAAATAAATTTGATCTATGGCACAATGTAAATACAAAATTAGTAAAACAATGGGGTTAGATGTAAAACAATATCAGAAAGACAACCATAACCTTGGACAAAATGCCGCCAAATAAAATAAAGTACACAGGTAAATAAAAATAATTTTGTTGTAAGGTATACATGGAATACGGAAATAATTGTGTTGTTCCTAGTACGAGAACATTATTTAATTGTAGATAGGTGACTGAGTTCAGATTTAAAGCCCAGTATCTGTTAACTATATACAAGCACCAGGAATCAAATTCCACATGCTAAACTTGAAGAAATATTTTTAAAGCGTACAGGAATGAGATCCATGGAGATTCGAACTTCTTCAAAACAGAGGTTGATCGTTGGATCGTCCGTTAGAGAACTTTCTTTTTTGTACAAAACTTTAAATATGATAAGATAATGCTTGTATCCGTGTGTTTGGATCATACTCACCGTACTGCTTACCATGCCCGTTGCTACACCGAGAAATGCCAATTAATGTAAAGGGAGATATAAAAAAATTTGCTTCGCGTAAAAACAGGAAAATGTCTCTGCTGAACTAATACCGATTTTGTACTTCAAGTATATTTTATTTCTTAAGTATTGAATGTCGATATTCATGTTCTCTGGTTCTAAGATTACGTTGCATATGCAGTGATTTATACAATTCTGGTAACTTTTATTCACAATACTGTACAAATCTTTACAATTGATTGTTTGATAAATGTATATTGATATAAGAAGATGTGGCATTAGTGCCAATGAGATAACTCTCCATTCAAATCTTAATTTGTAAAAGTAAACCATTATAGGTCAAAGTACGGCCTTCAACATGGAGCCTTGGCTACCTATTTTGACTGACGTTTTCTATATTATATATGGAAGCTAAGATACGATATGTGCTTTGAACTTTTATATTACACCTGAACATCTATGAAAATTAATTATTTCATATGTGCATTAACGAAATTTGCGCATAAAAAGCCACGGTGAAAAAATTAGAGGAAGTCAAAATAATTGATAGAATGACAACATTGAAATGAAGACTTGCTTTTTTAAAACTATCTTTAAAATTTTGGATTTTTTTTCGATTGATTGTTTAAGCCCTCATCTCCTTTTAAACATATTTTACAGAAACTGGTTTTGAAGTTCTTCTCTAAAACCAATGATCATTAGATTCCAAACCAACACAGTGAATAAATCAAACAGAAATATAAACATATGAATCTCCAATTGGACAAGTAGGCTGCTATTGATGAGTTTTTGATGACAGAATGGTATCTGTTTCTCGCTAACGCGCGAGCTGCCGGAAGGCTAAGCGCCCCCTGGACCACACTGCCGGGGCTCTGCCCTGGATCCTCTGAGGGGCATGAAGCGACCCTATATTCGGGTGTAAATTTGAAAATGGCATAGCTATGCCACTGTACTTCTGTAAGCGCGATCACTATGGAAGAAATAATCCTGAAAATGCTTATACTATGACCAATGCAGATATCATTGAAGAGGAACAATAAGAAAAGGATCTTCAACGAAATTATTTTTCAAAAGACCTTAAATTTACACGGCATTCTTTAAGTAAAATCAATATAGCCATCGTATTCTTGGTTTGATTAACCGGACATTTAGTTTTAAAGATCAATCTATATTTTTAAAATTATATATTGGATTAGTACGACCATATTTGGAATATGGAAACACCATATTATGATACATGCATTTAAAAAAGAGATATAATTTCTGTTGAAAATGTGCAGATGAGATCAACTAAATTAATTCCAGATACAGTTAACTCTGTTTGCCTCGAACTCGGGTTTCTCGAAATATTTCTCTGATGAAAGATTTTTGACATTTTTTAAACACTTAAGTGTCTACTTCAGTCGATTCAATTGGTTCATGTAAAAGATTTGAACTGATTTGGTCTATAAGACGCTCAAGTTCAAGCTTAAATATGAAAAATCTATCAAACATGCCATATGTAAGTGGCCGTACTGATTCATGTTCAGTCTCAACCTTTATATATGTTATGCATTATCATCAAATACAACATAGATTTAAATATTAAGACTGAACACAAGTGCGGCCACTTCCATTTTAGCCGTCTAAAATTAGCACAAATGCTAAAATTGTGAAGTTTTTAGTAATCTTGCATGAATAAATGATGCTAGAACCTGATGCATGTGCATCGTATTGTCAAAAAACAGCCCATATTTATGTAACAAACGTATTCTTCTTTCCAATAACTAGCTAAAAGTTTACGTTTTAACAAATTTGTGAAAATGCTATATTTTTGGGCCAAAAAGGCTTTACCGGGCCCAATCCTTTGTGCAGCTGCTATGAAGCTTGAAAGATTAAAAGTACTCAAACTTCCTCCTCGGCTAACTTACAGAAGTTGTCGTTGTGATATGATACAAACCTTTGAACTTATAAAAGGATTTGAAGATATAGGTACCGTCAGAGACATATAATATGTATTATATGTCTCTGGTACCGTGTAAAAGATTATGTCTTCAAACTATGATTTTGTCATTTTTCACCATTCTACTAATAGTCATAGTGATGGACATCTAGATATATTTATACTCTTTTTCTGTTTGGTAATTAGTAACATTCAAATAACTAGCATATAAAACTCTGAGACAGAGAACAATAAGTATACGGCCCTCTAAGACTTAACAAAATTGTCGGATATATCTCATATCGTTCCGTCCTCGGTTCGAAATTTATCATACCGCGTGCAGCTTCCGTTTTAAAGTCGAACAGAAGACGACTTTAAAAAATATCTATCTTTTATCAGTTTATTACATTTCTCTTCAGGTAAACTACATTCTCAGCTTGATGTATTTTTACAGTCCATCGTATGTGTAAAATCTCAAATTTATCGTGACCCTCCCTAAAATAGATCATCCTGATGACCCTGTGTCTCAGAAAAAGCAACAGATCAAGTTATACAAATTTTATGTTATAAGCTCACATTTTGGCCTCAAATCACAATTATTTTTACTATTGCTTACACTGCATTTCTTTTTTAAAACAAATTGGCTTTCAAAAATTGCACCTGTTATAACGTGAAATAATGAATTAACCTGCTTACATTGTAATATCCATTATTATTTTAATCATGTTAATAGAATATGCACGTCCCAGCAAAATCCATTGGTGTTTTCTCTCTTCAGAGCTTGGGCCCCAAAAATATTCAAAGGATATAATTTGAGTCTTGAATAAATGCTGAATATTTATATTTCTACCCAACTTTCACTTTGGCCAAATTACTACTTTCACTTTCAACAGTAAACTTTTTCACAATGTTATATTACTACATGTATATACAAACGTTACATGTCTATAGGTACCTGTACCATGTAATTATAATTGATAATCATATGTTATCTGGGATTAGTATAATATAGTAATATGTTATGCCCCAGGTGTAACATATGAAATGCAGTTTCATTTTTATACGCCCGTTTACAGGATGTATTATGGTATACCGTTGTTTGTTCGTCTGTCTGTTGTCAACGCTTCGGACAATAACATCAAAATGCTTTTACCAATTTTCATGAAACTTTGGTGAATTGTTTATATCTATTGACGTAAGCTCTCTGTCAGTTTTAATTAATTTTAGATTTTAAGTTTCCGTTTTGGGACTTTATTCATAAAATGTGGGATTTTCCAGATTTAGGGCAATAACTCAAAAATGCTTTGAGCAGTTTATAAAACTTTGAAGGCTCGTTTATATCTATTGAAATAAACTCCCTTTTGTTTTTGATAAATTTCTGATATGACATTGTGGTGATATGTTTCTTTATTCGTTGACAAATTGTTGAAAACTGTCCATTTTATAATTTCCACACTTTGGACGGTTGCAGAATTTTATTGGTTTAAAAATCGATGCCACAAACTTAGTTAAACATGAAGTAGCCCTCATCATGCTCATAGTGTCAAATTATTCATGTTTTGTGTCAATGGGTACCACTATGTGTTCATGTTGGTTTTTTTTTTGGGGGGGGGGGGGGGAGGAGGGGTCTATTCTAGCAGTGTTCACAGTATTTCTAGTTGATCATCATAAATACATTTAAAGCATAATGATGAGCTAAAAGGGCAACGGGCGTAGCATGTGCTCATGGCGCAGCTCTTTATTATATAAAACCCAACAACACCTTACCTGCAATACACTTATAATTTAATGTCCATTCCTTATCTAATAACTTTATTATTTATAGCATTTTTAATTTTGCTGAGGTCAAGTACTCCTTCCCATTCTTGTGTTTAGGGTAAGCAAATTGTAGGTTGGGAAATAGATGTTTAGCTTGTTTATAATTTTTTCACAAAACTGTTATGGCGACTGCTACTATGACGACACTTAAAAGTCACATCACAATCACAATCTAAGGTAGATAATTGGAAAAACCTGTCTATTTACAAAAGGGGCACAGGAAATAAAGTCACAATGAAAATCAAACTTATATAGTTCATTTGTTGAATTAGATCTTAAAGTAAAATGTATTTTTTAAAAATTTTTTTTAAAGAATTTCATTAGTAATTTAGTAAGTAAATGCAATATTATTTGAAAAAATATTTTTATTTTGATCAAAGTCTCTCTGATCATTCTTCAACAAAGACTAAACTCAATACAGTTGATATTTTTAAATATTAAAGTATAATATATTTTTGACCATGCCAGTGACAATTTTTTTCTGACTCTGACACTCTAGAATCTGATCGTTTTGTCTTTGATTTTTTGAAGTAACATATTGGACAACAAGATCATTGTGATCATGACCTTTGACGGATCTAAAAATAGCCATAAGAGCGTAAAATAACTAAGTCTTTATGTAACTTCGGCACAATTTAATTTTGCATATTTGGTTTCTTCGATGTTAAATGTTTATCTTATCTACATTTGTAATGTGGAAGCAGAATATAAGCTAAATTAAAATCTGAACTACAAAATTATAGGTTTCCCAACACAGTTTTCATGTGATTTTCAAATTCACATTTATTTTTAATGGCGGATTAGGTTGTAAAACGTAGTGATGTCTTTTATGTTTTATAGACTTGTTGTGATGATTTTTTTGTCTTTAAATGTATTATTGAATTTAGATAATATGCATTTTCTATGTGCAATATATATTTAACATATTACATCTATGTTTCTAAATATTCATGTAGGTTGTACCTATGAGATTGGATATCAGTTCGAATAAATAGGGTAATTGATATTGGTTTGAACATGTACATTGTATAACTCATATTAAAGTACAATGGCACATAAAATTGTAGTTCGAGATTCCTTTGGCATCCCTGTGGCCCCTACCAAGCCTGAAAAACAGGCAATTGGATGGCAAAGGAAATGAAATATAGATTATTTATGATATTTTTTTTCAGGATAATTGTCATAACCATGGCAACATCTGATGATAAAAACATAAGAAAAACATTTTCTGTACTTGAAAATGCTAAGACAGATAATGAAAGATTTGCAGCCTTGCTTCTGGTAAGTTTTTTCATACATGTACTATGTGAATATATACTTTTACCTCATCATGCTTTATATAATACATTAGCTATATACATGTAATGTCATTACTTCATATAAGTTGTTTATTAATAATCTTTGAATATTCCAAATGTATAGTCTTGTGTGCATTGTACAATACGGAAAGATCTCTTCAGAGAATTGTCATTTTATGTCAGATAATCAGATGAATTACATGACCCCTTACAAGCAGTTCTTCAATCTGATGAGACACTTAATCTACCCATGTCAAATGTAATTAAAAGACTACAGTACTACTACTATTAAGGTCTAAATGACTTAAGTTGATTTATATGTATAAATTATTCTACTACCAGTAATTAACCTAAGACCTTTGGAGCCGAGTTTTCTTGGTCATTAGGTTGACAACTACTTTTACACTGTATGCTAGCCTATTACCACTGCATGTACCCAATGTATGTTGGGCTGGAGTTTCAGAACCAATTTGTTCACATAAAAAATATCAAGGTTCAACTGATCTACCAATATATGTGCTAGAGATTACTAGTTACTCTCAAATTGTCAATAGTTTTACATGGACACACAGGTCCCCAACCCACCCAAATAAAACTTAATGACATAATTTGTATTGAAATTTGCTTCAGTTAATAAACAAACTAATCATTTTCATAATATTCTTTTGATATTTGTAGTTTGCAAAGACTACCAATGCCAAACAGTTGTCATTGGAAGACAGAAAAAGAGCACTTGATGCCATTGGAGTTACGTTCTTCAATAGATTATTGAAATCAAGTAAGATTGTAATTTTAAGCTGATATGAATTTTTTTTGCCAATGAATGCTAATTAAATTCCAAAATCTGAAAGCTGTCATTTTGTTATATGTATTGGTAAATCAAATAAGCATGAATTTGTCATTTCAGTAAACAGGAGAAAAATTATATAAAATATTCTCAAGAAATTTCATGTTTCAGGTAAATATATAGATAGGGGCTGATTAATAGAAAAATTGATTGCTTTACAGAATTTTTCATTGAATTTAAATGAATTGTTTATTTACAGAAAACATTCCAGAAGATTGTGAAGTCGATGTTTACAGAAGTTTAGCATTGAAAATTCTATCAGGCTTATGTGGTGATAATCAGCTGGTTTGTATTACTAACACATGTACTAAGCTAGGAAAACTGACAATCCTCACAACCAGAAACTGTTTTTACCATTTTTTTTTTTTAACTATAAGTATCTCCTTTGAAAAGCATTATGTGAGATGTTATCTAACTTGCTGTAAAAAAAATGTTGTGAAGATACTTTTTGTTGTTGTTGAATAAAAATAAAGCAGCAAAAGAAAGATTAAATTCATATTTCAACCATTTAAAAATTTCTTTAAAATTGTTTTAAGATACTCAAAATCAAACCAAATTTAAACACACACCAATTATTTTTGAATCTCATTGGTTCAACAGATCCTATTTAATGTCTCTGTATGGCAAACATAAAAAAAGATATGTATAGAAACAAGACTTTTAATAAGCCATATGTGTGATTTTATTTACATTTTAGTATAAGTGTGACAAAAATTGTCCACAAAATACTTTATTTTTTCAATTATCATATTTTATTTTGTTTCAGGTATTAGAATTTGAAGTTTATAAAATCCTTAGAAGTATAAATGACATTATAACAGACAGTGACAGGTAATATATAACTTACAATGTATAATTTCTTCAGAAAAAAACATATTTTCAAGATGTATTATTTTCAGTTGTATTTGATGGGGGCAAATTTTACAGCTCTTCCCAAAAATGGTTGGTAGGCATAGAAATAATTGGCTATTTAGTGTTTAACTCTGCCTTAAAGAAACCCAGAACTGACATGAAATTGAGAATGAAAATTGGGAATGTGTCAAAGAGACAACAACCCGACCAAAGAGCAGAAAACAGCTGAAGGCCACCAATGGGTCTTCAACACAGCAAGAATATCCCGCACCCGGAGGCGGGCTTCAGCTGGCCCCTAAACAAAAATGTGTACTAGTTCAATGAAATTGGACGTCACACTAAACTCCAAAACATATAAATGAACTCAAATTAAAAAAATGTTTCTAAATGTTATTTCATAATTTGAAGTTTTAATTTAAGAATATCATGTAAAAAATCTTTCCTTGTTTTTTCCAGTCAGGAAGATATGATAATAGATTGTTATGATTTACTGTCAGCTTTTGCACAAACAGAAGAAGGTTCTATAAAACTGGTGGATTATGGGACAGTAACTGCCTTGTCTGAAGTAATTACAAAACATTTACCTGGTAGGTCTTTATCGGATCATTCTAGAATAGAATCATTATTGAAACACTTGAATGAATTATGCATTAATAGTTTATACTGGAGATGTTTGCTTAAATACAAATGTAACTTCAAATATTCATAGTGGGACTTAATAACACATATGATAAAAATTCCATATATCTTCCGTTTTACTGTAAATTCATAAATTTTTGAGTGCAATTAACATTTTGATTGTTAAACAATGGAAATAAATGTAAGATTTAATATTGTAATTTTAGAAAAACCCACAGACCATTAATGCTTTTGAAATTTAAAATGCAAGTTTTATATTTGTGAAATCTTTCTCATTGCAATTTTTCACGATTATGAAAACATAGCAAAAAGTTCTGAATTGACAGTCTCTTGAATGTCTGGTGCAAGAGTAAAACATTTAAAAAAAAACATATACAGTACAGTTATCAATAAATTCATCAGAAACGTGACAGAAAAAGGTAGAAATGGAACTGAGTGCTCTCTAAATACATGTAGTCTCTATGAAATATATTCACAACTTTTCTCGACTCACTTGTCTTGTTGAAGACCATTTTGTTTACCTTAGACATTTTCTGGTTTCTGGTCTTTTGTGTCATTGGGTTGTTGTCTCTTTGACATATACCTTACATATCCTTTATTCATGAACACATTTTCTCTATAAAAGTCTGAATATATTGTTACTTTTAATACTTTTTTAAACAGGCTGTGAAAAAGGACAAGTTATCTTACAATCAGTACTACATCTTTGTGGTGATTATGCATGGAAGAAAGATACTCCATCAATGCAGGTTGTATTAGAACATTTCTGTAATCAACTGGAAACTTTTCAGGTATGCATTAACTTGACAAATAATAAAATGAATTGTGGGTATTGATTTTCTGCAACTGATCAGATTGCTACAGTAGATATTGAAAGTGAGAACTAACCTATCATTCCCTCACAATTTTGTTTTAGGCAATTGGCACTTTCTATAAAGCCTAAGACTAAGTAATGTATACTAGTCTGCAAAAGAAAAAGACTGTTGCACCCTCTGAAACAAATTTTTAGCAAGCCAAAAGTAAATTCCTTTAGCCCCAAATGAATTTAGGATTTCTGTTGGTATTACAACTTTTCAATTCATGACCTGTTAACTTAAGAAAAACTGTATATAAAGATATGAAAATCCTACAGTTGCAGTAATGACTTCCATTCTGCAAACCAATGCTGTTATCATATAATTTGTTTAAACAATGCTAATCTTCAGATGAATAAAACAGGATGTATATTTATAAGCATATTAAAGGCCTAAGATATGTTATTTATTTGAAATGAATATAGAAAGACTTTTAGAGTATGCATTTGTTGTTTTTTTAATTAGAGTATTCAACATTTAAAGTGGGCAAGCTTTTTGATTAGACCTTAAAAAATAATATACAGCACATACAATACATTATATATAAAACATCATATTGTTGTTATGTTTTTTTCAAATTGCCTTTATATTTTAGGATGAAAGAAAGTTTGAGCTATGTGCTGTTGTGTCTGGAATAGTGTCATCTTTGCCTAAAGATGTGGTTAGTTCTTATTTCTTAATGTAACCTATAGAAAGCAATGCATCTCTAAGCTTACAAATTAAGTTCTATATGTTCACAAATTTTGAGGAGAAAATGCTGTGCTCTATATTTTATTTGTAAATTATCAAGTAAATTAGTATAAGATTTAAACTTGAAGAAAGAAAATGTGAACTAGATTTGGGAAGGTAATTCATTTCTGTGATTTCAGTTTATGAAGCTGTGTAAAAGGATGTTATTTCAAGTTTCTAAAAGCAAACTTTTTTATTTTAATATTGATTGGTATATTATAAATACTTCTTTTGCCTTATAATTAGATTTCACACAGAAAGTAGAAACATTTAATCATTATACCTCTGGGTATGTTTATTTTTAATCATGTTAAAAATCTTTAGAAGCGCTAGAAAATCATGCAGACTATGACTTTCTTTGAAAAAAGATTAATTGTTTAATAGTAAATTTTCTAAAATGTATTATGTTAACAAAGAATAGGGAAAAACTTTGGTGATATTACTCCTTTATTTTTGCTGACAATGAAAGGTCTTGATACATATGTAGGATAAAATAGGCCCCTTCACGGTTAGTTCGGCCATATTGGATAGGGGGCAGATTTTCATAATGGAGGTAAAAATAGTATAAAAAATACGGGAAAACATCATTAAAACAGAGCAGTTGCTTGGAAACATGCATAGGATTTCCTGTACTATCATACTATTTCCACCTCTTTAAAAAAAATCTGCCCCCTATTCAATATGGCCGAACTAACCGTGAAGTGGCCTATTGTTTCCATTTTTGTTATGTGGTCAAACTATGTAAGGATTTGCTGGTTTCAGAGTGTTCTTTACATATTATCTGTCATACTGTATTCATTTTGAATCAGATTTTTGTGGATCTACAGATTCCAATCAATGGTATTCACCAAAACTTGTTTTAGCATTCAACAAAGGGAGATAATTATGGCGATCAACAGAAAATAAAAGTAAATTTTTTCATCTTTTAGAGCATTCTATGTAAATGATTAAACAAATACATGGTTCTTAAGTTTTCAGTTTCATTTAACAATAAATATTGTAAAAAAATTATTATTGAGCAGTCGGAAAGCACTGTTCACTGGAATTTAATGATGCATGTTTGAAAGTCCTTAATTCATTTTTTATACGACCGCAAAAAAATTTTTGCGAATATATATTGGTATGACGTTGGCGTCGTCGTCATCATGGTTGTCGTCGTCCGAAGACACACTGGTTTTCGCACTCTAACTTTTGTTTAAGTGAATGGATCTCTATGAAATTTTAACATAAGGTTCAATACCACAAAAGAAAGGTTGGGATTGATTTTGGGGGTTATGGTACCAACAGTTAAGGAATAAGGGGCCAAAAATAAGCATTTTTGTAACTTCCAGACATAACTTGTGTGTTAGTGTATGGATCTCTCTGACATTGTACCACAAGGTTCCATATCACAAAGGGAATGCTGGGATTGATTTTGGGGGTGATTGCCTCAAAATTTTAGGAATTAGGGGCCATAAAAGGGGCAAAAATCAAGCATTTTTATATGGACAAATACTTTAGTACAAAACATAATTTAAAGCAGTGTAAGGGAGATAAATCAAATACATCATTTGAATTACCTCCCTTACACTGCTTTTAAACTATGTATAAAGTAATGGTTAATGAACAATTAAGACAATTTAAAACAGTGTAAGGGAGGTAATCCACATACAACGCTTTGATTACTTCCCTTACACTGCTTTTAAATTATGTTTAAAGAAATGCAAATTTATAAAGGAAGACCAGTAAAAATTTCTGCAAATGTTGCATCTTTTTTTTTTTTACAAAAAAATCCATATGAAAGATTTGACACCATATTTTAAATTCTATTATAAAATAAATTAAGTTAGCACTAAAGTAAATTTAAATGGGTAATTATGGTTGCAATTCCATTGGAAATTTGAATTGAGATTATGACCATATCTTGAGGGAAAGAATTGAGGGGGGGGGGGGGGGGTAAAAAGAAATTATGGGGGGTCAATTTTTTCTCATTTCAGATTTCAGAAATTAAAAAGAATTATTCCTCAAATATTATTTTTTTTTCAAATTTCAAATATTGAAAAATTTCAAGAAGTAATCTTTAATTGCACAGTATGGCGCATTAGATTTGTAAAATCTTTGACCACATTTATTTATTTGTTATGCCAAATCTGACCGTGTATTTAGATTTTTAATTTTGTGTCCAGTTTTCAAATTGGTCTACATTAAGGTCCAAAGGGTCCAAAATTAAACTTAGTTTGATTTTAACAAAAATTGAATATATGGGGTTCTTTGATATGCTGAATCTATACATGTATTTAGATTTTTAATTTTGGGCCCAGTTTTCAAGTTGGTCCAAATTGGGGTCCAAAATTAAACTTTGTTTGATTTCAACAAAAATTGAATATATGGGGTTCTTTGATATGCTGAATCTAACCATGTATTTAGATTTTTTATTTGTGTGCCCTGCTATCAAATTGGTTAATATTGAGGTCAAAAGGGTCCAAAATTAAACTTTGTTTGATTTCAACAAAAATTGAATATATGGGGTTCTTTGATATGCTGAATCTAACCATGTATTTAGATTTTTGATTTTTGGGCCCCGTTATCAACTTTGTCCACATTGAGGTCAAAAGGGTCCAAAATTAAACTTAGTTTGATTTTAACAAAAATTGAATTCTTGGGGTTCTTTGATATGCTGAATCTAAACATGTGTTTAGATTTTTGATAATGGGCCCAGTTTTCAAGTTGGTCCAAGTTGGGGTCCAAAATTAAACTTTGTTTGATTTCAACAAAAATTGAATATATGGGGTTCTTTGATATGCTGAATCTAAACATGTATTTAGATTTTAGATTTTTGGTCCAGTTTTCAAGTTGGTCCAAATTGGGGTCCAAAATTTAACTTTGGTTGATTTCAACAAAAATTGAATATATGGGGTTCTTTGATATGCTGAATCTTACCATGTATTTAGATTTTTTATTTGTGGGCCCGCTATCAAATTGGTTCATATTGAGGTCAAAAGGGTCCAAATTTAAACTTTGTTTGATTTCATCAAAAATTGAATTCTTGGGGTTCTTTGATATGCCAAATCTAACCGTGTTTTTAGATTTTTAATTTTGGGTCCCATTTTTAAATTGGTCTACATTAAGGTCCAAAGGGTCCAAAATTAAACTTAGTTTGATTTTAACAAAAATTGAATTCTTGGGGTACTTTGATATGCTGAATCTAAACATGTGTTTAGATATTTGATTATGGGACCAGTTTTCAAGTTGTCCAAGTTGGGGTCCAAAATTAAACTTTGTTTTATTTCAACAAAAATTGGTTTTCGCACTCTAACTTTAGTTTAAGTCAATGGATCTCTATGAAATTTTACCATAAGGTTCAATACCACAAAAGGAAGGTTGGGGGTTATGGTACCAACAGTTAAGGAATTAGGGGCCAAAAAGGGCCAAAAATAAGCATTTTTGTAACTTCCAGACATAACTTGTGTGTTAGTGTATGGATCTCTCTGACATTGTACCTCAAGGTTCCATATCACACAGGGAATGCTGGGATTGATTTTGGGGGTAATTGCCTCAAAATATTAGGAATTAGGGGCAAAAAAAGGGGCAAAAAACAAGCATTTTTCTAGTTTCATGACAATAACTTGTGTGTAAGTGTATGGATCTTTCTGAAATTGTACTACAAGGTTCCATATCACAAAGGGAAAGCTGGAATTGAGTTTGGGGGTAATTGCCCAAAACGTTAAGGAATAAGGGGCCAAAAAGGGGCCAAAAATAAGCATTTTTCTAGTTTCCAGACAATAACTTGTGTTCAAGTGTATGGATCTCTCTGAAATTGTACCACAAGGTTCCATATCACACAGGGAATGCTGGGATTGATTTTGGGGGTAATTGCCTCAAAATATTAGGAATTAGGGGCCAAAAAAGGGGCCAAAAACAAGCATTTTTCTAGTTTCATGATAATTACTTGTGTGTTAGTGTATCGATCTTTCTGAAATTGTACTACAAGGTTCCATATCACAAAGGGAAAGCTGGAATTGAGTTTGGGGGTAATTGCCCTAAACGTTTAGGAATAAGGGGCCAAAAAGGGGCCAAAAATAAGCATTTTTCTAGTATCCAGACAATAACTTGTGTTCAAGTGTATGGATCTCTCTGAAATTGTACCACAAGGTTCCATATCACACAGGGAATGCTGGGATTGATTTTGGGGGTAATTGCCTCAAAATATTAGGAATTAGGGGCCAAAAACAAGCATTTTTCTAGTTTCATGATAATTACTTGTGTGTAAGTGTATGGATCTCTCTGAAATTGTACTGCATGGTACCATACCACAAAGGGAAGGCTGGGATTGAGTTTGGGGTGATGAATCATAAGGGGGTTCAAAAAATTTGGGGGGGGGGATTTTTTGTTTTTTTTCCTTTTTTTTCTTTTTGCTCCTTTTTTTTTCTTTTAAAATTTTCCATTTTAAGTTGGTTATTTCTGTTTTATATTTAAAAGCAAATAATAATGATATGTTAGGAGATACACACCAAACAGGATGTGTAAATTATTATATAGTAAGTATTGTGCAATAGCAAGAAATTTTCAATTGCACAGTATTGCACAATGGCAAGAAATCTTCAATTGCACAGTATTGCGCAATAGCAAGAAATCTTCAATTGCACAGTATTGTGCAATAGCAAGAAATATCCAATAGCACAATATTGCGCAATAGCAAGAAATTGTCAATTGTACAGTATTGCGCAATAGCAAGAAATATTCAATTGCACAGTATTGTGCAAAAGAAGATACTTCATATAAATTGCTTATTTCTTGACCAATTTCAATGGGGTTTTATTCTTGAATTCTTGGGGTTCTTTAATATGCTGATTCTAACCGTGTATTAAGTTTTTGGATTTTGGGCCCCGTTTTTAAATTGGTCCATATTGAGGTCCAAAGGGTCCAAAATTAGACTTTGTTTGATTTCATCAAAAATTGAATTATTGGGGTTCTTTGATATGCTGAATCTAACCGTGTATTTAGATTCTTAATTTTTGGTTCCGTTTTCAAATTGGTCTACATTAAGGTCCAAAGGGTCCAAAATTAAACTTAGTTTGATTTTAACAAAAATTGAATTCTTAGGGTTCTTTGATATGCTGAATCTACACATGTATTTAGATTTTTGATTATGGGCCCAGTTTTCAAGTTGGTCCAAATCGGGGTCCAAAATTAAACTTTGTTTGATTTCAACAAAAATTGAATATATGGGGTTCTTTGATATGCTGAATCTAACCATGTATTTAGATTTTTGATTTTTGGGCCCCATTATCAACTTTGTCCACATTGAGGTCAAAAGGGTCCAAAATTCAACTTTGTTTGATTTCATCAAACATTGAATTATTGGGGTTCTTTGATATGCTGAATCTAACCATGTATTTAGATTTTGGATATTGGACCATAATAGGTGAATGTCCAATTTAAAATTTTTAAGTTCTTAGACCACATTCATTCTGTGTCAGAAACCTATGCTGTGTATAATATTTAATCACAATCCAAATTCAGAGCTGTATCAAGCTTGAATGTTGTGTCCATACTTACCCCAACTGTTCAGGGTTCGACCTCTGCGGTCGTATCAAGCTACGCCCTCCGGAGCATTCTTTTTATTTTTACCCGTTTTTTAAATTGGTCTACATTAAGGTCCAAAGGGTCCAAAATTAAACTAAGTTTGATTTTAACAAAAATTGAATTCTTGGGGTTCTTTGATATGCTGAATCTAAACATGTATTTAGATTTTTGATTATGGGTCCAGTTTTCAAGTTGGTCCAAGTTGGGGTCCAAAATTAAACTTTGTTTGATTTCAACAAAATTGAATATATGTAGTTCTTTGATATGCTGAATCTAACCATGTATTTAGATTTTTTATTTGTGGGCCCCGCTATCAAATTGGTTCATATTGAGGTCAAAAGGGTCCAAAATTAAACTTTGTTTTATTTCATCAAAAATTTAATTATTGGGGTTCTTTGATATGCCAAATCTAACCGTGGATTTAGATTTTTTAATTTTGGGTCCTGTTTTCAAATTGGTATACATTAAGGTCCAAAGGGTCCAAAATTAAACTTAGTTTGATTTTAACAAAAATTGAATATATGGGGTTCTTTGATATGCTGAATCCAAAAATGTATTTAGATTTTAGATTTTGGGCCCAGTTTTCAGGTTGGTCCAAATTGGGGTCCAAAATTAAACTTTGTTTGATTTCAACAAAAATTAAATATATGGGGTTCTTTGATATGCTAAATCTAACCATGTATTTAGATTTTTTATTTGTGGGTCCCACTATCAAATTGGTTCATATTGAGGTCAAAAGGGTCCAAAATAAAACTTTGTTTTATTTCATCAAAAATTGAATTATTGGGGTTCTTTGATATGCCAAATCTAATCGTGTATTTAGATTTTTAATTTTGGGTCCCGTTTTTTAAATTGGTCTACATTAAGGTCCGAAGGGTCCAAAATTAAACTTAGTTTGATTTTTGGCAAAAATTGAATTTGTGGGGTTCTTTGATATGCTGAATCTAAACATGTATTTAGATTTTTGATTTTGGGCCCAGTTTTCAAGTTGGTCCAAATTGGGGTCCAAAATTAAACTTTGTTTGATTTCAACAAAAATTAAATATATGGGGTTCTTTGATATGCTGAATCTAACCATGTATTTAGATTTTTTATTTGTGGGCCCCGCTATCAAATTGGTTCATATTGAGGTCAAAAGGGTCCAAAATTAAACTTTGTTTTATTTCATCAAAAATTTAATTATTGGGGTTCTTTGATATGTCAAATCTAACCGTGGATTTAGATTTTTTAATTTTGGGTCCTGTTTTCAAATTGGTCTACATTAAGGTCCAAAGGGTCCAAAATTAAACTTAGTTTGATTTTAACAAAAATTGAATATATGGGGTTCTTTGATATGCTGAATCCAAAAATGTATTTAGATTTTAGATTTTGGGCCCAGTTTTCAGGTTGGTCCAAATTGGGGTCCAAAATTAAACTTTGTTTGATTTCAACAAAAATTAAATATATGGGGTTCTTTGATATGCTAAATCTAACCATGTATTTAGATTTTTTATTTGTGGGTCCCACTATCAAATTGGTTCATATTGAGGTCAAAAGGGTCCAAAATTAAACTTTGTTTTATTTCATCAAAATATGAATTATTGGGGTTCTTTGATATGCCAAATCTAATCGTGTATTTAGATTTTTAATTTTGGGTCCCGTTTTTTAAATTGGTCTACATTAAGGTCCAAAGGGTCCAAAATTAAACTTAGTTTGATTTTGGCAAAAATTGAATTTGTGGGGTTCTTTGATATGCTGAATCTAAACATGTGTTTAGATTTTTGATTATGGGTCCAGTTTTCAAGTTGGTCGAAGTTGGGGTCCAAAATTAAACTTTGTTTGATTTCAACAAAAATTGAATATATGGGGTTCTTTGATATGCTGAATCTAACCATGTATTTTGATTTTTGGGCCCTGTTATCAAATTGGTCCACATTGAGGTCCAAAGGGTCCAAAATTAAACTAAGTTTGATTTTTAAAAAATTGAATATATGGGGTTCTTTGATATGCTGAATCTAAACATGTATTTAGATTTTTGATTTTGGGCCCAGTTTTCAAGTTGGTCCAAATTGGGGTCCAAAATTAAACTTTGTTTGATTTCAACAAAAATTAAATATATGGGGTTCTTTGATATGCTGAATCTAACCATGTATTTAGATTTTTTATTTGTGTGCCCCGCTATCAAATTGGTTCATATTGAGGTCAAAAGGGTCCAAAATTAAACTTTGTTTTATTTCATCAAAAATTAAATTATTGGGGTTCTTCGATATGCCAAATCTAACCGTGTATTTAGATTTTTAGTTTGGGGTCTTGTTTTTTAAATTGGTCTACATTAAGGTCCAAAGGGTCCAAAATTAAACTTAGTTTGATTTTAACAAAAATTGAATTCTTGGGGTTCTTTGATATGCTGAATCCAAACATGTTTTTAGATTTTTGATTATGGGACCAGTTTTCAAGTTGGTCCAAGTTGGGGTCCAAAATTAAACTTTGTTTGATTTCAACAAAAAATGAATATATGGGTTTCTTTGATATGCTGAATCTAAACATGTGTTTAGATTTTTGATTATGGGTCCAGTTTTCAAGTTGGTCCAAGTTGGGATCCAAAATTAAACTTTGTTTGATTTCAACAAAAATTGAATATATGGGTTTCTTTGATATGCTGAATCTAACCATGTATTTAGATTTTTTATTTGTGGGCCCCGCTATCAAATTGGTTCATATTGAGGTCAAAAGGGTCCAAAATTAAACTTTGTTTTATTTCATCAAAAATTGAATTATTGGGGTTCTTTGATACGCCAAATCTAACTGTGTATTTAGATTTTTGATTTTGGTTCCAGTTTTCAAATTGGTCTACATTAAGGTCCAAAGGGTCCAAAATTAAACTTAGTTTGATTTTAACAAAAATTGAATATATGGGGTTCTTTGATATGCTGAATCCAAACATGTATTTAGATTTTTGTCGAGCCTGCGACTTTTGTCGCAGAAAGCTCGACATAGGGATAGTGATCTGGCGGCGGCTTTTACGGCAGCGGCGTTAGCTAACTTTTTAAAAGCTTTATATTTTAGAAGCTAGAAGACCTGGATGCTTCATACTTTGTATATAGATGCCTTATGTTACGAAGTTTCCGTCTGTCATATATATCCATTGTCCTTGACCTCATTTTCATGGTTCAGTGACTACTTGAAAAAAAAGTCAAGATATTTTGTAATGTTGATTTCTTTCTTATTATGAGTAATAGGATAACTATATTTAGTTTGTGCGTACCTTGCAAGGTCCTCATGCCCGTCAGACAATTTTCATTTGATCTCGACCTCATTTCATGGATCAGTGAACAAGGTTAAGTTTTCGTGTTCAAGTCCATATATCAGATACTATAAGCAGTAGGTCTACTATATTTGGTATATGGAATGATTGTAAGGTGTACATGTCCAACTGGTAGGTGTCATCTGACCTTGACCTCATTTTCATGGTTCAGTGGTCAAAGTTAAGTTTTTGAGTTTTGGTCTTTTTTTCTAATACTATATGAAATAGGTCATCTATATTTGTTGTATGGATATATTCTATGATGTACATGTCAGTCTAGCAGGTTTCATTTGACCTTGACCTCATTTTCACGGTTCATTTCTCAGTGTTAAGTTTTTGTGTTTTGATCTGTTTTTCTTCAACTATAAGCAATAGATCAACTATATTTGTTGTATGGAAGGATTGTAAGGTGTATATGTCTGTCTGGCAGGTATCATCTGACCTTGACCTCATTTTCATGGTTCATTAGTCAATATTAAGTTTTCATGGTTAAGTTTGTTTCATAGATACTATAAGCAATAGGTCAACTATATTTAATGCATAAATTGATTGTAAGGTGTACATGTCTGTCTGGCAAGGTTCATCTGACCTTGACCTCATTTTCATGGCTCATTGGTCAATGTTAAGTTTTCTTGGTTAAGACTGTTTCTTAGAAACTATAAGCAATAGGTCAACTATGTTTGGTTTATTGAATGATTGTAAGGTGTACATGTATTTCTCGTTTGGTTTATCTGACCTTGACCTCATTTTCTTGGTTCATGTTAAGTTTATGTGTTACTTGTAGTAAAGCTTTATATTAAGAACTATCAACATAAAATCAATGGTTAGTAAAGAAGGCGAGACATTTCAGTGTGTGCACTCTTGTTGATTTTGGGCCCAGTTTTCAAGTTGGTCCAAATTGGGGTCCAAAATTAAACTTTATTTGATTTCAACAAAAATTGAATATATGGGGTTCTTTGATATGCTGAATCTAACCATGTATTTAGATTTTTTATTTGTGGGCCCCGCTATCAAATTGGTTCATATTGAGGTCAAAAGGGTCCAAAATTAAACTTTGTTTTATTTCATCAAAAATTGAATTATTGGGGTTCTTTGATATGCCAAATCTAACCGTGTATTTAGATTTTTAATTTTGGGTCCAGTTTTCAAATTGGTCTACATTAATGTCCAAAGGGTCCAAAATTAAACTTAGTTTGATTTTAACAAAAATTGAATATATGGGGTTCTTTGATATGCTGAATTCAAACATGTATTTAGATTTTTGTCGAGCCTGCGACTTTTGTCGCAGAAAGCTCGACATAGGGATAGTGATCCGGCGGCGGCTTTTACGGCAGCGGCATTAGCTAACTTTTTAAAAGCTTTATATTTTAGAAGCTAGATGACCTGGATGCTTCATACTTTGTATACATATAGATGCCTTATGTTACGAAGTTTCCGTCTGTCATATATCCATTGTCCTTGACCTCATTTTCATGGTTCAGTGACTACTTGAAAAAAAAGTCAAGATATTTTGTAATGTTAATTTCTTTCTTATTATGAGTAATAGGATAACTATATTTAGTATGTGCGTACCTTGCAAGGTCCTCATGCCTGTCAGACAATTTTCATTTGATCTCGAGTCCCAAGGGTCCGGAAACAGTCATATTTTCCAGTCATGTCCTAAGATGAAACTTTTTGTCCTAAACGAGTAATTGGGATTTAGGACAAATTTAATTTTTTTACAGAAGTAATTTCGGTCATTTCATTGACTCAATGTTTGAAATCGGATTTCTTAATCGCCATTTTGCACTTGTGATCACTTGTTTTTGTTAATAATCCCTTTCCTGTAATAAAACTGCCACTACAGTAGTTTGATAATCCTGAGGGCCCTTCTAATATCTATATCAATGCCTCCGGGAAACATTGGCTAATGATCGCTAATCACTTTTTACCTGTGGTTTTAATTCACACCTGACAGTGATCACAAGCCCAGAATAATATCTTTAAAACATTAAAGTTCCCTGACAAGTGTATTCATTATTTATTTACTTTTCATCAAAGACAGTCATCAATTCTGATTTAAAAATTAAATCTAAATTTACGTAGAAAAAAGTATTTTTTCATGAGTAACACATGTGCTTTATTTACTATGTAATACGCATGCGTGAAATTGTCTTCAGCAAATTTAATATTTAATCGTAAAATGCAAATTAATTTCATGCTAAATTAAACGAGTGCAACTATTATCTGTTATATTCAAACACTTTTAAAGGTAATAAAATAAAAAAGCCATAAAAAGCCAGTGATTTCCTGTCAATTTGATAAACAAAACAAATCCCAAAAATGAATCCGGAATTATTCGTACTTTAAAATATCGCAAACTTCCGGTTTTAACTTTTGTCAAATCGAAAGAAACGTAAGCAATGTCTGAGAAATTAACCATTTTGAGTCATTAAAATCATTTCAGTTTTAGACTGTTGCCTTCCCTAAACTGTCCTTCATGGTAATGGTAAGACATTTACTTAGTAAATGCGATGAAACAGCAATACAAGTTCGTCATGTTCCTTGATGCTATGAATATAGTCAAGTTGATATCGACAATTTGAAAAGGGGCACCAACTTTTCAAACATCTCAAAATGACCGAAATTGTCTGGAAAAATTTCCGGATCCTTGATCTCGACCTCATTTCATGGATCAGTGAACAAGGTTAAGTTTTCGTGGTCAAGTCCATATATCAGATACTATAAGCAGTAGGTCTACTATATTTGGTATATGGAATGATTGTAAGGTGTACATGTCCAACTGGTAGGTGTCATCTGACCTTGACCTCATTTTCATGGTTCAGTGGTCAAAGTTAAGTTTTTGAGTTTTGGTCTTTTTTTCTAATACTATATGCAATAGGTCAACTATATTTGTTGTATGGATATATTTTATGATGTACATGTCAGTCTCGCAGGTTTTATTTGACCTTGACCTCATTTTCACGTTTCATTTCTCAGTGTTAAGTTTTTGTGTTTTGATCTGTTTTTCTTCAACTATAAGCAATAGATCAACTATATTTGTTGTATGGAAGGATTGTAAGGTGTATATGTCTGTCTGGCAGGTATCATCTGACCTTGACCTCATTTTCATGGTTCATTAGTCAATATTAAGTTTTCATGGTTAAGTTTGTTTCATAGATACTATAAGCAATAGGTCAACTATATTTAATGCATAAATTGATTGTAAGGTGTACATGTCTGTCTGGCAAGGTTCATCTGACCTTGACCTCATTTTCATGGTTCATTGGTCAATGTTAAGTTTTCTTGGTTAAGACTGTTTCTTAGAAACTATAAGTAATAGGTCAACTATGTTTGGTTTATTGAATGATTGTAAGGTGTACATGTATTTCTCGTTTGGTTTATCTGACCTTGACCTCATTTTCTTGGTTCATGTTAAGTTTATGTGTTACTTGTAGTAAAGCTTTATATTAAGAACTATCAACATAAAATCAATGGTTAGTAAAGAAGGCGAGACATTTCAGTGTGTGCACTCTTGTTGATTTTGGGCCCAGTTTTCAAGTTGGTCCAAATTGGGGTCCAAAATTAAACTTTATTTGATTTCAACAAAAATTGAATATATGGGTTTCTTTGATATGCTGAATCTAACCATGTGTTTAGATTTTTTATTTGTGGGCCCCGCTATCAAATTGGTTCATATTGAGGTCAAAAGGGTCCAAAATTAAACTTTGTTTTATTTCATCAAAAATTGAATTATTGGGGTTCTTTGATATGCCAAATCTAACTGTGTATTTAGATGTTTAATTTTGGATCCCGTTTTTTAAATTGGTCTACATTAATGTCCAAAGGGTCCAAAATTAAACTTAGTTTGATTTTAACAAAAATTGAATTCTTGGGGTTCTTTGATATGCTGAATCTAAACATGTGTTTAGATTTTTTATTATGGTCCAGTTTTCAAGTTGGTCCAAGTTGGGGTCCAAAATTAAACTTTGTTTGATTTCAACAAAAATTGAATATATGGGGTTCTTTGATATGCTGAATCTAACCATGTATTTTGATTTTTGGGCCCCGTTACCAAATTGGTCAACATTGAGGTCCAAAGGGTCAAAAATTAAACTTAGTTTGATTTTAACAAAAATTGAATTTATGGGGTTCTTTGATATGCTGAATCTAAACATGTATTTAGATTTTTGATTTTGTGCCCAGTTTTCAAGTTGGTCCAAATTGGGGTCCAAAATTAAACTTTGTTTGATTTCAACAAAAATTAAATATATGGGGTTCTTTGATATGCTGAATCTAACCATGTTTTTTGATTTTTGGGCCCCGTTATCAAATTGGTCCACATTGAGGTCAAAAGGGTCCAAAATGAAACTTTGTTTGATTTCATCAAAAATTGAATTCTTTGGATTCTTTGATATGCTGAATCTAACCATGTATTTAGATTTTGGATATTGGACCATAATAGGTAAATTAAAAAAATTTAAGTTCTTAGACCACATTCAGTCTGAGTCAGAAACCTATGCTGTGTCAAATATTTAATCACAATCCAAATTCAGAGCTGTATCAAGCTTGAATGTTGTGTCCATACTTGCCCCAACTGTTCAGGGTTTGACCTCTGCGGTCGTATCAAGCTGCGCCCAGCGGAGCATTTTATTTTGCCATGGAATAGTTGTAAATATACTGTCTGACTAAATTAATTTTACATTCCATTTATTTTCTATAGTATCAAAATATCAAAAAATTGATTGATTTGCTTGCTGTTTCCTCCACATCCAATAGCAAATACTAAATGCCTATTCAGAAAGAAGGCAAGTCTAACAATGAATCAAAGAAGTAGGGTCTGAAACTTTGAATAGAGTAGAGGGTTGATAGAGGTGGAAATTTTGTTCTATCACATGTCCCCTTGGTATTCCTTAAATAGTTGAAAGTATAGGTTCTTTCTCATGCATAGAGAATAGCACTCTCCTTACTCAGTACATTAGATTTAATGTTCTCAATCTGACCACTATTCAAAAGTTTGAGGCTGCTTATTATTTTAGAAAAGATTTATTATAATAACCATAATAAAATTCTGCACATGGATCTGAGATTGAATAACTAATCATTTATCAAATATTCAGATGTTTTTCTGTAGCAATAAATTTTCAAAAAGATTATGTTCCTCTGACCTCTACGTCTACATAATTAACATAGCATTTGAACCCCATTATACCCTAATGTGGAAAAAACATGGAATTCAAATGTTTACATTGTTTATGTGACTCTTTCAGACACTGTTTTTGCCAAAATTTCTTCTAATTTATGCTGTGAAAAACTAACAAGTTGTGGGCCATATCATTGAAGATTTTTTTAGTCCTAATATTTCGTGTTGTGTTAAAATTTGAAAGAATGCAGTATAGTTTTCAATATTATTAGATATACATGGACATTTTATCAAATGATGATATAAAACAAGACAGAAATGTGTTAACATACTACATGAAAAAATTATTCTGAGAAAATAATATATTATATTATTGAATGCTTGATATTATTTATTTCCAGGCTAAGAAGTCACTACAGAGAACATGGTTTAAATCTTTGGTGCATGCATTGGCAGATATGTTTACCAGTAAATTAGGTCAGTTTATGTCAATGTTTTTGTTTTTCAGCTTGAAAAGATAATGGACCAAATAATTTTCCTGAAAACTGCATTATGTGACCTATAGCTGTTAACATTTATGTCATTTGGTCTCTGGTGGAAAGTTGTCTCATCGGCAAATATACCACATTTTCTTATTATACGCCCGTTTACGGGACGTATTATGGTATACCTCTGTCCGTTCGTCTGTCTGTCGTCAACATGTCCGACATTTACTCAAAAATGCTTTTATCAATTTGCATAAAACTTTGGTGAATTGTTTATATCTATTGATGTGAGCTCCCTTTTGTTTTTTATAAAATTTAGATTTTACGTTTCCGAGTTATGGGGTTTTATTCATTAAAAAAGGGGGGATTTTCCAATTTTTGGACAATAAGTCAAGAATGCTTTCACCAACTTGCAAGAAATTGTGGTGAATTGTTTATATCTATTGACATGAGCTCCCTTTCGATTTTTATAAATTTTAAATTTAACGTTTCCAAGTTACAGGGTTTTATTCATAAAAAAAGGGGGGATTTTCCAGTTTTCGGACAAATACTCATAAATGCTTTCAGCAATTCATATGAAACTTTGGCGATTTGTTTGTATGTATTGATGTAAGCTCCCTTTACATTTTCATAAATTTCTAATATGACATTGAGAATTAATTGAACTTTATTTGTTTATAGTATTGCGCAACAGCACAGTGTATCGAACAACAGCAAGAAATCTTTAATTGAGTATAAATTCAATTCATATAACCAATTTCAAGTTCTTTGACTACATTTATTCAGAAACCTATAATATGTCAAATATTTAATTAAAATCCAAATTCAGACCTGTATCAAGCTTGAATATTGTGTCCATTTTTGCCCC
The DNA here is from genome assembly GCF_021869535.1 of Mytilus californianus. Lineage (NCBI taxonomy): Eukaryota > Metazoa > Mollusca > Bivalvia > Mytilida > Mytilidae > Mytilus > Mytilus californianus. The sequence continues at coordinate 78,757,336 of NW_026262701.1, read as the reverse complement.
AACTGTTCAGGGTTGGACCTCTGCGGGTGTATCCAGCTGCTCTCAGCGAAGCAGTTTATTTTTATATTGGATTACAATTGTTACCCGAATGTGAAAAAGAAAAAGATATTCAAATATTTCAACATACAATATTATGAAAAGCAATTACAAAGGCACACAACTCTTTCTTGATTTTATTATAATATTTTTGTCATTTTTACCATAGGTCAACCTCAGAGAGACCCTGCCCTTAGACTGGCATCAAGTGTCCTTGACAAGCTAGGTGTAGAAAGTATATTACCACCAAATAGAGATGATTGTAAGCTGTTACTGGTCATAATCCATCTAAGCTGCATAGAAGTTAGAATCTCATTAGAGAATCTTACTCCAGATCAGGTACAGTAAAACTCAAATCGATCTTATCGCTATTTTGGAATCTGTGACACTTGAACAGTTCACATACAATCACTTTTCCATTATTGCATCAGATATTTTCTCTTGCAAAATTTTACAAGAACTTCTGTGATGTTCAGTAGTGGTTGGTAAATAGCATATTAAACTCAAGATCTAAAGATGATCGATCAACTAGGATGTATATAAGTTCAAATGTTTTTGTATAATCTTTCTTCTGAATGGAAAGTGTCAAACAAATGACAAACTGAGTGAATCAGGTGAAAATACAGGTTTGCATAAATATTGGGTAGAAAAAATATTGTATGATCTGATAGGTTTACAATAGTTTTCTTTTTAGATAGTTGTTGAGTTAGTGTCAAAGCTTTGCTTTTAGCTGGAAAAAATATCAACACCTTTTTTTTAGGGGTAGGGTGCAAAGCAAACCTTTGATCAACTTGCTATGTTTATTTGGATGTTTGTAAACAAAAGGTAGGTAATCTGTTTCAGTCTGTTTACTATATACTGGAATTTGATTGGACAATAAACATTAACTTCATTGCATGTCAATTTTTTTTGTCTAATCAAATTCCAGTATATACAAAACAGACTGAAACTCCGCCTACCTATTGTTTGCAAACATCCAAGCAAACATAGCAAGCAAGTTGATCAAAGGTTTGCTTTGCATGCTTTTATAGAAGAGCTGAAATAACCTAATATTTATGTGATTGTGATTTGCTAATATATCTGGTAGAAAAAAGTATTGTATCATTTGCTAGGTTTACAATAGTTTTCTTTTTAGATAGTCGTTGAGTTTGTGTTAAAGCTTTGCTGTTAGTTAGAAAATTGTTCCAAGATTCTAGTATATGATTATTCTCAAAGCTTTCAGAACAACGAAGTAACATTTATAAGTAATTTTTCACCCCATAGAGATCATTCGGTAAAATTTGTTACTGTGGATTCATTTATTTTCTTGGGTACCAATTTTCATGGATGGAAGAAAACTTGCAATTTCGTGGATATTTGATTTCATGGTTTTGACAAGTCTGCATAAATTCCTATAGAAAATTTGTTATTCGTTGGACATTGGAATTCGTGGTTCCCAGGTAACAACAAAATCCACAAAAATTGGTAGTAAACAAATAATAATGAATCCACAGTAGTCTGACATTATACCTATGCCTGAAAGTTCGGGGTATATTGTGATCGTTTTATTTCCTTGTCATCCTGTCACATCTTAAACGACAAAGTATTGGTTGATCGATTCTATTACAATTTTCACACAATATCATGGAGCATAATCAGTCAGGGGCATTACTTAAACAAGTTATTTTTCTTAGTTACTTACATGTATATAGGTAATTTTTGTTTTTAAAAATGATTACAATTACTCAATAAAGTTATTTTATATTTCAATGAAAGCATGGACTAAATATAGTTTTCATGAAATTGTTTATCCTTTTATTACATAAAAGAAAGAATTTATTAAATTTTAGAGGAGTATAGAGATAAAAAGTTACTTTAAAAATAATGACAAAAATATTACTGGAATAAGTTTTTTTATACATCTTTGAAAGAATTAGTAATTACAATTATTTAAGGAACATATGCAATTGTTTTTGGTTGCACATTATCAATTACTTTAAGTCTTAATTAAATCCCAAGTTTCTGTCTATTTATATCTGTCTTCCTTCAAGATTTTCAAGGAAAATGATATTTTGATAGTCCCAAGAGACCAATCTTTGACCAAGAAGCTTCAATATGAAAGATAAGTGCGTCGGGAAGGCAATTAGTGTTTCAGGAGGATAAGTATATACGACCGCAAAAAAAATTTGTGGTCGTATATTGGTATGATGTTGGTGTCGTCGTCGTCGTCCGAAGACACATTGGTTTTCGCACTCTGACTTTAGTTTAAGTGAATGGATCTCTATGAAATTTTACCATAAGGTTCAATAGGTTCAATAAAGGAAGGTTGGGATTGATTTTGGGGGTTATGGAACCAACAGTTAAGGAATTAGGGGCCAAAAAGGGGCCAAAAATAAGCATTTTTGTAACTTCCAGACATAACATGTGTGTTAGTGTATGGATCTCTCTGACATTGTACCACAAGGTTCCATATCACAAAAGGAATGCTTGGATTGATTTTAGGGGTAATTGCCTCAAAATTTTAGGAATTAGGGGGCAAAAAAAGGGGCAGAAAACAAGCATTTTTCTAGTTTCATGACAATAGCTTGTGTGTAAGTCTATGGATCTTTCTGAAATTGTACTACAAGGTTCCATATCACAAAGGGAAAGCTGGAATTGAGTTTGGGGGTAATTGCCCAAAACGTTTAGGAATAAGGGGCCAAAAAACAGCATTTTTCCAGTTTCCAGACAATAACTTGTGTTCAAGTGTATGGATCTCTCTGAAATTGTATTGCAAGGTTCCATATCACAAAGGGAATGCTTGGATTGATTTTGGGGGTAATTGCCTCAAAATTTTAGGAATTAGGGGGCAAAAAAGGGGCAAAAAACAAGCATTTTTCTAGTTTCATGACAATATCTTGTGTGAAAGTCTATGGATCTTTCTGAAACTGTACTGCAAGGTTCCATATCACAAAGGGAAGGCTGGGTTTGAGTTTGGTGGTAATTGCCTTAAATGTTTAGGAATTTGGGGCCAAAAAGGAGCCAAAAAACGCATTTTTCTAGTTTCCAGACAATAACTTGTGTTCAAGTGTATGGATCTCTCTGAAATTGTACTGCAAGGTACCATATCACAAAAGGAAGGCTGGGATTGAGTTTGGGGGTGATGAATCATAAGGGGGTTCAAAAAATTGGGGGGGGGGGGGGGGGGGGTTTCTTTAAAATTTTCCATTTTAAATTGGTTATTTCTGAATTATATATAAAAGCAAATAATAATGATATGGTTTGAATAGGTAAATTAAAAAAATTTAAGTTCTTAGACCACATTCATTCTGTGTCAGAAACCTATGCTGTGTCAAATATTTAATCACAATTCAAATTCAGTGCTGTATTAAGCTTGAATGTTGTGTCCATACTTGCCCCATCTGTTCAGGGTTCGACCTCTGCGGTCGTATCAAGCTGCGCCAAGCCGAGCATTTTATTATATTTCATGGGAATAATAACCAGATGACTATGAAAATTTGTTAAATCTAGTAAAATCTGTACGAATGAACACTTATAAAAATAATATTTAGAAAAGTTACTTATATAAGTAATATTTAATATAGCCTCATTTTCAACATTACTTGTATAGGTAATTTAAAAAGTTACTTGTTTAAGTAATGCTCCTGACTGATAATATACAGGCTTAATTTGTGTACAGTTGTAACCTTTGCCTCTCTGAAAAATTGGGATTTAGTAAAACACAGGGATATCTGATTTCATGATTTCTAGTTTTATTTCTATATGTCAAAAAATGTCATGTTAATGTTTTTTTTCAGATAATGACTAAAGCAGATACTTTAGTGTCCTGTTATAACTTATTAGAATTAATAATTTGTCACATGACCTCTGCTCCATCATTAAAATTGGATGAAAACCAGGTTTTACAGCTTCACTCAGCCATGGAAGGAGCATTTAATTCAGTTATATTCTATCTAAGGGAGCAGTCGGAACTTGAAATACAGGTAAATAACAAATCATATTACTGTGGATTCATTTATTTTTGTGGATATCAATTTTCATGGATTATAAAAAAAATATATTTTCGTTGATACATGATTTCATGATTTGCCAAAGTTTGCATACAACCACCCCATGAGAAATGTTTACTTTGTTTAACATTTGATTTCTTGGTTCACCTATACCAACAAAATCCACGAAAATTTGTACCCAACGAATAAAAATGAATCCACAGTATTTGGATGCACAGAACATATCTTCCTGGAATAACCTTCATCATGTATGATCCTGAGCCAAAGTTTGGATAGCCAAAATATATAAAATGTTTGAGAGCATCAAAACAAATAGACCTAAAATAACAGTCAAAATCACTAAGGTCAGCTTTATCTGAGGGGGTTGCAACATTGGTTTTAGCACAATTACATAGTTTGATGAACTGCAAATTCACACAGTTGTATGTTTTATGCATTCTCATCAAGACGTATAAGTATATTGGGATTTATTTAAACAAAGACATACAGGTATAGGTGGATTAAATATATGAATTCCCAATTTTATTTAATTTTTTACAGTGAAAAAGAAACGCAATGCTTTTTGCATCGTAAGATATGATTAGATGCTATGTATTGGTTGATACACTTGTTAAAAATAGATATTATTACTGGTGTTGTTGTGATGTTTTAATGATAATGTATTAACTTGAAATATCAAAACATAAATGTTTCTATTTTTAAACAGTGTTAGAAAAAAGTATTATCCTGTTTGTTTACAGAGAGTAGATCCCAGTCAAATAGTACTAGCTTCAGTTAGAGTATTAGGATCATGGGTAGCAGAGGAGACTTCAGCTCTCAAAGCAAGAGTACAAGAAATTCTACCTTTTATTCTTAAATTATGGTAAGATGTCAGTAACTAATCCTTGATGCCTCACAGGCATCAATCAAAAGTAATACAAATGCATCCATTTCATTACAAATTTGTTTTGGGTTGCCAGTGACAAATATTTAAGAATATTCTTGGTGAGGACATGGAATCAGTATGAATAAAATTGAATGATCAGAAAAGTGAAGAATTGGGGAAAGAGGGGATAATTTCGACTGCAGCTGGAAATAAGATTGTATTGAGAAGGGTCAGAAATTGAGTTTTGTATAGGTCACAAACAAACTGGTTTTTATACGACCGCAAAAAAATTTTTGTGGTCGTATATTGGTATGACGTTGGCGTCGTCGTCGTCCGGCGTCGTCGTCGTCGTCCGGCGTCGTCCGAAGACACATTGGTTTTCGCACTCTAACTTTAGTTTAAGTGAATGGATCTTTATGAAATTTTACCACAAGGTTCAATACCACAAAAGGAAGGTTGGGATTGATTTTGGGGGTTATGGTAATAACAGTAAAGGAATTAGGGGCCAAAAAGGGGCCAAAAATAAGCATTTTTGTAACTTCCAGACATAACTTGTGTGTAAGTGTATGGATCTCTCTGACATTGTACCACAAGGTTCCATATCACTAAAGGAATGCTGGGATTGATTTTGGGGGTAATTGCCTCCAAATTTTAGGAATTAGGGGCCAAAAAAGGGGCAAAAAACAAGCATTTTTCTAGTTTCATGACAATAACTTGTGTGTAAGTGTATGGATCTTTCTGAAATTGTACTACAAGGTTCCATATCACAAAGGGAAAGCTGGGTTTGAGTTTGGGGGTAATTGCCCTAAACGTTTAGGAATTTGGGGCCAAAAAGGGGCCAAAAAACACATTTTTTTCTAGTTTCCAGACAATAACTTGTGTTCAAGTGTATGGATCTCTCTGAAATTGTACTGCAAGGTACCATACCACAAAGGGAAGGCTGGGATTGAGTTTGGGGGTGATGAATCATAATGGGGGTTCAAAAAATTTTGGGGGGGGATTTATTTTTTTTTCCTTTTTTTTCTTTTTTTCCTTTTTTGTTTCTTTTAAAATTTTCCATTTTAAGTTGGTTATTTCTGATTTATATTTAAAATCAAATAATAATGATATGGTAGGAGATACACACCAAACAGGATGTGTAAATTATTATATAATAAGTATTGTGCAATACCAAGAAATTTTCAATTGCACAGTATTGCACAATAGCAAGAAATCTTCAATTGCACAGTATTGCGCAATAGCAAGAAATCTTCAATTGCACAGTATTGCGCAATAGCAAGAAATATCCAATAGCACAATATTGCGCAATAGCAAGAAATTGTCAATTGTACAGTATTGCGCAATAGCAAGAAATATTTAATAGCACAGGATTGTGCAAAAGAAGATACTTCCTATAAATTGCTTATTTCTTGACCAATTTCAATGGGGTTTTATTCTT